>NC_137460.1:192761923-193961923 GCF_964235325.1 Thermobia domestica | reverse complement strand
GATCCTAGGATAAATAGTGACGATGCAGTAGCTGCTTGACAGAAAGTCTAAAAAGTAGCCCAAAAACCCCGGATCTGGAAAGTGTTAACGAGTAATACTTCAGCTTTAAAGAAAAAACTCCATTACGAATTATACAACAGTAACAACTATTTAAGTATAGGACTAGTTGGGTTTTACACAACATACTTAACTCCAAACATTACAGAAAGAAATACTAATTAACATTTTGTAGTAACCTTCCTGACTTTCCTATTCTTACAAAAAAACTCATAGTTCAACCTAGTCAATATAATTTAAAATAATTAGAAGAATATATTAAATCAAATCTTCCATACTTTAACGATGCTTTTAAAAATATTAAATTTACTGAGGACAGAGAAAAAATAGTTAAAATATTTAGCGGGCATTGTGATATAACCTTAGATACCATTAATACTGTATTAGGTTTTAGTGAGAAAAAATTGGGTAGTAACATAGAGCATGTTCGAGATACGGCTCCAAAGTTTTATCCGTTCGATACAATTAATGTTCACTGTAATATAGCAGAGGGTATGTTTGTTAAAGATACGGAGTACACACATAGAGAAACAGGAATTATAGCATCTCTTAAAACAGATGCTGAGTTTAAACATAGTATTATTTACGAGCCTACTTATCCATTATTTTTCCCTATATCTAAAGCAAAGTTGATAATTTTGAGATAAGGATAACAGATGAGAATGATTCCTTAATTGATTTTGGTGGAGCTAAAACAACATTACTTTTACGAACGAAGATTTTCTCTTAAATAAATAGGAAGATGTGTTCTATTAAAGGTTGTATGTTTAGTGTTCCTTACAGTGAACTAAAATATTTAAATATCGATCATGTATTAACGGAGAAACAACTTAACGATAAATCCAAGAAAACTAAAGATGGTAAAGGAATGGATTTAACTCTAACTACTGCACAAATGAAGAAGATTAAGAGAGAGCATATGGGTGGTTTTATCTTTACAATGCCAGTCATTTTAGCAGCTTTAGGAGCAGTTGGTTCATTAGCAGGTGGTGTAGCAGCGATTACTAAAACTGTACATGATGCTAAAAAAATAAACAAGAAGTTGAAGAACAAAACAGACACAATATGGCTATAGAAGAAAAACAAGGAGCAGGTAAACCAAAAAAGTCAAAAAACTAAAACCATTGACCAACTTCCATATAGAGAGGTTGGTTAAAGAATTAAAGATAAATCGATTTAAAGGTGAATTTATGAATGATGGACTTCCACAAAAACCCTATGTAAATGAGTGTGGTATAGTTAAGTTCGATAAATCAGAAAACATTGATACTCATAGGATATGCTATTGGAAAGCTAACAACGAAAATTACGTGTTCGATTCTTATAGCGGTGCTACTCCTAAACAAGTAGTACAATATCTTGGTACCGAAAGCTTATTTTACAATGACGATCGAATACAAGAGTTTAATTCAGTTATATGTGGTCATCTTTGTGTTAAGGTTTTAAATCTTCTAAATCAAAGGTATTCTTTTAGTGGCGTTATGTAAATGGTTAAAATGATTAAATATTATTAATTTAAGTGCTTTTATAGGTTGTATCCATAGAAGTTTTGTTTAAGATAAATATGGAAGCTATACACAATAGATTTTTAGATTATTTTGGGAAGTATGGGGGCGAACTAGATGCACTAGATAGATATAATTTTTATCAGTACTTGAGTATGTTTGTGAGGTAGACTTAAAAGATAGAAACAACGTATATAAAGTTATTGATTTATGGAAAACGTTAGTACTTAAATTTTTGTACACGGATGAAGAGTCGGAAACGTTACGTCCAATAATTACCTTAAATGAATTGTTGTCAAATTATAGCTCCAGGCCATTAGAATGCAGTAATTGTGCTAGTAAATCATTAACAAAAGGTATGAGTAGCTACATTTGTAATGATTGTTCTATAGAGGGTGGTTGTGTTTACAGTACTAATGAAGAAATGAAAGCTGGTTGTGCAAGAAAAGCATGGTATAATACTACAAAAATATTTAAGTTACAGTTATCTCGTTTACAAGCTTTACAGGATAGAATTATTTCCGAAAATGTGTTCAAGGTGTTAAATGATGAATTTAGAGATATACCAATAAATTTAATATCAACAAAAATTTTCTAGAAGTACTAAAGAAAAACAAATACACAGAATATTATAATGATGTCTGTTTAATACGCTATCACGTTACCGATCAAAAATCATTAAAATTACAACATATGGAAGAAACACTTATAAACGAGTTCGAAAACTTACACGAAACCTTTAGAAACTGTATCCGAAAAGAGCATTGTTTATTAACTTAAAATGTGTATTGAAAAAGCTTGATGTTCATACTAATATTGATTTTAAACACTCATTTAAACAAATAGAGATGTTAATGAAATGTTTTGAAAAATTAGGATGGTCATTTTCTTTATAATAAAATGGGCATGGATATATTTGATAATGTTACAGATAGAAAAGGTGATGTTGATATTAGTGAAGAAAAATTAAAATTGTTGGAGAATTTAATTGGTGTTGTTAGCATGAATCAACTTAGAGAAACTCAATTAGAGAACGATAGAAAACGGTTCAAAGATGTGTTAGAAACGTTACAAGATACATACATAAAGAAAGAAGATTTTCAAAAGATTAGGATGGATCTACTAAATTGATTATGCAGACAGAAACCATACCTCTGATTGAGAACAAAGAATTTTAAAAACCCATTCTTTAGAATATTCAATCTTTCTAATGGTTTTAGGTTTCTCTATAATGGAAAAATAATGCACATGGAATTAAGTTTGGATGAATAATTTCTAGAGATATATTTGGGTGATACCTGGATTGAAAATTTACCTTTTAGCTTTACCAAGAATGACATAATTACAATTAAACCAAATAAAAATTCTGCTATGGAAGAAGGACAATTATTGTTTGTTGTAACTTACATAGAAAGAGAGCTTACGTAAAGGCGTTTGCTATATAATAAATATGGATATTTTTGATAATATTAAAAGTAGAAAAGAAGAATCTAGAGAAGTTTTTACGTCAAATTACACATCCTGGGTTGATGTTAAGAACAAAAGATTGGTTAATATATCTAATGCTATTGATAAAATAAGATGTTGTAACATTAGAACAGCTTGAATCAGCAAAAGAAAAATTTAATTTACTTATGCGAAAAGAAATTGTGGAATTACCATGTTGATTGTCTGAAGATGATGATGGGAAACCAGCCTTTTTTGTATATAATTTAGCTGCTGCATACAAATTTCTTTATAGAGGTAGGATAATGCATATAGAAGTAAGTCTCAATAAACATCTTATAAACTATTTTTAAATGAGACACTAGTTGAAATTTTCCATTACACTTTAATATATATGATCAGTTAACAAATAGACCATCCAAACATTCTGATTTGAAAGACGGTAAATTATTATTGCTTATTATGTACATAGAAAGATATGAAGGCGAAAACAAATCAAGTAATGATGATAATGTTAAAAGTTTACCGAGCGAAGTAGCTCAAGTGGTAGAGCTTTGGTGTCGCATTCGGGAGGTCGCGGGTTCGATTCCCGCTGCCGACTATCCTGATTGGGGTTTTCCAGGCTTTCCCTCAATGATACCAGGCAAATGCCGGGATAGTACCTACGAAGACAGGCCCTGGCCGATACTTTAACAAATCCTTTCCATTGTTGTTGTTGTTGCTCTTGTGGTTAGATATCCAGTATAAAATGGCCTCTGAGTTGTATGTGGTGATTGTTAAATGAATAACTAAATAAATTACAATATCAGGTAATGATGAATATTAATTTTTTTTTAATTTTCTATACAATAAATCATAATGATAATGTATTGTGTTAAATGTAAGAAATCAACAGATACGAAGAAAGATACCATTACAACAGAACAAAGAAAGGAAGATATCTAAAGAAAGGTGTATGTAGTATGTGGAATTAATAAAACTCAATTCGTTAACAAAGAAAGATTGACTATATGGTGGTAAAGGTGTTAGAGAAGACATTATGGAAGAAATTCACAATCCATCTGGAAAAAAACTTTCACAGACTAAGTGTGGTTATAACAGGTATCGATTATCTTTGGCAAGCTGATCTTGTAGAATTGGATATCGGGGTATTACAAGGTCTTTCCAAATTAAACAAAGGATATAAGTATCTGCTAACGATTATAGATGTGTTTTCGAAATATGCTTTTGCTATTCCTGTTAAAGAAAAGAGTGGTAAGAATGTTACAGAAGCAATTGAATTCATATTAAGAGCGAGAAAACCTAGTAACTTACAAACTGATCAAAGCAAAGAGTTTTACAATAAAGAATTTAAGAAGTTGATGGAGGAAAATAAGATTAGTCCTTACTCAACCTATAGTGGTAAGAAAGCTTCTGTTGCTGAGAGATTTAATAGAACACTTAAACAAAACATGTGGAAGAAATTTACAACACAAGGGAATTACAAATGGATAGAGATATTACCAACATTGGTTAGTGAGTATAATAATGGAGTACATGGAACAATTGCTTTAAAACCTATAGAAGTTAACAAGAAAAATGAGCAAACGATATTGCAGTAAGTGTATAAGAAAGAATATAAGCCTGTTAAACCCAAATACATGTTAGGCGATCATGTTCGTATAAGTAAATCGAAAGGATTATTTGAGAAAGGATATACACCTAATTGGTCAACAGAAGTATTTGTTATTAGCGAAGTTATTTCATCTAATCCACCTACGTATAGAATTAAAGATTTAGAAGATGATGTGCAAGGTAGATTTTACGAACCAGAACTATTAAAGACGAACCATAAAGATAAATACTTGGTGGAAAAATTGTTGAGAAAGAAATGTGACAAAGTATACGTTAAATGGCTATGATTTGATTATTCACATAATAGCTGGATAGATAAAAGTAATGTTGTAATGTAAATATAAATGTTGTCCTTTATGGAATAATAACCATAAAAGGCTAAATTCAATGAGATAAGGGTAACGAAACGTTACTCTTCAAACAACAAAGGGGGACGATTCGTTCCTATTAAACAAATTATTCCAGTCATCAAGTAAAAACACAAGTGAAGCAATTCGTTCCTATTAAACAAATTATTCTAGCTTAAACAATCGTTCATTATAGCTTCTTTTAAACACAACCATCATTCATTCTAGCTCAAAGACAAGTGGAACGATTCGTTCCTATTAAACAAATTATTCCAGTCGTCTAGCTTAAATTCAAGTGGAACAATTTGTTTCTATTAAACAAATTATTCCAGTCATTTAGCTTAAACATAAGTGGAACAATTCGTTCCTATTAAACAAACAAAGGGTATTCTTACATTCGATTAAACTAGCTGGTAACGAAATAAAATTAAAAATAATGATTTTCTATATAATAAATATGAGTACTATAGATAGTTCTCTTTGTTTCAAAGATATTTGCTACGAACAGATTAAAGACAATTATTGGTATGATATTTTTGTTGATTTTAAACTGATTATAGATAAGAACACACGCTACTTCAATGCTACTAAGTTGTGTAATAAGAGTGGAAAATCATTTAAAGATTGGCTAAGATTAGTAAGAAGTAAGAAACTACTTGAATAATATGATAAAAAAAATTAGCTGGAGCAGATATGCTCCGGCAAAAATCATCAAATTACATAGAACCAAAAGGTATTCTTACATTCGATAAAACTAGATGGTAAAGAAATAAAGCTAAAAATAATGATTTTCTGTATAATAAATATGAGTACTGTGGATAGTTCTCTTAGTTTCAACTATATTTGCTACGAACAGATTAAAGACAATTATTGGTATGGTTTATTTAGTAATTTTAAATTGATTATTGATAAAACAACAGAATACTTCAATGCAACTAAGTTGTGTCATGATGAAGGAAAGAAATTTTATAAATGGTTAGAAAATAAACAATGTAAAGAGTTAATTTCTTATATAAAGTCATTGAACCGAATTCGTGGGGGTGATTTTAAGATTGTCAAAGGCGGTCAATTAGATATTATACGAGGAACATACGTTCCGAAGGAGTTAATACTTGATATAGCAAGAGGGGTTTCACCAGATTTTTATATTAAATTTAATTAAATTATTATTAATTACTTAACTCAAGAATTTAGACAGTATCAGCAAGACAATGAAGAGCTACAGACAAGAATAGAAGAGACTGAACAGTCAATGGAAAGATTAAAGATTCAAAATGAGAGTTTAAGACATATAGCAGCACCATATACCAATGATAGTTCAAAAGACAATTGCTGGTCAAATATAAGAAGAACAAACCGAATGATCCTTTTCCCTATTATGCTATTCGTTGTCAGAAGAGAAGTTTGTCTAAACCTCTTAACGATGCAGATGAAAAGTATCGAGATAATGAAGTAATATAGGAAAAGTTTAGAGATCCTAACACTATTCAGTTGTTTAATCTAATGCTGCAAGAACTAGATATTCGTAAAGGTAAAGGTAATGAGTTTTGGACATCACTATCAGAAGAAGAATTGATTCACAGTATAGATTGTTTGTATGATAGGTTATTATCTGATAATTAAGGTTACAACTTTTATGGTATAATAGCCATAAAAGGTGATTAGTTAAACATCAAACAAAACTTCTGTAACACCGAATGCTAAATTCAGTATACTACCTAAATCGGAATTATTATAGTATCTTCTTAATATAACTCTCCAATCCACGAAATGTCTAATTGCTGAGTCCCAAATAAGCGCCACCAAGAAAGTATATCTGCATGTTCTCGTATAAAAGCTTCAGAGTGTTTCCTTCGTAAGATATAGCATCAAAACCAACTTTGCCTATAAACTTATTAATAAATTCTTCAGATACTTCTTTCCAATGCACTCTATCTGCAAATTCTCTTATAAAGTCTTCTGATAAGTCTTGGCTTTCCGAAATAATCTCCCAATCAACTTTATCAGCCTATTCTCTTATAAACTCCTCTGATAACTTTTTCCATGAATATATTTCACTCAAATTAACTTTCTCCTGATATTTACGTATGAAGTCTTCTGTAATGTGATCATAGTTATATTCCTCCTCATAATCATCATAACCTTCAGATAACCATTGTTCATCAGTCAGTGAATCTAACATCAAATCGGACAAGTTCATCACGTTTGGATAGAGAATGTTTTGTATAAAATACGAGTTCTTTTGATTAGTAGCTTTCTTGAACAAATGATCTAAGATACCTATGGACACGCTAAAATTTATTTTGTCTTCATCATTATAACCACCAATATCTAAATGTTTACATACACAATCAAAGATAGGTTTGAAAGATAATATTTCCTTAGCACCAGTCATATTCACCTGTTCCTTTTATTCTTAAATTTTTTAAAATTTATTTCATTTTAGGTTTTCTATATAATAAATATGGAGAAACATTTTGATTTATTACATGATAGACTTAAACTAATTCACCAAGATCTTAAACTGTTAGCAGCACTAGTAGAGAAGCAAGCACTCTTTATAGAAAAGAAAATACTGTTAAAGGAAAAATAATTTTTAGTAACACAACAAAACCATATAATTTGGGTAGTGATGAATATGAATATGAATATGAATATGATAGTGATGATTATGACGATTAGTAAGTTTACAAAAATGATTGTTTTAAAATGTGTATATGTAACTTTGATGGGTTATTCTCATGAAAGCTCTATTGTAACACATCAAGGAACATATGCAAGCAAAGGCAGGCGCGTGCAGATGTTTAAATGATGTGTTAGAAAAAATGAATGAAAGTGACTAAAAAAATTTTGGTGAAGATAAAAAATTGAAGAGTGATACTAAGATTTTGTATATAATAAATATGATGAGTACTTATAATAGATTTACTGTAATAGAGTTAAGACGACAATGTAAAGAAAAGGGAATCAAAATATATTCCCTATTACGAAAAACAGAACTAATAAACCTTCTTAAACTACATGACAATGAACAAAGCAGAAGACAGATTAGAAATATATTCCCATTTAAACAAGAAGTATTTGAAGAACCGAAACCAACACGTATACCAATTAAGATAGAATTAGAAGAAACAGCACTCAAGAAGCGTTTACAAACTATTAAAGTTGAAAATATAGGAGGATATAAAGACCCAATAAAATGTTTAGATACAAGTGGGTGAGTTGCTATTAACAAAATCAAAGAGGAATTAAAAATTCACCCTGTTAAAGTATGGTTATACTAGCAGCGTTCACCCCGCTTCGCTGCGGTCACCCCGGAACGCAATAAACTTTGTTACTTAGATAATTTTTACTTTTTCGCTTTCAAGTGATATGATAAAAACCATAGAAGATTGCAGTAAATCTTAACATTATATCGCCTGTCATTTATGTTAACCCGCCCCGCTTCGCTGCGGTCATCCCGGTGCTGGCATATTGTAAAAGTGTCTGTAAAAATAAGCAAATCAATTAAAAAATTTTAAACAGAAGATTCAAGCTATTTTCCGCTGTATATCGCCTGTCATTTATGTTAACCCGCCGAGTGACACGGTCATGCGGGTTGCATATAAATACGTTTATTTTTACCTATGATGAACTAATAACAAAGGATTTGTACGTTATGGACACTTGAATGGTCAATTATCTCAAGACACTGGTAATTAAAAATTAAAGTGATATGATAAAAACCATCTAGGGTCCAAATCCTAATAACCCCCCAAAAATGAAAGAAATTTGTTCAGCCGTATTAGCGTGATGAGCGGACAAAGGATTTTGTACGTTCTCTTTTATATATATAGATAAAAGATAAAGAAATACAAGAGCGCAACTTCAAAACATCAAACGAGAGAATATTAAAATCAACTGACTTAAATGAACACATAAATCATGCAAAACAAAAACTTCGTAGAGAAATGGAAGAATTTGAAGGTACAGGAAAAGAATGGACATTGCACCAAACTCAATACTTACAAATCAGATTAAACAGGTATGAACCATTAAGAGCTTCTTCCTATATTGAAATTCCTAAACCAATTAAAGTTGAGAAAGCAGTGATTAAGATTAAAAATGAAGACAATAAATGTTTCTTATATACTATTGCAAGTTACTTAAAACCTGTTGAAATACATCCTGAAAGACCTTCACACTATAAACGACCTGTTGGTAAATTAGAAAAGAAATATTGTGATAACATTGAATTTCCAGTGCAATTAAAAGATATTCCAAAATTTCAAAGAAGTAATATTTCTATCAATGTTTAAAGCTATGCCAAGAAGTATAATGTATATCCACTTCAAGTCACCAAAACAAAGCAAGAAAAAATGTTAATTTAATATATGTAAAAGGTGATAAAAATAATAATCATTTTTGTTGGATAAAAGACCTATCACGATTAATGAGAAGTCAAGTGACAAAACATACCGAGAAGTTATACTTTTGTGATAGATGTTTAACAGGGCACTTTCGAAATGAGAAGCGGTTGCAAAACCATGAGCTATATTGTAAAGAGCATGAGGCTGTTAGAATAGAACTTCCAAAACCGTACGACCATCAAATAGAGTTTCAAAACTATAATCGATCATTAAGAGTTCCATTTGTGATAATTGCTGACTGAATGTTTCTTATGTAACTTGAAAGTAGAACATAATTGTACTAAAACAGTAAAATATCAAAAACATGTTCCAATGAACTTCTGTTACTATGTTAAGTATTCAAATGGAGGTTATAAAAGTCCTGTTAGCTATATAGGTCCAGACACTGCAAAACTATTTATTGAATTGTTACAAAAAGAAGCAATAGATATTATGGAAATATATAAAAGGATAGTTAATATGAATCCGCTTATTGAGGAAGAAATAGAAGCTTATAACAGTTCGGGTACTTGCCATATATGTGTGAAAAACTTGAATGACTTACCACCAACCGTTGAGAAAAAAATAAATATATTAAAGAAGAAAATACGGTTCTACAAGGATAAAGATGATATGAGTGAAAAAATCAAAGATTGGAAATACGTATTAAGAAAATGTTTGTATAAGATAAATAAAAATAATGCAAAAGTAGGAGATCATGATCATTTAACTGGAAAGTTTAGAGGTGCAGCTCAAAGTTATTGCAATTTAAACTATAAAAATCCTATCTTTTTCCAGTATTTCTTCTGGCTATGATACGCATTATTTTTTTCACAACTTAACTGGCTATGATACGCATTTGTTCATTAGAGAGTTAGCTTATGATACACAGAAAATTAAACTGATCGCAAATAATGCAGAAAGGTACATAACATATGAAAAATATATAAAAGCAGGACAAAAAGATGGAATAAATTTATGATTTGTTGATTCATTTAGATTTATGTCAAAGAGTTTAGCAGAATTAACTAGTAATTTAAAGCCAGAACAATTTCGAGAAACATTAAAGTTTTTCCCGATTGATAAACTTGATCCAGTTCCTACTAAAGGTGATTATCCATATGATTATGTTGATTCATTTGAAAAATTAGAAGAACCCCTTCCATTATCTACAGACAAATTTACAAAGAGATTAACAGGAGAAAACAGGGGTCCTCAACGCCATAAGCTTCATGTACGAGTTTGTAAAGAATTCGATCTGAAGTTAGTGAGGGACTTAACTGAACATTATAACAAAACAGATGTCTTTCAATTAGCAGATATATTTGAAAATTTTAGAGATGTATGTTTAAAGGCATATGGATTAGATCCTGCATAGTTTTATACTGCACCTGGTTTATTGTGGGATGCAATGTTAAAGATGACTAAAATTAACTTAGAAATGTTAACTGATTATGATAAAATACTAATGCTAGAAAAGGGTATACGAGGAAGAATCTCACAAGGTAGTAAAAGATAGGTAAAAGCTAAAAACAAATGTATACAAGATTATAATAAAGATGAGTGTTCAAGATAATTAGCGTATCTAGACGCAAACAACGTATATGGATGGGCGATGAGCCAATACATGCCCTATAAAGATTTTAAGTGGGTTAAACCTTACATAGATATAATGAACATTCCAGATGACTCTGAAACTGGCTACATATTAGAAGTAGATTTAGAATATCCGAGGTATTTACACAACAAACATTCTGATTTACCATTAGCTCCGGAAAACATGTGTCCACCAGAATCTAAACAATCAAAACTACTAACAACACTTTACAACAAGGAAAGATATGTAATTCACTATAGGAACTTAAAACTGTATATGTCGCTTGGAATGAAATTAAAGAAAGTGCATAGAGTATTAGAATTCAAACAATCAAACTGGTTAAAGAAATACATTGATTGAAATACAAATATGAGAACGCAAGCTAAAAATGAGTTTGAGAACGATTTTTATAAGCTCATTAATAACTCGGTATTCGGAAAAACAATGGAAAATATTCGAAATAGACCGCCCATTCAATTAGAATGTGATCCTAAAAGAGAAGAAAAATTAACTGCAAACCTAACTTTGATTACAGAACAATATTTACAGAGAATTTGTTTGCTATACATATGAACAAAGAGCGATCGACATTTGATAAGCCAATATATGTTTGTATGAGTGCATTAGAACTATCAAAACTAGTAATGTATTATTTTCACTATAACACTATGAAGCCGAAATACGGAAATAATATAGATTTATGTTACATGGATACTGATAGCTTTATATATGAGATTGAGACTGATGACATTTACAAAGATATAGCAGAAATAATTGACCAATTTGACATTAGTGAATACGAGGAAAATAACATATATAGATTACCACTAATAAACAAGAAAGTAATTGTTAAGATGAAAGATGAGAATAAGGGTAAAATAATGACAGAGTTTTTTTTTGGATTGAGATCAAAGATGTATGCTTAAAGAGTAGAAAATAAAGAAAAGATAAAAGCTAAAGGAGTAACTAAAGCTGTAATATCAAAGGAATTGCAGTTTAATGATTATAAAGAAAGCTTATTTAAAAATATCAAAGTATATAAAGACATAAACCTCATTAGAAGTTATAAGCATGATATATATAGTATAACGGTTCATAAGCTAGCATTAGATTCTTCAGACGATAAAAGATATATATTACGAGATGGTGTAAATACATTAGCTTGGGGCCATTATGAGATAAAGTAAAAAATGTATAGTGGAGTGTAGTTTTAGATGTAAGTTTTTATGATTTTAAATGTCATAAAAGCCTATGCGATCTCACTTTAGAATTGTTGTTATCTAAATACTTTGCGCTATGTATAGTTAATTGGACCCTTCTGTAAATGTTTTGTGCTTTCCTGTGTGCTGGTCAAAAAATATTGGGAGAAGGGAAAATGTCCTAGAACATACACTACCATACGCTACTTGTTTGATTGATATTATACGTAACGTCACCCTTTATTTACGTCATTATGAACCAATGAAGCTAGACTTGATCTCCTTAGTGCTTTTTGCTTGAATTGGAGTAAAATAAAATATTTTTGCGCAACAATTGAAAAAAAAGGATTTCCAGAATTTTTGGCGGTCCCTTTGACTCAAAAGTACCGTCAGGTCAGAAATGTCATTTTTCACAAAATGCACAAAATACAGTAAAATGTTTTAAGTCTTTGTTTTGTGATTTTTTAAATAAAATATGACATTGTAAGTGAACAATTGACCTTTATTACAACTCAGAGATAAATGTATACATTTACCAATCACAGTTGAATACAAGATAGCCTAAGTGCCAACAGGAGTAGCGTCATAATTAGTATACACATTAATACGAATCTCGATCTATTTCTATTGAGCCTTGACTACTTTGGCACGATTGGAACGCACAAATGTATATCACTGCACCAATAGTCTTTGATTTTCGGAAGTCTGTGATACCCAGGGAGAAACTGTAAACCAAGAAACCCATAAATCTCTTCCACACTTATTGGCTGAATCTTCCTTTCGCACGGAATACAAATTGGATTGGTAGACGATGGTATTAATGATATTACTGTCAATAAAAATGGCAGGAAATAATCAGTAGCGGTATCCAATGAATAGAATATTTCTGTAATGGGACCTTTCCGCAGTGTGAAAATCGGGATAGTTGTGCTTACGTCCTTCTTCCGCCATTTTCTTGCGATTGGAATATTCGATAGAAGCGAACTTTCTTCATATTAAATAGCAACTTCTTCTTCCCTATCTTCGGGTAATGGTGATTCTCTGGAACAAGAACTTGCTTGTTGACCAGAACTCGGATTTTCATTTTCTTCCTCGCTTTAACCCTCAGGCGTTATAACATTGTCACCCATCTCTTCCAAGCAGAAAAGGATTTTGTCTGAGGGGAGCAGTCGTCTACGTTCAGCCATCTAAAAAGTGTTAGCATCGTAGGAGAATTACATAAATATCGTACAAATAAGTTAATTTTTTAGCCCTATTTACTCAAATGTGTCTAGCCTGTAGCTCAGTCGATAGGATGACAGACTGCCAATCCATCGATCCTGGTTCAATTTCCGGTTGGTGTAGTAGAGGAAGCTTTCAACCCAGGCCTTAAGTCCCAGAGCAGTGCTCTCAAACGGGTCAGGTCAGGTCAGAGCAGGTCGAGTCATTTGTCGGTTCAAGTCAGAACTACTCGGGTTTCAGGTAGGTTGGGTTGGACCTTGACTCGACCCGTTGAGAGCACTATCCCAGAGTTTCACTCATCCTCTGAAAATGAGTGCAGAGGAAAACCAGAATCAAACCAGTCTAGAAGGTTACTCAAAGCGAAGGGGAATAGCGGCACACTGTTGCGCCGTATGTTTATTTTATTTACATTAATGTTAATGAGGAATCTAGTAGAAACTTACAAATTTACTGGCACAACCGGAAGTGTGATTGCTCATCAGATTGTGTCCCAAACTCTCTCCACGAGTACCTTGCTGGTCGCGCAAATAAAACACGTGAATGTATTAATGAGTGCATTATTGGCGTGAATAGCATGGGGAGATTGATCATCAGATGCTCTCCCGAACATTCCCTATATACTTTGACTTGATTACGGTATCCATTTTTTAAATTATTTCCAAATATACATTATGTTATATAAAAATCATGGAGACGAATGCCCCCTTACCCCTGTCCACATACGCCACTGGTTGCATCTGAGTCAGATATATCTATGTTTCATTAATTCAAAGAAGTTGCAAACACATTTCACATTACGTGAAGAAGTTTACTCTATTCTCCCATAAAAACAATAAAGCAAGTAAAATAAACCAATAAATGTATCTTTCCAGCCCGGACGGTACTTATGAGGCAAGAAACAACAATTAGTTTTCACGCACACAACAATCAAAGGATTCCGAAACTGAACAATGAATACATGAATACCGAGTACGTTGATAAAAATAAAAAAAAAAATATCTGAGCACCAACCTGTTTTAGTTAACTGTCCAGAACACTTCAAATCCTTAGTAGCCAAAACTGCGTGGCACGCTTTCTGAATTGCTGAAACAAAATGGTTTTGGCGGGGAAAATATTTCTTCTACATCGTGCAGCCAGCTGTTCGTCGTTTTGCAAAACAGAGTGAAGTGTCACCGAGAAGTACCGTTCGAACACAACGAATGATTTTCTATAACGTTTCCTTTCTGCATGTACTTAAAAGTACCGACAGTAAATGTATGATTTATTATAATTATTTATTTTCTTCCTATACAGGTATATTTATGGGAATAAATGTAATTTTTTTAAGCGGTATTAGAAATACTCAATATTTTGTAATGTTACAGATATTTCTGGTTGCCCATTTTTCTGGTTCATGTTATATTTGCTGTAATTGGAATGCTATTGCTATACCATAGGACAATGGAGGGAAGCCTTAATTACAATGTGGATTTGAACTATAAAGATTGGACAATTAATTCACCCTCAATACACCTGTGTGATACAGATTTGTAAGTAAAAAATAGCCATATCAACAAAGTATTTCCGAATAATAAGAAATTTCAACGTTATTAGTACTAAGTTATATATTGGGGAATACGTTTTGTGTAAATAAAGTAATGAGACTATCTTCAACTTGCAGGCACCCGGAAGTTCGTGGCGTGGGATTTAGTGGGAAGGTGATGAATATTTGATGCCATTGGTGTAAGAGGAACTTGCTAACGTTAGATTAGTTGTTTGTAGCAATTTTTGTAGTTAAGCAGGTTTTGCTTCTTCGTCCTAAGAATGAGCAAAACACATCGAGCAACGGTATGCGTTTAGGTTTGTTTGAGTCATTGACATTGTTCACCGGTAACTTTGAAAAACTCTGCAAGGCCTACAGAGATAGTGTTTTCTCAAGATTGTAACAACTGACGCAAATGTCGAAATAGTCCGGTAGCTTGTGCGTTCTAATCATTGGCTGTCAATCATAATAATAGGTTCAGCGTTGAATTGAGTCATACCACTGTTCATCAGCTGCTGACAAATTAATTGACAAAGCTACAATTTGGTCATCTGCTCCAAAATGGTTGGGGAATCCGCACACACGAGCAAACCGAACACCAGAATGACAGATGATTTGATTGTTTGCATTCGATGGTAAATGTCACGAAATTTTGAGAGCACATTATGGGTACTTCTGCAAATACTATAAACAAACGAAACATCTTGTACCTTCACAAAGCATTGTCTCCGAGGCCTGGAGACACTATGCACAGATTTTCGTTGCATTGTGTCTAAGTCTGAAGCAACATCTGATCGTATCATGCAGCTGCATATGCGTGCCACTCATTTCAAAAGCACAGTGTAAACCCGTTTCATTGAAACAATATTTACGGACAACTAACGTGACGGTAATGACTTCAAACTTACAGTGATGATGTATCATATATTCCCTCGCTTTCCTTTCAAATTTCACTTTACCGGTATTAAGGGTATGTGCACAGTGTAGCAAGTCTCATTACATTATTTACATACGACATATATTTATAATATCATTGTATAAGTTGAATAACTACTGACGCTAGATGTATAACTAGAATATTTCTATCTTGTATCGTTTTTCTTTAGATATTTAACACTTCATGACTGTTACAATGTATGTCTGGTATGGTATATTCCATTAGTAAATTATTGTAACCTCTTCATTTGTACACATGAACATTTTTCAAAGTTGTATTTGGTATATTTTTCAATCTTTACCATTTGTGTTACAATATCTACGATGTAAAGAGAGGACAAATTGCAGTTTAGTAGCAGATCTTCTAATTTACTTTTTGAATGCAAAGGCGTAAGATACTGATGAAGACCAAAAATTGATGGATATTTAGAACCCAGATAAAAATATTTATCAAATGTTAATAACACGAAGTGCAAGTTTGAAAGGTTATGAGGGATATTTTCATTTCGAGAAAAGCGCATGTTATTATTAAAAGTAATGACATCTTCCAAAGAAGTACAATAAAATAAATGCTACAAAGAGTTTGTGAGGGACGTGTCGCATGTTAAGGCGTTGCCACAATTCTAAGGAATTATATCTCTTTTGAAGGAATATATATCAGGACTTGGAACCTTTTTGTTGACGAGTAAGTATGGTACATGGAGTTCGAAAAATGTATTTGTAACACGACCGATTGAAATATTTGGCAACTTATGATCTGATGAGGTAATGTTTAAATTTTGGTGGATTTGTGCGTGGAAATAATATCCCATACATGTGTAACGAATTGTAATTTCCATAAATTGGGTAAATTTTCGGACGTTTACGGATAATCACACACACACACATATTTCAATGTCATTGCTACTCCCATTCTATTAGAAAATGCAATTAATGGTGTCAACAATCGTATTTATGGATGGTATATTCAATGGTCAATTTGGAAAACCTGCAGTAGGAAATAAATTCTTTAAATACACAAAGAACCTCTAGGCACTTTTATTACGACTCAGCTTTCAGACATTAGAGTCAGTATGACCAATCGCGGTCCTCTATCCAAAAACTACTTTTATAACAGAATGGATTGCTACATAATATTTGGAATGTAAGATTTTCCTACCAGAATCTCAGATGTTACAAATATTAAACTGTACACTTGTTGTATTTAAATCTGTCAGTTGAAGGTTTAAGTGGGCACATGAAATATGTTGCAGTATTGGTATACTTTTTCTATCTCAAAAGTTTTTTAAAAAGGAAAAAAAGCAATGCCCAATTCTTAGAGCAGCTAAATTAAACCAAATACCTATAGAACAAAACAAGCAAATGAAATGACAATTCTGTAACGTCTAGGCATCGTGGCATCGTGGCTTGAATTCGAAGGGCAAATCATGTAATAATTTGTCATACGATATTTTTTGAATATATACCTATCACTGATACCAAAAATGCCGGATGCCAGAAGCAATACCTCATGGGAAGGACGGGGGAGGGGGAGAAATCCACAAGTTTGGACGTTTTATTATTTACTGTATCTATTGTATTCCATAATTTAACTCTAGTGCATTTTTGAGCTAAATGTAATGGTTATCTTGTTATTTTCATTTTTACTCAATGTCGGTTGCAAGTGACGCCAGTTTTTAGTCACAGATTCTCTACAGGATCGAATTCGAAAACAACTTTCGTATAAACGTTTTTCGTCACTTTATGCTCTCTCAAAAAATGTACACTTGTATTAGTGTGGGACTAATAGTGCCAGAGTTATAACCGACTTTATTCTGTTTTGTATGAAACTGATCACTTCGCGGCCCAAGAGTTACCTTCCCACAAATGGTGAATATTATCAGCTGATGACTATTAATATACATATATAATCTTGTCTCCCTGCAAGTGTAAAATCCTGATGATTAAATCTGTCTATGATTCAATTAAGCATATTCCCTTTTAATATTAATTGAGTGGCTTTTCTCAAAATAGCCCTTGACAAAACACAAATCGAAATAGAGCTTTCTCGAATACACATTATGAGAAACTCTACAAATCTGTTTCTTTATACGTGTCTCTGTTATCTTCTAAACATGCACAAATATGCAGCTTTCTATTCATTTTTCTGGAAAAAAAATTTTTTTCTTTCGACAACGGTTGCTTTTGCTACAAATCCCTCGGTTTATATACTATAATGGTACTGAGCGAAATAAAGGAGGAACCTTATTTCAAAATTGCCTTCAAGCAAGAATCATGAAAAATTTTCCATTTACATTTTTTATATTATGTGACCTTCCTGTCTTAATACTTAGTGTAACGGTAAGAAAAAGGAACAAGAAATAAGATCTGCCTAACACATTTTATAAATCATGAGTTTTTAAACTTTTAAATCTTATCTACATAAGAAACACTTGCATATTTTTTTAAGATTTGTACAGTTGCTATAATTAAATAAATCTATAATAAGAAACGTAATAGAAGGAAACGTTTGCTTAAGAAATCTCTAAACAAGAGAACAAATTACTTGACTTCTAGAATTCGTTTTTAATAGTGTTATACCACTCTTTAAACATCAAGAATCAAGAAAGGTAATCAAGAAAGTTCTGTAGCTTTTTCACCTATCACTTTCGAGCACCGATATTAATGCCCCCTAGGACATACCGGAAAGATCAAAATATTCCCCATCAACATCGACGACCTTCTGTCAACGTTCTGGAAGGCTATGGGCTCCATCACGGTAGAACTTGGTGGGCCGTGGAACGAACAATATACGAAGTGCATTTAGTACCTTTACTAGGGATTTATACTGGCATTCTTTATGGTGATTATCCAAGGAAGTGATAATTGGACGGTGCAATGCCCAGGGTGTATGACGGATGCAATAGTGTTTCCCATCCATGGAGTTGAATTGTGTCCCGCGTCATCCTAGAAGAATGAGGTTAGTGTTGTCCTGCAAAAAGATGACCTCTTAGCAATTCATAAGTTCTCGCTCCAGAGTTTTGAGTTTTTCTTGAACAAAGCTCGACTGCTGACTGTACATATTAATGCTCTGACCAGCTGGTAGCCGTTTCCGATGCAGGATGCCGCGAGCAGTCTACCAGACACACAGGAGGATATTCTTCTGGTGCAGTGCTGGTTTCGGCTGTTTTGGAACCTGTTCGTGAGGTGCTAACCAATAATCGCAGTGCCGTAGAGTTACGTACGTCCCTCTTCTCAACACATATCATACAACCTGTTCAGTAATGGCTCATTCCTCAGACGAGACAGCAAAGAAACAAAGGTGTCTGCTCGCGTTGCTTCTGGCCCGGAGTCAAATCATTTGAGACTCACCGACCCGACTTTTAGTGCTTCCCAAGTTGATAGAGGAGCTGCCGAATTGTTTCTCCACTCAACTAAATTGTAGTCCAAGTTAATCACATGTCTGGCCTTGTTCGACTCAATTGTAGCCTGAACATCGTTTAGTACTATGTTGGACTTCCAGAACGTGGTACGTCTTTGAGTGTTTCGCCACTGTTCTTAAACTTGTTTAACCACAATTGCACAATACGCGTAGTCACGACACCCTAACCAAAAGCCCGACATATGTTCCGCCCCGCTGCAGCGCCGTTTGATCCCAGTTTGAACTAGTAGAGTATGCACACCCTTATGACGCTCTCTGGAGGTCCCATGTTCACTCTGTCCTTGGGCAAGGTCACGGTGTAAATGACCTGCCACAACCACGTAGTATGTTGGATATACCCACACCAACAACTGACCTTTGTCTTATCCCCATTTGAATTCAACTCACGGTGTGAGGGCCAATTGAACACACACCTCCACAAAAAGCGAAAGAACTTTCTTGGTTACCTTTATGTTTCGAAAAAGACTAAAAAAATCGATGTCTTTCATGCGTCATTCAGTCTTCTTCATCACTCTGTTCATTAATTCGTATTGAAGTTTCATATTCGTTCAGACAACTATAACTGGAGCAGAGATGGTCATTTTTCCTAACCCTCCCTCACCCTCAATTGACGCCCCTCACACTCACTCTCCATCACACTCACCCTCCATTGGCGCCCTTCTCTCATCCTCCCTTACACCAGTGTTGGGCAAAATCAATTGAAATCAATTGCAATTGATCAATCAATTGAAAGTAATTGCTCTGAAAATCAATTGCAATTGATTTCAATTGCAATTGATTTCAATTTGTAATTGACAATTAATTTCAATTGCAATTGAATTCAATCATAAAATTTGCAATTAAATTTTCGTCAATTGTTAATTGTTAATTGGTCACCAGGCAATTGAAACTTTTAATTGTTAATTGTCAATTGCAAAGGGTGCAATTGAAACATTTAATTGTTAATTGCAATTGACAATTGAAACTTGTAATTGTTAATTGTAATTGAAATCAGCAATTAAAACTGAAGATAAGAAGATGTGTGTGTATTGTGTTGTCCACTTGTTACTGTTTTATATATTTCAAATAAGGTACTTATAAGAAATGCTGGATACCTACCATCCCTTCCCCCCCCCTGGGAAGAAAGCCAGGAAACTAAGTATTTTTTAAAATATATTATGTTTATGGTTCTATCCCCCTCGAAAGAACTCTATATGCCCGTCATGCATACAATAGGAATGGGCACCAGCGAGTTCGAGCGAGTTTTCTTTAAAACTCGACTCGACTCGAAGCAGACATCTTTGAGCTCGACTTGAGATCTCGGCTCGAAAAATTTCCCCCAACTCGACTCGAATTCGGATCGAGTTTCCAGTCGAGTCGAGCCAATTCGAGCTAAATCCTTTGTGTAGTTCCAAGTACTACTATCTTCAAGTATCCTACATAGACAATATAATAATCAATGATACTACTACTACTACTATAATTAATTATCATTATAACACCGTGTACCTGTATAAACATGGAATATAGGCGGTTTGTATCGGAATACTAAAAATTAGTTGACTGTCGATCTTGGTCGTCAAGAAATCTTCAGAAGGCAAGGACATCGGTCACGAGGTTCTTGGTTTGAGTTCAGGAGGAGCAAGTATTCGGGCTCGAGCCAAAAATTGTTAGAAGTTATGGGACTCCAGCCAAACATGTTCAAAACTGCTCGACCCGGGCTTAGGGTTGTCAACAGCTCAAGCGGCTCGCTCACAGCTTATTCACTTATCGAGCCGAACCGAGAAGTAAGCCGAGCCAACAGCTCATCCAACCGAGCCAGCTCCAGCCGATGGCTCACACGAGCCGAGCCGAATTGAGCTGATTGCTTACCCCAACCGAGCCCGTTCGAGCCATCGGCTCAGTTGAGCTGACTCGAACCCAGCCTATGGACTCGTTTCAACGGAGCTGGTTCGAGCCATTGGCTCCAATCGAGCCGAGCCGATGACTCGTCTTTACCGAGCCGGTTCAAGCCATTGGCTCAATTGAGCCCAGTCGATGGGTAATCCCAACCAAGCCAGCTCAAGCTGTACGCTCAGTTGAACCAAGCCGAGTCGGTTGACATCACTATTCCGGTTGGGCTTTTACTTTGGCTAAAAAATTGGACCGTGCAGTTCTCAGCCTTGATGGTAAGAACTACAAAAAATGATAAGAAATCTTTAGTTTTACGTCTCACGCTTATGCCGGATAGGCAAAAGGAGACGGTGATGATAGGAAATGAATGAAATGAAGAATGTGGGAGGAAACGGGAGAACCCCGAGAAAATCCACGAGCACGGTGTTTGTCCACCACAAAGTACAAACTGCGCGAGCTGGGATCGAACCAGGGACCTCAAGCACCGGAGGTGAACGCTCTACCACTGACCCACCGCGCCAACTGGTAAGAACTACAGTATATACTTATATTGGTGCTCACGGCGTCATTAACTTGTTCCGCCACCAACGAATTTCAAGGTACTTTGTTCTGCATCTTTTGTGCGTGTTTTGTGTCGCTTTATGCGCCTATTCCCACATTTTGTGCATCACCGGAAGTGGGTCAAAATGGGCCTACAAATATGGCGGAACAAGTTATTGCTCTTCTGCCACCAATGAATTTCGAGATTGTTTCCTTCACATCGTTTTGTGCCGTTTTGTGCGTCTACTTCCGTTTTGTACGTCGTGGGAAGTGGGTTAAAATGAGTCCCCAAGGTGGGACGAAAACGATCAAGAGTTCCGCCACTATTAAATCTCGAGGTCGTTTATTTCACATCGCGTACCCTTTTGTACGTCTATTTCGACGTTTTGTGCGTCACTGGAAGACGGTCAAAATAGGCCTCGAAGGTGGGACGAAAATGACCCACTGCTCCGCCACTACCGAATTTCGATATCCTTCCTTTCGCATCGACTACTGAATTTTCGTGCTGTTTCGTGCCCCCATTTCCACGTTTCGTGCGTCACCAGAAATGGGTCAAAATGGGCTTCCAAGGTAGGACGAAAATGACACACTGTTCCGCCACTATCGAATTTCGAGGTTGTTAATTTTACATCGCGTACCCTTTTGTGCGCCTATTTCGACGTTTTGTACGTCACTGGAAGATGGTCAAAATGGGCTCGAAAGTGGGATGAAAATGACCAAGAGTTTCGCCACTACTGAATTTCGATATCCTTCCTTTTGCATCGACTAGTGGATTTTCGTGCCGTTTCGTGCCCTTATTTCCACGTTTAGTGCGTCACCGAAAGTGGGTCAAAATGGGCTTCCAAGATGGGACGAAAATGACCGAGAGTTCCGCCACTATTAAATCTCGAGGTTGTTAATTTCACATCGCGTACCCTTTTGTACGTCTATTTCGACGTTTTGTGCGTCACTGGAAGACGGTCAAAATGGGCCTCGAAGGTGGGACGAAAATGACCCACTGCTCCGCCACTACCGAATTTCGATATCCTTCCTTTCGCATCGACTACTGAATTTTCGTGCTGTTTCGTGCCCCCATTTCCACGTTTCGTGCGTCACCAGAAATGGGTCAAAATGGGCTTCCAAGGTAGGACGAAAATGACACACTGTTCCGCCACTATCGAATTTCGAGGTCGTTAATTTTACATCGCGTACCCTTTTGTGCGCCTATTTCGACGTTTTGTACGTCACTGGAAGATGGTCAAAATGGGCCTCGAAGGTGGGATGAAAATGACCAAGAGTTTCACCACTATTGAATTTCGATATCCTTCCTTTTGCATCGACTAGTGGATTTTCGTGCCCTTATTTCCACGTTTTGTGCGTCACCGTAAGTGGGTCAAAATGGGCTTCCAAGATGGGACGAAAATGACCAAGAGTTCCGCTACTATGGAATTTCGAGGTCGTTAATTTCACATTGCATACCCTTTTGTGCGCGTATTTCGACGTTTTGTGCGTCACTGGAAGACGGTCAAAATGGGCCTCGAAGGTGGGACGAAAATGACCCACTGCTCCACCGTTTCTTTCGCATCGTATAGTGCCTGCTTTGTACCGTTTTGTGCTCCTATTTCCACTTTAGTGCTTCTATTTCCACTTTAGTGCGACAACAAAAATGGGTCAAAATGGCCTACAAGTATAGCGGAATAACTTAATGCTGTTCCGTCACCATCAAATGAGGTCGTTTCCTTAACACTTTTTATACATGATTTGTGTCGCTTTGTGCATCAGTGGAAGAGGGTCAAAATGGACCTTGAAAGTGGAATGAATATGTCTTTCTCTGCCATATTTGTAGGTCACCTTTGACCCACTTTCGTTGGCCTACAAAACGTGAAAGTATGCGCAGAAACGGTATAAATATACACTAAACAATGCGAAAAAAGCGACCTTGAAATTCGATACTGGTGGGAGAGTGGATCAGTTTTCTTCCCACATTGAATGTCCATTTTGACCCACTACCATTGATTCACAAAACGTGGAAATAGGCTTACAAAACGGTAGAAAACACGCACAAGACGATGTGAAGGAAACGACCTCGAAATCGTTCCTGACGGAACAACATTAACTTGTTCCGCCATATTTGTAGGATAACGTTGACCCATTTCCGGTGACGCAGAAAACGAGGAAATAGGCGCACAAAACGACACAAAAATGGTAATTTAGCTTAATTACATGGAAATTTTAAGTTTGTAAGCTTAATTATATGGAAAATTTTATACATTTTTCCTTTAAGTTGGTCTACTTTACGTTGATTTGGGACTTTTAAATTGTATTCATTTTTCCACTGAAAAATATGTATAATTCAACAAGTTGATTTGATTTTGAGTTGCTTTTGGGGTTTAACGTCCCGGTCAGCAGCGAGGCTATATGAGACATGGACCTACTGATTAACGTGGAATCCGAACCACATGAGCTCCCGCAGGGAATCGAACCCGGGTTTCCCACGCCAAAGGCGCGTACGCTAACCGCTTAGCCACGGAGGAGCTCTATGATTCAACAAGGAAATATTTATTAGTTATAATTATAATAATTATCTATTTATATATAATTGAATTCATTGTAATTTGGTCCATAACAAACACTTTACCATTTCGTACTAGTTGTTATACCCGTTCTTCGCACGGATCAGATAAAATATCAATGTAAACAAATTGAACAACGGGAGAACAATTAAGAAACATTTCTAACATTGGATATATTTTGTGTGAATATATATCCAACAACGTACATGTGCTTTCATTGGGAAGGCCGATGGGGCTGAATTTGAACGTAAACACTATCGGGGGTGTCACTATACGTCTGAGCAACCCCGATAAATATGGATTCGACACAAATTCTACTACTTTTACATGTCCCGGTGAACACCCCCTCAGACCCCCTTGGTTCGTATTGTGAAACAATCTCCTCTGGCCCCCACCAACCCCCAACTAATACCACGAAAACTATGAATGTGACACTAACATCTGCCCTTTTCTACTACTTTTTACATATGCCTGTAAAAATCCCTATAATCCTCTGGTTCCAATTTTGAAAAAAACAATGCCTCTGGTCTGCAGCCGATGGGGGCTGTATTTGGAAGTCAACGCCTGTGGAAGTATCACCATTCATCTCAGCGACAGCTAAAACTATGGATTTGACACTAATATCGGTCACTTTCCATTAGTTTTACATGTCTCGCAATTCCCCACCCCCGGTGACTCCCGTCCCGCATACAATGCTGGCTAAATTTGAAAATCATCGCTAATGAAAGTATCACCATTAATCTCAGCCACCGCGAAAACTACGGAATTGACATCGGTCATTGTGGATTATTTTTACATGTCTCGTGATCCCCTTCATAATGCCCCCGTTTCTTATCTGATGGGGGCTAAATGTGAAAGTAAACGCGGTCTTGAGTTTCACCAATGAGCTCAGCTACCCCGAAAATTATGAATTTGACATTAATATCGGTCATTTTCGATTATTTTTTTACATGTCTCGGAATTCCCCCCTCTGGTGACCCAAGGCCCGCATACAACGGTGGATGAATTTGAAAGTCATCGCTAATGGTAGTGTCACCATTGATATCAGCAACCGCGAAAAGTATGGATTTGACACTAATATCGGTCATTTTGGATTACTTGTACGTTTCGGTATTTCCCCCCTCCCCCCCCCATTGACCCACGGCCCGTAGCAGAATACGATGAATTTGGAAGTTAATGCGATCGGAGTTTCACCATTGATCTCAGCGACCGCGAAAACTATGAAATCGACACTGATATCGGTCATTTTCTACTACTTTTACATGTCCCGGTAAACGCCCCCCTGAGACCCCCTGGTTCGAATTTTTTCGAAAAAGCTTTGCCTTGGTGTGAAACCTGGACCAAGGTATCTTTGACCAAAATTTGGTAACTCTCGGTCGACTTGTCTGGTCCCCAGGCCGGTCCCGGTAAACGTCTCCTGGAGACCCCATAGTAAGGAATTTAAAAAAAAAAAAAAAAAAACCTCTTCGTCTTGGTCTGGGGCCTAGACCAAGCTACCCGTGACCAAATTTTGAAAACTTTCGGTCCACTCGTCCCGTCCACAGGCCGCACAAAGATAGACACACAGACACACGAACAAACTATTTTATTTATATTAGAAAGGTCAGATCCGCTGTTATTGTATTAGTGCGATGCTTGAGCGATTGATCGTAGAAATTCAAACTCCGATGAGTGATAATTTTATAGGCTTGTTTTATTACAAGTTTAAACTCTTTAGTCAGTAGAGAAGAGGGCGTGAATGATGGGTCAGAGTTGATGACAATGGGTTTTGGCGGGTCTGTGGGTCACAGTGGGTAAGAGTGATTTATGGTGGGTGGTGGGTCAGAGTGGGTCACGGTGGGTCGTGGGTCACGACGGGTGGTGAGTCAATTGGTCGTGGCTAAAGTTTTCATTGCCCCACGCCCTCTCTGAACTACAGTGTTGAAAATTAATCAGTGAAAATCAATTGCAATTGATCAATCAATTGAAAGTAATTGCTGTGGAAATCAATTGCAATTGAATCAATTGCCAATTAATTTCAATTGCAATTGAATTACAGAATTCAATTGCAATTACTTTCCACTGCAATTACTTTCAATCAATTGATCAATTGCAATTGATTCTCCTTTTTTAATGGCCAACTGCAATTAACAATTAACCATTACTTATTTCAATTGTTAATTGCAATTAACAATTAAATTTACAGATTAATTGTTAATTGTTAATTCAATTGAAATTTGCCCAACACTGCCTTACACTCACCCTCCATTGACACCGTCACAATCACCCTCCCTCACACTCACCCTCAATAACTTTATCGCCCTCACCCTCAACTACTAAAATGAGGGTAAGGTGAGGGTGAGGGCGGGCCTCATGAGGGCAAAATGAAGGAGGATGACCATCTTTGCACTGGGGTGTACAAGAAACCGATTCTTACATTTGCATTTCAAACTTCCTGATCCAAGTTTCTGATAGCTGCACATGGTAAACTCTAAACAAGCCTTGGAAATATCTTCGAGTGTTTTAAAAACTGGCTTAAGAAGTTGCTCCTACAAGTACCATCAGGAGTCTTCTGGCCTTGGCAGATCAATCTCCCACTTATCAGCATTTCCCAAATTGTTATTTTTATCTTTATATGTTGTTTCAGAGCATCACTAGTTGGAGGTAATTTCTCCAGGCTGGATTTTCCTAAAAGTAGGATCCTAGCTTCATTACAGATCTTACTTTACATTACATTACCTACATTAGAGATACTACTTCATTACAAGATCAAGGGCATTAATCTTGATGCCCTTTGTGAAGAAAACAGTTTTGCAGACTCCATAGCGCTTGCTGATAGAGGGATATGTCCTAAGAACAATAAAAGGCCATAGTTTTCTGATATGAGAAAAAATAGACAGTTCTTGATCTTTGGTATTCCTACTAGATATGACATAATGCCGCATCCAAGTGGAGCGTGATAAGCCATTACCTATCTTCTCATTCTCAAATAACTGATGACAAAGGTGGTAAACCTTCTATCTTTGAAATCCTGCCATCATGTACAATTCTTTACAAGAAATTTTGTCATAATTGTGTTTCAACAGCAGGAATACATCGGTGTCTCTACTCATCACAACAACTCTTTCTGAGTTGTGATTCACAGCACGCAGTATCACCCTAGATTCAGATTCTTCATATTTCCCTTCATGATTTTGAACATCGACTTCGAAATTTGACTTAACAGTCTTCTTATCTTGAAAACTACAAGAAAAAGCAGCTACGAGTTCTGAAGGTTAAAATTCCAGCAATGCATTATCTACTTACGCTCTACTTACTCAGAGAACTGTGACAATTTATTTTCGCTGGGATAGATTCCTTTACCAACAAACTCTATTGAATCTGCAGAACTGTTTTGTCACAAAGCTCCTCAATGTTAATGTGAAAATTTGTGATGGAGCTAGGCTCCTACTTTCAGGAAAATGCAGCCTGGTGAAATTACCTTCAATTAGTGATGCACTGAAACAACATATAAAGAGTCTGCAAAGAGCAACAAGGGAAACGCTGATAAAAGTGAGCTCTATCTACGAAGGCCAGAAGATTCCGAATTGGACTTGGAGGACAAAATTTTAACACAAGTTTTGAAAACACTTGAAGATATTCCCAAGGCTTGTTTAAAGATTACCATGTGTACCTATCAGAAACTTGAGTGCGTCAGTTTGAAATGCAAACGTAAGAATCGCTTTTTTTTGCGCTCTCCTATGTGTATTGTCCGAGCGAGTATAAAAATTCAATATCAGTTAATGAACTGAAAGAGTGACATAATATTATCAAGAACTAATTCTAGAATTCAATTAATTTTCTCCCTTGTGTAGATGTTTCTTAAGTATATGATTTCCTTCTAAGACGTTCGTTATTATAGATTTATCCTATTATAGCAACTCTACACAATTTTGATAATAGGCAAGTGCTTCTTCTGCAAATAAGATTTAAAAGTTTAAAAACGTATCATTTATAAAGTGTGTTAGGTATATCTTATTTTTTGCTCTTTTTCTTACAGTTACAGTAAATATTTAGAGGGAAAGGTAGTAATATATAAAAAACCGTACATGGAAAATTTTTCATGATAGTCTCTTGAAGGCAATTTTGAATTCTGGCTTCTGCTTTATTTCGCTCAGTACCATTGTAAAACATAAATCGAAGGATTTATAGCGAAACCAACCCTTGTCAAAAAAAAAGTTTTTTTTTTCAGAAAACTGAATAGAAAGCTGAATGTTTGTGCATGTTTTAGAAGGTATCAGAGACACGTTTTTTTGTTTTTTTATTATTATTATTTTTTTTTTTTTTTGCTAGACGCGGCTAGCTACCACTGCGAGGGTTACGTCCTCTATGGGAAAGTAGACGTATGAGAACTGATAGGAAGAACAGTGGTAGTTGGTCTATGTGATATTTAAATGCTGATATGTGGATGGTTAAGGATAAAGAGAAAGAAATGGTGAAACAACGAAGGAAGATTGTGAATTGCTATTTTATTTATTTATCTATATGTTTATTATTCTCACTTTTGGAAGGAACATTGTGATCTTTGGATCACAATCATGAAGTGATGATGGAGGTGATGAACATGATGTGATGAAGTTCGATACACAGCAAACAAAAGACAGGGTAATGTTAGTGGACAGATGCATGTTATTCTTCTCGCTTGGGGGCTGCTCCAAGCATTGATGAATAGACAACGGGAGCCCAGATTAGTTACAAAGGAGTTACTGTGCGAATGATGGACATATGAAGGGTGGGATGACGTCGGACTTCAATTCTGCGACTAAGAGGAGATGGTGGTGATTTGGAGGAAGAGTGTAGTGATTGAGTGTAAAAAGCAGCGCCAATGGTGTATGGGCAGTATGGGTACGAAGTGGAAAGTCGATGTGTGCTGTCATCGTATCGATGAGGAGTGGATGGTGGTCCTCAAGACGAGTAGTGATGTACTTAAGACGGAGAGACTCAATATGGAAAAGAATATGTGGAAAGGTCATGCTGTGATAAAGTTCGTATGTCGGACTGGGTAGTTTGATTCTGTAAGCAATGCGGAGTGCATGTCGTTCCAATAAATTCAGTTTATTGTAAAATGAGAGGGGTGCGGCAACCCAGACTAAATGAGCATATGTGATGACCGGACGTAGAAAGACTTTATAGGTATATAGTACAGTAGTTGGAATGAGACCCCAAGTAGTGCCTGTAAGACGTTTAACACTAGAGTGCTCGCGCGGATTACTATTGTAGTCCAGTGGGTTTCAGTTTTCTAGTATCTGAGGGTTGGCAACACTTATGACCTTGAGCGGTCGTTTACCTTCCTCCCCTATTTGTAGAACACCATTAGTCGAGTGGTATCTCCCAAAGTCAAAGCATTGTTGTTATGCGGATTGTTATTTTCTCATGGACTACTATTGTAATCCGTGCGAGTACTGACGTGACAGTTTGTTTTCTGCCTAAAGTTTTAACTGTTCTTGTTTTGAACGTATTATTTCATATTATTCGCTCAAATATATGTGATATATGTTAGTTTAAAATGTCCGAGCAAGAACGAGAACAGATACGACAGTGGCTAAGAGAAACTGAGAGTGACGGCGAAAGTGTTTTGGGTATAGAAGACGAAGACGAAATAGAGGAAGATGTTGTCGAAGGACATCATAGTGACTCTGAAGAAAGTGGTAGTGACGTTCTGGAAGAAATAGAAGATGAAGAAAGGAACGAGGTTATCCAGGAAGACAGGTTTCACGATGAATTTTACATTGGCAAGGACAGAATTACCAGATGGTATATAGATCCAGTGCAACCAAGAAATACGCGAACACAGCGTCATAATATCATACCTACACTGCATAGACCTTGTCCTCGAAATGAAGGTAAAAATGCAAATACTCACCTAAAAGCGCTTGAATGCTTTATGGACACTGAAATAATACAGAAAATAGTCGACAGCACTAACATTTACATAGATAAAATAAGCCAAAAGTATTTGCGTGACAGACATGCAAATCCAACTGATGAATTAGAGATAAGAGCACTCATTGGTATTTTGTACTTGTGTGGGGCACTACATGGAGGTAGAAGAAATACTAAGAGTATGTGGAACATAAGTACAGGGACTGGAGTAGATGCCTGTTATGTAACGATGAGTGAAAAGCGTTTCAGGTTTCTAATGCGATGTTTACGCTTTGATGATATAAGAGACAGGTAGAACCGAAGACGTGTTGACAAATTTGCACCATTTAGGGATATTTTTGATAAGTTTGTGCGTAATTGTCAAGAAAAGTACAAACCTTCAGATTACCTTACCGTTGATGAACAGCTTGTCTCTTTCAGGGGTAGATGCCCATTTCGGCAATATATGCCCAAAAAGCCAGCCAAATATGGGATCAAAGTATTCGCTCTGATGTCAGCATGTAACTATTACACGTCAAATCTGGAAGTCTATTTGGGTATTCAGCCTGTCGGACCATTCAAGATGAGTAATTCTAGAGATTTGGTAAAACGCCTTATAGAACCTGTACCTGGAACCAATCATAATATAACGGGCGACAATTGGTTTTCGTCCCTTGCACTTGCAAAAGAGCTCTTCGAAGAAAACTCCCTTACATATATTGGAACACTAAGGAAAAACAAACCAGAAATTCCGGCATGTTTTCTAGCTGATAGAGACAGAGAAGTGTGTTCAACTCTTTTTGGATTCCAAGCTAACTGCTGCTTGGTTTCATATGTTCCTAAAAAGAACCAAGCTGTCTTGATGATCTCAACAATGCATAACACAAAGGCCATAGATGAAAACAGTGGTGAAGAAAAGAAAACAGTAGTTATTACTGCATACAACAACACTAAATTTGGAGTCGACATATTGGACAAATTGTGTCGCCAGTATGATATAGCCAAGAACTCCCGAAGGTGGCCACTCACTCTCTTTTTCCACCTGTTAAACGTTGCTGGAGTAAACGCACTCATTGTTTTCAAAGCAAATAACAATGATGCTATTATCAATCGTAGAGACTTCCTGCAAACTGTGGCTATGGAACTTATCAAACCTCAAGTGCACAGACGCATTCATCTACAAATGATACCGAGAGAAATAAAACATCAAGGAAGAGTTTTGCTGAAGATTCCTGAAAATCCTGCTCCCCACCCCGAAATGAAGGAACAGTAGGACGGTGTCATTTTTGTGGAAGTGGAAGAAACAAGAGTACCCGAAAAAGATGTTTCAGGTGCAGTAAGTGGGTCTGCCCTGACCTCCAGCGTATCGTTTGCACTGACTGTTATGACTGAAACTCCCAAAATTGTGCCTACGTTTGACCTTTTTTTCATGTGTAAATGTGAAATTTGCAAATACTTTAAGAACTTTTTCATTTTCTTATAACAATTATTAACACTTTAAATGCAAATTTCATATTTTTATTTCAATTTTGTAACCAAATTGCAAGAAAATAAATAAACATTTACAAAACTATAGTAAATTGCATACGCATTGTAAAGGTTTGGCTTATAATTCTTTTTATGTAATAAAAATTAAAACGATTGGACTGAAATGTATTCTTTATTGCTTGTAAGACCCATAAAATAATGTAAAAAATACAGATTGAATAACCACTAATATATATAGATATTTATCAAATGGACTACAATCGTAATCCGCGCGAGCACTCATGTTACAACATTTTCATGCGAGTCTGTAGTGTTAAGTAAATTAAGACGATGGTATGCTTTGGTGGTGATGTGCTGCAAATGAACCTTCCAGCTGGGATGTGTGTCTAAAACCAGTCTTAAATATGTTACTGTTTTGCTGAGTAGTAGACGTGTATCGCTGACTGTGAGATGAAGGAGTTGGGGATTCCTCCGTACTTTTGTGCGTTGTTTAGGGTGTAGGAAAACTATAGTTTGTGTCTTGAGAGCGTTGATCTTTAGGCGCCACACTTTACACCAGTGGACAAATGAATCTATGGCGGATTGCATAGAAGTATTTAGTTGATGGATGGTTTTGCCCAGCGCTAAAAAGGCGGTGTCATCTGCGTATTGGAAAACATGGATATTATCGGGCAGAGTTGGAAAGTCAGCTACATAGAGAAGAAACAATAGTGGAGAAAGAGACGATCCTTGCGGTACACCAGAGTGAAGAAATATTGGATGAGAGAAGGTATGATTAATGGTAACGTGTGCAATGCGACAGAACAGGAAATTATATATGAATCTAATGTAAGTAAGAGGAAGACGAAAGTTGAGAAGTTTATATACAAGGCGATGGTGCCAAACCTTGTCAAAAGCTTTTTCAAGATCGAAGAGAGTTAAACAAGATGACCAGGAAGTATTATAGTGATTTCTGATGTAGTTAAGAAGACGGAATAACTGATCATTAATACTGAAATTTGGACGAAAGCCTGCTTGATGTGATGGTAATAAATTATATCTGGAAAGATGTGTATGAAGAGGGTGTACTAGAATCTTTTCTAAGATTTTGCTGAATACTGGAGTCAATTGTATAGGTCGATATGAGGAGACACAGTCGGCGGGTTTGTTGGGTTTTGAGAAACATCAGTACCTTGGAAGTCTTCCACTGTAATGGTATATAGCCAGTGCGGAGGATGAATGTAAAAATGAGAGAAACAATGTATAATACTGCGTATGGACTTTCCTTGATATGTCGATAGGAGATGTTATCAGTGCCAGGTGCGGTGTTTCGTTTTCGTGCAATAGTTGTGCTGATATCTTCTGGAGTGATGGGCTCTTTAAGAGGACGTGATGTATTAAGCGGATGAGTACTGTTTGGCTGAAGATGAGGTGAAGAAAAGTCGAAGTGATCCACTGGGTGATTGCGAACTGGATGTTCGGAAGTGAGCGGTTTAAAGATATCTTGGAGATAAGTGGCGAAGGCGTTTGCTTTGTCCAGATCAGAGTCTAAAGTTGAGTCATTGATGATGGGCGGGTATGAAGTTTTGATATATTTGCCATAGAGAGCGTTTAGCCGTTTCCAATATCGTGTAGGATGAGAGGTTTCGGAGAGAGAATTGCTGGTTTTGATCCATTGTCTTAATTTAAAGGCTTTAACATAATTGTGAACAGTGCGCTGGAGTGCTCGGTGATGTCTAAGTGCCTCACGATTTCCTGTGTGCGTATATTCACGGATGAACTGCCGTGATCGTTTACCATGGCAAGATATTGTGTTGGAAATTTAGGTTTGTGTGGTGCATATTGGGATTGTGGTATATATTGTGCAGATGCTTGATTGATATGTTTGGTGATACTCTCTAATGATTGATATAACTCTGACTCTGTTGTAGGAGGATTTAGACCTTCGAGATGTTCAGTGAGGTATGTTCGATATTTCTCCCAGCCCGCTTTGTCATATCGAGGAATTATGCGAGATGGGGGTGCGTCGAGATGTCGAGGGGTAAGGCTTTGGATACTGATTTTTATGGGCACATGATCGCTCCCGAAAGGATCGAGGACATCTATAGTGGAGCGTGGCTTTACAGAAGCAGACGTGATAGCTATATCGGGCGTGGTATTTGATTCAGGTCTGGTTGGTTTAGGAAGGTGATGAAAAGTGCCCGTCGTATTTGTGAGAATGAAATTCAAAAACTGAGTTTGGTCTCTATTGGAACGACTATGGAAATTTATATCAGCTAGAATGATGTAGCGCTGAAAAGTGTTTGATATGTATTGAACAAATGACAGAGGAATTCGATGCCCTGGGCGGACGTAGATAGTGGCCACTGTAATATAATCGGATTTATAGTAAAGAATGATTACTAGATTTTCTGGGAGGTTCTGAATTGCTGGAGTGTGGATACGGTATGGGATGTGAGGTGAAAACCCAACAGCTACCCCCCCCCCCATTTGCCCGACGTGCTGGTAAAATATTGTCTTTGCGAATGATCGTATACCCTGTTATTTTGCATTTCATTTTAGGAGACACATGCGTTTCGTTAAGGAGAAAACCATTGACTTTCTCCTCGAGTAACAGTTGTTCGAATAGTATTTTGTGGGTGTAGAGAGAGCGTATGTTAACAAACAGAAAAACAATACCCATAATGTCCATACTGTGATGATCATTACAAGGTTTGTGAAGATGGTAATGTATGAAAGTAGGCAGTTGGACCATTGTAAGTCACTTGGAACTGAAGATGAAAGACTGATTGAGCTGCATACTGGACGTGTTGTAGAACTAATGGACATACAAACGGATGGATGTTTTGTAGAGTAAGGGTAATGAAAGCAAGAAGCTGTTTAACAGCTATTGGTTGATCAGATGTGCTGGGTTCGGAAGTTTGGTTCTGTGCGTCATGCATTCTAAGTGGAACTACTAGTTCAGGTTTTGCTTCTTCTGGAGTTGGTTTGGCATTGCATTTATAGCTATAGGCTGGATGACATTCATGACAGGTTGAGCACTCAGGTGGCAGTTGCATATTTGGACAAGAGCGGGTGGGATGAGGGCCACCGCAGTAGCCACATTTAAACAGATTTACGCATTTAGGTGTAGGATGAGTGTATTCCTGGCATCGATCGCAGAGCATGGGAAGAGGAAGCCATGTTTTGGATGGTTCCACTCTATGTCTTTGCTTGTAAATGAATGCTCCGTGTTCAAGCAGGTCATCAATAGTACCCTGACCATATAAGTAGCTCCTTGATTATTCCTAATTCGAATGCATTTTTTGAAGGTGTATCCCTCGTGGTGTAGTTCCTCTTCGATTTCTTCGTCACTGTAAGACGGATCAACACCGCGGATGACTACAGATAGAACAGGAGTTCGTCTGGATGGTGGCATTTGTTTCTTAGGGTTGTCGTTCAGTTTTGTGAGTTTTGCTGTTTTTCCAAATATCTCAAAACTATGTTTGTCTCTGACTATTGTTGCGAAGTTAGGTAATGGCGATTGAATAATGTATGCGTTTTGAGTTTGAATGATCTGTGTGATTTCTGAACGAAGTCGATATTTCAGAAGTTGCTGGAGTAGAAGTTTGGTGTTCCGGAACTTCGGATCATAATCCCGGAGTAGAAAGTTATGAATTTCTATCTGTGGTTTCTGAGGAAATTGTTGGATGCCATCAACAATCATAAGGCGAGACCTGTCGTCTGAACTGGCGACGCTGATATTGTCATCATGATGCTTTTTATGAGGAGGAGATTTTGGATTAGATGCTGGGTCGCCGTCAATAGGATTACCCACTAATCCTTGATTGTGATCTGAAGTGTCAAAAGCGTCCTTGTAACTCTTGCGCTTTTCTACCTTCATAGAGACAGGAGAAGCTGTAGGAACTGCAGGCGGAAGACCAGAATGTTGTACACTGACCATAGTAGAAGGACAATATGATTTTTTGAACGCTGTGTATGTAAGTGTAGCAGATGTCTATTGCAGTACAGATGATGTGATGAGTGATGAATGATGAAGCAAAAAGCTTCCAAAAATTAGTACACTAATGTGTACGGTAGTGCAGCCTCCACTCGGGTGAAACCCTTGATCTCTCTCACTCTCTCGCCCAAAAACTGTGAACTGCCACGCTTGCGTCCACAAACGCGTAATATTCTCAGCCTAGACTTGACACTACAGGAATGCCTCTAGTGAGAAAGCTGGAAACCAGCTAAGTGAGAGATACGTATAATAAAAAAAAAGATTTGCAAACTTTCTCATACTGTGTACTAGCGAGAGCTCTCTTTTCATTATTCAAAGAAATTTTGTGTTTTGGCAGGAGTAAGTTTCCGAAAAGCCCCTCAATTAATATTAAAAATTAATACTTTTTAAATAGATCATAGACAGACTTAATCACCAAGATTATACACTTCTAGGGAGACAAGATTATGTATGTTAGTAACCATCACCTGCTAATACTTACCGTTTGTGGGAAGGTAACTCTTGGGACGCGCAGTGATCAGTTTCGTACAAGACAGCATAAAGTCGCTTATAACTCATGCACTATTAGTCCCACATTAATATAAATATACATTTTTTGAGAGAGCATAAAGCGACAAAAAAACTTTTAGAGGAAACATTTTTTTCGAATTCGATCTTGTAAAGAATCTTTGACTAAAAAACTGACGTGACGTGCTAACAATACTGGGTAAAAATGAAAATAATAAGAAAATCATTATATTTAGCTCAAAGATGCACTAGAGTTAAATTGTGGAATACAATTAGGGAAACAAAAAGAAGAAGGTTTGGATGCTCTAGCTCAAATAGTTTCGGAGATATAAAGAATAATATAAACGTTTAAAATTTTAGCTTTCTCCCCCTCCCTCTCCCCTTACGTAAGGTATTCTTTCTGGCATCGGGCATTTTTGTGATCAGTGATAGGTCCATTTCAAAAAATATCGCATGACAAATTGTTACATGATTTGCCCCTAAACTCCAAAAGGAGAGCCCTTTGACTAGATGTCTAGACTGGAGCTTATGCCTTTCTGAAGTTGATGCTTAGACGAAAAAGAAAGACCTCTGCACCGAATGCTACGTTATAATGTACCTGGTTGAACCACGGCCTATTCTAGGCTCCAGATATTATAACTTATTAAAATTCGTTTGCCTATGGGGACGGTAAACGGTAATGGAAAATATTGAGTGTCACATTATGTTTTCAAAATGGGGCAATGAAATTTCCTATCTACGGATACATTTGTGTAAAATAAGCTTGAAAATATCCCGTCGTTTCTGAAGGTTCCCATTATAAGGGAATCTCAAACCTGTTGAAACTTGTTTGTATGTAAAATGTAATAAAATGTCTTAGTGCAGTAGCTCTTCCTACAGTTTTGTACCGTTTTAATGAGTGATAGTTCATGACTTGAATGTGGCACAACTTAGCTTTCCATTATCTTACTTCCACTAAGGTGTGTATCATAACGAGTGTCGGAGGTGGTCAGAGTTTAGGCTAGAAACCTACCTACATGAATGAAATTATCCTAACATTATATTATCATATGGAGATGAAATTCATTATATGAATTCCGCAATATAAATGAAAGCAAAAATAAACAATTTTTAAACTCCTCGTTTTAAGTATGGCATGAATTATTGAATATTATCGGTGTGGATTTAGATGAAATCGACCAACTATCGACCAGATATGTAACATTTGGTAAATAGCCGAAAAGAAACGGCAACAAAATACTCCGGTATATCTATTAATTTTAGAAAACCTTACGACTCGATTAGTTGAGAAAGATTGTACAAAATTCTTACCGAATGTGAAATACGGTAGAAGCAAGTTAGATTAATTAGAATATGATGAAATTAATACCAAATTACGTCTAGAATAGCCTTAAACAATGATATACGTTGTCGCCATTGTTATTCAGCTAGTGATCTGAAGTACTATATAAGGAAGATTAGAGATAGCATCCAGGGCCTAGATCTGAATGGTATTCACCACTTTAAGGCGTATGCTGATGACGTAAACTTAATAGGGTTGATAGGAGAAAAATTGAAACACTGTAGAAGTCTCATTAAACGCTTGCTGATATATTGTTTTAGAAACAAATATATATTTCGCCAGGAATGTAATATGGGACATTATCCCAGAGTTTAAATAATAAATAATCCTTTTGAAAAAGTGGATACTTTCAAATATCTGGGATCAATATTAACATTCGAAAACCACATTCATGAAGAAATTCAATGTCTAGAATCATCCGATTCGTTTCCTTATTCAGTTCAAAATATTTTGACACCTCGAATTAAAGCGATGAATTTGTAGCTAAAATATACATAAAATGTTAATCCTGCCTATTGTTCTGTATGGTTGCGAAACACGCTAGCTTAATCTGAGGGAAGACCATAGACTGAAGGCATTTGAGCACAAGATCCTGAGACGAATATTCGGACCCAAGAGGAACGGAAATATGGAGAGGTAGAAACCTCATAAAAAGGAAATACATAATTTCTCCTGTTCATCAAACATTGTTAGGGTCATCAAATCTAGGAAGCTTGGGTGGACAGGTCAAGTGACAGGATTGGAAGAAGGTATGAACGCTCTCAAAATCTTAGCTGGAAGTCAAATAGAAAATCAACCATTAAGAATAACTTGTAGCAGATAGGAGGACAATAATAAGATAAATCTCGATGAAATACTAATACAAAGTTGAAGATGGATTCAGTTGGCTAAAAGCACAAGTAAGTGTAGATCTGTAGTAAGCGCAGCATGCAAACTCCGTGTTCCATAGGCAATATAGTTAGTTAGTGTAGGCAGAAACCTTATATTTGAACGAAACAAATTTACTAATTTTTAAGAGTAGTCAGATAATTCCAATACTTCGGGGATACACAGTGGCAATGATGAGATGAGAATTTACGAATTCCTAGGTTCAAGAAACATATTCTCGGAAAATTTTATTTCAAAAACTCGTTCGTTTATCCAATATATTGAATATTTTGTTTCAAGTCCACTCTAGACACACCTCACATTACTAACGAATAAGTGATTGCTTAGACTTCCAGATTTATTTTGATAAGTTGCTCGACATATTTAGTAAAATATATTCTATCGATTTGGGAACGTTTTTTTCGTTACTTCGCAAAGCTCTGAATGCTGGGATTAAAACTCTCAGGAGGGAGTTGTGATTTTACCACATTGATAGAGAAAAAAAAATGTTTCATTTAGGAAAAAATGTTCCACGACAACTGTCGTAAAAATAGACTTTGGGACGATCTGATACTTAAAACCTCTCTCTCTGTATATATATATACATGTATATATATATATATATATTTACATCAGCTAATGCTTATGACAACAAACACTATTCGAAGCTTTCTTGCACCCACTGGAAAACATGAAGTATATTAATATTTATTTGCATACAGTATATTGCTATTGTAGACTGTTCCCATAATGCCCACCGACTTCGATTTTACAAAATTTGAGAAATAAATTTCACTTTTTATTTAGTGGTAAATTTGAAGGCATTTTGTTATACTACCATTAAGAAACCCATATACACCATATTACGAATCAATCATTATGGAACAATCTCATGTGTGAAACGCAGCAGTGGTACCAATCTTTGAAAGTTTCATTTACAACTTTTTTCCTTTTTCTTTTTTTACTGATTTTGTGAGTAATGGTGCATTCAGTATAAAGGTACAACAAGATGCTCTCTCTCTCTCTCTCTCTCTCGCTCTGTGTGTGTGTGTGTGTGTTTGTTTCTAGTTTCCGGCGTAAGCGTGTGGATACTACCAGGTATACTTTCGTGTGCACATATGCTAGTGTGAGTGTGTGTGGGATCGCGTAGTGGAACTTATCGATATTAGTACGTACATACGAACGGCTGTTACTTCACACGATAACTTTGGACGAATACGAATTTTTAAATTCTGATTTTTGCAATAAATAAGTCGAGTGATTCCTCTCGAGGGAGTTCCCCTAAATGGTAGTCCCCACCATGTCCAATTGAATCACAAATTGCCGCATTCGTTTGTATATTGTTTGTACAGAAGTGGGCATGCCAAATTTTCGTTTGTACACTATTAGGGGCGCCGCCAAAACGAAAAAAAATTGGGGGCTGTGTAAGTGGTACCCCCCACCAACATGTCCTATTCAATCACAAATTATCGCAATCGTTTGTACTTCGTTTGTACAGAAATGTGCAGGCGAAATTTTCGTTTGTACACAATTATCGGCGCTGCCAGAACAGAAAAAAACTGGGGCTCTCTAAGTGGTAGTCCCCCCACCATGTCCAATTGAATCACAAATTGTCGCAATCGTTTGTACTTCGTTTGTACAGAAATGTGCAGGCTAAATGTTTATTTGTACACAATTAGGGGCGCCGCCAGGACGAAAGCAAAATGGGGGATGTCTAAGTGATAGCCCCTCACCAACATGTCCTTTTCAATCTCAAATTGTCGCAATCGTTTGTACTTCGTTTCTACAGAAATATGCAGGCGAAAGTTTCGTTTGTACGCAATTAGGGGCTCCGCCAGAACAGAAAAAATGGGTGCTGTCTAAGTTTCAGCCCCCCCACCATGTCCAACTCAATCGCAACTTGTCGCATTCGTTTTTGCATCGTTTCTACAGAACTGTGTAGGCGAAGTGTTTGTTTAAACAAAATTAGGAGCGCCGCCAGAACGAAAAAAGTGTTGGGGCTGTCTAAGTGGTAGCCCCACATCATATCCAATTGAATCAAAAATGTCGCAATCTTTTGTACTTCGTTTGTACAGAACTGTGCAGGCAAAATGTTTGTTTGTACACAATTAGGGGCGCCGCCAGAACAGAGAAAAGGGAGCTGTCTAAGTGGTAGCCCCCCACCATGTCCAATTCAAGCAAATATTATCGCAATCGTTTATACTTCGTTTGTATAGAAATGTGCAGGCCAAACGGTTGTTTGTACACAATTAGGGGCGCCGTCAGAACGAAAACGAAGTGGGAAGCCTGTCTACATGGAAGCCCCCTACCATGCCTAATTCAATCACAAATTGTCCCAATCGTTTGTACGTCGTTTGTACAGAAATGTGAAGGTAAAATTTTCGTTTGTAGACAATTAGGGGCGCCGCCAGAACGAAAACAAAGTGGGAGCTTTCTAAGTGGTAGCCCCCCACCATGTCCAATTTAAGCACAAATTTTTGCAATCGTTTCTACATCGTTTGTACAGATATGTGCAGGCAAAAGATTCGATTGCGCACATTAGGGCGCTGCCAGAACGGAAACAAAGTGGGGGCTGTCTTAATGGTAGCCTCCACCATGTCCAATTCAATCACAAATTATTTCAATCGTTTGTACGCCGTTTGTACAGAAATTTGCAGGCCAAATTTTCGTTTGTACGCCATTAGGGGCGCCGACAGAACGAAAAGAATTTGGCGGCTGTCTAAGTGATAGTCCTCCATCATGTCCAATTTATGCACAAATTTTCGCAGTCGTTTCCACATCGTTTGTAAAGAAATGTGCAAGCGAAATTTTCGTTTGTACGCCATTAGGGTCGCCGCCAGAACGAAAAGAAAGTGGGGGACTGTCTAACTAGTAACCCCCCACCAACATCTTTTATTTAGTCACAAATTATCGCAATCGTTTGTACTTCATTTGTACAGAAATGTACAGGAGAAATTTTCGTTTGTACACAATTAGGGGCGACGCCAGAACAGAAAAAATGGGGGCTGTCTAAGTGGTAGCCCCCACCATATCCAATTTAAGCACAAATTTTCGCAAGCGCTTGTACTTCGTTTGTACAGAAATGTGCAGGTGAAATGTTTATCTGTACACAATTAGGGGCTCCGCCAGAATGAAAACAAAGTGGGAGCTGTCTAAGTGGTAGCCCCCGACCATGCCCAATTCAATCACAAATTGCCGCACTCGTTTGTACGTCGTTTGTACAGAAATGTGCAGGCAAAATTTTCGATTGTACACAATTAGGGGTGCGCTAGAACGAAAACAAAGTGGGGCTGTCTAAGTGGTAGCCCCCCACCATGTCCAATTGAATCACAAATTGTCGCAATCGTGTGTACTTCGTTTGTACAGAAATGTGCAGGCGAAATGTTGGTTTGTACTCAATTGAAGGCGTCGCCAGAACGAAAACAAAGTGAGGTCTGTATAAGTGGTAGCTTCCGACCATGTCCAATTTAATCACTAATTGTCGCAGTCGTTTGTACAGAAATGTGTAGGCGACATTTTCTTTTGCACACAATCAGAGGCGACGCCAGAAGGAAATTAATGTGGGGTCGGTCTAAATGGTACCCCGTCCATCATGTCCAATTCAATCACAAATTGTCGCAATCGTTTGTACATCGTTTGTACAGAAATATGCAGGGAGAATTTTCGATTGTACACAATTAATGACGGCGCCAGAACGAAAACAATGTGGCGGACTGTATAAATGGTGGAAACATTAAAAAAAATGTCACATTTATGGAGTATTTTTCTAACAGGGTTTTGTTCACACTATTGTGTGGTTTGGTATGTTCACACTATCGTGTGATTCACTATATTGATTATATTCTAACGATGATGGAATTACATGTCTTTTTTGTTTTTTATATTTATATTTATTATCATTATTGCTGAGTTAGTTTATCACTCCTCGGCTCTTATTATTAAACTTATTCATTATTTCTTACGAGAGCTGAATCCTTATGAGAAAAATGCATTTTTTCTTTCTATCTTCCGCAGAAACCGTTATTCTCATCTCGTACAGGAAATTGATAAGTGGAAGATATAACAAATTCACAAAGTAGACTGTTAAAGGGAAAGTATTTTGTTTTATTTGATCATCTTCATTAAACTCATTTCGCAGAAACTATAGAATGCATGGTGAAGTATTTTGGTGCATTCAGCATTCTGATTTACGAGTAGAGTTGCTAACTGGCCGGTATTTGCTGTGATTTTGATTAAGGCCGGTGACCGGTACAAACTTCTTACTAGCCCCCTTCTGACCTGTAGTTTGGAATCTGCAATCCAGAATATAACATTGAACATCGAAATTTTTCAACAGTACATTTACAAACACAAATTTCAGTTGTATTATACATCATCGATATATTTTTTTAATGTGTGGCAGTTTTTTATTTATTTAACATAAGAAATCTGAAAACACTTATATTTTCTTGTAAAACAATATTGTACATTTATTGAGAGTAGAAAATGACTTTTTAAGGAATTTCCTTTGTTTCAAGTGTAAGTTTGTAGAGTAAATTTCATTTTATGAATCAACTATTGTTACATAAAAATTAATATCCAGTATTATTAATCTGTTTCGATAATTTTAAACAAGTGGCGATTGCTGGTAAATACAATAACGATCAATACAGTCTTCAGTTTCTCATTTGTACAGAGAATTTTGAGGGTGTGCCGTTAATTTTGTTTTCCTGAGTTGGTAAACTATTTACGAGGTTTTGTTTCAACTCTGCTACGTAGTAGCTCCGTACTGACACTCCGCATGCAAATAAGTATGTAAGGCTACCATACGTCCCGGTTTCTTAAAATGTGTCCAGGTGTGCAGAAAATTTCCTTCCTGTCCTGTTTTTTCTTTATTATTACTAATAATTACACAGTGACAGTACACAGTTGCATTGATGATCTGACCAGCTTGTAGCAGTTCCCGATGGACGATGCCTCGAGCAGTCCACAAAATGCACAGAACCTTATTCGGGTGTAGTGCTGGCTTGGGCTGTTTTTGAACCGGTTCATGGGATACTAACCAACAATGACGGCGCCGTGAAGCTTCGTACAGAACCCACTTCTTATCACATGTCAACACCCTGTCCAGAAATTGCTCCTTCCTCAGACGAGACACCAATGAAACACAGGTGTCTGCTCGAGTTGCTTTCAGGCTCCAAGTCAAATCATGTAGGACCCATCAACCCAACTAGCAGTGCTTCCCAAGTTGATGGTGGTGGTGCCGAATGGTTTCTCCACCCACACTGAAATGTAGTACCAGTTCCTCACTTGTCTGTCTTCGCCTCAATTGCTGCCTGAAGATCTTTATTTTGAACATCTGTTTGTCTTCCGGCACGTGGTGCGTCTTCGAGTGTTTCGTCACCGTCCTTAAACCGTCATACCACTGCACTCTCCGCGTAGTCACGACACCCTCACCAAAGGCCTGTCATATCTTCCGCCCCGCGGAGCTGCAATTTGAACTCGTACAGCAAAGAAGCCCTTATGACGCTCTTGAAGGCCCCATATTCACTCAGTCCTTACGCACGTTCACGGTGTATCTGAACAGCCACAACCAAGTATGTTGGATATAATTACTAATGTTGCTCAAGAGACCAGGTTTGGAGCATTTTCGTCTCGAAAATGTGTCGTGAATGTAGTATCGTCTCGAAAAATGCATATGTTTCTATTGAAAGAGCTCTGCCTCATCTCGTACCCCTTCATGAAAATTCTGTCTCGTCTCGTCTCGTCCAACAACTGACCTTCGCCTAATATCCATTCGCATTCAACTCACGGTGTGAGGGCCAATTGAACACAGACCTCCACAAAGAGACAGAACTTTCTTGGTCACCTTCAGATTATTATTATTATTATTATTATTATTATTATTATTATTATTATTATTATTATTATTATTATTATTATTATTATTATTATTATTATTATTATTGCTGCGGTAGTGATTCGACTTTCTCCCCAATAAAATACTCGCTAATTTTATATAACGTTGCAAATAGCTTCTAGATAAATTAATCAAGAAAAAAATAAAAGGAAATTCCCTACAGAATGATATTTCAGAGATATTAGTTCCTTATGATTCTATCAGACCGCAACGCTGTTTTTAAATAGAAAAATCGAAATGTTAACGTGATGAAATTTTTGTTTGTTACACGGCAAAAAAATATTAAAAGAAGTTCTATATACATTCCTTACTAGAAAATAATGTTGTCTTCAGAACCTTTATTCTTTTAGTCTTCAGAACTTGTCTTCAGAACTCAGTCAAATTTTATTTTGACTTTCGAAGTTGATTGCGTAAATTTTAACCTTGGAAATTAGGTTATGGAGTAAAATAAAGAAGGTTAGCAGGGTAGAGAGGAAAACGAATTAGGAAATGCTGAAAAAATGCAAGAGACGAGAGCAATATTAGACGATATAAGGAAGTGAAAAAATGGACGGATCACAAGTTTCGATCTTGCTAAGGGATTGCTTTCTGAGAGATGTAGTAAAGGGTTGATATCAGGAGAGCGATAGTGTGTAAGAAGGTTGCAATTGATAGATTGTAATAAGGAGGCTGGTACTTTATGTTGGGTTGCGAGGCAGATATTAGCGGGAAATCGCAAAAATGCAAGCTTCTTACCTAGTTCACGGAAACTGGCCTGTCATTAATGGCAGAACACTGAGGGGGAGGAGGATAATTATACTACAAACAAAAAAGCCGAAACAAAGGTTTATGCATAAGAATTGGTCAGCATTTTCTTTTCTGGTGGCAGTTTTGTAAGGTTCCAACTCTCTCAAACTGGTTAGATTGTAAGGTCAGGTCACTCGGGTTGGTTGTCGGGTTAGGTCACCTCGGGTCGGTTCACTCTGGTCAATTTGGGTCGCGCCAATCGGGTCAGCTCGGGTCAGGTTGTCGGGTCGGGTCAGTCAATTCGAGTCACGGGTGAGGTCGGGTCGGTCTTCAACACATATAATTTCCACGAAAATTACAATATACCACGGTTTATACCTCATTGGACTTCCAATAAAACATTTTCAATGATGTGTACACCATGTCACCATTTTTGTATGAGGGAATTTCTAGAGGGATTTTGTGGGAATTTGATGGAGTATAGATAACTGTGTGTGTGTGTGTGTGTGTGTGTGTGTGTGTGTGTGATACCTTACAGGATACAAGATGTCGAGGAAGTGTGTAAATAAACCAGACAATTTCTGTCATGTATGTGGGGAGCTGATATTGAAATCACAACGTCGATGTTTTACTCCACTTGTGAGGAAGTGTTAGCAGTTATATTTTAGTTGCTGTGTAGGAGACCAGAATAAGAACTGGGTTCCTCACTATATTTGTTGTACTTGCTTGAAACGTCTGACTGGGTGGGCAAATGGTGGAAGAAACATGAACTTCGCAGTACCGATGATCTGGAGGGAACCAAAAGATCATTGTTCAGACTGCTACTTTTGTATGACACAGATAAAAGAAATAAGCAGTAAATCTAACCACACAGTACAGTACCCTAATTTGCCATCAGCAATTAGGCCAGTCCCACACATTGCAGAATTCCATGTACCAGTACCTCCTTCTCATCTTACGGTAAATGAGGAGTACGTACTTGAGGTAAGTATTGAAGTTCCAAATGAACAAGATGATCTTACTTACGTAGGAAGCACATCTACATTGGATCACCATCTGCTAACTCCGGGTGAACTAAATGACCTCGTAAGGGATTTAAAACTCTCCAAGACACAGACAGAACTTCTTAATTCTAAACTTAAGGCTGGAATCTGCTCCAGCGTGACACTAAAGTGTGTATTTTTCGAAACTTTCATACAGAGTTTCAAAACTATTATTCTCAAGAAAATGGTTTAGAGTATTGTAATAATGTCTGTGCTGTGATGGATACACTTGGACATGCACATATAAGTACAGAGTGGAGATTGCTTATTGACTTTTCGAAAACTAGTTTTAGGGCTGTCCTTTTGCACAATGGCAACACATTTCCTGCAGTGCCTTTGGCTTATGCAACTAATATAAAATAAAACTATGAAAACATCGAAATATTGTTAGAAAAATTCAGTATGAGAAATACAAGTGGACCGTTTGCTGTGATTTACAAGTCATTTCTTTGTTAATGGCTTTGCAGCTTGGTTATACGAAATATTGTTGTTTCCTCTGTGAATGGGACAGCAGGAACAAAGCGGAACATTACATCAAGAAGGAATGGCCAACGCATGTATTAACTCCTGGACAGAATGCTTTTTATTCCTCACTGGTGAGCCGTGATTAGATAATTCTACCTCCTCTTCACATAAAGTTGAGGCTCTTCAAAAACTTGATTAGGGCAATGGACAAAAGTAATGCAGGATCTTGTTACGTCAAGGAAAAAAATTCCACGGGTTAGTGACGCTACGATTTTTTTAGACCCCCCAAATAAGATGTTTGATTCGTGACCAAAAATTTGAGGATCTCTTAACTCTGGTTGAGAAAGCAGCTTGGTGTCCATTTAAATGTTTAACAGAGAATTTTTTAGGAAGCAAGAAAGCCCGAAATTACCGTAAAATTGTGAGTGATTTCCGGCAATCATTCAATGAAATGGGTTGCAACAAGTCCCTTAAAGTTCACTTTCTAGACTCCCACCAGCATTTCCTTGCTGAAAACCTTGGTGCTGTTAGTGATGAGTATAGGGAACATTTTCATCAGGACATTTCCTCCATGGAGAAGAGATACCCGTGACAGTGGAGTTCAAAAATGCTAGCAGATGACTGTTGGACACTTAAAAGAGATGTTCCAGAAACCAAAAACAGAAGAAAGTCGACAACTTAAACATATTAGTTGAGGTAAGTAAGTGTCCATTTATTAAGAAGATACCACTCACTTCTTTTGTATAATTTATTAAGTAGATATAAAATGGTGACACGGTGTATACATCATTGAAAATATGTTTTATTTCAAATCCAGTAAGACATAAACAATGCTAATATTCTAATTTTCGTGGACGTTATATGTGATTTTATCTGCACTAATGAATATTGTAAAATGAACAGTACACGTAGCATATTTTTTATATAAATATGTTTATTTCTCTGGATAGAATAATGCTATTCTTATGAAACTTAGAGGGCTTACTAAGTATAAATCAAACTAACATACAATATAATTTGTGCGTTTATATACCTAAGGTACCCAAGCTACCAAGCTACAAGTATGAAAATGGTTTAAAAAAGAAAAAGAAAAAGAAAAGTAATTTGAGGGGAAATTTTACGAAAACACCTCTGTCACGGGAAAACTGAGGGTGATGGAGAAAACTGATTGCAGATTCGAATTCTACATGACAAGTTCTATTAGAATCAGGTATTTTCTTTTGTGTGCCAGAGAAAAAGATTTTATTTTTCGACTAGTATAATAAGTACCATTTTCAAACTCAGCAAACGTTATTCAAACCGGTCAACGTTGATCGTAGATATTAAAAATACTCACATCCGTATATTATTTAATACAAACGAAAATGTTACCTGCCTATTTCTGCACAAACGATGTATAAACGATCGCGACAATTTGTGGTTCAATCGAACATGGTGGGTCTAGCACTCAGACAACTGCCCTTTTTTAAGTTCTGTCCACACACCTGATAGCGTAGAACAAAACTTTCGCCTGCTCATTACTGCTCAAACGATGTACAAACAATTGGGATAATTTTCTTTTGAATCGGACGTAGGGAGGTGCTACCAATTAGGCAGCGTATACTTTGTTATTGTTTTGGCGCGCCCGCAATTGTGTACAAACGAAAATTTCGCCTGCAAATTTCTGTACAAAACCGTACAAAGAAGTGCGACAGTTTGTGGTTGAATTCGACATGGTGGGAAGGCTATCAATTAGAGAGCCCATAATTTGTTATCGTTCTGCTGGGGCCACATTTATGTGCAAACGAAAATTTCAGCTGCACATTTATGTACAAAGGCGTACAAACAAGTGCGACAATTTGTGATTAAATAAAAGATGTTGGTGGAGGGCTACCAGTTAGACAGTTCCCCACTTTGTTTTCGTTCTGGCGTCGCCCTAATTCTGTACAAACGAACATTTCGCTTGCATATTTCTGAACGAACGATATAGAAACGATTGCGACAATTTGTGATTGAATTGGACATGGTGGGGGCTATCAATTCAACAGCCGACCACATTGTTTTCGTTCGGGTGGCGCCCGTAATTATGTACAAACAAAAATTTAGCCTGCACATTTCTGCACAAATGAGCTAGATAGGGTTGTGACAATTTGTGATTGAATTGGAAATGGGGGTATCTCTTAGACAGCCCACACTTTGTTTTCGTTCGGGCGGCGCCCTTAATTATGTACAAAGAAAATTTAGCTTTCACATTTCTGCAGAAACGATGTGCAAACGATTCCGACGATTTGTGCTTGAATTGGACATTTGGGGGGCTATCAATTAGACAGCCCCCAAATTGTTTCAGTTTTGACGGCGCTTCTAATTTTGTACAAACAAAAATTACGCCTGCACATTTTTGTACAAACGATGTAAAAATAATTGCGACAATTTTTGCTTAAATTGGACATGGTGAGGGGCTACCATTTAGACAGCCCCAATTTTGTTTGTCTGACGGCGCCGCTAATAGTGTACAAACGAAAATTTTGATTGCGCATTTCTGTACAAACGATGTAGAAACAATTGCGGCAATTTGTGATTAAATTGGAAATGGGTGGCTACCATTTAGAATGACCCCACTTTTTTTCATTCTAGCGGCGCCCCTAATTGTATACAAACGAAAATATCGCCTGCACGTTTCTGTATAAATGATGTACAAACGATTTTGATGATTTGTGCTTGAGTTGGATATGGTGGGTGGCTATTACTTAGACAGCCCCCACTTTGTTTTCGTTCTGGTGGCGCCCCTAATTCTGTAAAACCGAAAATTTAGCCTTCACATTTCTGTAGAAACGATATAAGAACGATTGCGACAATTTGTGATTGAATTGGACATGGTGGAGGTATCACTGAGACAGCCCCCACACTGTTTTCGTTCTGGCGGCGCCATTAATTGTGAACAAACGAAAATCTCGCCTGCACAGTTCTGTACAAATGATGTAGGAACAATTGCGACAATTTGTGATTGAATTGGACATGGTGGGGAGGCTACCATTTAGACAGCCCCCCAGTTTTTTCGTTCTGGCGGCGCCTCTAATTGTGTACAACGAACATTTTGCTTGCAAATTTCTGTACAAACAAAGTACAAACGATTGCGACGATTTGTGATTGAATTATACGTGGTGGTGGCTACCATTTAGTCATCCCCCACTTTGTTATCGTTCTGGCGGCGCCCCTAATTCTGTAAAACGAAAATTTCTCCTGCAAATTTCTGTATAAACGATGTACAAACGATTGCTACAATTTGTGATTTAATTGAACGTGGTGGAGGAGCTACCATTTACACAGCCCCCACGTTGTTTTCGTTCTGCTGGCGCCCCTAATTGTGTACAAAAGATAACTTCGCCTTCACATTTCTGTACAAACCATGTACAAAAGATTGAGACAATTTGTGATTGAATTGTATCACGTAGAGAGCCTCCAATTCGTTTTTGTTCTGGCGGCGCCCCTAATTGTGTAAAACGAAACTTTCGCCTGCATATTTCTGTACAAACGATATACAAACGATTGCGACAATTTGTGATTGAATTGGACATGGTGGCGGGCTAGCATTTGGACAGCCCCCAAATTTGTTTTCGTTCTAGCGGCGCCCCTTATTTTGTATGGACGGAAATTCGGCCTGTTCAAGCGATGTAGAAGCTATTGCAACAATTTGTGATTGAATTGGACATGGTGGGGAGGCTACCATTTAGACAGCCCCCCACTTTGTTTTCCTTCTGGCGGCGCCCCCAATTGTGTAAAACGAAAATTACGCCTGCACATTTCTGTACAAACGATGTAAAAACAATTGCGACAATTTTTGCTTGAATTGGACATGGTGAGGGGCTACCATTTAGACAGCCCAAATTTTGTTTGTCTGACGCGCCGCTAATAGTGTACAAACGAAAATTTGGATTGCGCATTTCTGTACAAACGATGTAGAAACAATTGCGGCAATTTGTGGTTAAATTGGAAATGGGTGGCTACCATTTAGACAGACCCCACTTTTTTTCATTCTAGCGGCGCCCCTAATTGTATACAAACGAAAATTTCGCCTGCACGTTTCTGTATAAATGATGTACAAACGATTTTGATGATTTGTGCTTGAGTTGGATATGGTGGGTGGCTATTACTTAGAGAGCCCCCACTTTGTTTTCGTTCTGGTGGCGCCCCTAATTCTGTAAAACCGAAAATTTAGCCTTCACATTTCTGTAGAAACGATATAAGAACGATTGCGACAATTTGTGATTGAATTGGACATGGTGGAGGTATCACTGAGACAGCCCCCACACTGTTTTCGTTCTGGCGGCGCCATTAATTGTGAACAAACGAAAATCTCGCCTGCACAGTTCTGTACAAATGATGTAGGAACAATTGTGACAATTTGTGATTGAATTGGACATGGTGGGGAGGCTACCATTTAGACAGCCCCCAGTTTTTTCGTTCTGGCGGCGCCCCTAATTGTGTAAAACGAAACTTTCGCCTGCATATTTCTGTACAAACGATATACAAACGATTGCGACAATTTGTGATTGAATTGGACATGGTGGGGAGGCTACCATTTAGACAGCCCCCCAGTTTTTTCGTTCTAGCGGCGCCCCTTATTGTGTACAAAAGATAATTTCGCCTTCACACTTCTGTACAAACCATGTACAAACGATTGCGACAATCTGTGATTGAATTGGAAATGGTGGGGGGTAATATTTAGACAGACCCCACTTATTTTCGTTTTAGCGGCGCCCCTAATTGTGTACAAACGAAAATTTCGCCTTCGCATTTCTGTACAAACGATGTAGAAACGATTGCTACAATTTGTAATTGAATTGGACATGTTGGTGGGGGCTACCATTTACACAGCCCACCTTTATTTTCGTTCTGGTGGCGCCCCTAATTGTGTACAATCCAAAATTTCGCCTGCACATTTCTGTATAAACGATGTGCAAATGATTGCGAGAATTTGTGCTTGAATAGAACGTGTTGGTGCGGGGCTACCATTTAGACAGCCCCCACCTTGTTTACGTTCTGACTTCGCCCCTAATTGTGTACAAACGAAAATTTTGCCTGCACATTTGTGTACAATCGATTGAGACCATTTTAGATTGAGTCTGATAAGGGGGGGAGGGTTCCTGTCTAAATGGACGTCTCCTTTTCACCTCTACTGTAATTAAATTCTTTTTCGGGAAAATCTGTAATCAACACTGTCATTAGCTACGACCCCGACTAATATACCTTTACAATACAGCTTTATTTTCGTATATTTTTCAACAGTTAACCAATTTGATACTATCGCAAACAAGAATATGTAGTCAACATTTTAAATACTTCGGTCGCAGGAATCCGTTCAGCGCGTGCTACAAGCGAAAACATGTTTGGAGTCTCACAAATGACAAAGGAGAAAAAAGAAAAGCAAAAGCAGCATGGCAGTGCCTTATCGCAGTCAGAGCTGACAACACTGTTTCGGTCGTCACATACGCCAATAGTCCTACAAGCGGTGAACAAGAGTTATACAGTTACAATGTACGTTGTGCCACAGTAGCGCTACAAGCGGAATGGGCACGAACTACAAATGAATATGTTTCTTACAAGCATTAGTCACTGTTGCACCCTCTTTACATTCTACACATCCTTTTTTCTCCAATTTTTTGACCTTGACAAACAGAATTACCAGGCTTTCCGAGTTCACAACCATAAACTGTTTGTGTACAGAGTACGTTTTCAGTTCTTCGAATGACTGCACGCGAAGAACAAGGCTGATGATCGGGCTACCGTATACGGAAGTCAGAAACACACGGTTGCAATAATAGATGTAAAATACAAATATAGAGCCTTGACAATGCCGTGAGGATGTATATATATATATATATATATATATATATATATATATATATATATATATATATGTAGTGTGTTCTAAAATAGCTTTCGTTAATTAAAATATTTGGATGTTGCTGAGACATGACAAAGTGCGAGGGTTTTCTATTGTATTCTGATGGAACCGAATTGGATGAATAATGAGAGAACAAATTCCTCCTTGCTTGCAAATAAAGTACTTTTCTGAGAATGTCCTAAAAATATTCCTGTTTTAGCGAATCATAACATGTGTATTGTTCGGCACCATTCTTGCTTATATAATTCGGGTTGAAGTTCGAAACGAAAATGGATATCTGTCGCTTCAACAATACTTATTACCACTATAAAATCAAAAGTTTTTGCGACACAAATGCACGGAAAGTGTATAATGGAAAAGTGGATATGCAACAATCCGTTTGAATGGTTCGTTACAGACGTGATTACTAATCAAAGATTCTGATAATACTTTCATTTAAATTAAATATATGAATATATCTGTAAAATAGCTGTACCTAGTTAACAATCAACCTCAACCACTATATTTCTCAATGATTGCAAGAGATATAGAAAATGTAACCCAAAAGCAGGTTGCTCATGTACGCAATTATTCATCGTAGTTTATAAACATACATTTAGTATAACTTTCTTCATTTTTTACTAGTGGAACTAACTGCTCTGTGTTAAGTGAATGTGAGCTTGATGGAGTCCCTTTCAAATGCAGCGAATACTATGTTGAACTTAAGCTTCGGGGAGAACTATGCTGCTCCTTCAACTTTGCTCAACAAAGGTAAGTAATAACTACTATGATAGTTACTCTCCTGTCGCTTGGTTCATTTTCTATTTTACTGGTTTCTGAAAATGAACACCATTAGCTTTGTTAAGTCCTATATAGATTCAAAAATAATGCGTATGACTGTATAACGTTATAACAGCGTTATAAAGTCAACGAACTGCGATTATATTTAACTAATCTGTACTGCATACACCACCTATCTAATAAAGGAATTTTAGCTCCCATTCTCTCTAAATTACAAAGTATACCGCATAAATTTCATTTTTGCTGCAATATTCTTTAAATTAAATTGCCTTCTATTTGTTTAACTAACTGTTCACTAATGTTAGACGAAATTAGATTATTTCTATTTATCAATATTGTGTAAAATAATTTTACGAAGACATAGGTATCGAAAATAGCTAGTAAAACAAAATGCGGAATTGATAACGACAGTATTGAAGAGAACGTAATATATCTTATAATGTTATTGTTTATAATAATACATGCGGTACACATTAAAATCTAGAGTTAACAACAATAATGTTTGAGATAATCTTAGAATTATTCATATTGGATCTGAATATACATTTTTACTTAATCTACCACAAACAACACTGTTTCACCTAACCGACATTCCTATATAAAATAATTTGAAATAAGATACTGTATAAATATATAGGGAGCATATGAGCAAAAGTGTCTTGCATACTTCTATATTTTTCATAGTTTAAGTATATAGACAATAAGTTTGATTGGAAAAGAGTATTAAAGAAAAAAATATTACTTCATGTGTCTTTTTCTTGTTATATTGAGAATCATGCATTTTTGGTACATATCCAAGTGTCTCATGCAATTTACCTTGATCACAAAAGTGTTTCGTCTCGTTTGTTATCATTGTTCAACGTCCTCTATATTCTTGTAAAAGTATTGTTGCACGCCTTGCTTAGAATATGGACAGTTACAGTAAAAATGGTGAAGACGCATGCTAGATGACTACTTTTATCATCCCTTACAACTCAATAATACTAAACTGAGTCAGCGCATCTCACATATGGTGTTGTTTAATAACGCTGCTGGTTATGTCCAACAAAAGTACTCAGCTGTACCATCAAAAGTCATTACATGGTTCTTGTTTCTCGTCAGTTATTGCTTATTTGAAATCATCTGCCCTGAGCTTCTAAAGTTTTAATCTCATTAAAGTGGTCCCTTTATATTTGAAAGTATTGAATTAGGAAATTATCGCAAAAATACGTAAAGAGTTCCCACTGATTAGTAATCACTTGAGAAATTGTTAGATTATATTCGATTTTATATGGTGGGGTTAAGGAAAACTTTTCTTTGCTAAAGATTTAAATACTTGGTAATTTTCTTATCTGTGATATTTTTTTTCCTATTCGTTTCACTCCTCTTGTATTTTGGAAGTTTTACTGGTAAATTATGTTCCGTGTATTATTTTTTCTGCAATTTAAAAGAATTTGATTTTCATCCTTCTTGATGTATAGAGTTGTGTATTGATAAGGGATGTATTTCTATTGTGTATTTACTCATACCTATAGGGGAATATTTTGGATTTCGTTTTCATGTTTATGATGCCTTGGAGTCTTTAGAAAACGTACGTCTTACAGTTAATTGTCATTAGATTATATTGTGAAACCAGTTCTCTGCGGCAGAAAATTGGTGGAACTTTTAGTATGATCTGGACAGTTCTGCGTAATTTTGAATTCATGCGAAAGCTGTATTATGTTATATTCTATCCTAGGGACTTGGTGCTCTTTGGCATTATGTCGAATTTTTGCATTTTTAATTTTTGACATACATTCAAAGTAAGATACTTTTATTAGTGCGCTTAGTAAACTTATAATTTATATAAATAACGAAAGTACAAATGAGGACTTTCTAAGAGGATCCAAGCAAATCATTTTCTGGAATATTTATGCCAAGAAAAATTAAATTTTGGATTATGAGTTCCAAACGCCAGTCTCAGAAGAGGCTTAATGGAGAAACTCGGACATACTCTTTAGTTTTATCATTTAGTCAGCAATATAAGTTTACATCTTTGGAGTCTCTCTCAACCAGATAAGACGTTAACGGCAAAAATTCACGAAAGCATAATAAAACAAACGGAAGATGATTTATTCATGAAGCGTTGTAACTGAATGAATTCTGAATGTATTTATGTTCGTTAAGATCTTGCCAACCGTGATATTACTTTAAAAAACTATATACAATGATTCGCGTAACGATCATACTATTTTAAATAAGCTTGTTAATCGGCCAGATAGGTTGCCAAATACGTCGCTATAATTACAAAAGTTTACAACCGTAGGCAATTGAACACTATAAATTTATAGAAATTATAAAAATATAATATTTTCATTGTTACTGAAGGAAAATTATTATTATTCGTATAATAGTGTAATTCCACTAGTGCACATTATTTTGCTAAAAGCTCTTTTGAAATAACATTAGCTTCCCGAATTTCTTCTAGGGATCACATTCATAAGATTATAATGGTTTGGTTGGAAAGATTGTGTGATTTTTCAAGCAACGCTTCTATAAAAATGGGAAAGTGGTAGAGTTATTTAGAAATAAGTAACATCTTTTCAGTTTTTCCAAAATATAATAATCAATTTTCTTTCCGATGCTGTTATAACGTTTATCTCAACAAATTTAGACACATATAATATTTCTTTACTTCTTTGATCATATACCTTAGTTCTTTATGAAAAATTTAATGAGTTAGGATTTACAAATATTTTACTTCCATTAACTTTGGTAAATACAATACAAATTTGTATTTTGATAAAATGTTATGATACAACGAACGTGTGACATTTCTCATGATTTACTTGAATAAAGGAACCAACATTTATACGAGGTCATAGAAGAATTTTCCAAAGCTTCTCTTAATTAGATAAGGATTACGAACACAACACGAGATATGAGATTAATATTAAAGGGAAGGCTCAATATTCTATCCTATTTCATGTGTCATGCAAGATACAAATTATAGTCAATACATTATTGAAGTAGAACGTAGGTACACTCACTGAGTATAGTGCTACATAAGAAGATGTACAATGTATATCCCTTCATAAAATATTACATATCAGTAAGTAGTAGGACGTTTCTTAATACGTGTACGTACGTATACGTATACGTATTCATCAGAAATATTATTACGAGGTTAGCTTGACATAAACATATCTGTCCAGAAAACTTAATGGAAATTTTTTATCGAACTTTCTGAAGAATGAAAATTATTAAAGCATTATCCAGCGCAGGTAACCATTCTTGGGAACTTGAGTATTTTAAATCCCAAGGATTATTATAAATTACAAGTAGTTTACGAGGGGCAGAATATGATTTTGCAAGGTATCTCCACTGTCGTAGTGTTAAGTTACTTGCATTACTCTTATTGGTTTGAAACGATTTGTACGATGATGATGACTCCTGAATCTCCTTCCATTTTAGAGAAATAGAAGTATAACACTTTCTCTGAACCTCATTTCTATTATTATTTGCCTTACATATCGTTGAATTATTTTTAGATATTAACATTCTCATTACATTTCCAATGTGGTACGGAACCTGTATACACAGAAGCATGAGTAGAAACAAAAAATAAGTGATAGATAAAATACAAAATTGAGTTGAGATTGGAGACTAACAACTTGAAGTAGTATTACATAGAAAGATGCATGCAACAGATTCTACACCGAAATCAATTAACAGGTATAAAATTTCATGTTTTTATTATATCTACTTGAAAACTATAATTACTGGTATGCATAACTATTACCGTGATTAAAAGTGAAAGATGAAAGCAATTGATTAACTATGTTTCTTATGATTTACTCATTTACATTACAGGAAATCTTAACACTATTTCGGGCATAATATACGAATATTTTCCCCAACTTTAAACCATTCTACATAACAATATAACATGTTTATAATAAGAAATATAACAAATTACATACTTAAGTAAATATTTTAGGAAGTTGCAAGAAATATGACGTTCCAAAGAGAACTTCGAGTGCCCGTGAAATGGCACGATATTAGGCAATCAGGTTCCTAAGTCAAGTGCATATTTTCAAACTCTTTCAATAGCAGTTGGAGCAGAATTATTAGCACAGAGACATATACACACTATTTTCTCAATTAAAACAATGCAACTTCGCACATAACGTTGTTCTCATCATATGCACAGTAACCTCTTGGCGTACTAACACGTTGCACCAAACGTAGTAACTAATATCACTTATCCATCTACTATAACACAAATTACTCAGACTTAACGTCTTAGAAGTAATTGCTCCATAACTAATGTTCAGAAGGGAAATTGGAAATATTAAACACTCACTATACATTTAAAAAAATGCTTGAAAGTTATTACCCATTCTTGATATAATATGTCAAAATCTTTGTACGTAATGTCACTACGTAGTTATGACAATTTGCATGTATTAAAAATAATATATTATACGATGCAGAAATTTGAGATACTATATTATTGTTTCTAAACTGTATTATTAATATGCTTATTAGAGCCCCTAATTTTTGAAACTAATAAATCCATGTCATAAATCACTGTTCAATTTACTGGTATCACGGAGATTTTTCGTAACACCAAAAGAAAGTAAAATGCCATTAATCATGTATTCAGTCTATTATACTGACGATGATGGGAAAGGTAAGTGTAAAATACAATCATTGAATCCCATTCTTTAATACTGGTATCGTATTATAACGATGTAAATTGACAACGTCCTATGACTTTACTTTCATGATTTATAATGATATTTTTGGGATGTATAAACATAATCAAGGAGATTCAGTCGCTTTATCGCGCATCAGTTCGAACATCGATATGCCACCAAAGACGTATCTGGAAGATCAAAAATAGACCCATCAGCATCGATGACCCTCTGCCATCGTTCTGGAAGGCCAAGGATTCCATCGCGTTAAAATTTGGTGGATTGTGATGTGAAAAAATATCAAGTGCATTTTGCACCTCTGCTATGTACTAGAGGCGCACTTTGCATCTGTAGTACTGTCCTCTAATATGACATTCCAAGGAATGTAACAGCTAATAAGTGGACGGTGTAATATCTGGGGTATAAGGCGGGTGCAGAAGTGTTTCTCATCAAAGGCGTAGAATGGTGTTCCGGGACATCCTATACAGGTAGGACTTAGCATTGTCCTGCATCAGGAGAACCTCTATGAGATTCAGAAATTTTGACTCCAGAGTAATGAGGTATTACTGAACACGGCTCAAACTCTGAAAATATACTGTTGCATTGATGCTCTGACCTGCTGATACCAGATCCCCATGCTGGTAGCAGGCCACCAAACACACATGAGGACTTTCGTCTCGTACAATACTGGTTCTGGCTTTTTTGGAACCGGTTTATGGTATGATAATAAATAATGACGGCACCGTTGACCTTCGTAAATTACCCACTTCTCATCACATGTCAATCTCCAGTTCAGGAATGGCTCCTTCTTCAGTCGAGACAGCAAGGAAACAAACGTGTGTGCTCGCTTTGATTTTTGACGATCAAATCATGTGAGATCCATCGACCTAACTTTTAGTGCTACCAAAGATGATGGAGGTACAGCCGAATTGTTTCTCCACTCACCCTGAATTGCAGTAGCAGTTCCTCGTACCTCTTGCCACTATTCTTCCCAATTGTTGCTGAATGCCTTATTTCGTTTAGGTGTTTGTATTCTGGCTCATGGAGCGAGTCCAAGTATTTCGTCATCGTGCTTAAAGTTGTTAAACTAGCGTTGCAGGGTCTTAGTAGTTACCACACACTAGCTAAAGTCCTAGCATATCTTGAGCTCCACTGCAGCGGAGTTTTAGTCAGGTTTGAACTGGTACGGTATACATACTCTTAAAACACTCTCTGCAAGTCCCATCTTTAGCCTATCCTCATGTAAGTTCGGGGTGTAAATGAACTCTCACGACCATGTAGTATGTTGGATATACCTACACCAACATCTGACCTTCGCCTTAAATCTATCTGCAATCAACTCCGGTGTGAAGGCCAATTCAACACACACATCCACAGTAGTGACACAACACTATACAGGAAACTGTGGTTTTCAGCTACTATTCACTGTATTGCCTAGTCCGAGGTTCTGGTTTAATGACGAGATTTCCTAAGTTCCTTCAGAACATCAGCTATCCTAGAATTTATTGAAAATACCTATGATTGATTCAGTATTGTTACTTGTCTCAAATTTCGTTGCATGTTTGTACTCTCTCTATCTATTGGTAAATGAATTTTCAACGTATTTTGCGGTTTATGAGTATATGAAAACTATAGACAAATATACTACATGTTAGGAAAAATTAGCGATGTACAAGGTGGTCCGGAAGTTTAACTACCCCATCTTTTATCTTCAACAGTATCGTGGTACTTATGGTAGAATATCTGTTCACAGTTACCTTGAAGTCTTAAGAGTCTTAAGAGACATAAACGTTGGTATGACCACCATCCATGTCGTAACACAGCTGAATTCTGCTCCCAGTTCTCGCAGATGTTTTGCGGAGCTACTCTGTAGTCACGAGGTAAATTAATGTTCTCAGATCGTAATTCCTGTGTTGTGTGATATTGAGGGTTTTGTATATGTTGCCAGACAATGTCAAGCAATTATACCAAACAAATCTGGGTAAAAACTAAAACTGTCCGAAAACACCTCCGGATCACGTTGTACAATTATTAATTATATTTAAGAAAATAATTTTCTTACTGCATCTTATGTAGTTCTTTTCTTCTATTACTGCATTAGTCTAAGGTGTCAAAGCTAAAACATGTATTAAAATTTGCTACTATAGTTGGGTTTCTTAAAGCGGATTGAATGTTATTTTAATATTTCTTTCGAATGAGCATCACTGACAAAATTGAGGATATCTTCAATGTAGTGCAAGGTGAATTAGTAATAATGCACACTTATGATTTATACCTAATATTTATTATTCATCTGTTCTTGACCTTGTAATTTTTAATATATTTTCATCTACAAACCTTCTGTACATATTCAAAAGGTATGTAGATTTGTTTATTGATGTTAATATAAACATAAAGAATGCTAAAATTTATTATGTTTATTTGTTAATTCCTATTTACGTTGTTTGAATTTTTAATCTTTCCATTTCTGAAATTGTACAATTGTGTGATTATTCGTCAGTCAATAAGTTATTCTTCGCTGAAGATGATGCTTTTTGTACGCAGACGGGGATTTCGTATCGAAAACTGGCAATTGATGGGAATAGTCATTATGAGTATTCACATTCTACAAACTCATCCACTAATATCTAGATATACTAATATCTAGATTAAAAGGATCTACGAATTTATTACAACACATTAAAAGCTGGTTCATGCCTAACAAGTTTCATCTCAAGCCTTTTTGAGGTTTGGACAGAAATATATTCTTCAAATTATTATTATTATTATTATTATTATTATTATTATTATTATTATTATTATTATTATTATTATTATTTCGATATTAATGTATTGACGAATGTATACGGTACTGTACTTGTCGGATGTAGAAAACAACTGCGATTCTATAGATTAGAATGGACTTCGACATTTAGAAAAAAATATTTAAAAAAATATTTCTAAAAATACAAAAGGTAGAAAATAGCATACAGTCAAGATGCGGAAAAAGTAGATTGTCCGATCAAAAATAATTTATATTAAATAGAGGGAGAATCCGCAAACACATATTTTGAAAACAGGAAATTAAAAAACACGGATAGGCACTCAAGAATTAAGAAATATGAACCCAAGAACGTTGAACCAGATATATGAACGTTCAAAAGTTCTGATTCCAAATAATGACAGATGCATGTCATAACCATTTGACACCTGAAACCTCTGTTACAGTGGAAATTTAATGTTGTTTCCAAATATTTCAAACATTTCCAAGTCACTAAATTCAACGTTCTTATTCCAATCCATAAAATAAATGAAATGATAATATCCCAATATATTCTTCACCTTATTCTAATTAAGCTCAGGGGCCCCGCCTTAAGCACCAGCTCCCGCCAAGTTAACTTTGTGGTGGAAAAACACCGTGTGCGTGGGTTTTCTCGGGGCTCTCCCGTTTCCTCCCACTTTCTTCATTCCACCATTTCATTCATTACCCATCATCACCGTCTCCTTTAGCCTAACCGGCATAAGCGTGGGACGTAAAAGTCAAAGATTTCATTTCATTTTTCTAATTAAGCTCACGACAGGAGAAAGATAGATATGTTAAGAGATAATACGATAGTATTTATGTTAGCGTATATATATTATTGAAAACACATTTTATCCATTAAAATGTGTAACGGATAAATATATAAAATGTAGAATGCGAAACTCTTTAAAAAATCATTATTTTCTTTTTTTTTTACGTTTCACTGTTATGCCAGTTAGGCAAAAGAGACGGCTGTAGAGTGCAATGTTAAGTTTATAACATTTTCCAGATAAAATAATGTTTGAATTTTTGAAATAGGATGAAACGTTGAAGTACAGTAAACTTTATGCTTTAAATATATACGTGCACATCAAATGGCTACTACACAACATGTCAAACATGAACTAAAAATGAACTCTATATCTAAGTAAAATTGTTACTGATTGGTGAAGCAATAACTATATAAGACTGTTTATGTGAACTACAGAGCGCTAAGAATCACAGATTCTTATTCAAACAAGAAATAAAAGTGAATTACAAAACTGTGTTTATAAATTAATATCACACAATGACAGGATACGTTACCCTTTCATACACAAGGTAGTCAAAATATTGCACTAAAATGCACGTTAAACTAATTTAATATCACAAACTAGTTAACATAAATACATTACGCAAAACACGAAGTATGAATGCATACGATTGGCACATTCTCCCAAACACACAAACAAAAAGTCACTTTTAAGGTGCATATCATTTACTCTATATGCTGATAGGGACTATTTTTGATCTTCCAGATACGTCTTATGTTGCATATCGATTTTCTAAATGATGCGCGATAAAGAGACTGAACTTTCTTGATTACCTTTATACATCCCAAACCATATCATTATACATCATGAAATAACTTTATCGGACGTTGTCCATTTACGTCCTTGGGACACGATGCCAGTATTAAAAGAACGTATTTTACACTTACCTTTTCCATCGTCGTCTGTGTGAGAGACTGAATACATCATTAATGGCATTTTACTTTCATTGGTGTTACAAAAAAATATCCGTGATACCAGTAAAGTGAACAGCGATTTATGTCACGGCTTTGTTACGTTGAAAAATTTTGGGACTCTAATCAGCATATTAATAATACAATTTAGAAGCAATAATATAGTATCTTAAATTCTTGCATAGTAAATATTTATTTTTGATAGATGCTAATTGTCAAAACTACGTAGTGACATTAAGTACAAAGAATTTGATATATTATTTCCAGAATGGTTAATAATTGTCAAGCATTATTTGAAATGTATAGTTATTGTTTATTATTTCAAATTCCCCTTCTGAACATTAATTATTGAGCAATTATTTCTAACACATTGAATCTGAGTACTTTGAGTTATAGTAGATGGAGAAGTGATATTAGTTATTACGTATGATGCCACGTAGTAGTAAGCGAAGATGTTATTGTGCATATTATGAGAACAACGCTATGTGCCAAGTTGCACTGTTGTAATTAGGAAAATAGTGTGTATATGTTTCTTTGCTAATAATTCTACTCAAACTGCTATTGAAATGTTTTGGAAATCTGCACAACTTAAGAACCGGATTCACCAATATCCTGCCTGTTCACAAGCATTCGCATTTCTGTCCGGAACGTCATATTTCTTGCAACTTCCTAAAATATTTACTTAAGTATGTAATTTGTTATATTTCTTATTATAAACATGTTATATTGTTTTGTAGAATGTCCTAAAGTTTGAGGAGGAAATATGGTTATATTATGACAAAAATAGTATTAACATTTCGTGTAATGTAAAATAGAAAATCATAGGAAACACAGTTCATTACTTGCTTTCACTGTTCACTTTTAATCACAGTAATAATTCATGCATACCAGTGATTATAGTATACAAGTATATATGAAATGCATGAAATTTTATACCTGTTAATTGATTTCGGTGTAGTATCTGCTACATGTATCTTTGTATGTAATACTACTTCAAGTTGTTAGTCTCCAATCTCAACTCCAAACATCTCTAAATATTCTTTACTTCTTTCTAAGCAATGCCAATTTTATTGAATTTGTGTCAGCTGAAATCTGTAAGGTTTTTTCATTAAATGGAGAACACAAACATCTTTGTATTGTAGTAGTTCATGTTCAAAAACCAAAATATAAATATAACTAATTTTGAATGTTTACGTTATTTAGTTAACTCAGATAAGATAAAAGTAATGCACTAACTCATTGACATGTTTGTAATGCAACAAGGTGATTTTCAGTACCAATAAGTTATCAATAATCTACCAATAAGTTATCAAAATAGGATAAAAGAAAAGAAAGAAAAATGATAACATTCAACGTATATGCAATATTACTAGGGTCAAGATGCCGAATATCGGATAGTTTCCCAATATCGGATACCGAGAAATATTCCGTTTAAGGTGTTACAGCTTAGTGGCTGTTATCGTAACTGCAGACCAATCGGTTGGTCATTAGGCACCTGAGTTATGATATCTCTCGTAACATGTTTATTTGTGTGGTGAAATGTTTTGTGATTTTGACCTTATAAAATATTTACAATAATGTAGTTGATTGCAATATGACGTCCATAAAGGTAACCTAATCATATTCGTACTATAATTATAATACAGGGTAAGAAGAATAATTTTAAATTACGTGATGTTTTGGTAGTTCGTTTGTTTTTACATGATGTATATAGTTGTAAGTTGTCACACGACCTACGTTGACAAATATAGGATAGTATATAGGTTCCAAATATAGGATATCATATATTACGGAACGGTACTATTGATATCATTCTTCGATTTATACAGATGATTGAAATCGCCTGAAGGAAGAAGTAGGATCCTGACGCTATGCTCCAGACTATTGCTGCGTTCAAGCGAAAGAAAATGCTGTTCCTCGAGGCATCTAAAATCTTCAAAAGTTTGTTCACACCTGTATAAACATAAAAAAAGGTGGTTAATAATGTATATGATGAATCCAATATCTTAAATGGGCACACGAGCTATCTGTAGGCACAGAACCAAAAACGAGGAAATCTTACGTTTGTGATTTTTGCCAGTAATTTAACTTCTTGGTAGATCCTACTACAGATGAGTAGAACAATATTTAGTTAGAAATAAATCCACATTATTAGAAAGCATCATCTTTTGTTGAACAATGTTTAGGAACCAAAAAAATCTGCATATTTAGAAAGTTGTCTGAAATAACGTTTAGTTAGAAGTAAATCTACATATTGAAAGTGTCTACGATTTTGTAGAACAATGTTTAGTTAAGATAAATTTACAACGTACATATTTAGAAAGTAGTTTACTTTGTAGAGCAACGCTTAATTATAGCTACACGGTTTGCAACGTTAAGTATAACATTATTAAAATAATGCACAGGCATCGCCAATTGTGGTTTTTCTTAAATCCTTTTCATTTAATTTCCGTCCGATATTAAGACCCCTTACTATCAGATATTGGGCAACCTTTTTACGAACTGAGAAAAATACCACTTAGTACCAAAGTGTATGTATCTGTTCTTTAATATTTTCATATTTCTTCGAAACTTTAAAAAAAAACATATAATTCACAACGATAACAGAAAATTTAGAACAGCTTATATGAATGAAATATCTGTTGGTAAAGTTTTATTCATTCCTTTGTCAAACAGTATTCGATATTCTGCACCTTTCCTATAATATTATCACTTGTTGTTATAATCAAAGCAATAGAATTCAAGCGATACAGCTTATTGTAAGAAGTCGTATTTTTAGGTAATATCAGATTTTCATTGTAACTTCTAGAAAGTTGTTGAAACAGATAGTTGCGAAGGAACTTCACATGTAGTTAATAAAAAACATAAGTAGTACACAATCAAAAGATGTGGTCGAATTTAAGTAGTTTCGTAACTCTTCCTGGGATATATGTCTAATATTTTCATGTAAAACATGTATATTTGTTTGTCGTTACTGTTATGTGTATTACTTTTGTCATGTATCCACCTCGTGTTTTTGTTGATTAGGTTTATCGGTCGAAACCTGATTCTTATACAGGGTGATTGAATAAGAAAGTACCAGGCCTATTTCACAGCTAATACTGCACGTAGTGCCTTCAAACAAAAAATTGCATGACCAAATCGTATGTGTAGAATGCAATAAAAATAGTAGCGATACCAATGGCGCCTCGTGAATACCTCCAACAATAGAATCCAAAATTTGAAATAGAAACAGGGGCTGGTTGTTCCTCCAATGAAACAAGCGCACATCGAGAGAAACGTCGAGAGAAAAAACGTTGGCATATTTCCTCCTCTGTGGCAGCAACACGATCGTATATTGAGATCACAGTCAGATGATAAGATTGTTTCTGCATGCGGAACCAAAGGGAAGAGTAAATACTGGTCTGAAACGAACGGGAGGTACAATTGTGCATATGCGGAATCACCGTGTAGGTGGCGAAAACAATGGCGTCAGCAAGAGACCACAATGGGGGAAGAGTACCTACTGTAATAGTAAGCACAAGTACATTTGCTGCTGTTGAGTGAACCTCTAAATAGGGAACCAATGACATACGCAATATTTGAACATAGTGGTTTCAGTATGGCTGTGACAAAAGCGCAGTGTATGGGGAGAACTATGGTGAGGGACAATGTAAGATGCTATAACAAAAGGGAAGAAGAAACTATTGGTTGCAACGAAGAAAGACGAACCGAATGTTCTGTTGCCAAAGCAAGAAACAAAACTTGGGGACAGAAGGCTGAGGCGTGGCAATGAAGCCATTGGAGAAAGTTGGGTAAAGAGCTAAAGAATCAGCTTACATTCTGCGGAGTATTGTCGACGCCGCGTGGCTTTCACAAATGTTCAAAGTGATGTCCCCGAACAGCAATACAGCGATTTATTCGCTGTACGTATTTGTGAGCAACGTTTATGGTCCGGAATGAGGTTGTAATGCGGTCTTGCATGTTGCAAATTGTAGTTGGTCGGTTGAAATACACAACATCCTTAATTCGACCCCAGAAATGATAGTCCATACAAGTAAGGTCGGGTGACTGCAGAGGAAACTGTGGATTGGAACCTCTTCCGATCCAGCGTTGGGGAAATAGAACATTTAGCGCTTCCCTACACATGGCAGCATTATGGGCTACACACTTGTCTAATTGAAACCACGGCGTCTGACGTATATGGAGCGGTACGTTTCCCGATAGCGGCTATAGATGGTGTCGCAAAAAATCACGAAGAGTTGCACTTGTTAAATGGCAAGCTAAAAACCATGGCCCAATGACCTGAGTCCCTACAATGCCACCCAACACATTAATGCGTTATCGGTGTTGCCGATTGACTTGCGCCATCCAGTGAGGGTTCTCCACTGGCCAGTAATGTGCATTGAGGAGATTCAAATTGCCATCACTGGAGAATGTCGCTTTATCAGTCCATAAAATAAAGGGAATGAAAATCGGATGTTCTCTCACGCGATTGACCACCCAGTTGCATAACAGAAGCCGTAAGTTACAGTCCGCATCACTTAGTTCTTGGTGCAGAGGGAGGTGGTACGTGTGAAAATGTGATTCCCATAGAATACGCAGAGCACTACTTTGACTGATACCACGATCTCGTGCGATCTGCCGCGTAGATACATGAGGATTCACTGTAATTGCGGCAACATTAATGGCAACGTCTTCATTTTGTACAATTCTTCTACAAATAGCGTCTACGCATGTTGCCTGTCTGCCTCAATCGTGCTGCTAATCTCCCCAGCAGATTGTTGGAAATAGCTTGTCGCTGTGGATAGCGTTCAGCGTATAATCGAGTTGCAGCCCTATAATGTTCCAGGCATTCAACTGAAATCATGACCAATTGGTATACCTTCAAATTCGTATACTGCATGAATGTCATTTACTACCGACACTTCCTACTACATCACTCAAACATCAACACAATCAAAGAGATTTCACTGCTTGTGGTAGTTTCGTAGACGTCCCGTCAGGATCTTGTAATGTACTGGGGCAGTAAATCTCAATGCACGATACCTTGTCTAGTATGCGGACTACTTTAACTCACTACAGAGATTATTCACTCTCGGACTCTCCATGCTTGTGTTACCTGTTTTGGCTACAGCATCTCTTCTTCTGCCCTCTGTCTGACATAGCAGCAATCGCCTGTTCGAGGCCGCATAGACTATGTCTTGAGCATGGTCATGTACGTGTTAGGTACTGGATCTACAAGAGTAACACCACACAATCATTGGCAAAGATAAATGAGTGTGCTATTTGAAACAACGACAAACACGCCTACAAGACATGCTTCAGGATTTGGGGGATATTTCATATTGTACGTACGCACACAAGATACATCGCGCGTACACGTCATTGTGGGTCTGGGCTACCCTTGGCTTAAGCCCCGAGTTAATCCTGCAAAGGCGTCGGCGGTTGTATTCCAGGGCATGGTTTGACAATACCCTCCCGGCATTCGCCTGGTGTGACACGTGACACCCTCGCACTATCTGACTTTCACTTAGTAATGCGACCGTGTTGCTGCCAACGAGGAAGAAATATGCCAACGTGTTTCCTCTCGACGTTTCTCCCATTGTGCGCTTGTTTCAATGGAGTCACAACCAACCCCTGTTTCCATGTTAAGGTTTGAAGTTGCCCCCGATTGGAGGTATTCACGATACACCATTGGTGTCACTACTATTTTTATTGCATTCTACACATACGATTTGTATTTCAATTCTTTGTTTGACGGCTCTATGTGCATTATTAGCAGAGATGAAGGCCTGCTAGGTGTAGTCAGATAGAAGTCTGCAACAAAGCCTCTAGCGGCTGAATGGGAAAGGATATGACAAAGTTTGTCCTCTAAAAGTTTCGTGACATTTAATGCCCTTTTGAACGATTCCAACAGTTATACCGCTTTCCATTTCAAATTTTGAAGTTGCTTCCCGTTGGAGGTATTCACGAGACGCCACTGATCTCACTACTATTTTTATTCCATTCTACACATACCCACTGGTAATGCAAATATTTGTTTGAAGGCACTACGTGCAGTATTAGCTGCGATATAGGCCTGGTACGTTCTTATTGAATCACCCTGATAAACGGCAAACACCACAATAACCAAGACCATCTCAAAGTGTTCCTTGAACACGAGCATGATCTTTCTCACACCAAATATATGTAATGAATTCTGTTAATAGGTAAGAGAAAGAACAATAATTACACGTCTGAGCAACTGGATAGACTACAATCATTGATGCTATTGAATCTTGTTATTGCAGATAAAATGTGCGTCTGGAACTATACATGAGACAAAACGTATTTTTAAATAAAACGCAAATTTAATCAGGCTTGTGAGTTATGCAATTACTGCTATATAATCACACTGTTAAACGACTTTCGGAACAATGACGTATCATACTTGAATGAAATATTTATTTCGTTTTCTAAGGCTATCATAACTGTGTTGCCAAAGTTGCATTGAAAAACACGAAGAAATAGTAGGAAAATACCGTACTACGTAAACGCTTGCTTGTGGCAAATCCTTAAAAGTAAGTTAGCCGGAGAACTACTCAGAAAAATGATGAGCTACTCTGCTTGAATCTTTAATGGCAAATAAGTTATTACAAAATTTGAACATCACTTAAATTTGTTCTAAAGGACAATGTAGGGAACTCTCACGTGCAAACAAGTAATTAGTATTGTTTGGACAGGCGGATGTTCCAGTATTGTCACGCTATTAATGAAGCTTTAGTTTGTGATTATCAACAAAGTCATCACATTTGCCTTTCTATATCTCCCATTATAATCTAGTATCCCAATCTTTTAATAAACTAAAAAAAAGTCCCATAACTTGTCATTTTTATATTAGAAAGACAGTATATCCGAAACTATACTTCAACTACTCATCCCATTGAACATGATCGCGAATTGTACTAGACATACAATTATGTTACGTATCCGATTATTCCTTCACATCTCTGCATAATCACCACATTCATTTAAGTATATGTTACGTTTGTTCACGAGCTTCAGAATTTTTATTTATATTTTTCAATCCCCAGGTTATTAAAACAGGTGGTCAGTGCATTGTAAAAGGTCACTCTTGTATTACAGGCGCGAAACTCACTCAACTGCTATCTTCAGGATCAAGTGCCTTCTGTTACAACTGTGCTTACAATGCTGTGAACACACGTTGCAGGAGGTCGCCCTTATGTAATTGGGATGGTCTAATTGAACTTTGTGATTGAAAATTCCATCGAGTGTAAAGTAAGGAGTGTTAGTGGATTTTTGAACATTAGAAAGGCGGAACCGGAAAGTAAAACCCGTCTATAATGATAATGTAATGAAGGAAATAAATTTGAGAAACTGATGTGAAATGTGCCCTCACACTGCAGCTGAAACTAAAGAATTATTTGTTCAACTTGTATGATAAATTATTGATCATTTGTTCTATAGTCTGGACCGCGAACCTAACGGATAATACCTTTCCTCTAATATGAAAAAAAGTTTCGAGTGTTAAACGTTTTGCAAATGCTGGAAAGTTGAAGATTACAGTGACAACTTGCCTTCATGAACTGGCAGCAGAAGAGTATGACAAAAGAATTTTCAACTTGGTGAATAAATACGATAAATATCTCAACGAAAGTTGTGATTATATAGAAAAGTGTCTGTATGAGAATTGGTTTTACCAGGATTTTTGCCAATTTATTTTGTATAATTAACGGCTTTCATTTTCTGGATGATTCTCGTATATGTAAGTGCATTTGAGTAATTGTTCGACGGTGCGGACTGTTGCATCGCTACTTGAGTTATCCACAGCACCAATCCTTCTAAAAGAAAGAAACTGTAACACATAGTTATCCAGGTCACTCAGCGATCGAGAAATGATAATTCGAAAATACATATCTAATAGGGTCATTACTGTACAGAAGGATGAATGGGGTATTTACTGCATAATATTAGATAAGTTGAAGAAAAGTTCTTGTCGCATGTGTTATTCTGTACCTTGTGCAGAGGTAGCTGAGGTGAGAAGAACGGGTTGATATGGACTGCAATACAAATGAAATTTAATAGAGTTACGGAATACTTAATCATACAGGAGTTATTTTACTATTAACTTATTGCTTACTGTCAGTAAATTTATAAACAGATGTTGAAAATTTATTTCGGATACCAATTTGAAAAAAATCAAAATATTAGTTAATATGCATTCTTTAGGTTATATTCCATGTAATATTTGATCGTTTAACTATTCATACATTTAGGTATGTCTTTTAGGCCATACGAACGATTTTTGCAACTGAATTATAAATTCGTGTTGTATCAATTAATGCATTTTCTTCAGTGAGATCTGAATCATAGATAGTACTGGCCGGAAGCTATCCAAAACATTTTGGTCGATATAGCTAGGTTCAATTTGTTTTCCTATAAATGTGGTAGAATAGGATGTTTTCCCTTATTATGTTTCCCTTTTATTTTATGTTTTATAAGTAATCATATATACTTTAGTTGCAATGACTCTTACGTCACTTTTATGTTTCTTAGAAAAATGTTTATTAAACTGTTTTTATAATTTTTCATCTACTTCTTCTAAGGTAGTATTCTTAAGTTACCACATCGAAACATATCCTTGTCACTAAGATAGAACTGATTATATCACATTAAATTACAATTAATAACATTATGGGTATTATTTCGTAAATACGTTCTGAAATGTAATATTTAGAAGCAAGCTATTACAAATGTAACGTATGTATCTAGAGATCCACTGATTTCTCACATTTCTTAATATACTTAGTTTCCATTGCCACAAAAGTAAGCCTAAGTTTTTAAAGATAATAATTTTGAGTTGTTATAAAGTACATTTCACCAGACAAAAATTAATTGCTTTCTATTTCAAATAGGTTTTAAAATTGACTATCAACTTAAGTTTTATCAATGGTTAAGATTCATTTATTTGAATTCCATTGCATTTATTATTATTATAATTAAACAAATGGGCAAATTAAAACTAGTATTAGTGCTACTATCAAATAGGCAAAGTTGCACAATGTAATTGAAAATTTTATTTTTTAACTACAAGAAACAGAGATAAATTACAAATATATACCTTCAGTTTGATAAACAATTAAAAATGAGACAATTCTCGCTCATAATTGTTTTTTCTGAAGCATCATTAATCACCCTTTCTGCCAAAACTGCAAAAGATCGTTTCGTCGCACTGAAAGAGGTCTCCTATCGAAATCAAATGGTAAGCCATTCCTTGTCTGTCAAACAGATGTGAAAACATGAAAAAAAAAGTTATTTATTTATTTACGAAACTGGTTTCAGATAAATCTAAAAACGTGTTTCCACTTGGATATCTGAAAATCTAATGTGACAATTGCATAATAATACTATTTAACAAAAAAATATTGCAACGCATCAGACAGTAATAACAATGGTTGCCGTTTCGGACTGAAATCAATTTAATAAATTGATTCGTAGTGTAGGGTAATATTAATGAAATCGAAAATGTAGATGAATAAAACGAGATAGTCTGAAGCTTTGGTATGTTTTGAAGCACTGCTTCATGTTTATTTCTAAATGTAACGGAGGCTTTTATAGGAATAAGTATGGAAAAAGAAATCATGTTAGAAATCGTCGAGACATGAAATTCAAAAGTCTGGCTTTGATCATATTTTCGCAGAAGATGGATATATTGCAGAAAAAAAAAGATATGGACTTAGCAGTGTGTACAGCAGAGTACAAGGCCAAATAGCGGCGGTGCAACCTAGTGTTACACAAACAACAACATTTATAAGTTTAATAATTTTCAGGACATCACTGCTGAGTAGTTAATATGTTAAAAATTTCAAATCCCACACAATTATAAGCACGGATGTGTTGTATACAAGGTTGAAAATGTACCAATTTGAAGTCTTCAACGCTTGAGATATGTATCCCTGAAAATATGCTTTTGTTGCTTTTGGATGACTCACTCACTGACATAAAAGCATGGTATGATTCCGATGAGATAGAAATACCAATGTCGTTTATTGGTAGAAAGTATCCCTCATATTCTCAGAATATATACAATTGTTTTACGCACCACTGACAAGGAAGTCTAACGGTGCAGCCATAAACCGGAATATTCATTTTCAAGTCCATGTTGTTTAGTAAGTAAGTTCAGCGACATCAAAGTACACAGCATTAGTATTAATGACATGTACTAAATTACTAAAAAATTGTATGAAGGAGGCAATGGGGTTTAGAAATAGAATCCTTCAAATTACATTTTAAGTAATTTCACGCTACTTCTTGACTTAGTTACGTAAATCTTTGGTATCTTCCCTACAAACTAGATATATTATTTTTTTAGCACTTTTATAGTGACCAAATGTAAAACTCAAGAATGAGCAAAAAAGAAAACAGGTAATAAAATACCAAAAGAAAGAATGAAAAACAAAAAATGCATTTTTACTGCCACTGCTATGTGGTTAAATTCCTCATTAGAATAAACGAGAATGTACTCCAGTTTCCTTTTGATTTTCTTTTTATTCCATAGAGTAACTCATGCATCACCAGGTAGCTTCAACATTTTGGATACCAGTGCTAAGTGAATAAACAGTGAAATTACTGATTCAGGCTACCACTTCATTGAAAATAACATTTTCAACAATAAATTACTTCTGATTACTACTGCAATATTATCATCAACATCAAAATACACGGGGCGGTACGGTATCTTAGAGCGTCCACCGATGTTGCTGGTGGCCCTCTGTTTGATCTCAGCTCGCGCCAAGTGAACTTTGTAGTGGATAAACACCGTGTGCGTGGATTTTCTGGAGGTTGTCCAGTTCACTCCCACTTTCTTCGTTGCACCATTTCATTTATTTCTCATCATCACCGTCTCTTTTAGCCTAGTCGGTATAATTGTGGGACGTAACACTCAAAGATTTCATTTCATTTCCTCAAATTACAGACAATTACTTACAGTCCCGTATTAAGATCCTAGCAAGCTGTCCACGCCATCACAACTGAAGGGGTCCTAAGATATTAAAAACACAACTGAAAAAAAATATTGTGATACTGTAAGGAAGCCAATTGACACAGTGATGAAACCTGTAAAGCAAATTTGGTAATATACAAGATTGTAGTAAGGGCCTCACATACCAAAGTTGAGTGCTTTATTTATCAGTCTCCGTTGCCATTTTCAGTAATATTAATAAACTGTTCTACGAAACTACTAAACCGTGAGTGCGTGGAACATATAAAGTTGAAATTTCAAATTTAATTTTTCTCGTACAATATGTTTTGAGATCCAAGGGATAATTTCAAGTAATATACCGATGATTAGTAAGAAAATTAGCATATTTATTTTTGCGTTATATTTCCAACACTTTATTGAACGGAATTTTATTCAGGACTAACTACATATGCAGAAGTTAGTAAATTCACATGTGTAGCATTTATATATCCTGAGAATGCGAATATGTCCTGTACTCTACTAGAGATAAAATTATGTCAGTAGCCTCCGACAGAACCCTTTAGTAGAGTAGAATCTTATAGAAGTACATCTAATTCCCGAAGAAAGTATTGTTGTTATGAGCAAAGTACGGTCTGTTCCAATCAATATAATATTTAAAATCATAAATAAAAATATATTTATTTTTGCGAATGCCAGATTGAACAAATGGTGTCATTTTTAAAATATATAAAATTGTGTGAAGTAACAAGTTACACACAGTTTAATGCTGAACTTGAATGTGCTTTTCTTAACAATCTTATACTTCCTCGGAATATTTACTGCAAAATATAGCTAAATAAGATATGTAATTATGGAAATCAGTAAAATTAAATCTATAATAAGTTAAGATATCGCAAATACAATAATCTACGTCAGAAAGAAGCCAAGTTTCGTAGGAGTAAAAAAACATAAAGTTATCATCACTGTCAATTTCGTCTCATAAGGTTAGTTATGGCATCGATTATGCTACTTCTTGATATAAATTTCCTCGTACTAAAATATTTGAAAAAATTTGACCAATTGTAACAACAGTTTACAAAAGATCTAACTTTTCTTATCAGAATAATTTCGTCTTATTAATAACTTTTCTCTTTTCGATTTATTTAAAACTTGGTTTTCTTTCGACGAAGAGTATTATAAAGTGGCACAGGATTACATGTCATACTTGATCAGGATTTAGGAATAGAGTGGCATAAGCTGTTTTCCAAGATAAGTCAAAATAGTCTACTGCAAATAACATGTTAAAAATAACAAATAATCGAGCTTATATTACACTGGTATACAGAAAGTATACTTTCTGAGCCAAGAACAAAGCGAACTGTTTTTAGAAAAAAAAGTTGCCCTGAATCCAGATAAAATTGCGGAATTTCTCCATCAGCCTCAGTTTTCATTTGAAATTCGTTTTTCTGCATGCCTATGGCAGCTTACGTATTATATGTATTTGACATAAAGACATGGTCTTGAAACAATAATATCTTACATACAGTTTTTAAAACTCGGTATTAGTACACAAAATACTCAAAGGAATGAGCAGCGTAGAAGTATGAAAAAATTAAGAAACTTATCTAAAAATGTTTTGTGGCCAATTTATGTCAAACATTTCCTTACTAAAGCACCGTATAAGGTCCAGCAATAGTCAGGAAAGATTCCTGTACTCCACTTCCCTTGGTAATGTTTTTCCATTTCAAAAATATCTGATGAAACAGATCGCCATTAATCCCACCAAGGTTATCAGGGAAGAATACAAATAGTAGTTCAGGAAATACACTTGTAGTGACATGTTACATTCTTTATGGTGATATGATGTCACTAATTCTTGTGCAATATCGCTATAATCCTGATTGCCTAAAAAGTTCTTGCACACACTTACAAAGGAAAGCCATGCCATTTTCGAAACATCACTCAACAAATAAACCAAAGTCTCATCATTCATCGATTCTCTAATTGGCAGTGTAAATATTACTTCCTTTGTTTTAGCGTAACTGACCTTCCTGTAATTCTGTTGCAAGTAAATGAATGCACGTGATTTTTGGTCCACATCTATCAAAAAGATTTTGATAAGTCCCAATTCAATGTACAATATAGGTAAATGCACATTTTTACGGTCAGCAAGAGGAGTGCTGGACACATTTAATGCCAAGGAAGCAGCCATTGCGAGCAGGACATCTTTTCCATAATTAGACGTTTCTTATTTTCTCCTTGCTGTCCTATTCACAAAGAAAGCAACAGTACTTTGTGACCCTGACTGCATGCCAAGTAGAATAGACATTATCTTTAGATCTCAACATATATTCCATTTGTATTTGTCAGTTCGTTCGTTGTCATGGTGGGTCATATTGTTTGAAGGCAAGTTTCAATTGCCAGCTCTTGCCTTGCATTTGCGGTGTTCATTTGTCTTCTGTGTGTAGCGTATGTGTTCTCTTAGCGATGCAACTGCCATAAACTCTCGGTGGCTTCACTGTAGGCTAGGCTGTTCCTACGGTGGTCGTTACATCCTGAATGCTGCAAGTCGAGGCCTGATTACTCCAATAAGTGCGATGCTTCGTTCGTGTGGTTGCGGACTGTTGACTGAGGCTTGTTTCTGGCTGAGGGCTTGTTTCTGACTTCATGAAGAAACGGGAGCTCTAGGTTTTCGTGTATATTGACTACTCTTGTTCATATTTCGTGTCTAGTGATTGCTCGTGCAGCATTGTTTTGCATTATTTATAGTTGATTGTGGTTCCAGCATGTTCATAGGCAGAGAAAGCGTACAGCACCAGTTGCCGTACGCATGTAGATTAGATGTTCCTCCTATTTTCATGGGAGAAGCAGGCACTGAGTAAAATGGATATCAATGTTCGGAGCCTTCTAGTTACCTTGCTTGCAGTGGCAAGAAGGGGCTTGTCCAAACGTCAGTTTTTGGTTCAAAGTGACTCGGAGATACTTGTCTTTGTTGAATACTTGCAGGACATTGCGGTGTATCACTGTATTGTATTGCCTAATCCTGTAACTCCTGGTTAAGTCAGCAAGGATTGTTTTGCTGGGATTTAATTTGATTTTACAATTCTGTGTCCAACCTCCTAGTTTCGTGATGTGGTCCTCTCGATACATCTGGCGTTTTAGTTTGTGCGAAGACTGCTGTGCCATTCACGCAGGTGGCAAGCAAGGTCCCGTGTTCTGTCGGGATGTCGACTGTGAAGAATGAATACAAAAGTGGAGAAAGCAGGGACCCTTGCTGTACTACTGCTTAGATTGATCTGGTGTCAGTGGGGTGTCATGGTAGATACTGAAGCTGCGATTCTTCAGGTAATTGTCGATGAGTTGGAGTTGGTTTGGCTTTAGTCTCGTTTGTTGTAGTTTGTGGAGGAGTCCGTCGTGCCACACCCTGTCGAAAGCTTTCTCGATGTCGAGAAAAAACCAGTGTATAACCCCTTTCATTGTGTTGTAGTGTGATCTTGTCCACTACTCAGACAAACTTGTGGATGGTACTGTGGCCCGACCTGAATCCGAATCGATGTTGCGGGATTAAGTTGTGTTCCTGTGCACGCTGAAACATTCTTCTGTGTATGACGCGCTCCACTATCTTCCCCATGTAGAAAAGTAGACTGAAAAGCCGGTAGTTCTTCGGTTCCGTCCTATAAACTATGGCCTCTGGAATCATAATTACCAATGATGGAAGTAATTGTGAGGTCTTAATGATCCCATTCGTAATTCTTGTGAGGAATAAAACAGCCTTATTTGGGGTGTGCTTCGTAACTACCAGTGGTATTGCCTGCTGCTCTGAATCTGTGGATTCATTTTATGATGTGTGCCAGTCCCTCTAGTGGTCAGAGCCTCCGGTAGAAGGTCGTATTCCTACTGCAGGTTTCGCAGGCTATCTTGTACATCTGCTTCTGTAGTGCCGCCCGGGGGAGTGTTGTTCATCCCTAACATTTCCTTAAAATTGTCTGAGAAGACAGTTGCTTGTTTCTCTGGCCTATACACAAGTCCTTGCTGTTCTCTCATTGTTTCGGTGCAGGGTGTACCTGGAGGATGTGACATCTCTAAGCAGCTGCCAGAAATCCATTGATGGGTCATCCATGGTTCGACATATATGGTGCGAATGTAGAGTTTTCTGCCAACGGCGTCTGGACTATCGCTTGAGCGTGATCAGCGATGCTGTGCGGAGATCGTCAAGGTTACTATTTAACTTGTTGCTTCTGGACCGTTGTGTCCAGTCTGTATGTTAATTTGATGGCTGTGGTGATGGTTTGCGCAGAGTTGTCAATGTGATTCGGAGTGTACACTGGGAGTCTAGTGTCAACCATAGCCGCCAGGTGGCGAGTATGTTGTCTTCCCAGTCAGTGGATCTTTGCTTTTTGAGGATGTTAGCTGGTAGGTGGTGACGTATGCCTACTGCTACAGTGAAGAGCACTGGAATATGATCCGATTGTAGAAAGTGCAGCATAACGGGTCCGTCTGGTATTGCGATATTTGTGGAAATGGTGGTGTCGAGCATATCGGGGAGTCCTCCGTTCCTCGGGAAATGTATGGATCTGAAATGATGTCTATCGGCATCTTTGTCTGGTGGAGATCCTTACCGTTTCTATTCGACACCCTGGAGTTCCACGCCAGGCGCTTACAATTGAAGTCGCCATCGAAGAGTACTCTATGTTCAAATATGCGAAGCAGGATGAGATACGGATTGTGGAATCTGCTGTCTGGAGGTCTGTACACAGAAACTAGGTGGAGTGGCCCATTCACTGAGTATAGCATGATACCGGTGGCTTCAGTGGACTGCATTGCTGGGAAATGTTGATTGTGGTATTTTATTTTGGTTTTGATCAGGATCGCCATTCCTCCCTCTCTGCAATGTCGATCGTTCCTGTACGTGGTCTAACTTTTGACCCTAAGGGACATATGTGGCTTCAAGTATGTTTCTGAGAGCAAACCCACATCAATCTTTTCATGGAGAAGGAAGTCTTTGAACTTCGTCTTCTGCTTACTGATACTTTCCGCATTCCAGCAGACCACCAAACTAGTGTGAGCATCGATGAAGGAGGCAGGGACATATAGGTGTGTGGTTGACTTCGTTATTGGGTCTTCGCTCGTGCGGTTTTCTTTAGCCCCTCCTTGAAGTGCAGTTTTTCTTTGGGCACTCCTGATTGACGTAAGTGTTCAACGAACTTTACACATCGGGCTACTGCGCGACAAGTCAGTTGGGAGTGTTTAACGCGTTGAACAGCGATGGTACTGCAGTATGTCGTTCCCTCTGTACGGCTCTACAAATCAATCGATACCAGAGTAGATAGTTGAGCTTGTACATGTTTGGCTTGCCGGCTGTTATTTTGGAGCGAATCGAGAAACAGAGGAAACTTGGGCCTGTTGCCCTGTGCATCTGACCTGGCTCTTAGCTGATAGACTGCTTTCAATGTGCCAAGGATTCAAGTTATTTCTTGATATACTCTGCTCCCGTTTCAATGGACAGCTTGCGCACTACCACTTTAAGGTGGCCATAATTCTTTGGTAGCTATGTAGAATTCTGCTGCATGTAGTACCCCTTGACTTTTACATGGTCACTCATCGTTTGCACAGTGCAGCTTGATATAATCTTTGTCGAATAGCACTTTGGATGTACCTTCTTGGATAAGAGTAAGCAGCAGTTTAAAAGATTCATAAGTATCTTTAAGGTTAACTGCATGAACAATCGGAAGAAAAGGAAATGTTTTCAGTCTTCCAGAAGAACTGCTTTGAAAGTGAATTTACTAGAATCTATGAACAGGCGCCACTCATGTAACCGTATGCATGACCTACAGCCTCCATAACGTATTCGATATTCTTGCCTAAAAGACAACTACACCTTCCTTCGAGAAAGTTTCAGAAAAAGAAAGCATAGTGGTCACGAAAAACACTCACTTTTGCATCGAGAAAAAGGATATTTCATAATTTCGATCGGAAAGCTAAAAGCTCACATTGCTGCATAAACAAACTTAAATCGTGAACAAGATCGTTGAGATAACTTTGTGTCAAAATATGTTGGATACTTGATTCACAGGGCACTTCAAATGTTCTGTTGGCACGAGGCCTATCTTCTGAAACTTCTTCATCCCCGTTACCAAATTCATCATCAGTCACTATCACATTTTGGACGCACTGCTATCAGTAATTACTCACTATGGCATCGAGGTTTCATGGCAGATGTTAAATTCGGGTATTGCACATTCTTCTTTTTTCACCATGATTCCAGCTATTTTTGTTAGACAAAAGTAACAAAGTGTACTGTGATCGATTGGTTTCACTAAATTATGTTAACATAGAACTGCATTTGTCCTGAACCTTTTGAACAGCCCGCCAGGAGTCTGACACATGTCAAGCATCATATGTTTTGATCCCATTTCATGTCTTGGTCGCCAACCTTACACCCAAAATAAAATATTAGCGCTTTTTTACGAGCGTAGTTAATCGTCTTTTTTTTGCCAGTTGAGATTTACCTCTCCTCGGACATGACAACAGGAATTTACACTACAGGAACATGTAAGGCGCATTTTCTTCTTTATAATCACCACATCACTCATATTTTACAAACCTAGAGTAACATGCATAAACTTTCCATACTATCAGAACTCACTATGCTACAACACAGGTGACAAGAATCACAAAGCAAAGCGATTCACAATACGTCACTTGATTCATAGAGTAAGATTTTTGACGTCAGGGGAACTCATCGGAATTCTTTATACTTTTCTCGGTTATATGTCACTTTCCGTGAGCTTTATTTCAACCAACAAATCTGTAAGTTACTTAAATTCAGCGATGTCAGAATAAACCATATTCATCGTTTTTGCCGATTTTCAAGGATTTTAATACGTATGTGGTAGCATGTCGTAAACAAACTGAGCGAAATATACGAAAAATAATTTCATTTCCGAATTTAGCAGCCTCGACTTAGTTTAGAACTCTATTTAGATTGTTTCTGACAAAAGCCATACTGACCACTATTATCAAAGCATAAAAGTTTTTCAGTTACGGACAAGAAGATTAAATCGACCAGTGGTGGAGTGGTAGATATATGATGTAACATCAATTGCCAATTAGACCATATAGAACAAATTTGAATAGTTAATTGTATTTAAGGATATGGAACAAAAGTTTAGTTTCCATTGCATGTATCTTATAATACAATCATTTACAAATGACAATGAAACATTTGCGAGAGCGTAAGTAACGATGTTGAGACTTTACACGTAATTGAGGAGCTGACAAGAACACTCGTAGAAATTTACATTTTACAACGTAAATTGTAAAGAGTTAATCACTTCTACCGGAACTTATATATATATATATATATATATATATATATATATATATATATATATATATATATATATATATATCCTCTTTCTTGTAATTTTCTATATGACTTAATATCTTAGTTTTAAATGTTAATCATAATTAAGTATCTAACTAACTCTGTTGCATGTGTAGGCTCAATGCTGCGTGCACAAAAGTTCTCCATTCACTTCCGTCATTAGCAAACTGCAACTTTTCCTACTTTGTAGACCAATTTCTGGAAGATACAGCTTAATATTGCATTACATCTGGTCTTAAATCTTAATTATTTTGTTTCTCGATTGGATTTAAAGTTAAAGCTTTAAAACCGGTTTTACTTTCTTCAATTTTGGCAGCATGAGATGCTCTTTTGAGCCTACTGGACTAGATTACTTCAACAATGTTTGGTAAACATTACAAAATACGCAACTTATCATTATGAGCTTTGTGCCATTCCAAATTATTGTTCCCAAGAGGAATATTCTTGGGCAGTATTATGCGTTTCAGAATTTGATTTTCAAGTAGTTTCAAATTCCTCTCTTCCATCTGCGTAAGATACCACAATGTTTTGCAATCATACAGCACAATAGGAATAATTATATTTTTAATGTAATTCAAGCTTCAAATTTTTTGACATAGGAATTCAAGTGAATAATAACATGAATTCCCTGTTTTCAATTTGCATTTAATTCTTTCGTGGACTTGAGTTTGGTCTCTTAACATTACCTCTGGGCGTTTGGGTGTATCTACTTTGAAGAAAATCTTATTTAACATTTACCCATTCATAACGTGCACTATCACGAGCGCAGCGAACTTCGGTGAAAATAAATATATACATAAGTTTTCATCATGAGTAATACAGCAAATTCAAGATTGTTTAATTACTTTATTTTGTTCTAGTAAAAAGAAGATGTTGATACCAAATATGATCCCTGGAACTTCAACAAGATTTAGATTACGAACTGGTAACATGCAGGAGCAAATGCGTCAGGCAAGTAAAATTATTCAGTAATGTATCGATTAATCTGTGTATGATATAAAGGTTAATAGTGTTTATGTTATACTAAAACTTTCGAATCTCAACATTTTTTATACTTTTTAAGGAAACGAAATATGTATATGATACATAGTTTTAATGAAATACATGTTATTATATAGAAATATTTGAATTGACTTATTCGCTTCCAAACAACTGTCTTCCCTAAATATAGTTCACACAGTTATCTCATATTAAAGAAGAAAACTTCCTCGCTGACTATCTATTAACGCTCAACAATACTATAAGAAACAGCAACATCTCCATTTTAGCTATTGTATACCAGCATGAACACATGTTGAATACTACAGCAAAAAATATTGGTCACGTGAAAGGATTAAAATCTCAAATTTAAAATATATTATATGCATTTTAGAAAGGTGATTTGGAAATTATATTTGTTTGTCCATGATGACGAAACTCTATTTGATGCTTGACTTTCCCCTTATATATAAGATCCTGTAAGTTTAAGTAGTTATGTGTTGAGAGTGGTTCAACAACAATGGCTAGTTTAGGCTGGTTAACAGGGTTTCCAGTAGTTACAAGCAAGTAGTTAGATGTTCAGAAAATACGTAATTGTTTCTTGTAATATTATAATTATAACAATATGCGGTATGTGCCCGTTTATTTCTTTTATATCTCAACTGTTATTGGTTGGCACAAAAGATGCAATTCACACATTTGTCCGTTCTAAGATTTCAGTCATTAGTCAAAGCCTAAAAAATGTAGACTTTTACTTAACAGGATATGGAAATAAAAATTGTTTTGTACCAACAATACTGAATGTTACATTTAGGTTCTTATACTAAAACGTTTACATTTCCAATGCATCTAAACATACAAAATAAGGTACTTATGATAATAAAATATAGAAACTGGTTGTTTACACGTAATTTTGCAAATATTCTTCCTCTTATTTTAAAGCTTCTGGGTATATAAGTGAGACTCGTATCGAAAGGAAATCTAAGGTTACTGTAATTCAGAACTGATAAATTACTACTTTAAAACAAAAAAAGAAATAAAGAAAATGAGACTTATTTTAAGATGCTACGTGGAGAAAGTTCAATCTAGATCCTTAAGTTTACTTACAAGGGAAATATGTTGTCCTTCCATCATATTTTGGCGCGACTTCTGTATTCTTTAATGGAAATACACTATCAGCTTAATTTTGCCAAATAAATATATATAAGTGGGAAGTCAAATAGAATCATAAAATATAACAAGAAAAGCTATTCTGTAAGTAAGTAGAGTACCACCTGATGTCCGATTCATGCTTCTAGATAGTACGCTGTATACAGAACAATAACAGAAACTAGCGGAGAAGTATCAGTGTTATATCTTTTTCGTAGTGTAAAGCGTTATTGAGTCATTTCCCGTTTTTAATTTCCAAATGCATTTAAATTCTTTCTCTGAAAATGCTTTATATCTTATATAAATACTGAATGAATGTATGAGTGTAAGACACGTGTATAGTATTGTTAATTACGATTGTTTGTAATGTATTCTCTTAACCAGAAAGCAAGGTGAAAAATGTTCATTCGGAAAACTTGTTCTTTAGCTTTTTTGCTCATGGGAGATGATTGTAGATAATAACAAATCCCCCATTGAATTCTATCAATACAGCAGAAGTATTCGTTGTAAGTAAGAAAGAAATATCGTACAATAAATTTGAATGCTCTAGAAATTCTCGTTTTTCTTTTAAAGTTCGAAATTTTCAAAAACATATGAATGATGTATTTTAAACGAATATTTTATTTTTACTGAATAACATAATTTCAACTTAAAACAATCCTCATATTTCATACTTTCTAACTAATGAAAGCGAAATGTAAATAATTTTTACTAACTTTTCTATTTTTAGAACCGCAGTACTCTAAATATGCAAACAAATATTTCCTAACTTTTAATACAGAGCTTGTACATGAAATAACAGACCACCACTGTGAGAGTATCTTTTGAATTAGAAAAATTTCTGAATTAAGAAAAAGGAATTTTCATATACATACAACCTATTTTGCACTCTTACGTGTGGAATTTTCAGAAGCACTCAAACGCATATTAAATTACTTTTAATTACGAATGTATTTAACGAATTTTAAACTTGAACCTAATTATATCGTTAAATTCAGAACTTTAAGAATAAAGGAAATTCGAATTTAGAAATTATCCTAATTGGAGTAGTACATTTCGATACACTGGAATGTATTTTCATACTTTTAAATGAAAATCATCAGGCTGGATACCATATCTTCAAATTAAAGCAAAGGGTTACATTTCGGGTTTCCTGTGTAGAGAATGATGACAAAATAATATAACAAAAGACAGTGGAGAAAGTTTATAGCTATATACAATAATTAATTGCAAACAGTTCAGCTGTTCTTTCACTTTCTCTAGATACAAATTTCATTATTCAAGTATTTATTAATATTAATTATCGTCTATCCGCACGTTTTAACAAAGATCTCTTTTATCTCCTCTCTCCCTCTATTTGTCTTTTACATTGCACGCAGGTGAATAGCTTCAACACGAAAAAAACTATTTACAACCCATGGGCATGTAATTATTTAGAACGTTAGGAATGGGAAAATATTTATAAACAATTACAACTACGTAAAATCGTATCGGATATCTGCCGAAAGCCCGAAAAGTATTTAAGTCTTCATTTCCCTTAGAATATCCAATTCCCAGGAATTCGCCAGTTTTCCAACCACGGGTAAAAAGGAGAATATTTCTTCCAACTTTCAAAGTTCTACCTGAAGTAAATATAAAGGAAGGGTAAAGGGTACAAAGAAGAAAAGATCTTTTTATGAGACACATCGTACTATGGTGCGTAATTCCCAGAATCTCGTCCTATGTTTGTAGCTTTGATTCTTAGAATAACATTTGTAGACACTTTTTATGTCTGATAGATACGGTGATGTAAAGACTTCAAAATAATCTATTTGAGAACATAAAAACAACTCAAAATAAGTAATTTTGAAAACCTTGCTTATTGTTTGCTTAGGTTGCAAGTACAATACTTATACAAACTTTCGAGGTTAGTATACGGCTAATATTGTCGAAGGCCTGAAGGGTTCGATTCCCGGCGGGAGCTCATGTGGTTCGGATTCCACGTTACTCAGTAGGTCCACGTCTCATATAGCCTCGCTGCTGAAAGGGACGCTAAACTAAAATCAAATCAACTCTACTCGAAGGCCTGAAGAATATGAAAGGGAAACATTTTTACCTCCACCTTTCCTTATGATGCTCACTTTACAAAACATCGCATCAATTGAAACCTAGGTTGCGAGGAGAATAAGCATGGAAAACTCCAACGTTCTAAGTCTAATCGACGGATTTCTTACAAGTAAAAAAAAATAATTCAAGCTCCCATCCCTCTTCACAACACGTTTCGCTTAAAATAGCATCCCTTTTACCGCCTAAGACTCAAGAGTAACATATGTTCAAGTTACGTGGCTGGTTTGGTAGTTTAGTAAATTTAGATAAAACCGGAAAAAGCACTTAAAGTCCTCACTTGCTCTTTCGATTAGTATTTACAAATATCTAACCTTTATCAAAGTCTACAGTGCAAGAAAAATATTTGTGGAAAGTTTCTGTGTCAATGTCTAATAGATTCGGAAATGTGAGAAACGGCTAAACATTATTCAAGATCCCCAAACGCTTACAATATGCATTTTTCTAAATCGTGCTTTATCTACAGCCTAGGAAGAAATATTTCTTGACTATTTGTAATGTCTAAGAATAGCATTTTCTTAGAGTTGTAATCTGTTAATGAATAGGGAAATCAGTCAATATATTTATTCTTATATATTGTGAAGATAGTCAACCATAGGAGCCAGAGGTTACTAGCCACTGTAACAAGGTGGGTTGTAGAAATTAAAAATGGTTTAAGCTATGTCCTCAAACAAAAGATAATCTGTGACGCTTCATTCCAGTCTTTTACTTAGACAAAAGAAATCGTGGCTTGTTTCACTTGAGTGATATCTCAGGAAGCAAACAAACTGAACATCTGTACTTGTTTCTAAGTGCAGAGTGAAAAATGAGAACAACTAATGATCTCCTAGAACGCATTTTCTCTATTATAACAGCGATGTGTTACAAGCCTTTAGATAGCTATCGTAAGTTCCCGAAAATCCAAGTCAGAGAAAATGGAATATGAAATGCAACGGAATACACTGATGTCTACTAAGTGTAAAACGTACTGAACTATAAGGATGGAGAGAAATTAGTATCGTTATATTAATTACATATAGTCACATGGTAAGACCCACAGCGATCAATCAATATTTTGCTTAAACCCTGAAGCTTATCTCAATTCAAAACTTAAAACTCAAAATTACTTTTAAACGTCACAAAAATAACATTCTCGATCATACCTGTCGCCATTAAGTTCAATAACTACATATACAATTAATGAAATAAAAAGCGCAACGAGTAATAGAAAGTTTCGTTATACTCTTACGATTAAAACGTATAAACCAAAGGTCTCGTATTATCATTTCACACTTATTGACATTACTTGTCAATCAATACAACTCAGTGCCTAACATACAATGTACCGAAGTGTTTTAATTTGATATAATAAAATACTATTACAATACATTTACATCTAAAACACATATTAAATTATCACCATTTACCTAACATCACCAAATTACCTAATATTTACCTTAAAATATCACCAAATTATCACCAGATTAGCATGGAGTGAGAATAATAAAAGTAAAATGGAATAAAAATATTAAGGAAAACTAATATTAAGGAAAATTATGACTAGTATCCACTGATGTCGTTTTTCCGTGTTCGCTATGTCAATTTACAGATTTTTGTGTTCATCAGAACTATTAAAATTCATAAATGGAAAAGTCTTGATATCTCTTGTGGATATGGAAAATCGACGGGAATATTTCCAAAATTCTTTTAAAATGTTAAATGAGAATGAGGAGAAATTGGAGTGTTCTATCTCCTTTTCTGGGTCCAAATTTGAAAACATCTAATTAATTTTATGAAAACTATTAAAAGAATGTAAGAAACTAATACCGTGCGAAACAGACCAAATGAGAGATATACTTACATTTTCGAATAAATCCGCAGTTCAACTAATTTTGCAATAAAACGACAAAATATTTAACAGTAAAAGCACTGACTTTACTCGTGAAAAAGCAGCTCTCACCAACAACACTAATACAAGAGAGTACTCTGCAGTTATGCTTATATTAATATTTTTAGTGAAAAAGGAGATGAACTAAGTGAATCCAATTGAGAATGATTAGCAAAATGTCTAAGTTATAATTTGTCTTGCTTGCAGGATACAGAACTTTAACTTCCAAACCTTGAATATGAAAATTAAAAAAATTCAACTCTCACAGACCGAATATAACTACCAACAACCACCCAAATTTTTACTAAATTATACGCCCGGAGCGGATAACTTAACGTAACTGTAACGTAACGAAAATAACTCTCTGTAACAAAATTATTGGTTATTTAAATTTGGTAAATACAAGATATAACACAATTTTTTTATGAGGCAGTAACGTTATTCAATCATGTAACGTTATTCAACCGTAACACATTCAACGAACAAATCTCTTTCGGGTTTTTCTTATCACGCATGTGAGGAGAAAGTCATGAAAGTGTATCAGCACAATGAGATTCTTTCCTCTGCGGTTCTCGACAGAAACTATTTGGTCAAAAATACTATTTGCCACATGAGTAACACAGTTAAACAGAACGGTTTGGTAAAGGTATTATGTGCATAAGTTTCACATCTAATCAGATCTTTGGAGAGCTCCCCAGATATGGTAGGGGGTCACATTGAACTTTGTTTTTCAGGTGGCAAAGCAGAACAAAATTGCACTTTGATATGTTGTTAAAGTAGAAACAGGAAAAAAAAAACTTGATCGATTTCTGTGAATATCATATGAGAAAGCCAGGTGGAAGGGGTTAGCAAGGTCAGGAGGAAGCACAGAGTGAGACAAAAGTAGCAAAGGGGAGGAAAATAGATGTCTTACATTCTTCATCTGGCTTTGTTTTCATAGCGCTCTTCACTGTCCACAAGAAGTTTAGGATTAATTGATGTAAGAACTGTTTCATGAATCGTGGGCGCAAGCCTCTGAAAATGATATTATTATTATTTCTATGTCTAGCGAGCGCAAGCTAGTGATTTGCTTTCTTCCTTCGCAGAAGGCAGATCTTGGATGCAAAGCTTGTAGCTTGTTACACTGACTGGTTTCAAAACAGTTTCACAAGGTGAATGCCAGTACTTTAAGCATAAATCCTACCTGGTTTTCTTCGTTCCTTTTTCCATTATTGATGTTAAAATATAATGTTGTAAATTGGCCTTAGAAGCTGCATTTCAAATATTGTTACATAAATAAATAAATGTTTAGAGCACGCAAAGCACGCGTCCAGATTTTTTTTGTTTGGAGGGATACGGAGATTTTTGCGGGTCTAATACGTATATGTACTAAACTTGTGTTATACAACAGCTGCAAAGACGAAGGGTAATTTTAAATTACTAAGTCCTGTTAAAAATGATAGAGCTAGAAATATTAAATAAACTTTTTAGGCTATATCAATCATATCGATGTTAAAAAAGTATACTTATATTAAGAAACTTTGCAAATGTTTGTTGAGTTACGAACTCTTGTCCGGAGTAATCTGAATCCAGTACATTGCTGGGTCCTGGTTTCGATTCCCAGCGGGAGCTAAATTATTTTTCAGCTGTTGACTTAGCATCTTGAGACAACTGAAAAGCCGAGTTCGGTTATGGCCTATTAGCCTTCTGGGGGTTGGTAAAATCAATGTCATGTTGAAACTTTAACATGTACACTTTGTCTCAAAAAGGTTGAGCGCATTCTTTATTGGTGTTTTTAGGCAAATATTATCTAAGTCCAACTTCGGGTATCTTCGGAAAATAGTATACCAGGTTCGAACCTCCAAGCCAGATTTTGCAATCTGGAAAAAGTTTGCAGATGTGTTTTCTTCTTTTAAATATAATAAGACTTGTTTCCAAGTGTAGAGGAAAAACAACATTGATTGAAATACTTAATGATCCAATATTTCGAATCCTTGTATTAATGTCAGCACATGCTTGTTTGTCATTTAGCTCTCCATACGTGATGGAACATTTAGATACGTAAACGAATCTTTCCATATGTAGAAGAATGCTCAAAGTTCAGACATAGAATATAACTATCTCCTGAGTACTAAAATAAAAGTCAAAGTAGAACAAAACTACGTTTTCCCAATTGCGACCCACATTCGCCTGTGCAAACGCGAGACGGTGTATTTTGTAGTCTGAGAGTTTTTCCTTCACGGCAAAAAAACGGCCACGTGACCCAGCATGACGAAGCATTCGCAGAGCTGTATGCTTACTACCAGGAAAGATAGAAGCTTCAATTAACTGCCTAAACGTCCTTAGTGGGTCTAACCGGGCTTCGTTTACTAATCTCGCATCTTCGGCTTTGGTTGACACATGCGGACGACCAAGAGATCGTAAATTACCAGTCTGACCTGTAGCACCATATTTCCGAATCCATCGCCTTCCTGTAGAGGCCGGGATACCTACTCGCCTGCTAGCTGCAGTTGCAGAATAGCCTTCCAACTCCCATAAGTAATTACTGCTGTACGTCTATCCATAGTTACCAATGTTTTGAGCTGTGAGCAGGATGCAATAGGTAAAAACTAGTACCTGACGTGTGATTGGTAACTTCCACGACACGTCTATTGTAGGGAACGACTTGGTCAACGACTCGCGAAGGAAATCTGAAAATGGTCCGCCGTAATAATAATATTAAAAAGAGTTTTTATAAAGGAACATTAATACACACGAAAAGCTGTTTAAATACTGACTTTACAAGTATAAAAACATATATAATACACCAAACAGATTGAGCGATATGATGATAGCTGTTTTGAGACGAACACTTTCGAAGTCTCTCTTCGGGTATCTTCGGAAAACAGTAAACTAAAGCTGCTGGTTAGAATCTCCAAGCCAACTTTAGAAATCGGGAAAAATGTACAGATATGCTTTTCCTTCCGTTAAATATAATATGTTGAATTGGTACTAAGTGTAAAAAAATAACATTGATTGAAATACTTAATGATACAATATTTCGAAACTATGTATTCACACTCTCGTTTCGTCACTGTGATTTCCATACGGAAAAGAGCATTTACTTATGAGCTTAGTTATATTTCAGAAGCAGCTTCCGAAAAGCGGTCATGTTAGCTCAGTGGTGCACCCTCGAGCGCTTAAATCGTGAGTTCGATACCCGTTGAGGTGAGATTCTTTTATGATATTCTACTTTCCTCAATGCATGAAAATTATGTAAAATAGTTACATTACAATTCATCAGTTGTATATATATATTCATATCATTTCACGACGTAAGTAATTCTTATCTTTAAAATATAACATCTGAGGTATTGACAGAACGTCGGTATGTTATATGTGAATATTAAATACAAATTAAGAAAATCGTGTAATAGCAATAAATAAGTTATGTAATGTATTTATTTGCAGCTATTTTCATACGCAGATAACTTCTCAATATTCGCATTACAGCATTTAGGTAGAGCATATCGAAAATCGGGTCGTGGTTCAAGACAAAAAACTAGCTAGCCTCAAGCTGTCGCGTAAGAAATTCACGAATCGCAAAAGTAAAGTGAAGAGATTGAGAGCGGTAATACTTTAATCGCTGTCTTTCAACTCTCTCTTATCCGCATTTATACATATAAAAGTGTATGTATGTATGTTCCAACATAACTCATGTATGCCTAGAGCAGGGGTTCTCAACCTGGAAGTCGCGGCCCCTAGGGGGTCGTGAAGATAAGCGGAAGAGATAAATATAGTTAGAATCTAATACCGGAAATTATTTTTAAATATTATTTTGAATTTTGTTCTGATATGCATACTTTTATTTTTTATACACACTATAAAGAACAATAAAAAATAAGTGTACTTAACATTTTCAAAGGGTGCAGAGTTGTTTAATGAATTTAAATGAAAGAGGTATGATATGAAACTAATGAGAACTGTATATAGAAATACTAGAAAAATACACATGGAACAAAACCTGCACATTGAAATACAATTAAATTTGAAACCTAATGAGATACCAAAGCATTGTGTAATTTCACTAGTACAGCAATGCCCGGATCAATCTTCGTGATGAACATTATCAAGCCATTTCAACTGATAAGCGATTTCTTGTTTCTGTTTTAGTGTTTACCATGAAAAAAAAACACACTTTCGCACATGTACGATATAGCAAATGGAATTATTACTTTTAAAGCAGCAGATACCAGACCAGGATGCTCTTGTCTCCTCAGCAGGCGGAACTTGTCCAAGTCTTCGTTACAGAAAACCAGTTACAAAACTTGTCGCATGATCATTCTGTTATTTGGTCAAGAAGTTATGGGCTTAGATCAGATACGTTAATGGCCTCTTCAGTGAAGGAGTTTAACATCCATCTTGAACCAATACCTTTGTCGTTGGGAATATAGATATTACAGATACTGTATCCTCTGTCAGTGCCGAGCGCAGAGAAAAGGGAGCTCAAATTACGGACGAAGTTTGTTACTCATGTTAGAAAAGTGCATGAGCTCATGTATAAAATAGAAGGAAAAACTAATAAAATGTGCTCAAAATCAAAGAAAGGCAGGGTTTACTTTTGAAAATTTATGAGCTTCGTGTCAATCATGGTGGTGCTTTGCAGCTACTCTGTCGACCTCACTCATATGCACGGAGACATCGTCGTATACTCTCGCCCCGGACGCTGATTTTCAATGCCACGGCACTGTTCACTATAAACAAGAAATGGATTCTACTATTGTGGAAATAAGTATGTTAAAAATCCCACACAAGGTTATTATAAAACATAAATTGTAAAAGGGTAGCTGGCAAGAGGATGTGAAAAAAGGTGATCGTGATAGGAATTAGATTGAGAGCCACTGGCCTAGAGTACACAATAACACACTGAGCAAGGCTATGTGATAATATGTAAAAAACAGTATCACCTAACAGTTTCAACACAATAACTATATCTTCATCAGACTTCCACTCCTTCTGGCTGCTTGGGAGTTGGTCATCACTTATATACTCTTCGGAGGTCAAATTTAATTAGGCTCTGCCTCTTCATTAAAAAGTAAAACCTGTGTGGCTCTCACTTACACTTTTTAGCTTCACACGTGTCCAATTAAAAGTTTTTTTTCCGTTGGATACATTCTGTCGTCTAATTATCCTTATTTTCCTTATTAATTTTTGCTCTTTCTTTCTTCTTCCTTTTCATTTCTTCTTCTTTAAGCAGAATCTTCCCCCACTCTTTATTTATCGAGAATCCTGCATTCCAAATCATCACCTTGTCTCCTGCCTTCATAATCTCCCTGGCTTCCTTCCATTTTCTCACCAAAATTCTGTTCTCTAATTCTATGACCACTGCTCTTTCCCATCCTATTATGTTGTTTGTCTCTTTGTGATGCTTGTATATCGCATTGTTGTCCCTTTTCAAACTTTACATCATGCTGGTGCTGTTTAATCCTTTCTTGCATTTTCTTTTTGGTTTCTCCTATGTAAATTTTGTTACACTCAGCGTATCCTACTCTATATATTACTTCCCTTTGATCTTTGTTCGCTACTGCTTTTCTCTTTCTTCTTCTTACTTGTTCAATTATTCTGCTTCCTCCTTTCCTGTACGTCCTAATTCCTCCTTTCCGAAGCATTCTCTTTATCTTCTCTGTTTCTTTGCCTAGGCTTTCTATTCCAAACCATTTTTTGTTCTTGTCTTCTTCCTCTTTCTTTCTCTCTCTTGCTATGTCTCTTGTGATCTTATCCTCTTCGTTATATCCATTTCTCCTTAGCTGTATCCAAAATTTCTTTAATGTAATTTTAACCACCTTTCTTATAGTCTGTAAAAGAGTGCTGTCGGGTTACCTATGGTGAATGAGGGGGGGATACATATAAAAGAATGCTAGAAAATGATCGATAATAGTGTCGAATTCATAGTTTTCGTGATCGCTTAGATAAATAGTGTGACTTTCGATTTCGCTTAACTCCGATTAAGCTCTCATTAGTAGGGATGGGCACGAGCGACTTTTCTTTGAAACTCGACTCGACTCGAAACAGATATCTTAGAGATCTACTCTAGGACTCGGCGCGAAAAATATTCTCCAACTCGACTCGGATTAGAGTCGAGTCTAACCAAAACGAGCCAGATCCTGTGTGTAGTTCTACGTAGACAATACATAGACAATATAATTATTCTATTATCAATTATACTACTATTACTACAATTAATAATAATAATAATAATAATAATAATAATAATAATAATAATAATTATTATTATTATTATTATTATTATTATTATTATTATTATGACAACACCGTGTATAAACATGAAAGATAGACGGTTAGTAAAAGAATACTAAAAGCTAGTTGGCTGCCGACGTCAGTAGTCATGAAGTCCATGAGGCAAAGACATCGTTCATTACCCTAAGCTGTAAGAGTCGGTGGACTACAGATGGTCAACTATTGACCTCTCGCCAAAAATTGGTGGCCCCGCAGCGACGATCCGTTAAGTTCCATCCTGAAAACTTTACTACCAGCGGAAGAGATGCAATGAAACGCCAACGAACCACAAAATTACTCTCCCAAAATATGTTAAAATGCCTATATGTGTGATTTGTTTATATTTAGGTGAGTCAAAAAAAACACGAAACAAATACCCCGGGGTGGACGCGAACTATCAATATTACGATTACTAGACATGTGTTCTTCTCATTTCCCCACGGAAACGATCATAAAAAGTTTCCTTGTTGAAGGATAAATTATTGATGTCTTAATTTAGCCAATCAGAAAAAACCCTACATCTCGAGTTCTAGGAGTTGATACCGTGAACCGTTTCAGATTTATTGCTTTCTGGTGGGGTACTATTTATGAGCAAATTTTGAGCATAATAGCCAACATGCATCTTCGGCGCCTCTTATCTTTAGTACAATTTTAACCAGAGATGATGTGGGTCAATGAAAATTTGACCCACGACCCATCATGGCCCACTATCACCCACCAACCAAATGACCCATTGGCCAACTCTGACCCATCATCCATCGTGATCCACTCTGATCCACCACCAACTATGAACCACTCTGAACCATTGCGACCAACTCCGACTCACCAAGTCCCATTGACATCAACTCTGACCCATGATCCACGTCCTCCTCTCCATTGACTAAAGAGGTTACACTTGTAATAAAACAAGACTGTGAAATTATCACTTATCTGAGTTTGAATTTCTACCGTCAATGGCTCAAGCACCTCTCTGTTACAATGCTGGTGGATCTGACCTTTACGATATATAATGCCAAAGTGTTTCTCATTTAAATTAAAATGAATTTAAATTTATCATATATAATTATTTCTTTGTTGCCTTACAGACACATTATTTCAGTAGAAAATAGGATGAAATTTGAAAGTCTCAAATCAAGGAAAAGTATACCAACGTAAAAAAAGAAAGAAAAACTAATTTTCTATATAATTAAGCATGCCGTACTAATTGAAAATCCCTATGTAATTAAGTTTACAATACAAATTTATGGCCAATTTTCTAAACTTCATGGCTTGATTACCTTATGCTCTGAACGCTCCACATATTAAACACGAGCTTCAGCAATTATAAATAGAAAGCAGTGGGTATAAAATTCGAAGAACTGTTTTCATTATTCGATTTGTTTCTCAACTAATATCAATCGTTTTCGATCATTTTTACAAATCAACCCACTACCAGTTTCCAATATATAGAAACTTCACCCCCCCCTCTCCGCTCATAAATGACAATTTTAAAAAATGCCATAACATATTCTGTTTATTTTTAATAAAGAGTTATATGCTGAATTTCAGCTTTTATTTGAACGGCTTGTGAGATACTAAATTTTTCGCAAAAATTCGGACTTCTACTCCCCCTAAGGATATGTATTATAATGAAAGTGATACACGTGTGATAACTTCCCAGTTGGGATTGGGGCCTGATTATATACCATACATCATTTCATTTGAGTTTGCAATTTGACAGTGATGATTACTCAGACATAGTGACTTTCATTTTTTATAATATAGTTCATATGTTACAGGTGATTCAAAAATATTTCTTCAAGCAGTTAGCTCCTCTAGAAGCTCACAGGCTGCATCCCATAATCCAACTCCTACTATCCTATGAAAATCCAAAAGTGACTGAATTTTTTCATTAGAAACAAATGACAAAAGACTAAAAATGGAGATCTTGAAAGTAAAATGTAGAAAAGCTCACCAGTGTTCGGAAGATGTTGTCTACAATGCACTGAACAGAATGGGTCGGAGGGTGAGTGTGAGTCACGGTGAGTGGTGTTTCGCAGTAGGTCACGTTCTTTTGACCCACGATCCACTAACCCACTCACAAATCTTGACTCATTTCACCCACTTAGCAACCGACCCATTGACCAACTCCACCTTTGATATTAACATGTTTTCTTTCATTTAAAAGACGAAACATACATCCACACAATTTTTTCGTCGATTGCGAAGGTTGGGTTCATCTGGTAGTTGAAATGGTCATTTTTCTCACGGTGAGAAATTGATATGATTAAAGCACCCATCTTGAAGTGGATACAAACTACCTTCCAAAGTTATTAGAAACGCTCTCTCAACCACGAAAACTATAAATTCGACAAATATTTCAGTAATTTTTGAGATTCTATTTTTCTCTCCCCTAGGCCATCATCATGTAAAGATGGGGATGAATTTAGATGTAAACTCCATTCTGCACATCACTATTCATCTCAACGACAGAAAAAATTATGGATAAAACACTAAGACCAGTCGTTTTACATTATTTTTATATATCACACCTCCCAACTTCCATAACTCCCTACAACCACAATATTTTCTTCCTAGATTGAAAGTAATATGTCCCCCAAGTTTGGTAAATGTCGCCCCAGACATTAAGGAGTTACGCAGGAATATACAATTGTACAGAAACATTAAAATACTTAGATCTGTGCGAGCAAAGCCTTCGATGCTGCCCCTGTGAATTCAAAATCCAGCTGACATATTCGTTCAGAAGTATTGCTATTTATGTCGGTGATAACGAAACTATGGACTTTACATTAATATCGGTCGTTTTAGATAATTGTATATGTTACTCGACTCTCGACTCTCCTTATTAGATCTGCTACGGGATTTTTCTCTTACTGGAAGTTGAACTTAAAGTTCATTAGAACTTCTCCCAATGAACTTGGGGACTCCGAAAGACATGGATTTGACACTAACATTGGTCATGTTCAATTACTTCTATATGTCAATATTTCACACACAGCAGATATCAATCACTTCCGGTTATAAATTCATGGTTATAGATTGGAGAGCTAGAAGGGATTTTATGTAATTCATTAAGTACCCCAAGAGTGTATTCCATCTCGACAGTAATATCACTATTAATACCAGAAGTGAAAGAAATATGATACAAATTCCGGTATCCGTATTAATTGAGAACATATTATGTAATTCTCTTTACGCTTTTTACTAGAGTTTATTTTTAAATTAAATACTGGTCGGATCATTTCTAAATTTTGTGAGCTACTAGCCCATTTTGCTAGGAATAGAAACTGGTATATTCTGTGGTCAAACTCGGGCAAGAAAAGGGTAGGCATGGGTTGCATTTCATACCTTATTTTCTCGATAACTATTTAATTACCCAGAAGCATTTTCTTTATAACTCTTGGCCGAATCGGAACAAAATTCGGTGGTGAGCAGCCCTCAACCTAATTAAGATCGCTACATTTGCTGGCAGAGCTTGGCCGAGCTTTGGGCTTGATTTGTGTTTAGTAATTCGTTTCTCGGTAATTTCGTGCCAGATCCAATCGCAAGGATTTACCGCTAGGCACTATTATCGATTTTGCTCTATAGTGTTCAACGTAAAACCGGAAATGTTTTATTTCTACGACTTTCGGTTGGTAACAAAAGGAGATGAAAGGTATTCTTGGAATACTTAATCGATTGCCGAAAGCAGTTTTGTTTTATAGTCGTCGAGGTTAAAACTTAGGAATGGTTGATTTCTACCACTTCCAGTTTATGGATCACTTCAATTAACAAACTCCTCCAAAACTATTACTCTGCCCATAGTTTGCAAAAAATAAATAAATAAATAAAACTTTGCTTTCATCTAAGAGTTATCGTATGCAATAACTTAGTCGGAGCAGCTATCGTGGTCTATAATAATTATTATTATTATTATTATTATTATTATTATTATTATTATTATTATTATTATTATTATTATTATTATTATTATTATTGTGTCCAAGTTCCGTTATTCTTTAACTGTTAGAGGAGAGGTTCATTTTTTCTACAATATCACTTTATCCATAATGGTACTTTGGTTTAGTAAAGTAAAAAAGAAGCGAATTCATAATGGTTTAGTTAACTAAAGAAGAAGCGAATCTAGTTGTGAGGAGCCGCCATTTCATGTTAGCCTTCGGTGACCACTTAGTACTGTTCAGCGAGGTAATTTAGCAGAAGTACAATGTTCTTATAGATTATTCGTTGTTTTGTTATAAAGTAGGAAATTATACACAACACTGTGTTTTCTAAATTAATGTTTAGAGATCCTCTAGGGCAATGGTTCCAACCTTTTAAACAAGCACCCACATTTTTAAACCCACGCCCACATCATTCGCGCATGTCTTTCACCGTTTCTACAACTTTAGTTGCAGCATTGTATTTCAAAATCAACGGTATTAGTAACAAATATTGAAATATAACTATGCAATATAAAAGAATGTTCCGATGATTTTAATTTACGTCGTAATTTCTTATAATTTTACACCGCTGATTACGAATATAACATTAATTTTCCCCCATCACGTCACGTTTTCCTGGAAATGGGGAGGTATGTTTATATCAACACGTACAAATTACATTATAACACAGAATACTTAATATAAGTCTTTCATGTACATACAGTGGTTTTAGAATGACAACAATAACTAAACACACACAGATCCAAACAAATTCCAAAATTTACTCAAATATGTACACTTAATCATACAAAAGTCTACTACTTCAAAACAATTTCCTTCGTTTGGTCAATTTTCAAGGAGTTACAACGCCTGTGTTCTCCCTTTTTAACAGCAGACAATAGCTGGCCATCATATTAATGGTCCAACCACCTTCATACATTTTTCTATATCCTGTAAGTCCGCATTCTAACTTCTTTTTAAATTGTATCAAAAGTAAAACTATTCGTCTTAGCACTAATAAGAACTATGGATTCGCCTTTAATATCCGTCATTTTCGATTATTTTTAGAATGTCACTCTTCCCGATTCTTCAGGGATAAACTTGAACGGCATGGAAACAGTCATTATCCATATCAGTGACTGACCCGAAAACTATGGATTCATCACGAATATCGATCATTCCAATTATTTTTAAAATGTCAGCCATCCCATCCCCACTCCTTAGGATGCTAGAGGTTCCGTACTCTCCCCAGCGTTTCTTTCCAGATTGTAAAACATATATGTATCAAGTTTAGCTGGAATTAAACCAAGTGTTACATAATTATGTAGGAAAAAATGTTCTAAAATTAATGGAGGTGACTCTTGAACTGGAAGTGGCAGAAATCGACAACTTCCGTTTTAAGATTGATCACTGTAGAGCAAAAGACGTTAGTAGAAAGCTAGAAGCTGTTTCTGCAAATCGATTAAGCGTCCCAAGAATGCATATTATCTCTGTTCTTAACTTACAAGTAAAACAGGAAGTGGTAGCGATTAACTATTTCCAGTTTTTACGTTGATTGCTATGGAAGAGAAACTGTAATAGATAACAAAATGCTGTTCTCCATAATCGATTAACAGTCCGTTCTCATCTCCATCTTTAACCCTATACTGAAACCGGAAGTTGTAGACATCAACCATGTCCGGTTTTAACGTTGATCACTGCAGATCAGAAACCGTAACCGTAACTACAATCGACTAAGAATACACTTCATCTTCATCCTTTACCCTCTACTAAAACTGGAACTGGTAGATATCAACCTCTATACGGAAGTAGATAGCAAGACTCAGTTTTCGGCATCCCATTATGTCACCAAACCAATCCATTTACTAACACCGGAAGTGGTGTAAATTTACAATCACTTCACTATTTCTTTATCAATTAAGAAAATATTGTGTGAGCCTCCTTAGTGTCTTCATCAGAGTTTATTCAATACAAGCCTTCGTCTCGCTGAAGGCTTTGCCCTCAGACCCGCAAATTTGTTCGGTCTAACGCTTTGCATCTCAAACTTGCAATCATCAGTGCTTGCTCGGCTTACGGCCTCGCACCTCAAATGCCTGCAACTATACTGAATTTCAGTTGAAATACATGGGGGCTTTGCTCCCTGGTTACCGTGTTTGTTCGGCCTATGGCCTTGCACTTTATATATCTGCAAGCATACCAATTTCAGTTCAAATACCATGTTTTATGTCTTCAACTTTACGGGATCCCGAGATATGAACATCTTAATATAATAATAATTGTAATATCTACCTCTATTCTCTTCAAACCCCTTTTCTTCCCTTCTAGATCACCATCAAAAAAGCTTAAATATGTATCTAATTATTGTGATTACATAGTAAAATTTATAATAATATTGTACAGTTAGTACTTTGGTCCATCCCGTCCGTTATACCACACGAAACTCTTGAACGAAACTGAATTAGACTTGTGTTTTTGCAATTGATAGCTAGAGTAATTACCTCGAAAGAGTTTGTTAGTAGAGGATCATAAACCAGGAGGTTGAGGATCACAAAACCGGGAGTGGTAGAAATCAACCATTTTTGCTTTTAACGTTCATCCTGTAAACAAAAAGGGTAATAGATAGCAAGAAACGGTTTCCGGCAGTCCATTAAGCATCCCAAAAATACCTTTCAACTCCATCCTTAATACTGTATTGAAATAGAAAGTGGCAAAAATAAACTAATTCCCGCTTTAACATTCAACGGGGAAAACTGTAATAATTAACGAGAAGCAGTTTCGGTAAAACGACTAAACATCCCAAGAACACCTTTCATGTCTATCCTTAAAATTTCGATAAAACTAGAAGTGGTATAAATCAAAAAATTTCGGTTTATTTTTCATTACTGTCAAGCAAAAGCGGTAATAGATAGCGAGAAGCTGTTTTCGAAAATAGACTGAGCATCTCAAGATTACATTTTGTCTATCCATTACATTCTAATAAAATCAGAAATGACAGGGTGTCTACTAAAATTCCAAAATGAATTTTATAGAACAAAATTTTCCAGTATGTACTTACATTTGTACAGATAAAATGAATCGTGAACCAAAAGCAAAATTTCGTGAATTTTCCTTGACTTTTGTGACCATTTTTTGATTCCGTGACGTTTCAAAATCCCTTTCGTGACCGATAGACACACTGGTAATCCAGTATGACTTCCAGTTTCAATGTAATATAAATAGAACATGACCTATAAGAGACAGCGAGAAGTTTTTTTTAATAAAAAGGAGTTAGCGTTATCAAAATAGGTACCTTCATCTCTTCTTTTACCCTGTAATAAAAACGTAATTATTAAAAACCAACCACTTCCGGTTTTCACGTTCATCGTTGTACAGTCTTGTTCAAGAAATGTTTTTTTTCTACACTTGTTAACATGTCTTATTAAATTTACAAGAAGAAAAACACATCTGCAAACTTTTTCCCGATTGCAAAATCTGGCTTGGTGGTTCGAACCTGGTTTACTATTTTCCGAAGATACCCGAAGTTGGACTTAGAAAATGTTTGCCTAAAAACACCAATAAAGAATGCGCTCAACCCTTTTGAGGCAAGGTGTACATGGAGACAAGACAATATTTCGTTATACACTATATAAATTATTTTAATGACGATACTTAGTGTATATTTTGATTATGACATCGTGAATATCCTTTAACTTGAGGCTAAAATCTGCCCAGAATAAAAATGTAAGTTCAACTTCCCTTATATATATGTACTCAAGTATGATTTTCGTTAGAAACTATTCAATTTTGGCGAAATATGTCGTACTTTTCTTTCAGGCTTCCTGATGTTTCCCTATGCAGTGACTTAATATCAGTAAGAAGTAATTTAGTTGGTTTACATTAGTAGCCCCACTGCATTTCTTTCTAATTTAACGATAAATGTTCTTCCTTGCTTGGGATTAAAATCCTCAAGAACGAACGGTGTATTTAACCCCCTCATATAGTATGAATTACCGTCTTCCCCCTCGATATGCAAAATATATTTCTCGATAATTTCCGTTCCAACCTTTGGATTTTAATATAATATGTCGTGTATTATCCTTAAAGCTTTACAATCATTTCCATTACCTTTATTTATATTGAGTGAACTAACCCTCCCACCAGATTAATATATATAACACTAGTTGAAACACCTATTCCTCGCATGGGAGAGATAAAATATCTATGTAAAGTAACTGAACATCGAAAAGAATCAGTCATTTTCTACTATTTTTACATATCCCGGAAAACGCCCCTGAGAAATCCTGGTTCGAATTTTTAAGTAAACTTCTCTGGCCTTAGCACATTGTGAGCGTGTGCCCTCCCCAACTCCCATTCCATTTTAATTTTCCAATTTCTTTTGGCTGAAGTGGAGTAAGGCTCTATGGATTATATGTCGACGCACACTTTGTTAGTTTTATCTTTTTCAAGGAGTTGGCAGTACTGTGAATGGTGACTTGAACTTCTTGTGCGTCGGACAAAAAGAATGTTATGTGATCATGACTTTATAACAAAATAGTCCCTTAAAATCTGATGTGATCGAAAAACATTTTTACTATTTTCAATACTTTGAATATATTGCCCTAATGGTGAATCCTTATAGCACTTTTTGATATACATATTAGGGTGGGCCGAAAAAATTTTTTTCAGATATTCAGGATTGAGTAGTTATCAAAAGTTGTGCATTGATACGAAATGAAGCCATGTCAAATATGTTGATTTTAAAACAATATTTAACTGGGCCCCCGTAGCCCTAAAGTTCCTAATTTTTTGTTCAAATAAAATGGTTTTAGGTAATAATAGCATTTTACCAGACAATACTATTAATACATAAAACATGAAATACATGGTTTCAATATACGCAAATAACTATTAAGAGCTTAACTAACTTCCATAACTACCATATTAACATACGAAAAACCTTTGTATTGAGCCCAGCTCAGAACTCGCAAACTTTAAGAGAATATCACTTTTTCGCATCTGGATGCAAAATAAATAACACTGGCTTTCCGAAGGCGGCGCTTACATTGCTGAATTCAAATAAACTAGAAACAATATGGCTGCGAGCCTCTCTTCCTGTATTGTCTTGACTTCGAATTAAGCATATGATTTTGAATTACAACTCAAAATGCAAAACGATCATTAACCCCATTAAGAAATGAGATATACTCCATTAAGAGCCAAATTAAAGAAATTTAAGAACGGTGCTCAGAAATTATGTCATATTTTCTCTTGCAAATGCTGCGATAGATTAACCTGTAAGTGTTGTAAATCAAATTATATACCACTTTTGGAGTGGGAGCTCATATAAGATCAGAGAAATCAGAGACAAATGACGAGTTGCAATATAGATGAAGCAGAAACCCATAGGCTCAAAAGAAAGCATGACACACAGATCGATTATGATGCTGCGGTACAAATTACAAGAGGGTTACAATCGTTAGCCTCAATCCTGTACTTGGAACATACATTAAGCGCTTCCACCCCGAATTCAGACGATGAAGATTTCGCATGGAGCTATCGTTTAGAGAATAAAATCCAAAGTAAACCTAAATAAACAATAGTGAGCCCTAAACAAATAAGTACCGCAAAAGATTTAACAGGTATATCTAATAGGTCGGCTGCTAAAATTGTATCCGCTGTTTTAGAAGATATGAATTTACTGAACAAAACTAAGACAAGGTAGTAGATAAAAACAAAATCCGTACGAAACTAGCAAAAAAGAAAAAGAAAAAGAAAAAAGAAACCGTCTACAGTGTAAAGCTACTAATTTTAAGGGTCTCTATTTTGATGGCCGAAAATACCAAACTATAGTTCTAATTGACAATTGCAATAGGCAAAGCACTGAAGAATATGCGGATTATATCGATTTGACCGATTGGTCAGAAGTAATAGTAACGAAAACTCCAATTTCGGCTAACGTATCAATAGAAGAACCAACCAAAATGATTGTGGAAAAGAGGAGGTTTCAGTTTGTCACGTTCCCCTTCCACACGCAGGCTTTGGAGAAGTGTCTAAAGGTACTAACAGAATCTTCTTCAGAAGTATGAGGTAGTGTTGCACGAGACGGTTATATTCGCGCAAAACTGGAAGCACGAAAGTATCTACCAAGCTTCGAACATAAATCTCAATATTTTGTTCCAAGATTCAACTAAGGAGCTTTAAGTAAGAGGAGGGTGGGTGGGAGGAACTCGCTGTGTAGCCACCTCCACGTGGTGAATTCTGCGCTGGTTTGGTGTTTGTCGGTCAATTTTTCAACCTTACCTTATGTATTTGTGTCCGTACTATTATATCTACTAAACACCAATCAGGCGAAGAGCTGCACATCAGATCAGAACATTAAAAATCCTGGGGTCAAATCAAAGTATTAGGAATCTTAACCAATTTTCTATACATACTTAAAATAATGGTATTTATATTTTTAAAAAATAATAGTAACACTTTTCGGACCCGCAGGGCCTGATGAAATATTTTTTTCCCTCTGTTTTGGGGAAGAAACATAGCATTATACAACTTTTGCACGGTACTCAAACTTAATTTTCTGAAAACAAATATTTCAATATTTTCACTACTCACAACCATATTTTTTCAGCATTAAGGTTCTTTTGGACTCCCGGGGCCCGGTTAAATATCTTTTCATCCGGCTCTGTTTTGGTGAGGAAACATGACATAAATTTTGCACGGTACTCAAACTTAACTTTCTAAAAAAATATATTTCAATAATATTTTCACTATTCATAACATTTTTTTCAAAATTACCGTTCTTTCGGGCCCCCGGGGCACGGTTAAATATCTTTTTATTCGGCTCTATTTTAGTGAAGAAACATAATATTATACAACTTTTGCATGGTACTCAAACTTAACTTTCTAAAAAAAAAATCAATATTTTCACTACTCGCAACTATTTTTTTTTTCAAAATTAACGTTCTTTGAGGCCCCCGGGGCCCGGTTAAATATCTTTTAATCCGGCTCTGTTTTGCTGAGGAAACATAATATAACATTATACAACTTTTGCACGGTACTGAAACTTAACTTTCTAAAAATATATTTTAATAATATTTTCATTGCTGGCTACTTTTGTTTTTCAAAATTAGCGTTCTTTCGGGCCCCCGGGGCCCGGTTAAATATCTTTTTATCCGGTTCTATTTTGGTGAAGAAACATAACGTAATATTATACAACTTTTGCATGGTACTCAAACTTAACTTTCTTAAAAATATATTTTAATAATGTTTTCATTGCTGGCTACTTTTTTTTTCAAAATTAACGTTTTTTGGGGCCCCCGGGGCCCGGTTAAATATCTTTTAATCCGGCTCTGTTTTGGTGAGGAAACATAATATAATAATATACAACTTTTGTATGGTACTCAATATTAATTTTCTAAAAAAAATTTTTTTCGGCCATTTTCGGCCCACCCTAATACATATTCTTTGTATAGAACATTTCGTATAGATATTATTAAAATCTCTCTTTGTCATCGTAAGCGCAAGTATACCGACGCTAGATAGAAAAGCCGCGAGAACTATTGTGCAAAAGGGACGCCATGAGAAGAAAATGGTGTGAACGACTCAGTAAAGAAATCCGTCGTTTATCTGGTCATCTCCTATGATATTGTGTTAAAGTATGTATGAGTGAAGTGTGGAATTTATATCATCTCGTCACATACGTATGTTGAAGTAAATTTCAATGAAAATCCTTCAAAACAACTTAATTTGTCCAAGATTGAGGATGCCACGTTGTATTAGTTCCCTGTAAATGTTGCTGTTCTAGAACAAATACCAGATCCATTACAGAATTTTACTCATATTAGCAATGAAATAACGTAAGTAAGACAAGGGATAAATTTACTTCTTTAATTGTTAATCAGCGGTACCACAAATAACTTTATGGTCGACTCCCAGCCGGACAATGGAAAATGGAGTTATTCAAGGAAGTCGGAAAACTATTCGAAAATGGAAAGAAGAATCTAAAAAGGGATTGCCCTCCAAAAGAATTCACCAAACCCCCCTTTTTTACTTGTGAAATCTTGAAATTAAAATTGTTGTGTGAATGAGTGCTTAGTGAATAACGTGTGGAAATAATCATTTCTCTAATCGTGCAATAAGCTGGCTACGTCGTCATAAAATATTTTTCTGAGTTACAATTTTAAGATCCTTTTATCTATTTTTTATTCTTTTATTAGTAAGTACATGGGCTTAAATTCATTGTGTTAAAATGATAAAAAGAAAAATCTAAAATTCAAAACTTCGAAAGGTGTCATTAACAATTATATTAACAAAATACAGAAGTAAGTATGTATACAAAATATGTAATACTTTGTGCTTGAGTAAAACCATTTTCATGTATATTTCTTGTTTTCAGTTGTAATTCATGTTTCTCGCATCGACCACTACCAGAACGGTAAGAATTCAGTAGTTATTATCATAGCACTTGAGTGTATGCGAAGCAGGCGTGACACTGAAGGTGGGTACGCGCATAGGCCAGTTTGGTTCGGTCTCATCTCAAGTTGCAATCTGGTGCAGTTCTTCGTACGAATTCTAACCACTAAAACCACCATTAGTAAGGCGTACCGAGCAAGATTCGAACTCAGAAGGCCTTAAGAATGTCTTCCCGAAAGGGGACAAGTGGGAATCGAACCCCAACATATTGTAAGAATGGCCTTCCCGAAGAAGAACACGAACCACTCGTGTTATAAGAATGGCGCCCGAACAGGGACAGGACTCCTGCACTGTAAAGGAAAAGGTAGTGGTTCATGCGTAGAAACATAAAACTACAAGGTAAGTTTCTGACTCGTGTTTAAAATCTTCTGTAATTTTGAAAAATGGATGAAAGTAACGTCAAGGTACTGGTAGAGGCAATTAATGCAAATAAAACTGAAATGCAAAATTTACGCCAATCATTAGAAAATAAAGTTGAAATAGTTAATGAATCTTTAGAAAATAAAATAGCTGAAATAAATGAATCTTTGGAAGGAAAAATAGAAAAAGTCGTTGAACAAACTAATAATGTACGTGAGTTCTTAGAGAACAAAATAGTGGAAGTTTCTGAAATAAAAAAAAGCAGATTGACGATAAACTTGAGGTGCAATTAGAAATAACCAGAAAAGAATGCGTAGGTAGATACGAACGAATATCTAAAGAAATAGATGAAAAATGTGACCAGGTAAATAACTAATGTGAGAAAATATGGGGGGAAACTGTACAGAATTATGAAGAACTTGAGAACATTACGGTCGATTTGGGTAAATGTGAAGAAAAGGCGGATCGAGCGTTTGAGAAAATTGAAGCAATTGATAAGTCAGTAAATAAAATTGAAGGTAATTTAGAAAACAAAGAAAAAATGTTAGTAGGATTAAATGATACGACTCATAACTTAGAAAGAAATGTCGTAATATTGCACAGTAGGGTCGATACTCTGTCACAGAACACTATCCCTCCCGGTATTGATGTGTTCAATATGAATCAGAACATTGCTTCGATATGCGATAGGTTGTCATGTTTAGAAATAAAGGTAGATGAAACCCAAACGAAGTTAATCTCATTAACTGAGCACGCTAGCAGAGAGGGGAGTGAACGTAGTTGGCGTAGATTAAGTACATCCGGTAACGATAGGAGTAGCCGCAGGTTAAAATACAGCAGTAAGGAAGAAACTAGTAGTTCCATCCAAACAGATTGTAGTTCTTCGACAGCAAGTGAGACAACAAAATTAAAAAAAACGAATTAAAGTAAGAAAACCAGACAGGGGTGACGTAAAAAGGGCTAAACGACGAATATTGCATCATGGTGACATTGAAATGTTCCCAAAGTTTTCTGGTTTGGAAGATGATGAGTAACCAACTTCGTTTTTAGAGCAGTTTAAGATTGCAGCGCACGCTGTAGACGTACCTGAATCGCAATATCTAGATGTACTAGGGTTTGTTTTTACCGGTAATGCTCGTGAGTGGTACAAGTCAGAATTAGGTACATTTCGTTCATTTAAAGATTTCACGAAAGAATTTAAAGCCCAATTTGCTTCTGTACAAGTCATTGCAAGTAAAATTTCGGTGTTGCAATCGCAAGCGTTCAACCCAAAAACTGATGGTACTGTCACCGACTTTGTCCACAAAAGATTCAATAAGATACGTGGTTTGTCACCTGATATACCGGATACTTTCATTGTGAACACGATTAAACAGTTGATCCCTATCACTTACCAACGACAATTAGCATTGTTTCCAAATTTAGATTTCAGTTCATTTTTAACCGCTATACAAAATCTTGAAGCACTGTATTATGACAGCAGAAATATTAATGATATGAACAACTTTCATGGTAGAACTGTACGTGTTAATCAGGTAGATGAAGTGCAAGGGAATTTCGAGAACTTCGATAAAAAGAGAAATTATGGTAATGAAAACTGTAAAAATTCAGGTAAAGGTAAGTTCGACGGACCCAAAAGGAAGGGAAGTCCCAATAAGAGAAAGTTCCATTGGAACAAAGGTAAGAGTAGCTATGCTAGAAATAACGATCGAAATGAGAGCGTAGGTAATAATCGTAGTAATTACGATGATCATGAGTATGAAAATTCGAGTCAAAATGAAAGAGTGAACTTTGTAAATAGTAACCATGATGAAGCCATGAACCGAGCACAGCCAATGCCCACATATACTCAATCTGCACCACAATTTCCGTATTATAATCCAAGAGTTATGTTTCCACAAAACAAAGACCAGAATTTAAACTGAAAGTGCTCTCCAACGCGAGTGCGGTTGGTAGAGTTGGTAGTGTAAATGGTAAGTTTGGTACTGAAAGTCTAAATGCACTCAAAAATGATTCGCAATGCGAGCTTGTTGTTATTGGAAAGAACGTAGTCAGTGTTGTAAGTTGGGACACCGATTCATCTGAAAGCAGCGATGAAGAACAAAAATGTAACAGTCAATCTAGGTCAGCTGAAATAAAGGTACAGATTTTAAATCAACCAGTAGTAGCTTTGTGTGACTCTAGAGCTTCAGTAAGCCTTTTGTCTTTAGAGGCATGGAAACGAGTAGCGTCAATCACATCACACCCTCACTTGCGAGCAGCTCTATATATTTTGTTAGTGGATTTTTCAGGTAAGAAAAAGAAACAGATGCAAGGTGAAACAATATTGTGTATTGAAATAGGGAAAGTTGGTTTTGACGTACGTGTGCTAGTTGTCTCTGACTTGAATACTGAATGCTTATTGGGTAGAAATTTTCTCACACAATCCAAGGCAAAGATAGATTTTTGTGATAATTCTATTACGGTTGAAAAAGAAGGAGAAATTGTTAACGTACCTATGCTAGGTGGCCAAGCTGACAATAGTAAAGTTACAAAAATTCAGACTAAAGGTGATGTACAGAAAAAGGTAAATTTTGTATCTCAAGTTGGTATTGAAACTAAAATGAATGTTTTTAGCGACAGTGATGATGATTTAGAAAATTTATATGAAACTGGAAAGGTTGATGCAGAATGTCCCATAGTGAATAATTTGGTAAGTGAAAAGCATAAATTAGAAAAAGAATGGGTTAACCGTGTTGTTCTTTCTGATCAAGCTTATAATAAAATTCGTAATTCTTGTACTAAAGAAAAGGAAATGAAAGTGTTAAATTTAGAAATTGCCAATGAAGATAAATTCTTGTTCGATTACTATTCACAACAAATTTCAGAGATTGATTGTGAGATCGAGAAATCGCATTGTAAATCGTTAGATAGAGTTGCAGTCTGTAACACATTTGATAGTAAAACAGAAAGTGAATTTGTTTCAATTTCAGAAATACGGGAAAAGGTTAAGGAAGCTCAATTGTCTGATTTTGAGAAAGAAAAATTGTTCAAATTGTTGTTGAAACATGGGAAAATATTTAAAAACATTCCTGGACGTTGTAATAAATTTGAATATGAAATTGAGGTATATATTCACTAACCAACCTTTAGTTAAAAGGCAATATACATTACCATATAAATTTAAAGAACATATTGATTCTCAAATTGATGAATGGTTACAATGTGGTGTAATAGAGTCTTGTGTGTCAATCCATTCACATCCAATTTTCTGTGTGCCAAAGAAAAATACTAGTAAGATGCGTTTAGTAGTAGATTTAACGGTTTTGAACAAGCATGTAAAATAAAACAACTAAAAGTGAACAAAATTGATGACTTGTTGTTAAAGTTTCAAGGTGCAAAGTACGTATCAAATATTGATTTAGTAGGAAGCTATACACAAGTTCCAATTTCTGAAAATTGTAGAGATTACACAGCATTCTCTTGGAATGGTAAAATGTATAGATTCACATCCATCCCTTTTTGATACGCAAACGGAGGCGTAGGATTAATGGCTTGTCTTTTTTTTTGTGTTAGGTCATGCATTATTTGACAAATTAATTATGTACATCGATGATATTTCTGTACCAACATTTTCTTTTAATAAACAGTTAGAAATTTTAAATTTGTTGTTTACAAAGTTAGAAGAAGCTAACATGACTGTAAATTTAAAGAAATCCTATTTTTGCAATACGAGTTTTCAGTTTCCTGGTTTCGTAGTCACACCTGAAAGCGTGAAAAAGGATCCATCATATGTAGAAACAATTCGAACATTGCCTCGTCCCAAAAATGTAAAGGAACTTAAGCGAGTGTTAGGGTTGTTCGAGTGGTGTTCTAAATTCGTATATTATTTCGTTCATCTAGCAAATCCATTGTTTGAACTTCTGGAAAAGAATAAAAAGTGGGTTTGGACTGAAGAATGTGAGCAAAGTTTTGTTAAATTAAAAGAATCCTTATCTGAAGAAGTGTTGTTAAATCATCCGTTGTTAGATCACGATTTTTGTTTAGTGACAGATAGCTCGCTTGTAGCGGTTGGAAGTATATCATTCCAAGAAGTCAATGCCGAAAAACACATACTTGGTTTTTACAGTAAAACTCTGAATAGTGCACAGCGAAATTTCACTATCACGGAATTAGAGGCGTGTGCAATTGTTACAGCTATATGAAAATGGGGACAATTATTATATGGCCATCACGTGAAAGTTTACACGGACCATAAGTCGTTAGTGTTTTTAAATAAAATTCGCCATTGGAACTCTCGTTTGGCTTGGCGGAGTCTTGAACTACAGAGATTTAACTTGGAAATACAGCACATTTCGGGGAGTGAGAATGTTGCCAGTGATGCATTGTCCAGAATAGTTTTAGCCCCTCCTAATTAAGTTTTGGACATTAACAATTTAGAAGTCCTTCCATCATTTTTCAGAAACCTCACACCAGGAGAGTTAGCCGAAAAACAAAAGGAACATCCTGAGTACAGTAAAATTATTAAATTTTTAGAGAAACCAAACGATCCTTACAGTAAGATGGAAAATAGAAATGTAGAGAAATTCTACAAGTTGGAAAACGGTATTTTGTTGTATAAGAACTTTCATTTCCCTAACAGTTGGCGAATTTGCATCTCGCCATCTTTAGTAAATCTGGTAATTGAAGAAATGCATAACAACCGTGGACATTTCGGGTGTGAAAGAACTGTAAGCTTCATCAACGAGATCTGTTATTGGAAATCTATGCGGCGAGACGTAATGAACTATATTAACGATTGTCTCGAGTGTAAACGAACTAAAGTTGATACTCGACCCCCAGCTAGACCTCTAGAAACCATACAGGTCAAGGGCCCCAGGAGATTGATTTCGATTGACGTCATCGGACCTTTTGTGCCATCTCCCTCAAAATGTAAATTTATACTTTCAGTCTGTGACGTTTTTACTCACTACCTTCTTCTTTATCCGATCCGGAATGCTACTGCGAAGTGTGTAGTTAAACGTTTGGAATCATTGTACTTTGTGCACTTAGGAATACCTTCAGCTTTATTAGCGGAAAATGGTAGTTGTTTTATTTCTAAAAACTTCAAACAAAAAATGGAAGAATATGGTGTAAAAAAATTTTATTGAACGCCTTACCATCCGGCGTCGAACGCGGTGGAGGGAATCCATCGGGAGACGAACAGGTTGTTCAGACTATTTTGTAAAGATGATCATGGTTCCTGGGAGAAATTTATACCACAAGTTGTTGTGTTGTTGAAGTATTCGATATCAAGTAGTCTTGGTGTGAGTCCAGCTAGCTTACATTTCAACATTCAAGCTGAAAAACCTATCTTCAAACATTTTGGCATTTTTACAAATGATACAAGTGACAATGACAACGAAAGTTGGGACAACAAATTGGTAATGGCAGATTTTAAAAGAAAAGAAGTGATCCGAAAGCGAAATGAAAGGTATAACTCACAACAGGAGAGTAAACACAAAATACAGGTGAATGATCTGGTTTTCTTGAAACAGACAAACTTAAGTTCCGCAACTGACAAGAAAACCTCAAAATCCTTCAATGTGTTCAAAGGACCTTATCTTTGTGTTAATAAACCATCGAATTCAGAAAAGGTGTTCGAATTGTTAGATCCTTTAACTGATAAATCAATTGGATCGCATTCTGTAGACCGACTCAAGGTGTGGAAACCTACGAAACAAACTCGTAAGATTTGGTTAAATTTAGCTGTGAAACATAGTTCTCAGAAATACCATGATATGATTTCAAGCGAATTTAAAAATTCAGATTTGGAAAGTAGTGTTGAAACTGTTCTTTGCAACGCATTGACCACAACACCTGTATGTTTATCTCAAAAAGTTCAATCAAGAAATAATAACCAACGAATACACAGAATTTTAGAAATTTTTTTGGATATTGATAAGTATTTAAACCATCTGTATTGTAAAAATCTATGCTCATCTGATGTGTTGGAATTTGCGTTAGTAAATTTACAAAATCCTTATGTGGTATTGAATGAGCGAGTTCAAGATGTGTAGAAATAAAAAAATAAAAAAAAGTTATTCAATACAAAATAAGCAGGCATCTGTGATCAGCTATGCGATTTCCAGATGGCCGTTGATATTTCTTTTCCAAAGTAATGGAAAACTAGCAAAGACATATCCTAAGTCATTGAGATGAGGTTCCCTCCTATGTGTATTGGGTAATGTAACATTTCTGTAACGCTCGAAGTAAGCAATTTTGGTAAATCCCATTCTTTATTATTTTGAAGTTTTAAACTTGTATTCTATAATTAACCCTCATCTCGGGGTGGTAAAATAAATAATTTATTGTGGGTAGGTTCCTTTAAAATTTATCCAGGCAGACCTTGTCGAGTGGTCAAAGAGAATCATAACTGAATTATTACAATGTAAAAATTTAGCTGTGAATCTTAAAGGCGCCAATAAATTTTATTAAATCTCGACAAAAACGTATATTATTCAATATTGTGTGAAAATAAAGTTTTAATATGTTATATGTTTCGAAAAATTATTTACTAATAAGAGAATTTATTTCGTATGTTGATACTACTATATCATTGCTTTATGTTTGAAAATTTACTCATAACTTGATATAGTGTTCTTTAAATGTAGTATTTTAAAGGTTTGAATAATGAAAATCATACATTATTAAGAGTTATTTTGAAAATTATTTATAAGGAAGTATATGCTCATAAAAAGTTTATTTCTGCATTTTATATTTCATTCCGTTTAAAATATTGAAAATTTCCTAAGTTTAGTGTAATAAAGATATTCAGTGTAAGATCTAAAAACACGAGTCCGATACTTACAAGAAAAAAAAACAAGAGTAAAGGTTGAAATTTTATGATGTATGTAATGGTGTTAAAGATACATTGGTTATATGATGTGAATAAACAGAAAATGAAAATATATTAGACAATCAAAATGTTATTCAATTTGCATTAGAATATTGTGTTATAAGATATATATATATATATATATATATATATATATATATATATATATATATATATATATATAATCTTATACAAAAAAGAAAAGCCCATTTAAAGTATATAGCCCATAAAAATAAAACTGCCTATATACGTTTGTGTAAAGTGTTAGTGGACCATTGTGAACCAAATATTTATAATGCAAGAATGAAGAGGAGTAATAGCCGGAAAAATAAATTTAAGAAGAGGAAAATTCCAAGATTCTAGGATTCTGATAATCTTCAAAGAGGATCATCGTCCCTTGCGTGCGCCATCTGTGAGCGTGTGTCCTCCCTCACTCTCATTCCATTTAAATTTTCAAATTTCTTTTGGATGAAGTGGAATAAGGCTCTATGGATTATATGTCGACGCACACTTTGTTAGTTTTATCTTTTTCAAGGAGTTGGCAGTACTGTGAATGGTGACTTGAACTTCTTGTGCATCGGACAAAAAGAATGTTATGTGATCATGACTTTATAACAAAATAGTCCCTCAAAATCTGATGTGATCGAAAAACATTTTTACTATTTTCAATACTTTGAATATATTGCCCTAATGGTGAATCCTTATAGCACTTTTTGATATACATATTCTTTGTATAGAACATTTCGTATAGATATTATTAAAATCTCTCTTTGTCATCGTAAGCGCAAGTATACCGACGCTAGATAGAAAAGCCGCGAGAACTATTGTGCAAAAGGGACGCCATGAGAAGAAAATGATGTGAACGACTCAGTAAAGAAATCCGTCGTTTATCTGGTCATCTCCTATGGTATTGTGTTAAAATATGTATGAGTGAAGTGTGGAATTTATATCATCTCGTCACATACGTATGTTGAAGTAAATTTCAATGAAAATCCTTCAAAACAACTTAATTTGTCCAAGATTGAGGATGCCACGTTGTATTAGTTCCTTGTAAATGTTGCTGTTCTAGAACAAATCCAGATACATTACAGAATTTTACTCATATTAGCAATGAAATAACGTAAGTAAGACAAGGGATAAATTTACTTCTTTAATTGTTAATCAGCGGTACCACAAATAACTTTATGGTCGACTCCCAGCCGGACAATGGAAAATGGAGTTATTCAAGGAAGTCGGAAAACTATTCGAAAATGGAAAGAAGAATCTAAAAAGGGATTGCCCTCCAAAAGAATTCACCAAACCCCCCTTTTTTACTTGTGAAATCTTGAAATTAAAATTGTTGTGTGAATGAGTGCTAGGTGAATAACGTGTGGAAATAATCATTTCTCTAATCGTGCAATAAGCCGGCTACGTCGTCATATAATATATTTCTGAGTTAAAATTTTAAAATTATTTTTTTTATTTTTTATTAGTAAATACATGGGCTTAAATTCATTGTGTTAAAATGATAAAAAGAAAAATCTAAAATTCAAAACTTCGAAAGGTGTCATTAATAATTATATTAACAAAATACAGAAGTAAGTATGTATACAAAATATGTAACATTTTGTGCTTGAGTAAAACCACTTTCATGTATATTTCTTGTTTTCAGTTGTAATTCATGTTTCTCGCATCGACCACTACCAGAACGGTAAGAATTCAGTAGTTATTATCATAGCACTTGAGTGTATGCGAAGCAGGCGTGACACTGAAGGTGGGCACGCGCATAGGCCAGTTTGGTTCGGTCTCATCTCAAGTTGCAATCTGGTGCAGTTCTTCGTACGAATTCTAACCACTAAAACCGCCATTAGTAAGGCGTACCGAGCAAGATTCGAACTCAGAAGGCCTTAAGAATGTCTTCCCGAAAGGGGACAAGTGGGAATCGAACCCCAACATATTGTAAGAATGGCCTTCCCGAACAAGATCACGAACCACTCGTGTTATAAGATAGGGATTGTATTTTGAGTCAATGTCTGTAAGGATAACACTTTTCATGTTAGCGATCGCGAAAATTATGGATTAGACACTAATGTCTGTCATTGTGGATTATTTTACATTTCTGGGTAAATCTTCCCTCGTAGCTGACTCCCTTTCCGCGTACAATGGAAGCTGAATTGGAAAGTTGTCGGTAGTAGAAGGGTCATCATTGATATGAGCGACTGAGCTAACTATGTATTTGGCACTAATAACGATCATTTGGATTATTTTCATTTGACTTGGTATCCCCCCGGTGGTCCCCTGCCCTCAGCCGAATGGGGTGAATTTAAAAGTTAATCCGATCGGAGTTTTACCATTCTCTTCAGCGACCGCGAAAAGTAAGAATTCGACATTAATATCGGTTATTTTGTACTACTTTTACATGTCTCAGTGGACACATTATCTCCCTGATGCCCCCTGTTTCATTTTTATAATAAATGATTATATATATATATATATATATATATATATATATATATATATATATATATATATATATATATATACATCAGTTAATGGTTATGAAACCAAACACAATTCAAAGTTTTCTTGCACCCACTGGAGAACGTGAAATATATGAATATTTATTTGGATATATTATTATTGTAGACGGTTCACATAATGCCCACTGACTTCGATTTTGCAAAATTTGAGAAATAAATTTCACTTTTTATATTGTCAAATTGAAGGCATTTTTATACTAACTTTAAGAAAGCCATATACATCATATTACGAATCAATCATTATGGAACAATTTCCTGCGTGACACGATGCAGTGGTACCAACCTTTGAAAGTTTCATTTACAACTATTCCGTTTTTCTTTTTTAATTGATTTTGGGAGTAATGGTGCATTCAGTATAAAGGTACAATAAGATTTTCTCTCTCTCTCCCTGTGTATGTGTGTGTGTCTGTATGTTTCTAGTTTCCGGCGTAAGTCTCTGGACTACCAGGTATACTACTGTGTGTACATATGCTAGTGTGTGTGTGTGTGGCGGTTGTATATCAAGTACTAATTGGGAAAGCGTAGTGGAACTTATCAATATTAGTACGTACATACTTGCGGCCGTCACTTCACACGATCACTTTGGAAGAATGCGATTTTTTTAAATCAGCTTTTTGCAATAAATAAGTAGAATGATTCCTCTCGAGGGAGCTTTTAATGGAGGTGATTCGCCAAGTGGAAGTGGTAAAAATGAGTCATTTTCGATTTCAACGTTGGTCACTATAGAGCGTAATGGTCATAAATAGTAAGAAGCAGTTTTCCGGAATCGATAAAGGGTATCAAGGATAACTTTCACCTTCATCCTTAAAAGCCTGGTAAACCAGGAAGATATAGAAATTAACTATGATTTCCGGCTTCAAATTAATCTACATAGTGAGATAAGAAGAAGCTGTTTTAAGCATGAACTTAACATTGTGGGGATACATATCGTCTTCTCTTTTAAACTTCTAACAAATCGGAAGTAGCAAAACTCAACCACTTCCCATTTTAAGGTTGCTCACAACAGATTTAAACGATACTAATTGCGAAAAGAGGTTTTGTGAAATCAATTAAGTGTCCCAACAGTATGTTCTATACTCTAATCTTTCTACTAAAAATTGAAGTGGCAGAAATCAATCGCTTACGGTTGTAACATTCAGAGTTATAGAATTAATAGCGAAAAGGCTGTCTAGGTAATTCATTAAGTGTTCCAAAGGGATATTCCATCTCGGCAGTAATCCTTGTAATCAATTCGGAAGTGAAATAAATATCTTCTGGTTCCCAAACCCAACTAGAACTTCTGGTTCCCAAACCACTTCAGAAAATATAACATGACCCCCTTTAAGTTTTTTTTATTATTAGAATCACGTAGTGGAACTTGTAATATCGTAATGTTAGTAGGTACGTACACTCATGTCCAAACTTATTGTCACATGTCTACAAATATGTTGTTGTAAGAATATAATTTGATAATGAATTTGACCGGTATTTTTTATAATGTTAGAATATGTATAATTGCCACGGACATATATGTGGCAAATTTCATGCCAATAGAGCAGTAAATAAGAACAAAAAAACGAAAATTATACTTTCTTGTTCATTTAGCAACATTTTGTTTTACTCATTTTAATTTTCGTTTCTAATATTATTTTCCTATAAAATTTACCACACATACGTATTTCCCGATTATACACATAGTATCAGTATCAAAAGTACCCTGCATAATTATTATCAAATTATATTCTTACAAGAAGACAGTTATACATATGCTACTATCATTTTGGACATGAGTGTACATACATACGGCAATTACTTCGAACGATAACATTTGAAAGGTTGCAAAATTCCTAATTTTTTTTTTTTTTTTTTTTTTTTTTTTTTTTTTGCAATAGGTAGATAGTGTGATTTTCTCGCAGAGTTCATTAATAGATGTGATTCGACAAAATAAATGGTAAAAATGAGTAATTTCAGGTTTTAACGTTGATCAATGTAAAACAAAAGAGGTAATGGATAGCGTAACGCTGTTTTCGGCAAATGATTATACGTTTCAAGGGAACCTATCATCCTATTCTTAACATTCTAGTAGAACCGAAAATGGTAGAAATGAGCCATTTCCAGTTTTAGCATCCATTACTATAGAGCAAAAACGATAATAGATGACGAGAAGGTGTTTTCGGGAATCAATTAAACTTTTCAAGGATAACCTTCTTCACATTTAACAAGCTAGTAAAACTTAAAGTAATAGAATTGAGCCATTTCCGGTTTCAACGTTAATCACTATACAGCAAAAACTGTAATAGATAGTAAGAAAGCAGTGTCCAGGGATCTATAATACTTTTCAAGGACAACCTTCATCTTCACACTAACAATGTAGTAAAACCGGAAGTGGTTAAAAATGAACCACTTCCGGTTTTAACGTTGATCACTATAGAGAGAAAACGAAAAGAGATAGTAAGAAGCAGTTTTCGGCAATCGGTAAAGCGCTCCAGGAGTATCTTTCGTCTTCGTGCTTAACAACCTAGTGAAAAGGAAGTGTAGAAATCACCCATAACTTCCGGCTTTCATTTAATTTACATAAACAATAAGATATAGGGAGAAGCAGTTCTATAGAATCAATTAAACGTTCTAGGAACAGGTAAGTTATTATCTCTCTTAAACTCTAAATGGGAAGTCGCAAAACCCAACTACTTCCGGATTTAGTGTTGATCGCAATAGATTAGGAAAGATAACAAAAAAAGAGAAGTTTATGGATCACTTCAATTAACAAGCTCCTCCAAAACTATTACTCTGCCCATAGTTTGCAAAAAATAAATAAATAAATAAAACTTTGCTTTCATTTAAGAGTTATCGTATGCAATAACTTAGTCGGAGCAGCTATCGTGGTCTATTATTATTATTATTATTATTATTATTATTATTATTATTATTATTATTATTATTATTATTATTATTATTGCGTCCAGGTTCCGTTATTCTTTAACTGTTAGAGGAGAGGTTCATTTTTTCTACAATATCACTTTATCCATAATGGTACTTTGGTTAAGTAAAGTAAAAAAGAAGCGAATCCATAATGGTTTAGTTAACTAAAGAAGAAGCGTATCTAGTTGTGTGGAGCCGCCATTTCATGTTAGCCTTTGGTGATTACTTAGTACTGTTCAGCGAGGTAATTTAGCAGAAGTACAATGTTCTTATAGATTATTTGTTGTATTGTTATAAAGTAGGATATGATACAAGACACTGTATTTTCTAAATTAAAGTTTTGAGATCCTCTAGGGCAATGGTTCCAACCTTTTTTAACAAGCACCCACATTTTTAAACCCTACATACTTCACGCCCACATCATTCGCGCATGTCTTTGAGCGTTTCTGCAACTTCAGTTGCAGCATTGTATTTTCAAATCATCAGTATTAGTAACAAATATTGAAATATTACTCTGCAATATAAAAGAATGTACCGATGATTTTAATTTACGATTCGATTTCTTTTAATGTTACACCACTGATTGCGAATATAACATTAATTTTCCCCCATCACGTCACGTTTTCCTGGAAATGGGGAGGTATGTTTATATCAACACGTAAAAATTACATTATAACACAGAATACATAATATATATCTTTCATGTTGTGACAACTTGGACTTATCGTCACAATATTTTCTGTGAATTTCTATTTTTCGTGTCTGAAATTTTGAGTTACCCTGCTGTTTGGGCTCTAACAACCATCGGGAATTATTGGATTTAAGAAATACGTTCTGCTATTGGTGTGAAATGGACTATTTTTATGCGATAATAATACAAAAATAAAGAACTTTCTGTCTTTCTTTTTTCTAAAAGTAAGAAATAAAAGAATAAAGAAAGGACACATTAATTGTGAAGAAAAACTGAAAAGAAATCACTTTGAAAAGTAATAGAGATATTTTGTATAGAGTTTTATGTACTTATACGTCAATAGTCAACTTTCTACCATTGCGCTCTTCCTCGTGGCTGGTGCTTTGCTTTCCTCGCGCCAGAAGCTAGGAAAAATTGAACGTTGCCTGAGGTGCTATTTCGCAGCACCGAAGCAATCCCATCCGTGTTTTCTGTACGGTCATGTCAGCGTGTTGCTATATGCATGATTGAGTGGGTGTGTTTGAAATCTAAGAGGGACTTCTTCTAATTGAATTCTTTGCTGTTTTTGTGGTTTTTCCTTTTACGTCGCTTGGTACTGTGATCGAAATCTTTGGACTTTCCGAATTATTTTGATAATCCATCGTTTGGATTTATTTCCGTTTGAGAAAAATTGTTAGTTGTAATTTCTTTTGAGAAGAAAGGAAAAGAAAGCCCAGCAGTTCACGTAATTGCGGTAAGTGAAGAAATATTATTTTTGTATTTCTTTCTCTTTGTTTTTCTTTTGGGTTGTTAAGTTCTCTGCTTTAAAGGAGTGTATTTTTGATAGTTTGTGTCCTATATTCTGTTTGAGGTACTATTGTCTTTGGTTTAGTTTGTTGAGTTAATTTATCGTCCCTATCGAGTTGTTTCAATTACTAGTTTTTGGTTAATTAGTTTGAAGTTCTATTTAATTTTGCGTCCCTATTGAGTTGCTTCAATTACTATTATTATTGGTTAATTGGTTTAAAGGTTGATTTAATTTAGCGTCCCCATTGAGTTGCTTCAATTATTGGTATTTTTGGTTAATTGTTCTGAAGGTCTTTTTAATTTAGCGTCCCTATTGAGTTGCTTCAATTATTATGATTTTTGGTTAATTGGTTTAAAGATTGATTTAATTTCGCGTCCCCATTGAGTTGCTTCAATTACTAGTATTCTTGGTTAATTGGTCTAAAGGTTGATTTAATTTAGCATTCCCTTTGAGTTGCTTCAATTACTTGTATTCTTGGTTAATTGGTCTGAAGGTTGATTTAATTTAGCGTCCGCATTGAGCTGCTTCAATTACTGTTATTTTTGGTTAATTGGTCTGAAGGTCGTTTTAATTTAGCGTCCCTATTAAGTTGCTTTAATTATTATGATTTTTGGTTAATTGGTTTAAAGATTGATTTAATTTCGCGTCCCCATTGAGTTGCTTCAATTACCAGTATTCTTGGTTAATTGGTCTAAAGGTTGATTTAATTTAGCGTTACCATTGAGTTGCTTCAATTACTAGTATTCTTGGTTAATTGGTCTAAAGGTTGATTTAATTTAGCATTCCCTTTGAGTTGCTTCAATTACTTGTATTCTTGGTTAATTGGTCTGAAGGTTGATTTAATTTAGCGTCCGCATTGAGCTGCTTCAATTACTGTTATTTTTGGTTAATTGGTCTGAAGGTCGTTTTAATTTAGCGTCCCTATTAAGTTGCTTTAATTATTATGATTTTTGGTTAATTGGTTTAAAGATTGATTTAATTTCGCGTCCCCATTGAGTTGCTTCAATTACCAGTATTCTTGGTTAATTGGTCTAAAGGTTGATTTAATTTAGCGTTACCATTGAGTTGCTTCAATTACTAGTATTCTTGGTTAATTGGTCTGAAGGTTGATTTAATTTAGCGTCCCCATTAAGTTGCTTCCATTTCGACTATTTTTGCATAATTAATTGGGAGATTAGTTGCTCTAGTTTCTCGTTTTATTTAATTTGTTTCAGTTTCTGGGTTTTTGTGATTAATTAGGTTTGAAGTTCGGTTAGCTTAATTTAGTGTCACAATTAATTCTTTTCGGTTTTGAGTAATCTTGCGTTAATTGTCAATTCTGTAAAAGTTTTTTTGATTTAGCGTCCTTTTTTAGTTCCTTCAGGTTTGAGTAATTTTGTCGTACTAATTTAGTTTGTGGATAGTTTTATTTTATTTAGTGTTCCATTCGGATTGTTAGTTTCGAGTACTTTTACAACGTTAGCCTTATTGTCTGAAGGTTTTTCTCATGTAAGTTGGTATACTGGATTATTATTCAAGTTTGGTACTTTTGGTTTATTTGATCTAGTTGAATGAAGCTAGTTTTCAAATTAAAATTACGGAAGAATAAATTTGATTCTGTGCTTTAACGTCGTTTCTTGTTGTTGGGGTTTATTTTGTATTAAATTTGGTTTTATTTAATTGTTAAATCAACCGTCTGAACTGGTTCATTAAAATTTTTTTACTACAATTTGTAGTCCTAATTGATTTTCTTTGAACTTATAATTTATGGTTTGTTTGCTATTAATTTTCCGATTGCGTTTGAGTAGCAAATTTTATTCTCAATCCACGTAAGTTTTTGGTTTGAAGTTTAGCCTCTTTCTGTAAATCTTCGGCCAGATCTAACAGCTTTCTTGGATTATTGTTGCTCAATGAAACTATTTATTGGGAGTTAGCTCGGTTCTGAAATTTTCAGATTCCTGCTTTTTTTTGTTTCGTTTTTTTTTTTGTTTTCTAGAGTTATATTTTCTTTGAAACTTAATTATATTGCTTTAGCTTCTGTTTAGGGTCTCTCGCATATTATTGTTTGATTAATCTGTTATTGATAACGTTTCTTTAATAGTTTTCGATTTGGAAATTAGCGTCCCAAACTAAATTCATAGGTTTAAACACCACTCACAAAAAAACTTTAAAACTAGTTCATTAACTGTAACAATTTAGTCTCCGGATTATAGCAATTACTTATTTGATTCAAATCTGTTGGTTCATTTTAATTCATTTTTGTTGAGCTTTAAAATAAATATAATTATAATCTAATTTGGTCGATTGACTATTGGCTGACTTATAAATAATTCTATCAATTTGGAATTTGATTAGTAGTAGAAATCAGTGACTGACGGTGTGATCAAATTGAATCATTCCATTTAAGATAAGAATTTATAATAGAGTTGTGAAATTTCAATATTTATTAATTCTTGGAACTGTTATATTACGGATTGAATGAGATTTGAATTATATAGGCTGATTCGTTCGAAACAAATAATTGAAGAAATTTGATTTAAGTTTGCAGTGTTCAAAATTTGGTTTTTAATTTCTTGGTCAAAAATTTAGAAAATTTAGTTCTAGAAAAGTTTCGTTAGAAAAATTTTAGATGTGATTTCAAGTTCAAAAATTTTGTTTCTGAAAATTGGTTTAGTTCGAAAAATTTTGGTTTGAAAACTTAGTTCGAAAAATTTTGTTCTGAATTTTTTACTTTCCATTTTTGTAAGTTCAGAAAATTATGGTCTGAACATTTAGTTCGATAATTTTTTGAATTTTCTTGTTTCAATTATTTTGGTTCGAAAAATTTTGTATTGAAATTTTCAGTCTCAATTTCTTTAGTTCGAAAAAATGTAGCTTGAAAATTTAGTTCGACAAAATTTTCTGATTTTTTTTCAATTTTTCTGGTTCTAAAAGTTTTGGTTTGAAAATTTAGTTCGAAAAATTGTTTCGATTTTTTTTACTTTCAAATTTTCTGATTCTAAAAATTTTGGTTCGAAAATTTAGTTCGAAAAAATCTGTTTTTTTTTGTAGTTTCATGTATTTTTAGTTCGAAAAATTTATTTCAAAATTTAGTTCGAAAGACTCTTTTAAATTTTTTAGTTTTAAATAATTATTAGTTGAAATAATTTGTTTTAATATTTTCTTAATTTTTTTGGTTTGAAAAATTTTTAGTTTTGAGAAATTTAGTCTCAAATATTTTTGGTACAAAAAATTTTTAGTTTCTCAAAATTCTTGCCTTCTGCGAAACTGTTTCGAAAAGAATTGGACTAGTTTAGGTTTTAAAAATCTAGCAACACTGTTCCCATCAATGAAGCACTTACTGAGCAAACAAAACGCCGTTTAAAAATATCTCAAATTTACAATAATGAATTTTAAGAATTCTAACAAGGAACCATTCAGATTTAAGCAAAGCAAAAACTCTTTAGTTAATGCACAAGGAAAAGGAATGGGCCCCTCTTTTACCATTGTTTAAGAATAAATGTATCCTTTCAGAGACATTTTAATTCGAGGACAAAATTCTGTACTCAATCTCCACACGTATACATATAAGGTGGGCTCCTTCTCCATCAAGGTAAGAAAGCTGGTAATCATCATATCTGTCAAAGACAACGATAATATTTAAGGTAAACTTCAGTGCAATATCATGATTCCAAAAATTTTTTATTTAAGGAGGGGTTCAACCCTCCATGGAGACTCGTGGTACCAAAAAGGATAAACATAAAAGGGAACAAGATTCTAAAATCCCGGTCGAGGGTGGATTTTCATGTTACCTGAAAATTTGAATTTCCTACATGCGGGGCCTAAGATCATGTGATTTCTAACAACCAATTCAAATCGAGGCACTAAAGCACTCATCAAAGATAACCTTAAAATGAAACGAATTACAAAATGCTGACCATAAAAGAGAGTGAGGGACTTCCCCACAAAGGTAACTCATAACCTTGTACCATGTAACCTGGTCACCTGTGGCGGGTCTAAGATCATGTGACCTCTATCAGGCAATTAGAATCGTGCTACCAAAGTACTCATCAAAGAAAATACCCGTAAAAGGAAACGAATTTTAAAAATTCAGAGTGAGGGATTTTCCCACAAAAGTGACTCATAACGTTACACCATGTAACCTGTTCACGGTGTGGCGGGTCTAAGATCATGTGACCTCTATCAGCTTATCAGAATCGAAGTACCAAAGTACACATCAAAGAGGTTACTCGTAAAAGGAAACAAATTTCAAAAATCCTAGGACCTAAGATCATGTGACCTCTATCAGCGTATCAAAATCAAGCTACCAAAGAAATCATCTTACCCGTAATAGTGGACGCATTTTAAAATCCTGAGTGAGGGGTTTTCCAGCTGGGTGACTCATACGTCATACCATGTGACCAGGGGACGTGGCTAAAATATGAATTTCCCGCGTGGGCGTGGGCTGAAGTCACGTGACCTCTATCAACCAATCAGGGCCGAGAAAAATTTTACTGACTCGGCTCAATATGCAGCGGGAGCACTTCTTCTGTAGATAGAGAAAGATTCGTTTTCTTATAGGAAAGGAAACGTGAAGCACTAATAAGTAACCAACTTTTTCATTCATAGACAAATCATGTCAGCAATTGAACTATGGAATTTGTTGATGACAAACACTGTTTACATTTACTCAACGAACGGTGATAACCTTTTATTGTTCCAAATGAAAATGCCCCAATAGATCATTTCTTAGCTGATATTATAAGAGAGATATATTATTATTGAAAAAATTATAAATTACTGCGTTTGGGTAGTTCTAAATTCGGTAGGATCTTGGGTACTTTGGTTAATATATATATTTATTTATTTATATAGCCAAAATAAATATAGTGCTCGGAAAAAATACAAACAAGACATGACTCGACTAATAATGACACTGAATTAACATAGACGAGAAAATATGGAGAGTGTGTTGGTTACAATATCCAAACGAAATAGCTACACAAAATTTCATTTCTATCAAATGAAATACTTCAGAAATATTTAAAATAAAGAAATTTAGTTTTTGGAAACCATAATTGCTGAAGGTAATAGTAAAAGTATAAATATTCTTGATATGTATAAAGGAATCATTGAACTTAAGGCAGTCTATTAACATCAGCTATCAAGGAAATTTAATGTCACAGTTGTCACAAATTCTGAAAGTATTTTGAACAAATGGAAAGACTGCTATGACAGATTGTATCACACACAGCTACAAAATAATGTACAGGGAGAAAGTTAAATACATGCAGCAGAATTGTATATTCGAAAACCTAACGTAATAGTAATAGTATTTGATATAAAGATATTAAGGGAAACACATACCCGGATGTGGCCGAAAGTTTTGCTGAAGGGTAAAGTTAATGTTAACTGTAGGGGAAAAGTTGTAGAATAGAATGCACAAAATCATTCTCCTTATTTAAACCAAGTAGGAATTGTCAGAAAAAAAGAACAATCATTCAATGTTCCAACTTAAAAGAAAGGTGGAAAAGCTGATGGTAAAAAATACCAACACATTTCTGCTCGTCCAACCCTGCTATAAAATCATCTCAGTGATATTATTATGAAGATTAGCCGTAAATTCTAACGGAATTATTAGAGATTATCAACGCAGATCTAGAAAATATCTGTCAACGTTCTAGTAGATGTTTAGCATTTACCAGAAACCACATAAGATGTGAGAATACACTAATCAGGTACTGAAATGATTTAGTTATTTCAGAAAGGTCTCGTACTCAGCTAAGAGGATAAAATTGTATAATATTTATATCAAATGTGGAATGTTGAATTAGCCAGCTAGATTTTTCAAAATGTGTCTCCAAGCAAGGACAATTATAGGCCCAGTGCTTTCATGATCATACTAGCTTGAAACAAGGAGATGAATTGTTCCATTACACAGAGCCGCATAGGTTCTGTTGTTTTTATAATTTTGGGTGTTTCATATGTATTTGAACATGCTGAAACCGAAACTGGCACTACTTTTCTCATATCACGTAACAATTTCTTGCAATTCAGATTTATATATGTTGATTGCGGTATGCATGTTTAAGCATAATTCAACTCATTGACGCTAGATGTCACAAGTACGTGGTGAAATTATCCAGGTGATAATAAAAATGACTGTGTTTTAAATGTGAGGAAGTTTAATTTAATTAAACTAACTAAAATTTTGCGTGCATGAATATTTAAAAAAAAATCTCTGTCAAACCTTGTTATCTCATTTCAGATAAATTTCATATTTAATTATCGCAAATTTTAGATGTGCTTTAATAGTATGAAACGTTAATATCTTAGGCTAGTTCCCTTTTGTAGTTCGAGCTCCCTCGTGGCTAAGCGGTTAGCGTACGCGCCTTTGGCGTGGGAGACCCGGGTTCAATTCCCGGCGGGAGCTCATGTGGTTCGGATTCCACGTTAATCAGTAGGTCCACGTCTCATATAGCCTCGCTGCTGAACGGGACGCTAAACTAAAAATCACCTCACCTCACCCTTTTCTAGTTCCTTGAATACTGTGTTGCCATGGCATCTCGTGGTTGTAAGAATAGACCAGATTTATTTTGTTACATCTGTGGTGAATTTGTTCCACACAAACAGAAACAGAAAGTTACAGATTTTGTATGAACGGCATATTTCGGATACTTCCGTATGAAACTTGGAGATCAAGATAAATCGTGACTCTACACAATCTGTAGATCTTGTGTGAAATCGTTACGAAAGTGAAGCACTGGAAAGCGGTCATCTATGCCATTCGCAGTACCAATGCTGTGGAGAGAACCCAAAAACCACAGCGACGATTGCTACTTCTGTTCCTGTGAAATTGTAGGACACAATACTCGAAACAAGACAAAGATAGTGTATTCCAATATTCTTTCTGCAATGAGACCTGTGCTGCAGGGCCTAGTCTTGCCTGTTCCGATACCTCCATCAAGTCTTGAGTCCGTAATGATCCTAGTTGGTACAGTGATCAAGCGGAAAATAGTGAAATTGAAGATGAAGTTTACAACCTCCCTAGCGGATCTCGTGACCCTATACCACTCACTCAACGCCAGCTCAATGATCTAGTTAGAGACATAATACTGTCTAAAGAATATGCTGAACTTCTTGGTTCCAGACTTAATGAAAATAATTTGCTGGCTTGTGGAACATTTTCCTGGCACAGATATCGGGAAAAAGAATTTGTGTAGTATTTCTCAAAAGAAGGTTCTGTCGTGTTTTGTTGTGATGTGTCAGGTTTGTTGATCAAGTTAAATTTCCCTTGTCTTTCTAGTGATTGGAGATTATTCATTGACTCGAATAAAACAAGTTTAAAATTTGTTGTTATATAATGGAAATAAGTTTCCCTCAGTTCCTATTGCTCATTCTGTGTCACTGAAAGAAACATACGAAAATGTGCGATTTATTCTTAATAAAATTAAATACGACGTACATGGTTGTGTGGTGTGTGGAGATCTGAAGATTTTGAGCATTGTATGGGCAACAAGGTGGGTATACGAAAATACCATGTTCCATCTGGGAGTGGGATAATAGGGCACGAAATGACTACTGGGGAAGGAAACAGTGTCCATTACGGAAAACACTGAACGCGGGATCAATAAACATCATTCAACAAAATTTAGTCAGTCCTGAGAAAGTTATACTACCTCCCTATCACATAAAATTAGGATTGATGAAACAATTTGTTAAGGCACTCGACACGGAAGGCGAAAATTTCAAGTTTATATGCAACAAATTTCCTTCACTTTCATGTGCCAAAGTGAAAGAAGGTGTCTTCGTTGGTCCAGACATGAGGAAGTTAATGAAGGATAAAAACTTCGAGGCAACAATGACTAATGCTGAAAGGGATGCTTGGATAGCATTTAAGAGCATGGCGGTGAACTTTCTGGGGAACCAAAAAAGTGCTGAATACAGAGAAGTTATTGAGAATATGTTAGTTAAATTTCAAGAACTGGGTTGCAACATAAATTTCAAGTTGAGTTTTCATCTTGATTACTTTCAACCAAATCTTGGAGAATTAAGTGAGTAACAAGGAGAACGGTTCCACCAAGACTTGAGAGATATGGAGAAAAGGTATCAGGCACTTTGGAGTGTTAGCATGATGGCAGACTACTGTCGCACACTGCACACAGAAACTTCAGAAGAAAATCACAAGAAAATTAGGAAAGCTTATACGAGAAAGCGTGCTAAAACGGTGTGAAAAATAAGTATGTTATATGACTGTGTTGATTTCCATTTTACAACGTATATATTTATGTATATATTTCCATATTATATGTATATATGTAGTAATCTGTATGTGTAGAGAATCTTACATTCTTTTCTTTGTCTGTCTGCATTCACATTAATCAAAACATGTTCAGTTATTTACCATAATAAGCTCTTTAGTCTGATAGGAGATAAGAAATAAGGTATAATATAGCAGTATTGAATACGGAAGAAGGCTCAAATTTTGACATTGATTTGTAAGAAAACCTTACGTGACACGGAAAAACTAATTCATTATTCGTAATCAGCTAGGAACAAAGAATTAAGTTCACCTATTAATCAAAAAACAACATGAACTTTTTTCAATTTGCAGCCCTGTGGTATTATTCAATTTTGTTCTAGAACTCGCTACAAGGAGAATCAAAGATAGTAAATAAGACATAGAGCTGAATAGAAGTCACCAAATTATAACTTACGCTGATGAAGCAAATCTGATAACAGACGATATAAGAGAAAAATAAAGAAATGCAGAGGTTTTATTAAACCATTTAAAAATTGATTTAGAAGTAAATATATAGAAACATAAACACATTTAAGTTCGTAATAACTATAATACAACAAATTATAGATATGGCAAAATATAAAATAACACATTCCGTATACGGGGTACATTCAAGAAAAGAGATCAACATTTACAGTCCAAATCCATATCAATGTAAGTACATTAAACGCCTAGAATTCGTACTAATGTACAGTTTAAAGTATTTTTAGTCGTGACTCCTGTCGATGAATTTAAAGCATAAAATATATGTAAAGATAATCATGCATGTTGTGCTCTATGGTGCGGAAAATACCATACTACTTACTTTAATAACACAGATTAAACATATTTCAAAATAGGACTCCAAGCTACGTATTCCTATTGTTGGACACCCCATATAAAGTTGGACACCCCATATAGGAACGCATGATTTAATTGCCTATCATTGATGTTTCCATTAACTGTAAGACGGTCAGATGGGCAAGTCATGTTGCCATAACGGAAGAAAGTACGAACGCTTTGAAAGTTTTATCAGGAAACATAATCAGGAAAAGCCCATCAGAAATATCTTGGCACGGATGGAAGGACAATATTAAGATTTATCTCACAGAAATATTAATGCGAAAAGGGACATTGTTAGATAAAGACTGACGTCAATTGAGAAGTTTGGCAAACTATCCGTCTAATCTCCGTGTTCCATAGCTCAGACAAGCAGCTAATTTAAAGCTCCGTAAGGAAAATTGAAATAACATCATGAATTCTTTATTAAATACTGAACACAATTCTTGTAACAGAGAATTTATCTTCCGTTCCCAATCAGTTATATAAGTCTGAAAATGGAAAATTTTTCTTGGTTAGAGATACAAGAAAAGTAAACCAAAGTAATTTCAAATTGACTTTTCTTTTCTATTTTCCTGAAGGAACACACGATAAAAAAATCAAGCTTAATAATGTATTCATACTAGTGATGGGCAGTGGGAATATTCCCGGTCGGAAGGAATTTAAAAATGGGAATATTCCCTGGTTTTTTCCTGGCGTATAAATTCCCGGGAAGGAATTTATTTAAATTTTTTTATTCATCTTCTAAATTATAAGAACCATATGACTAATTACTTTATTTAATATATTATGATTTACTTCTAAGTTTTAAAGGATTTTGAGATTAAAAATTTAAAATTATTTGACTGTACTTTATTTAAATAAAAATATTATTTTTAAGTTCCATTTCCATTTACACTAAAAATAGGGCAAATGTTTCGTATTGAGGGGCCAAAACTAGCAAAATATAGGATGATTTACGGAAGAAATAAATTTGAAAGTGGTGTTCAAGTAGTCAAGAAAGTATCGAACACAAATTTTAGGGCAGTAGGGAATTTTGTACAAACCGTAAAGGTAAGTGCAAGTGATTCATGTGAGAAGAGAAAGCGAATTGTTGGTAACGAAGATAGAAAACAATGTGCCCTGCGGTGCTCTAACCCGCCTTCAGTCGCTTACGCTCGCTCAGCAATGCTGTCTGAATTAATTGTTGGTAACGTGATTTAACGTATGAAGCCATAAAACAACCGCATCGGAGTACAATATCGCAAGGAGTAGGTGCAAAATCGGGCCTCACAAAACTAAACAATAGCCAAAAGTAGCAAAGTACTAATTTACAAATTATGAAAAAGATCCATTTGTAAAATAATGTAGAATTATATAGAGATAGAGATGAACTAATATTAATAAACCCTGAAACACTGTTAGTAATGGATGTCGGTCTGTCGCCTCTCTCTGACTCGAATTTCTGAAGAGGTACTCGGACTCCTTTTACATGTGAATTAATGCATGCAATTTCGAGAAATGAACAGAAAGAAAGGTCGTGTGTGGCAATGTTACGTGCAAAATTATATGGATAGGAAAGTATCTTGCAAATATTGTAGACCAACATATTTATGCGCGAATGTTGAAAAAATTTTGGGGCATGTGTCTTCTGGCAGTTACCCAACCTAATTTGATTATACCATTTAAAAATTTAATATTCCTTATGCAGAGTCGTTTTGACATCTGATTAATGCCTTACTATAAGTATGACTAACAGATGGTTATCAAAAGTGTATCTAGAGTCTCTGATTAGGACGTAGTACTGGACGGAGTTCATTACATCTGACTAATTAATCTAGAGCACAGGGTACACTTTTAGTCACGGTTTAGCTTCTGCGACACATTTCAAATTTCGTATGTCATACATTTCTATTTTTACAGACTACGCATGCGCACATCTTTTTTTCCGTAGTTGCCACATTTATTTTTCTCACCTAATGCATTGGGTTATCTTAGTTAATCATACCAAATCAACTTTTTAGTTGTATTCAAAGTAGACTCTGAATACCTAAAGTACACCTTCCTTACTGAAGTGCTAGTATTACACTAACTAGTCGCTGATTAAATATTGATTAATGAATTCTCTCTGAATACTACCCAATATGTTTATAATATCAGTAGTAGACTGAAGTTTAGAAAATCCACTTATATGTAAATTTAAACTGTTTAGCCGTTTAAAAGTATGTGGACTTACTATACCATTTTTGAAACATATTTACTTTCATAGAACATATTGTAAATAAATGTCCATTTATGCGTACTCACCAAATATAATAAAATAACATATCGTTCAGAATACACGAGTAGGGGATACATGTAGGTTCTGCAGACAACTTTCCCCTTCCACTCCTAACTACCAAAAAAATTATGAAGCCACCACTGACTATAGTACTTTAACACAGGGAGATAACCCAAAGTGAGATCGCATAGGCTTTTATGACATTTAAAATCATAAAAACTTACATCTAAAATATTACAATGGAATCCTACACAAAATATATTTATTGCATCTTAATCTCCAGTTTATAAGCTTTTATTTGACACTTGAATCGTGAAAATCCGTTAATAATTAGTTTTAAAAATTCAATGAGAAGGAATATAACAAATGTAGCATTTACTGGAATAGGTGATCTGTCACTGCTTCATTTGAATGATTCCAGTACCAGCACAGGCCCGTCCAATCCGATTCTCTTTCCTTCTCCGCACGCTAACATACATACATATACATTAGCCATTTCCTTCAACACAACTACTAGCTAACAGTCGAGAGGGCGCTGTATATCAATGACGTAATCCCACGGGATAGGACTACGCAATAACTATGATGTCAATTGATATACGTCATATATCCTTCCACCTTCAGCAAGAAAGAGAGAGAATGATTTACATATAGCTCAACATGATTTCCTCAACATCATTTTCTCAAATAAAAGGAAGAAATTCACAACTCACAAATTGTACATGCTGTTCCCACTAGATCTCTTTTTTAGAATCAGTGTTTCCAACTCAATATTTTTTTCAGAACGTTCCAGGATTTTATTTTTTCAAGATATCGCTTTAAAACATATAGGGATGAATTCACCCCATTACTAATAAATATAATAATTGTTAAAAGTGAGTTGGCAACACTGGCAGCCTCACCCCCAAATAACGTTAAAATTCAATAGCTCGGTCCCTAATTAACCGATTTCAAAAATTCAAACGGCAAAAGAATACTAATAACATATCCAATTTTAAAAAAATGCATAAATGGTTGCATAACTCTCAGGGTGTTTCTCTTTTTTAATATCTTTACAAAATTTCATTAAATCGAAAAAATAAAAAAATACTACCATAATTTGAAAAAAAATTCTAAGACTTTTTTAAAGAATAACATTTCCCCGAAAACACAAAAGTAAACCGGTAAAAAATTTCCGAAATTTCGAATTTGCTATAACTTCGTCAAATATAAACCTATTTTCAAAATTCAAACAGCAATCAATAGAGAAGTAAATTGGCTATGTATTGAATGTCTTATAAATTGCATAACTCTAAGCATATAATTACAAAAAACTCATATAAATCCCTTATTTATACATATATCTTTAAAATTTAAATGACATTATGTTCTGTATATCCAAAGGTCTTAGTTTTTTAGTCTTGATACTATAAAAACACTTATACACTTAAAACATACTTACAAATTACTTACAAATTACAAGTTCGGATATTGATAATGAAACCGTAAAAACACTTATACACTTAAAAAATACTTAAAATTACAAGTTTTATTTTTGTTATTTTTTGGATTCATTTCTAAAGTAAAACTGATGTATTTTATAACCATTATCTAAATCTTTCAAGCCCTCGTACTTTACAAACAGCTTATATTTTTTCAAATCTTTCAACACTTGCTCAGTTTCATCATTTTTTCTTTGTGGTAATAACGTCTTATATTTCTCATCTAAATGTACTAAAACTCTTTGATCATAACGCTGTGTTTGAATCAATTTCCATAATGTTATCTCGTACGCTTTACCTTTTTCTAACTCATCTATGCGAAGGAATATCAATGCTTTAACGTCGTTTCTTTTATTCAAATAATTAGCCATAGTTTCTTATTTATTATAAGGAAAATGTTTGTTTTATGAAAAAAGATTATAAAATCGCTTTACATTTGAAATCTACATACAGAATTCAACAGTTGGATAATTATCTTTTAAACCAGTGTATTTGACTTTTATTCCATCTTTAACGATCTCATCAATCATTTTATCTGTTAAGTGTTTTGTAAATCTAGGTGGAAGAAAGACTTTAAGCTACTCACACTTAACTAAAATGTTCTTTCCAAATTTAGTTTTAATCTTTTCCATTTTCACAATCTTATATTCTACATTTAATTCTAATTCTCTTAATCCAATAACTTGTTTTTGTTCAAGACTTTCAAGCCTATTTAAAAGTTCAATATGACTCGCCATCGTATTTATTATATAGAAAATCAATGAACACTCTTCAATTTTTATCTTCACCAAAAATATTTAATCATTTTTTATAAATTTCGTTTATGGAAAAATTTCCATAAAATAATACAAACATATATTTAACTCTATAAAAATCGTCTACTATTTTCTCATTCTTTGGATCATATGTAAAGTTCTTTTGTCCAATTAAAATCGCATAGCATATAGTATTAGCAGCCACAGCTTCTGCAAAGTCTACTACAATCTTTATGTTTGTTCTCTCATTTACCGATACATTCTTCCTCTTACTACAATTAATCACATACATTGCTCTGTTACCTATAAACTCTTTAGGATCATAGTACATTTCGGTATTGCCACATGTTATTCTCTTAAATGCTGTATAATCTTCGTACATCTTAAAATAATCCCTGTTAGCAATATCTAAGTTTCTTGGTTCTTTTGGAAATACCTCATTCCTTCCATGCTTAAGATAGATATTCTTTACCTTACAATGATCAAACTTACTTGCATCTGCTGTTTGTTTGCCACTTCTATCAGTTTGGAACATTACAACTACGAAATCAGGCATATTAAATTGTCTAGAATTAAATTGAGTCGTAACATTGAACTCTAAGAAAGAGCCTACAACAGTCTTCTGAACACATTGATAAGTATGGAATGAAAACATAATTTTAGGTTCTTTAAGAATATTCAACTTTAACTTGTTTTCGTAATTAGATTCGTATTCAACAATAGGCATTCTTATCTCCATACTTTTTATTGTTATTTTTCCATCATGAGGCGCTGCTGCACCTGCTCCTGATCCAGTCCATTTGTACAAGACATCTTTATTGTTGTTAGCTTTTGTAAATGTTATTCTCAATCCGCCTTTCCACATAACCTCTTTATAATCACTTAAAAAGCCTGGAATTAATCTTAATGGGTACAAAACACTAAAGTCCTTTCGTAGACCAAGTTTATCATCTGTTTCAAATCCTGCTTGTTAGATATTCAACCTCCGATTTGGAAATCTTTAATGTTCCAATAGCTGTAGATGTTATTCCAGGTAGTTCAATCTTATCTATAACAACTCCATGCTTTCTAACCTCAATTTGAGAAAAGAAGAATGGGAAGAAGTTATCTACAAGTTTTATAGTATCGTTTGCACCAAATGTTCCTCCAACTGATGCACCAACAACTTCAAAAGTCATATGACAGTCTGCTTTGTGTGGATGTATAAAGCCATCCCCCACATCGAAATCAAACTCAATATCTATGTTAGCTTCATTCCAATTATTAAATATTCTTGTGTTAGCTTTAAAACTCTGTAACTCGTAACTCTTAACACTATCCATTTATTATAAAGAAAATCTTGAAACAACGCTTTTATGGGATATACCCATAAAAGAATCATACATAATAACCTTTAAAAACTTATAATCCCCATCCTAACTTAACCTTAGCATTCATAGCAGTACCAACTCCTAAAGCAGCTAATTGTTCACCAATTGACGCATCACTACTAAATGCTCTTTTCCATGCTTTAGTTTCTAGTTCCCTATCTGCAATATGTCTTGACTCTGTATCTTTATTTCCTCTGTAGTATAGATAGTGTTCTTTACAAGCCTCATCTAATGGGTTAATACGTTCATCACCTCTCTCTAACCTTTCTTGAAGCTTCGTAAAAGGCCCACAAAATCTGAAGCCAGGTATATGTAACTCGGGTATTCCCTTCATGTTTAAAATCTTATTCATTAGTCCTTTTCCAAGCTTCTCATCATTCCAGAATCGTGGTGGTAATGTATTTAAGATCTTAATCAAATAACCTATACCTTTTGGATCATTAGAAATAAATTGTGAAAGCTTATTATTAATCGTACTCACTATACCTACTTTTTCATTATAAAAGTTATTATTACCAGCCTTTTCTTCTCCATCTATTGTTTAATTCCTTCACCAGTCCTTTTAAGAGTTGGAGGTAAAGATGGTTTAATATAATTATCCCAAATAGGCTTGATAATATTAATGTACTTAGAACCTTTATTAGATGCTACTTTTTTATCTCGATTATATTTTTGGAAGGCAGCGTCTGTTATTATTTCCTTGTACTGTTCAAAATCATCATCATCATAATCTTCAATGGTTTTATTAGTATTCATCGTTGACAATTCCCATAGACCTTCTGTTCATTTATAAGTTTTACCATTAATTATCAAATCATCACCATTCACTTTAACTTCAGAATTTCCTATCTTATTTATTATTTTTCCATGTTCTTCAACAGTTCTTATTCCAAACACACTATCATTTCTTTTACTATAATATTTTGTTGCAATCTTACCAAATGATTGTGCTGTTGTTAAAGGCTCTACTCCTCCAACTTGGTATTTAATTTGTTTTCTCATTTGTTTTATTTCTCCCGTTATAGGTGTATCATTACTACTTGGGGAACAATCATAAGTTATCTTTTTAGGTGTTTCTAGTAAACTAGGATCTATTGAAACCGTCTGATGTACAACTGGAACAAGCTCAGTTATTAGATTTTTATTTTGTTCTGCTACTTCTTTGATCTCACTTCCCAAGTTTTGAATAGCATCAATTACAGGCTGCTCTTGTAAGTGAAAAAAATAAAAGAATGGAAGCATGACTTAAAAAAGTGTTTGTATAAGATAAATAAAAATAAAGCAAAAGTAAGAGATCATGATCATTTAACTGGAAACTTTAGAGGTGCAGCTCACAGTTATTGCAATTCAAATTATAAAAATCTCATTTTTGTTCCTGTATTTCTTCACAATTTAACTGGTTATGATACGCATTTGTTTATTAAGGAATTAGCTTATGATTCACAGAAAATTAAACTGATTGCAAACAATGAAGAAAGGTATATAACATATGAAAAATATGTAAAAGCAGGACCAAAAAGATCGAATAAATTTAAGATTTGTTGATTCATTTAGATTTATGCCAAAGAGTTTAGCAGAGTTAACTAGTAATTTAAAACCGGAACAATTTCGAGAAACATTAAAGTTTTTTCCAATTGATTAACTTGATCTAGTTAATACTAAAGGTGATTATCCATTTGATTATGTTGATTCATTTGAAAAATTAGAAGAATCTGTTCCATTATCTATAGACAAATTTACAAACAGATTAACAGGAGAAAAAATGAGTCCTCAACGTCATAAGCTTCATGTGCGAGTTTGTAAAGAATTCGATCTGAAGTTAGTGAGTGACTTAACTGAACATTATAACAAAACAGATGTCCTTCAATTAACAGATATATTTGAAAACTTTAGAGATGTGTGTTTAAGGGCATATGGATTAGATCCTGCATGGTATTATACAGCACCAGGCTTATCGTGGGATGCAATGTTAAAGATGACTAAAATTAACTTAGAAATGTTAACTGATTATGATAAAATACTAATGCTAGTAAAGGGAATACGAGGAGGAATCTCACAATGTAGTAAACGATATGTAAAAGCAAACAACAAATATACGCAAGATCATAATAAAGATGGGTGTTCAACATACCTAGCATATCTAGACGCAAACAACTTATATGGATGGGCTATGAGTCAATACATGCCTTATAAAGACTTTAAATGGATTAAACCTTGCGTAGATATAATGAACATTCCAAATGACTCAAAAACTGGATACATATTAGAAGTAGATTTAGAATATCCAAAGTATTTACACAACAAACATTCTGATTTACCATTAGCTCCAGAAAACATGTGTCCACCAGAATCTAAACAATAAAAACTACTAACAACACTTTATAATAAGGAAAGATAGGTAATTCAGTATAGGAACTTAAAACTATATATGTCGCTTGGAATGAAATTAAAGAAAGTGCATAGAGTATTAGAATTCAAACAATCAGACTGGTTAAAGAAATACATCGATTTAAATATAAATATGAGAACGCAAGCTAAAAACAAGTTTGAAGAAGATTTTTATAAGCTCATGAATAACTCGGTATTTGGAAAAACTACGGAAAATATTAGAAAGAGGCAGCCCATACAATTAGAATGTGATTCTGAAAGAGTAGAAAAATTAATTGCAAAACAAAATTTGATTACAGAACAATATTTACATAGAATTTATGTGCTATACATATGGAAAAAGAGAGTTTAACATTTAATAAGCCAATATATGTTGGTATGAGTGTATTAGAACTATTAAAACTATTAATGTATGATTTTCACTATAACACTATGAAGCCGAAATATGGAAACAATATAGATTTATGTTATATGGATACTGATAGCTTTATATATGAGATGGAAACTGATGACTTTTATAAAGATATAGTAGAAATAGTTGACCAGTTTGATACGAGTGAATACGTTGAAAATAACATATATGGACTGCCACTAGTAAATAAAAAAGTAATAGGTAAGATGAAAAATGAGAATAAGGGTAAAATAATGACCGAGTTCATTGGATTGAGATCAAAGATGTATCCTTATAGAGTAGAAAATAAAGAAGAGAAAAAAGCTAAAGGAGTAACTAAAGCTGTAATATCAAAAGAGTTGCAGTTAATTGATTATAAAGAAAGTTTATTTAAACATGTAAAAACATATAAAGACATAAAACTTATTAGGAGTTATAAGCTCGATATATATAGCATAACCGTTCATAAGCTGGCAGTAGATTCCTCGGTAGATAGCGCGAGATGGTATAAATACATTAGCTTGGGGTCATTATGGGGAGAGTAAAAAGTGTAATTATAAGTAGTGTAGTGTAGTGTAGTTTTAGATGTAAGTTTTTATGATTTTAAATGTCATAAAAGCATAATCAATCTCACTTTGGGTTATCCCCCTGTGTTAAAGTAATATAGCCAGTGGTGGCTTCATAATTTTTTTGGTAGTTAGGGGTGGAAGGGGAAAGTTGTCTGCAGAACCTACATTTATCCCCTACTTACACGTTTCAAAGACTCTTCTGGGGACAACAGTAATAATATACTGTGATATAAAAACAAGTTTAACTTCGAAATTATAATATAGCAAAAGAATAAAATTTTGTTTGTGATTTTAGATAAATTCCCGGAAAATTCTCATTTTTGGGAATCTTCCCGGAAATTTACCCATCACTAATTCATACCCACATATTGTGAGATATTGTACAGATTTCGGGTACATGTTTATGCCAGTTAAATGCAATGGCAATTAGAAATTATCAGAGAATAAGGGATAATATGATCCATTTATAAAAGCTTTCACGAAACCGAATTTTGTTTAAAATATCTTGTACTTAACTTGGATAGATGTTGTGCTTAAGAAACCAGTATAAACCTTTTAGTACACGTGGCTGTGGTAAGTGCACAGAATGTGAAACATATTGCGAGTAACATCAACAATTTACTGAAGTGGGAGATTAAACCTTATTTTAAATTCAGGAACACTTCCCATATTTAGTTACTGTTATAGACTTAAAATTTCGCTAAAATGAAATGGTACAAGCTTTGAGCAGAAAATTACAAATGACTTAGTATAGATGGTCACGAGAAAAGTGTATAATTAGTAAACAAATTGTAAATTCCGTTAAAGAATTTACTCATAAATTCTCCATTATTGTATATTAGTGTCATATTGACCTGTACAAATCTTAACAAATATGAGCTAGATTCGCACATTTGTGGTAAACTTTCGTATTAAGAACCATAATATTATTCAAGCATGTATATTTCTGTTATTAATGAGTCTTGTAAGTAACTACTTGCTGCTTGTTTTATTCAATGCAATTATGAATATAATAATTATGTTTTCCATATTTCAGCTAATTATCATTTCTCAATACGAAATTCATCAGGACCATCATTCTAAGAGGGTAATAAGTATAACGAACGCGGTTGGAAACATTACGGTTAACTTAAGGGAACTGACTACTGATGCAAGTGTAAGAAATGTTCCGATTGGTGTTAGGAGATGTCGCTTCAGTGACGAAAATGATGGAGGAACGATATTTCCCTACTACAGCTATTCCACATGCAAATTCGAATGCGAATACAGAAAAATGTTACATGTTTGTAATTGTTCAACATATTATATCGACCATGATCACGGTAAGTTTAAACTGGAAATAGAATTCCCATAAGTACTATTAAAACTTACAAAAATATACATAATGGAAGTTAGTTTTATCCATGGTAAATACTTTGTAACATATTTAAATTATTTCTAAGTCTAGATGATGGATATAATCGACCTTTTTTATACCACATATGATAGCCCGAAGTTCAGAATACTAATATACAATTAAAAATAAAAAAATGAAGAATAATTCCCAAGTAAATATTGTTTCAAGACACTTACATTTACAAGCACTTATAATAAAAAAACTAACTTGAACAAATAATAGATATTAGTACAGGAAATAGATAGGTTACTAACAATAGTATTAATCTCTTTTTGAAAAATCCTTATGGTGATCGTTGAATCTATCTCTATGTGAAATGAGGATTACATCAGAACATTGAGATATGCTGTTAGAGAAGTGAAAGTGATTCGCAAAAGAAAAGGAATAAATTGAAGACTTCCCAGCAACTTTACAACGTGGAAAAATTATAAACAGATTTGAAATGATTTACTTTATGCTTAATTTCCAGATTTATTCTAATTGTGGAAGCTAGTATTAGTCATTACAAAAGTGACATATTTTTTATATAAATTTGGTCGAAACTTGCCTGCGTTATGGAAAAATCAATAATTGATAAGAAGAAGATTAGTTGTTTATTTAGCTTGGATACCTCCCATAATCCCTACATATTCTGCAGAATTTCGTACATTCCAACAAGTGTAAGAGTATATGCCACAGTCTAATAAGTCATTTAATAGCGGTGTGAAATTAATTTTCTTAGGTCATACCTTTCTGGAGGATGTCACAGAGAAATGACTAAGAATAGCATCAACTTATGTAACCAAACAATTTTCCATAAGTTACTTTGACATAAACTAAAATGTTACTTATGTGAAAACTATATTTATATGTTTAGAGAGCACTATGACTGAATTTGCTGCAAAGTTACATGTAGTAATGCAAGGAACAACTATTGTGAAGCAGCAGAGAGCTTTAGATGAAAGTTAAAGAGAGCTAGTAAGAACAATGGGACTGGAAGTACGTGTCCATTATTCAAGGAAAATATGTTATAAAATTATATTTAAATATATTATTAAATTATATTATTAAATGATTAATTAAATTTTATTATTATCTAATTTCTAATAATTTAGACAGCATGTAGAAATCTAGGATCTAACTGCACAGAAATATTTTATATAAATTATAGTTCTTAATTAATATAGAAAGTAATAAAAGTTTTAATGAAAATATGTATCTGTGTATTTGTCCTGTATAATAGTCATGTTGTTTTGTGTTTTGTTCAAATACAACAAAATTTAAGCCCCTTTGGGTTCCTTGGAGAAAAGGAAACTGACCTAAAGAGAATGAACTCTCCATTGTTCATTTTCATAAAAAAAAACCTACTTATGAGATTTTTCATTTATTATCAACAAATTTTCATAAGTCGTATTTAAGAAGCCTGTCAGAAGGGAAATGTGAAATACTGATTGTCGACATATTCTTAATAGTCCAGTTATCCAGCAATATAAAGTATTTACCTAAATGTTTCTATATAAAACGTGAACACAATTTCTTGGTTTTAGTAAGTCTCCTTAAACAAAGAAACCAAAAGATATCACCAAGATTATAATACAGCTCGAGTGGACATTTTTCTAGAAGAAATAAGTTCAATCTTATTCTCAGGTATTATCGTGAGAGCTGTTTCGGAGAAATACACATTTATAACATCTCATTAACCTACCTTTTTCTTGACTATAAAGGAAAGTGGAAATTCAACTTAGGAATTTCTAAATAACCTATGATATCCTTTGTTCTTCTTAAACTGCCAGGTCATTATTAAATCCCTCCCTCATTTTAGGGGAATTTACAGAAACTCTTTTTCATTCAGAAAGTTCTGTTTATTCAAATTCCGAGCAAAGGGACATTAATACCTAAACTAACAATAGTAACTTTATACAGTGCTTAGTATTTGAAGTAGTTTTATATGAAATCCTTTCAACTAGCTAACACTTTCTGTGCAACGTAAAATAAGTGGTCAGCTAATATAAGTTGTTATCGGATTAACCCATTAGTGCCCAGAATTTCCCACTTATATTTTGAAAAGTTTTTTTCGCCTATTTGGTCTTACTAGTACTCTAAAATATATATTAAAATATTTTTGAAAAATATTTTGTTTTTTCTTCTTTTTTTAGCCTGGCAACTTAAGTTTCCAACAGGCAACATATTCAAGAAAAAGGGAACATTTTGAAAAGTTACAATTTTCAAGGAGAAAATACACTGGAAAATCATAACTATTAAAATCAAATCAATCCTTCCTTTACAGACCCTCAATCTTTCCTTCTGGAGTCTTTCAAATCAATCCAGTTGAGTCTTTCTCTTTAAAACACATTGTACCCAAAAAACAGTGCTAATCCCGCATCAATATATTATACAAAGAAAATGTAACAATTCTATAACGAAACAGACCCCAAAGTTACTTTACGATTACAACTAGCAATGTCAATCCATGAGTTTTTTGCGCTATGACGAAAAATTGCCATGGCAACTTAAGTTGCCAAGGGGCAGCAATGGGTTAAATTTCTAACTATACGGTGCAGGTTAGAAACTACGAAGATACGGAGCTTATAACATGCCTAAATACCAGTTTAAATCATATTTATTGCTATATGGAAGATGTATATCCTGAAGGAAAGAAATAGACTATTGAAGAGAATCACGGAGAATTGAGCTCGTCCATTAATTTAAAGATTGCAGCCAAGTTTAGCCATAATTTAATCTCTCCATGAACTTGCCCGAACGTGTTTGCAATCGATAGCCTCCGATGTATAGAACACGTCTCTGAAGGGATCAGAATTGTAAGGTCCACCGTTGCTGAGATGTCGCGTTCCAAAAGTGTGGGATGCTATCCTTTGCACTCACATTCGGGGAAATTCATAGGGAGATGAAATTGGCGCTTCACGCTAATGCTTTGTTGGTCGCACTCTTTATATTCTTTAATTTTTGCAGATTTGATATTCCTAGGTTTTTCAGATGTTTTTTAACTACTGTATGGTAAGTGTATTTTTCTGTTTTATTACCTACAGTTTGCAGATATAAAGATATTGTGCAGATATTTAATTTTATTAACCTTGATTTATGCCACTCATTAAATAATATGCTGGATCCATAAGGATTTCTAAATGCAAAGAAGTTTTCGTGCATCATCCATAAAACAAATTTATAGTTTACTGCTCCAAAGGCATAGCAACGGCTGTGGTATAGTTGAAATGTAAGGTGTATTTTTTAAATATATAAGGACCTTCCTGATACTAGTATAGATATTGGACCTGATCTAATGGAGTTTAAACAGTCAGGAAGAAATATTTTTGTCAATACATATGATTTAACATCCAAAACAATCCTTAAATACTGTAGTCCCTTTGGCGTTCACTGTGCGTGAGAGATCTTTCTTAACTACAATAAAGATTGTCGTAAGTTAGATTTCAGTGGCAGCACAGAAAAATCGATTGAAGTTTATTGAAGCGTCATGCAAACCACGAAATTGACACACATTTACCCACCAATCTCTCGTGGCAAAATAGATTCAACAATACTTGGCATCATAGTGTTAAATGATATTTGTTAGTGAATGGGTCATACTGTCGTAGACATATTGTTATTCACATTACATAACGTTTTGTTAACGAAGAATTCGTACCATAACCATATCTTGCTCACAATGAACTATTTTGTGAGGTTTGTCTTTCAGCTGAAGAAAGTAACACAGTGAAACATGAAATAATACAGAGGATTCATGGCTGAACATATGCTAACTAGATACCAAGCACCAGTTCTGTAACTATCAATTGTATATTTGAATGTCAATATTACAAGTGAAATGATTCTATATGCTAGCGGAAAGTCAAGTTTACCTACTGATACCAAGTTTACCTAAGCAACTATAATATATGTATGAGAATTGATCCTATTTCTATAGGATTAATCTTCTAACTTTGTACCAAAATATGACTTGAATACTTGAGTCTTATAAATTTCATCAATAAATCTATCACTTTTCTCACATGTTCAGAAATCAAATATTAATGTAAAACCGTTATTATGTAATCACTGTAAAGAACAAGATATTAAATAGTAAGATAACTAGAGCCGGGTCTGAAAGTGTCAATTGGGCATTTGACCTGAGACACACCTGGTTTAGAGCATGTAGCGGCGGCATTTCGATGCAAGATTAATGCTCTCCAGTTTGACTCAGGCCATATGGACCATGGTCAGATGATTTGTGGAATAAACAAAATGGTAGGAAAAAGGAAATCCCGAGGATAATCAAGCACACGAGTCAAATAAGAGGAATAAGGGAACGTTCCCAACATTTCTTAATTTCCTTAACTGGAAGTAGATCATTGAATTTACACATTGTAAGGTCAAAAATAAATCTATTCGTCTTACGAAAAGTGTTGTAAAGATATTTTCCCTTCTTAATTGGTTAGTATTACTATTACGACTAATGATTAAATTTTGACAAATACAATTGATTCGAGTTTTATTTAAAGGTAGATAAATAAGTTAAACATATCTTAGAGTACATTTTAATATATAAATTCTTCAAACAATACTATTTCACAATTAAGAAAGGATATGAAATCTATAGAATCCAGTCGAAACAAAATATTCATCTGCAGGCGTTTTTTGAAGATTAGAGACTACTGAGGAATACAGGTTATTTCTTTGAATAAAAGAGTTTATTACTTTTTCTTGATCTTTTTTCTCAAAAATCTGACAGTGTTATCATTGTTATACAAGGGAAACAAACACGAACCAAAATTCATCCACAGTCAGATTATAATATATCTAAGTTAGATTCTCACGGTTCTCATTGTCTCTTTACTTTCCTTAACCAAAATTGTTCCTTACAAAACTAGGGCATCCCTTCGATTGACCCTTTTAAATTTCATCTTGTATCTTTACATGATATGGTAGTATCTTCATTTTTCTATTAGAAAGTACCAATAAAGCTTTTTACTCCGTGTTTTGGTTTTCTTGCTTCATTTCTGGAGGCATTGTAAAACAAACACGTTACGTATCTTTTCACACCTGTCTGGGTCGAGACATAGAAGGTAATGACGTCTTAACTTTAAAAAATAGATTTATTATTCCTATTTTTATTATTTTTCTGGAATACGTTTGCACCCTTTAGTATTTTTTCAGATTTATTGATGATCTCTGCGATAATACAAGGGGGCATAGAGACAAAAAATATATTTATTTACAAAAAAATCACGGCTTTCCAGCCTCATATACACGATGAAGATACGCGAATGGTAGTTTGAAAGCTGTTTTATTCTCAGCAGAATGAGATTCGAACCATAATCCTAGGGTAAATGGGATAATGCTGTGGCTGTTTTATGAAAGTTTATAACTTGTTTTAAAAAGTGAAAATTTATAAGGGTTAAAATTTATTCACTACCAATTATTTGTTTAGTCAAAATAAAACTTGAATTTTGGTAGATGTGAAACTCTCACGTGTGACCGTGAAAAAGGAACGTTAGTAAAGTGCATTTTCGTTGTGTTGGAACGGAGAGTAATCATTCTTTCTTCATGCCCTCTTGGTGTCCGTGCTCAAGCGTTGAGTCGATATTTTTAGTGTTTGGCTTTCTCGTGGCGGAAAACGAAACAGTTGAAGTGGTTCTAAGACAATTCGCTCCACGAATATTTTATATCAATTAGTATCAAATCTTAATAGTTGACAAGTAACTTTCCTTATGATCTGGATCCAAGGAAAGTCAATATACTTGAATTGGATTTAATTTAAGGCTTAATTTAATTGGTTTGTTAATTCAGCCCAATTGATATTAAAGTTTACTCCAACTGATTAAACTTTGACTTCTCATGGTGTTCGTACGCTGTTGGAAGAATTTTTGATGTTGTTGGGAATGCCGATCTGGATAAGACGGTAGCAAACTTGGAAGGGTAAAGGCACCGAGCCCTCAACATTCAATTCCAAATGGTCATTGTTTCCACACATTTCGATATACTACACTGCAAAAATAACTGTGTTAGTTGAATACTTTAAGGTGTCCTAGCATATTATCACGTTTTGTGTTAAATTAATAAATTAAACTGTTGCTTTTGGTAATTCAACATATTGTTGTGTATCATGCTAGCACTATCCCAGTGTTAATCAACGTTGCCATCATATCCATTCTGTTGAATCACCGCAATAAACACCATTCACTATGTTAAATCAATACGAAGAAAGTGGTATTCATTCTGGGACACCCAAAAATGTTGAGTTGACAAAAAATTGAGAAAGCATTATTTTCTTTCTTTCTTTTTTTTTTTTTTTTTTTACTTTCAGTATTTCAAATAGCGATGAGACACAGAATTGAAACAATTTTATAAGTATTTTGTCCTGGGTTTATTAGATCTCTGATTTCGCCTCTTGTGAACAAAATAAATCAGATAGAACCTCAGTATAAGGATGACTGGTGTAACGATTTGAACCCATAACTTAACGAGTGTCATATTCATCATAATATATATCATGCCATTATCGACAGGTCACTTGCCGCAACGCGAACGCTTCCATGCTTTACCATCTTCCACTAACCTTTTGGTCTTCACGTACGAAATCTCTATTTTGGTGTCGTCCATTAATTGCAGTCCTTTTCAATTCCCCGTCTCTTTCCTGCCGCTATACACTCTAGCACGTCCCTCAAGATACAGCTCCTTCTTAGCTAGTGTCCCAACATGTTTGCCTTCCGTTTCTTAATAATAATTATTTTTATTATTTTCTCCCCTACCATTTCTAACACCCTCTCAGTCATTTTCCAGTCGACCCAGCTAATTTTCTTCATTTTTCTCCACACCAACATTTCGAAAGCTTCCAGACTTTTCTCATTACTTTTGGGTACTGTTCATTTACTGTGAAATTAGAGTAAGTTTGATACGAAGCATTTTATGAGTCTTTTTCTCAACTCTTTATTGAAGATCCTAAAAAATAGTATTTTCTTCCTCCTAAATACTCCTAACGCTATTCCTATCCTTGCTTTTATTTAACGCTCGAATTTCATATCATCATGAATAACACTATCCAAGTATCGAAAACTATTCACATGTTATATTTTCTCTACTCTTATTTCTGTAGTTGGCACGCTTCAATTACGATGGCTTTAGTCTTTCTAAAATTTAATTACATCCCATATTCATGGCTGCCTTTCCTCAAATTTCCTAACGTCCTATTTATTTTATTTTCCTATTCAGAAACAAGCCCAATATCATCTTCTAAACGTATACATGTAATAATTATATATATATATATATATATATATATATATATATATATATATATATATTAATCAAAATGCAGTTTTCATTTTGTAGACTCCTTTTCGCGATTTCTTGTAGATAGATATTAAATAATGTAGGCGAGAGACAACATCGGTGTGGAACTCAGATTTCAATTGCATTCTCCTCTGACATTTCCCTCCGCTATTCTAAAACCTATTTGTTGTTTTATATATACATTTCTTATGTGTCTTCGATCCTTCCATTCCAACAAGACTTTTCAAGATCAAGAAATACAAAATGCGCCTCTTTCCCTTTTCCCATAAACTTTTACTGGTCATTCTTAATATCCAATTCCATCTCTTGTACTCCTACCTCCCCTGAATCTGAAAGGTTCCTACTCACCTTTTCCTTGGTTCTTTCATAGAAGACTCTGTTTAGAATTAGAAGCAAAATGGTTGCTGCTTCAGATATGAATCTATGTAGTTCTATAATCTTCCAATATCCCAGGGTGCAATTTTTAAGCCATCGGTATCATTTTCGCTTTTAGTAAGTCATTTGGACACACTTCTATATCATATATTTCATTGCGGAAGAAGGACAATTGTGTCTTATATTATTAATGAACTCAGTTGGTATATTATCTATCCTTTAACCTTTTCATCCCTAATCTCGAATATATCTTTTTCAATCACATTCCTAAAAATACTAAAACCTTTATAGTCCTCGCGTACTCAATTTTCCACTTCCAGTCCACTAGACCTATTCCTGCTCCCATATCAGTTTTAGATAACAGTAAATTAAAATATGATGATGTTTTTAGTAAATGCTGCAAATTATAAAATGAAATATTTGTGAAGCAGATGGTCACAAAAGGTAATGCCAATAACAAAAAGATTGAGCAGTTGAACATTAAACAAAAATAGATAAATGAATATGTAATGCAGGACAAAATGTATTTGTTTCCATCAATAAATACTTTTCCTTCAGTATAGCACTCTGCAATTAAACCAGTACGCCATGGTTATTTCTTTTCTGCAATAAATTATGAGAAAACTCTTTTCTTACGAAAATATAAGTCGGTTTACACTATAAGAAGACCCGAATATGCTCCATGATTCTTCTTCACTAATTTGCCCCTTCTCGTTGTGATTATGACGAAATACAGATAAATGAGTTTTAACAAATGAACCAGTTTCAGAATCATTGTTTTAATAAATATCATTAATATATAATATAAATAAAACGTTAACATTGCATAATTTATCGGTATGTGTTTCGATTAAATGCCTTCTAAAATGTACTTTTAATACTTCTTACTTTGTAACTTTGGGATACACTTCGTAATTTAAGACTTTGGAGCAAAAACCCGTCAAGTCCGAAATGTGAAAGTGTAGAGGAGATAGCTTCACAAGGGTTTCTCGTCGTCCGATTTTCTTCAAACTTCACACATATATACTTGACCCAAAAAAAAAAAAAAAAAAAAAAAAAAAACGACATGTATTGTTTTGTTTTCAGAAAATAGGTTTAGGTGGCAAAGGGACCCTTTATTAAAAGCACCACATTAAGAAAACGAATCTCTGTCGATGCAAAACTTATTTCAAAGCAAACTTGTTTTGTCGTCTCTGCGATATGAGGATTGTAATGTACAATGACACAGTCTGAATTTAAACATTTGACTACATTAGTGAAGGCGTCTACAATGTGTGACCCCAGATCATTTTCTAAGAAATCGATTCGTACAAGGACCAAGCGGCAAAAATGAATCCCATTATGTTTTTGAGCACAAGTTTTGCAATAATAAATTTGTAACCAGGATTTCAGACAGGGTCCAGTGCAAAGTTTGCAAACGGTAAGGGAGTCGAGTAGTATACCGAATGAAAGGTGCTATTAAATAGAGGAAGATGGAATAAGACTCGACTTTATACAATAGCCCTGTGTAAAATGGCAGTGGGTCAAAATAAAAACACAATATGCATTGAAAAGTCTATGGCCACCTTTATAAATGTGAAGCGGTGAGGCAGATGCGAAAAAGGTATTTTGACATTTTAAAAATACAGAATGTATTGAGATATACAAAAGTACGTATCAGAGTCCCAGACGAATGCTACTCATAGTTTTCAAATTGGAAAGTTGGTCAAATTGCGTAGCGTTTGTGAGTTGTTATAAAATAAATAAGAAGAGACAATCTCGACTGTATACACCTGTGCAATAAAGAATAAAAGCATAAACTTGATCGAAAAATATATGGCCACTCCTATAGAAAGGTTGATGCATATGTCAAAATAGGATATAACTTACTTCTTCATTTCAAAAATAGAGTAACGTAGACACAACGTAAAACCACTCAATATGTGTTCTATGTGGGTTATTGATAAGGAATAAACACCACCTTTGATTGAAAATTTTTTTCGTAAATTACTAGTTGTGCTATATCTGACAAAGAAAAGGCAGAACTACATAAAATATTGGCAAAACATAAACACGTCAAAACTATGCAACTGGGTAAAATAAAATTAAGCTAGCTGAAATCTTCCAACAGCTAAATAAAATGGACGTCATATTTAATAATGCTGGGCGCTAGATAACCAATTATGTGCCTAAGTACAGATAACCGGAAATGAGGAAAAACGGGGGTTTGGTGTTTCTGCGGGAAAACATGAGACGAGGTGTGATAGGTGGAAACGAAATCGCGAAATCGATATTGCACGCAGTAAAACTAAATATTTCGGTAAATAAACCGGTGTTATTGAACAAGAGAAATGTTGGAAAACATTATACAGAGACACAAACAACTTCCGAAGGAAATGCAAATATGCATGGATACCATCGTGATTCTGTCCCGGAACTATTGATTACAAAGATCTTTGGTGTACGCATGCATTTTCTTGCTAATATTGTTATGTCCACAAAACAGGTATGAATATGTAGGACTGGAATGTTTCCCAAATGTTCCAAATGGGGAATGTTTTTATCACCAATATCATTTAACTCTTTTATTATTGTGTGGTTTTGCACGTCACTGAATTAAAAAAGGCATTTCTCTGTTACATTTGCAGTCTGGTACAATAGTTTTCTTCGGATCAGAATTTCTTTTCCAATATATATACTCTTTTCTTCTCGCCTTCCTCAACTTAAGACCATTTGGTTTCCTCTTTTGCCCGTTTCTCACTTGCTTTTTACCATTTCTATTATTCGAGTTGTTGGTTATCTCACTTGACTTAGTAGTATCGCTGAAATCTTTGTATATATTTGGCTTCTCATTTTGCTCTTCCGAACTTATACCAGGAACAACGGCCGGATCTACGGAGGAGGGTGAATTCGGGGCATTTGCCCCGGTGCGCAGCTGGTTGAGAGTATGTAGCGGGTGCCATTTCGAATGCTAGTTTAACGCTTGCAAGTTTGGCTCAGGCCATATGGAACTGATGGAATTATTGATGAATTTAAGAAACTGGAAGGAAACGGGAGAGTGAAATAAGAGGAATATAGGCACATTTCCAATATTTATTAATTTTGTTCTTGAATTAGTTCAATGATTTACACTTTGTCAGCTCAAACATAAATGGTCTGGTCTTATGAAAAGCGTCGAAAATCATTTTTCCCTCCTTAATTGTTCGTTGTTTCTTTTCTACGCGCAATGGTTAAATTTTGTCAAATGGAATCGTTCCTATTTTTCTTAATGGAAACAATAGAGGTAGCCGAATGTGCTAAACATATTTATAAGTACAGTTCAATATATAAACGTTTAAAACGAAACTATTTCACAATTAAGAAAGAAATATGAAAATTATTGAAAAACAATCGAAATTTAACATTTACCTCTAGGTATTTTCTGAAGATTGGAGACTCGTGAGGTAAGTCTGCAATTACTTTGGGTAAACGAGTATATAATACTCGATAATTTGTCAGTAATCTGACAATATAACTGTCATAGAAGATGGAAATGAAATATGAAACAAAATTACCCCATAGTAAAAGTATAATATTTCTAGGTTTTATACTCAAAATTATGTTTGTCTTTTCGTTACTTTCTTAACCAAGGTTGTTCGTTTTAAAACAAGGTATTTCTTAGATTTAAAGAACATACTGTAATTATGTTGTAGATGAGAGAAAACGTTGACAAAATGTCTTCGGTGTCTGGGAAAAAGCAAGTTCTCTGGTAACGAGAATAGAACAAATGAAAACGTAGAGAGGAAGAAAATAAGGTATGTGAAATTGCAATGAAGCAGTTAGAAAAAAGGATGATCCTCACAGCTTCCATGATTCCTCTTTTTGCATTCGTTTCATAATTTCTTGTTTTCCGATACTGCATAGAATATATCAAACAATTTGTTTCGGTTATGTACCCGTTTTATTTTTTTCTGCGTTGAGTTTTAATGTTTCTTTGATTCCATCATTGTCTTATTTCTGTCTTTTACTTATCTTTTCTCTTTGAATCCTTCCCATCATCTACATATTTTCAGTGAATAATTTCTCCTCAGTAAATTAACAAAATATTTGAATCTAAACTCCTGAATTTTACTCTCCAGTCATCAGTTATAATAAAATTCATTCAGTGCTGATTTGTTTGTTATTTTTGCATTGTATGACATTCTTACCACTCTTCCTTAGCACCAAATTGAAAAAGGTGAAGTTTTAATCTACAGTATGTAGTTTCTTCTGTGTCCAATCTTCAAATCAATATATTACTGTTTAAAAATTCATTAATTTCGTTTCACGGATCTTCGTCTCCAGAGCGCAGTCTTAGTTTCTCATTACTTTACTCAGGTTCATCAAAGCCTTCTTACGAGTTATTAAACGTGTTTTGATCTACCGTTTACAGTTTACATATACGGAGATTATCTAATCCAGGTAGAACCGGTTGAATGCCGTCATGTTTATTATGTCTCTGCTTGCTATGAGCTGATAAGTTGAATTTTTAATATTTACACTTCATTACATACAATTTAATTTATAGTCGACAAATAGCAACAAGAATTCAAAACGCCCAAAATCACAAAAATACACTTACAAGTTAAGTGAATGAAACTAAGAGATGACATTGATGTTGTCATTGAGCTTATGAATGCCATCTTTCTTCCAAAGTCCGAATCAGAAGCACTATCTACGCAAAAAGAATCTCTGTGATAAAAGAAAGGGGATGATTGCAAGAATAAGAAAATTTTAAAAGCTTCTTCCCATGGGACTAAGTATAGCAACAAGAAATAGACACGAAGGAAAGGTTTTATAAAGCTGAAAAAATGGTTCAAAATAAAGGCGCTGATTCCAGCCAAAGGCGCCGATTTTCCAAAGTTCATGTTGGTGTATAGCACAGGCCTTTATGTTTTCAGAGAAGTCTCAATACTTGATTCATTTATTTTTAGTTGAAATCTTTTATGAACACTATCATAAAGGCCTGGGCTATGATCAAATAAAAAATATCGGAACTGTAAAGATACGTTGAGGTTGCCCCAGCTCAATCGGTAACACGGCTGGCTTAAACGCAAGAGAAACGGGTTCATACCAGTGTCCAAAGTAAAAGTGTTGTGGGTGCGCCGTACCCATAAGATTATTTATATGGGTGCAGAAGCCCCGGAGCTCCCATGAAGTCGGCGCGTATGATTCCAGCTTTCCCTCTAGCAAACAGACAGAGATAAAATTTGCGAATTTGACAAGGAGCTCCGATAAAGCGTAAAAAATAAATTTGTTAAAATGAAATAAACGCAATGTAACAAGGAAAAGTACTCAACATTCGAAAAACGTATGATCTAGAAAGTAAAGGGGAAAGAAAGAATAGAAAATAAAGTAAGATTTAAACATAATTAGATTAACAACTATCCATGTTAGAACTAAAGAAAAAAGAACTCTCGTCAGACATCAGTGTGTAGACAATACAAAATATTATTATGTTTTTAAATACATGGTTAATTCTTAATGGTTGTATAAAGTTAATAGATTAAAAGAAGTTATTGATATTGGGTATTGGGATTATTAGAGTTGGCAACAAATCACTAGTATTTAAAAGCCAGACACGTCGAGTAGTAGAAAAGATTGAAATGTAGGTATTTACAAGTGGTTACAGTAACTCTTCATAATTGCAGTGAGCAATTAGATTCATGTTACGATAGCTTGTGATTTTAAGATAAGAATATGCATGTTCGGCAGTGTATGTAGATTGTTTCCAAATGATAATTGAATGAAAAGATAAGTAATTTCTAAGAGTTAATGGTAGCTACTCATGGTAATTTAGCTACTTCGATTTAGTACCTGGTCAGTGCAAATTGCTGCGCCAAATCTTTGATAAGTCCTATCTTACCTTTCATCAATTAATAAAAACAACATACAACAGAAATCGAATAAAGTGACAATAATGTTAATCGAGGTGTAAGTTATCAAGAATTGTGTTTCAGTTTTCTCTAATATTTCATTCACAGAATATTAAATAAATGATGAAATCATAATTAAGGTACAAGAATGCAATATCTTTTATTTTTATTTAATTCTATTTTTTATTGAAATCCGGGTATAATTTAATATAATGTGTTCTACTGTTCTTTCCCTCTTTCGGTATTCACACTCTGCATTTACCTATATTTGTTTATGTACCTACGTTTTGCAACGACCATGTAAAGTCAGAAGTGGTATACACTTGTGTGTAACTTTTTATTGGTTTGGGAGCATGTGTAACTTTTTTATTTATTTATTGAACAAATTCCCAGATACAGCATAACTTTGCCATTTTACACAGGGACATGCTAACAAAAGAAAGACAAAAAACAAGACAACAAAAACAACAACATAGAAAAAAGAGTGTAAAAGTAAAACTATTCCGTCAAAGCTCGTTTAATTGCTCTTTCTAACACTGGGTAGCTCGAAAAAATGTCCACATCAGTTGTTACTTGATTATAACAGTTTGGTATTTTATAAAAAAGAGACCTCTGTATAACAGCCAACCTAGGACGGGCAAGATGGAATAGGTGAGTATTCCGGGTGATGCGGGAAGGGACACGTAAGGATAGTTCCTAAAGTAATATTTCCGATCTTAAGCTTCCATTAACTATTTTATGTAGATATTTCAGGTCAGAGATAATTCTGCGTACTTCAGGAGTCTGAATATTAAGATGTCTCAAGAGTTCCTTCTTAGATAATGATCGAAGTGCAGGAACACGAAAACGGACTATAGCGAGGACGAAATTGAGAACAGAATCAAGTCTGGACAGATTTGTAGGTGCTGCCATGGCCCATATGGGAGAGCAGTATTCGATCTTGGGCGCTATTAAAGTCTTATAAAAAGTTGCTAAGGAAGAATTCGAAGAATTCGGTGAATCGATAAAGAAGTCCAAACATGCGCATTGAATTCTTTAGTATTGAGGAGATGTGGTCAGAGAAGGTGAGTTTTGAATCAAAGATGACACCAAGATCGTTATGACTAGCAGAATGTGTGATAGGGGAATCGTTGATATGGTATGTGGAGAGAACAGGAGACTTTTTCAAAGTAATAGTAATACTGTCACATTTCATACTGTTGAGTTTCAAGTGCCACATTTCACACCAGCCTGTAAGGTAATTTATGTCTTCCTGTAGAGCAATTGTGTCATGGAGACACGATATTTCTCTGTATAACTTACAATCGTCAGCAAAAAGCAGAAGGTCACTAGGTTGAGCTGATAAGTGCGTGTAGAGATCATCCATATACAGGAAAAACAGCATAGGCCCAAGTACACTCCCCTGAGATCACGGGTTGGGGGTTAGAAGTCGCCCCTGAAAGAACAACTCTCTGTTTACGGTCCTTTAAGTAGCTTGTAATTAGAGAGAGAAATTTGCCATGTACATTAAATCTATTGGATAGTTTATGAAGAAGATGAATGTGACTGACAGAATCAAAGGCCTTCGAGAGATCAAAGTAGATAACATCTAATTGAGTATTGTTATTCATACATTTGACTGCACAGGAAAGAAGAGTACTTAAGTTTGAGAGACTTGAGCTTTTCGGTAGAAAGCCATGCTGAGAACTATGGAAGTAAGGTGAGGTGAATTTAAGTAGCATGTCTTTGATTATTTTTTCTCAGATAATTGATATTGGAGAAAGAAGAGATATTGCCCTATAGGAGGATACATTCCAAAATATCAATCACATGAATTGTGCAAAGCGTCAAATATATCTTACTAATACAGTATATTTGTAAGAGTTTCGGCGATGAAACATTGCTTTCATCAGACACGGTTTGAATTATTAATTAAAAAATAGTATCTTAAATTTACACAAAGAGTAAGAGTAAAAGGAAAATGCGCTTGCACTTCACAAATCCATTCACTTGTTCCTTCAGCTGTATCTTCCTTTTGTAGAAATATAAAATGTAATTAGATGGAAAATATATTTTTGTAATGAACTGCTTGTCACGTACTTTTACCAAAATTATCACACGTGGTTTAATTTTGATAGCTGCCAAACTGTTTGCTAATATTATATTTTAGTTCTTTCTGATAAAGGAAATATTTCTTTGCCTCACTTATATATGTATATATATATATATATATATATATATATATATAAAGTCAGTTAAATTTATGATATACTTGTTTACCCATGATTCCTTTTGGTGGCTCAGTGGTAGAGCGTTCACCTCCGGTGCTTGGGGTCCCTGGTTCGATTCCATTTCGCGCCGTGTAGACTTTGTGGTGGAGAAACACCGTGCTCGTGGGTTCTCTCGGGGTCCTCCCGTTTCCTCCCACTTTCTTCATTCCACCATTTCATTCATTTCTCATAATCACAGTCTCCTCAGCCTAACCGGCATAGATGTGGGACGTAAAACTTAAAGATTTCATTTCATTTTTGTCATTATTCCTTTTACTTCATCTAAATCATTGTGCTTTACAAAGTAGTTTGCCATGTGTTTCTGATACTTATTGATAATGGTAATGTTAAAATTATCTTATGTAGCAGGTGTAGTGTGGTTTCTTCGTAAGCTAAAATGAGCCACATTTGGACACCTATATGCGTTATATCCATAATTTGACTCATTTTTATACTTCGTGTAATGCCTTGTCCCCAGACACTGCTCCAAATCCCTTATTAAAAGCATTCGGCTTTACCAAATAGTTTGCCCCCTGGTTCTTAATACTTATTCATAAGGGTAATGTTAAAATTATCTTCAGTAGCAGGTATTCTCAGGTTTTATTGCACCCTCCAATGAGACGTATTAGCCCAACTGTCTGCCTTCTATCCACACTTAGACGCATTTTTATATTTCTTTCTGCCCTTTGTGGTCAGACAATGCTTCCATATCCCATTATACCATTTTGCAGTAAATTTGTATTGTATGTTTAATATGTATTTTATATATAATTCGCAATTCCTATGCCCTGTAATTATGATGCTGCGTAATAATGTTATTATTTTTGCATTATCATAGGTAATTGTGAAATGAGTATTAAAGTTCGTTCTTGACTAAATTTTACTCCGAAATATTTTAATGTTGGTGCATTTTGTACTGTCTTTTTAATCATTTTTGTAATTCAGTTTGGATGCAAACTTCGGTGGAAGATTTCGCATTTATCCATTTCATGAGAGATTTATAATTTATTAGCTGAAATATCCATACTTCGCATGGGTCAGATAAAATATCTCTGTAAACAAACTGAACAACGAAAGAAAAAATAATGGTCAATCTCTACTACATTTTTCATATCCGGTAAGAGTCCCCTGAAACCCCCTGTTTCGTAATTTAAAAAGAAAAACGCCTCTGGCCCCCAGCCAATGGGAAATGCATTTGGAAGTCACCGCCTGTGGGAGTATCTCAATTCATCTCACCGACCGAAAAAACTATGGATTTGACACTAATATTTGTCGTTTTGTACTACTTGTACACTGATATCCAAACTTGCCGGTATTTTTCGCATGTCTGTTAATATGTTGTTGTAGGGATATAATTTGATAACGAACTCGCAAGGTATTTCGTATAATATTAGTATGTGTGAAATAGGTAAAGACATGTACGTGCTAAATTTCATGTCAAAAAAGCAGTAAATATGAAAAGTAAAAATAAAACTCTCTTGTCCATTTAGCAACATTTCGTTTCACTCATTCTAATTTTCGTACTTATAATTTTTTTCCTATGAAATTTACCAAAAATATACGTTTTCCCACTATATGCATAGTATCAGTATTAAAGGTACAGTGCAAAATCATTATAGAATTATATTCTTCCAAGAAGACAGTTATAGTTATGCGACAAATATTTTGGACATGAATGTACATGTCTCAGTAAACATCTCCCCCTGAGGCCATCTTGGTCGAACTTACAAAAACTTAGTCTTGGTCTGGAGCCTGAACCAATGTACCTGCGACCAAAATTTGGTAATTTATGGTCCATTCGTCTGGTCCCCAGGCCGTACACAGACACACAGTTACACATACAAAAAAAAACTCTTATTTTCTTTATATTAGACTGTTATTGCACAAGATGGTTCACTTTCTACGTCTGTATTTCTCTTTTATTTTATTCCTCTTCTACTATTGACACTGACAGATAGAAAAATAAACAGTTTCCTAAACCAAAATTCATGCTATTTGATGCAGTAAATTCAGTTCCTTTAAGCACAATTGTAACATAATGTACCAAGCGATCAAGTCAAGGACTAAACCTTAAGTACACCCTTTTATCTTTCCTTCTAACTATTTATACTTTATATCAGTACAATTTTTAGTTTCAATATTCCTTAATTATATTTTATAGACTTTTAAAAATTTTAAATTACATTAAACTTTAAATTAGGATTGCCACTCCACGTTATTAAAGTCCTCAGATTTTTTTTTTTTTTTTTTTTACAAAAAAAGCTGTGCTTAATTATTTGACATTTGTACATCAACTCTGATCATGAACATATTTAACGCATCTTTTGTAGATTTGCTTTATTCTCTAGCCTTATTGCCATTCACAGTTGCCCCTCCCAGATCTCAATTTATTTAATTTATTAAATTTCGTCTTTTAAAAGTGTATATCTAGTTTATTTTGAAAGCAGATAAATAGAAAACAATGTTTTGTTTTTCTCTTCCATACATTGTTACTATTAATTATGATTCATGTCATTTTTGGAGGGAACTTTGTTCAGCTATGCTTTGGTCAAAAAATTTTACGAACAGAAATACTTTCTTTTTATAAAGTCTTGTGGCTTTAGGTCATGGTGTTTTCTTGTTAATTATTAGTATGTTTATTATATTTCACATTCCGTCATTTCCGACTGGCTCAAAAATGTTGGTGAAACCGAGGTGTGTTCACCGTTGAGTTCGTTTCTTACTTTTTTTCGTTACCTATCTATGTAACATCGTTTGCAAAAAGTGTGTTTATTAAGAACTTCATTGTTCCTCTAACCCATTTGGTGCAATAATTTTTCTAATGCCTATTTTTGATTGAGTGCTACATATTTTCTCTTACGTAGGACACTTATACAAAAGAAAAATATGTTTTGATTGTATGTACCGAGGTACTCCCGGTACAGCCTGTCCTATATATAGGACATTGGCCTTTTGGGTTGACAAATCTAAAAAAATGAACATAATTGTATCTTAATTTTTACTAAGTTTTATTAAACAACGTTTGCAAGATTACATATTCGTACAATGTGATTTAGCACCTTTACACAGCACTGTTACACTAACGATGGTAATTATCAAAGCTCGGAACAACACACAAGCCAACCTGGCATTCCTGACATGATGCCATCGGCTTTTCTGGACATCCTTGACATCTTTGCTTTTCTTCCTCGTTTCGTATTAAAGTATGTTTGCTAGCTTCCCGTGCTTCTGAAAGCTTTCTGTACAGTCCCTGTGGCCCGGGACGAAATCTGGTCGATGCAAACTGTGAGAGCAATGCCATTGTAATGCTTCTGTGAAATTGTAGAAGATCAGAATTACCTAAGTCCAAGATCTGATAAACTTCCCATCCAGCAACTAAAACAGTCTCAACAAAATTCGTAAATAAGCTACAATACAATTTCTTGTCCTTGATCTTGATTGGGTATAAGCTAATCAATTTGTCAAATAAATCTACGCCATTCTTGAATTTGTTGTATGAAGCACTACATGAAGGCAGTTTGATGTTTTCTTTACGCCCTTTATTATTTCGTGTTACCGTTTCCACAAAATCAACGGATTGAAAATCCGTTAGAACAGTCACAGCCTTGTTATCATTCCATTTAACCATAGTGACTTCTGAGTTACGATCAAACCTTCTGTCCACAAATCCTCTTACCTTTTTTGTTAGTTCTTTTGACGACATCAAAGGATATTTTCCGGTTCTATTTTCCATGACTGTTCCAGCCATGAAAATGTTTGTTTGTCTCAGATTGGAAGCAAGATTGTATGACGAAAAGAAGTTGTTCATATATTCCGAAAGTCATACTGGGTTTTCCACAACGGACAGCAAAGATTCCACAACATAATCGGATAATCTGGTATCCCCTTGAGATCCAGGTTGGTAGGGAATTATATGCAGTGGATAACCGTTGTGTGTGGCTAACATCCACAACTTGTACCCAAATTTCCCCGGTTTACCCTTCGTATACATTTTCAAACTATTTCTACCATAATATCTTACCATTCTCTCATCTATATTTAGTTCATCGATAAATACCTCAAATTGTTGAATAGCATCATTTTTTAGATTATACAAGGGTGTGACTTTAAAGTAGTGGTCAGTTTTGACTATAACGTCGTTATTGTTGAAGTGAATAACCTTTTTTAATTGTCTGAATTTGTTGCATGACATAATCTGCACAATTACTGGAAAATTGCAGTCAGTTGATGTCTCCTAATACATCGACTATCGTGGAACGAAAACGTAATTACTATACAACAAAACTCCTAAAAATTGCCCGATGTCATTTTCACATACGGAAAAGTCTGTATTATGTTGAGCAACATATCGGTTTGTCTCAGTCACGGCGTGTGCAATAATAATCTTTTCAATTAATTGTTTGAATATCTGAATTGACGTTCGTTTGTTAATTCTGGTTTTAAATTTTCTACGTGAGAATTGTCCACTTCCAACGGTGTCTTTGAATATGCACACTTACTTTTACTCCATTTTGGTCCTTTACCACTTTCTTCAACTAACAACGTATTATCATTTTTACCTTAAATTAGTGTCACGGTCCAGCACACCTTAGGAATGCCCTTTTCCCCCACATCCTGAATGCACGACCTTCGTTTTCAAGGACTGCGTCATTAATAGTTTCTTCGTCACTAACCAAATCAGGCTCTGGTGGAAATATTACAATATTAACACCATCTTCTTCTGAGTCGGTCGGTAAGTTTTCCAAGTATTGAAGTATTTCCCCTGTTGTTGTGAAGATCTGAAATAAGAAGAAAAGATATGGGACATGTAGATAGAACTTAACCTATCCTAGCCTAACATGTAACAAAAAATTTTAAAAAAAAGCAGATGGTCAATCGCGACAATGCCACCACGATTAACCACACAAAACCCCGCAGCCAATGGGGCTGGGGGCCTGACATGGAAGTATAAACCTCCAGGACATGCCTAGACGGCGTGAGTTGGTTGTAGGGGTTACATCCAGAAGTCCTAAACGGCAGAAGTCCTAAAAATATAGCACTAGATTTAAATTTTAGAACTTCTGCAGTTTAGGACTTCTGCCATTTAGGACTTGTGCCGTTTAGGACTTGTGCCGCCGTATGATTTTTACTACTTCTGCCGTTTAGGACTTTTGCCTTTTAGGACTTCTGCCGTTGAGGACTTGTCCCACGATATGACTTTTAGGACTTCTGGCGTTTAGGACTTCTGCCGTTTAGGTCTTGTGCTTTTTCATTCACTTGCTCTAGTTCCGAAATTCGCCACCACCACACGATGCAGCAACTAGCTATATTTGTACTGCTAAGATTATTATTATCACTATCTGTTCTGCACTTATACACGAATTACAAAATAGAGTCTATTTCATTCTAAGAATCAATTACATAATTAGTTAAGACATTCGTTTCTTTCAAATGGAGATACGAGAATCCCGAGACAAATTCCTAAAACAAAAATAAATAAACAATAAATAAATAAAAATAATAAAAATGTTTAAAAAGCATATTTTATCAGACTTCTGAGACCAAGCAAACATTCAGAATTGGAATATATACTGTGCGGAGCGTATTTTATTAGGAGTAGAACAAAAAACCACCAAAGTTTACTTAATTAGGACAAAAATTCACTAGACATTTCACGAGTGAACATTAAATGCCAACTATATACATAAAGAATGCAGTAAATTTAAAATTGAACAAATTACATTTATTATGCAATACAGTGGGTGACATTCATAAGTCCTGAACGGCACAAGTCCTAAAAGTATAGGCACTAGACGTAAATTTTGGGTCCTGTGCCATTTTTGCAGAAATTACTACATAGTCATTTAGGGGTGTAGCCTGCAAATTTTTCTAGGGGAGCATGATTTTTATATATTAAAAGCAAATCAAAAGTTTATTTCCAGATTACGAAAGCTTCAATAAGACAATAAATTTGTACATATTACACATGTACATAAATACATAATATTATTATATTTCCAGTTAGTTCCTACGGGTTCGATTCCAGCCGGGAGCTCATGTGGTTCGGATTCCACGTTAATCAGTAGGTCCACGTCTCATATAGCCTCGCTGCTGAAAGGGACGGTAAACTAAAATCAACTCACCTCAACTCCAGTTAGTTCCTTTTTGAAACCTGGACCTTGACACAGCGTAAATTTAAAACCACAGCTTGTGGGAAATGTACGAATTAGTTAGTTATAAGAAATCGGAAACTGTTCATGGAAGTCCATTTGTTTGTCTGTATTTATCTTCTGTTATATAAAAGAGTAAAGATGAGTGATTTTTGCGCATACTACTACTAGTAGAGTCGTTCAATTTTAATTATAAAATATAATTTTCTTATGAAAGCAGGACATACAAAAGAAATTTTGGAAATAAGTACCGTAAAAAGGGTGGTGCAGGATTTTTTAAAGGGTAGTGTATCTCGCAAGTTTCTGAAGCTAGTAAAATGAAACTTGGCATATAAACTTTCCTGTTAAAAAAATAAAAATCGAACACATAAAAGGGAAAGCGCAAAGGGAGCACTTTTCTTTTTGTTCGAATTCCCCACAGGCCAAAATATGTGAGTAAAATCTCCGTTTCGATGAGCAAGAAGCAAATATGTCAGCCAAATAGGCTTTGGAAGTGTGGGTGAGATCCAAAGCTATCGCTAAGAGTTATCAAAAAGCTAAAAAAGATTGGCTCTGGGAAACAGAAACGCATTTTCCAGAGACTTAAGCATAAAAATGACTGAGTATGGTGTAGACATTTCGCCTGAAAATGTTCGAAGGGTTCTTTGTGTTAAGGGAACAAAATCACTCAGGCCAAGAAAGAAAGTAAAAATAACTCCAATCATTGCATAAAAGCTCCTCGAATGGGCACGAGGCAAAGAACATTGGACTGCTGATGATTGGAGAATAGGAGTTTCAGTAATGAATCCTGTGTCTTCGTGTCTGATGAAAAAATGAAAATATAATTTTTGAGTTTTACGTCCCACGATTATGCCGGTTAGGATAAAGGAGACGATGATGATGAGGAACGAATGAAATGGTGGAATGAGGAACGTGGGAGGAAACGGGAGAACCCCGAGGAAACCCACGCACACGGTGTTTGTCCACCACAAAGTTCACTTGGCGGGGACTGGGATCGAACCCGGGACCCCAAGCACCAGAGGTGAACGCCTGTCTGATGAATATTCACAATATGTACGACTAGTGTTGCAAAGGTCTAGAAAAAAGGAAATTTTGGGTAAAAAAACAGTTTTTGCAGTCTTTCCCGAACCTGAAAAGGAAACAAAAAGATTGGGGAAAATTGAAATTTTCGAATGTTTCACACATTATGCTTTTAAAATGAAAACTATTTTATTCTTACTACTTTACAGTTAAGATAATTGAGTAGTTATGTTTTTAGAATAGGAAAATTATATGGCAATAAATATATTTACACCATTCCTTTAAAGTTAGCACCGTGATAGAATGGAGTTATAGCTACAAAAATACTGAAATGTAATCGAAGTTAGATTAAATAATATAGACGCATTTAAATTATCTTAAGTAATTTTATAAAGTTACCATTTTATGTCAGGGAAATTTTAAAATAACAGGGCCAGATTCATTTTAGTTAATACCAGTATTCTATGTTAAAATTTAATACAGTATGTTTTAGTTAATACCAGTATGTTATGGAGACACGTATCTTCCTTCTGCTGTGTAATTTTTTGTAAATTTTGAAACCACTAGAAAAAAATATTTTGTTCGAAATATTGGCAAAACCCAGATAATGTAATTTAAAAACTATTTATTCCCTTGATGCTAATCTTATTTGCTGTAACGTGTCTACAGCATCTATACATACAACGTATTTTGCTAGCAGGAAAAATAGTTAAAGCAACATCTTTTAATTTTACTTTTTAGTTTTCTGATAAAAATACCTCTTTATTATTTGTATATTTTTCGAAGAACTCAAAAAAGAGAGAATTTTCTTTACATATACACACATACACCGCATAAGTGCGTAAATTTAAGCAGCGACAAATATATTAAAGAATTTAACATGTGAGTCTTCCATTCGTTATTCTTAAAGACTAGCAGAACATCTGTTCTTCACACGAGGAGAATAGTATCATTTTCGGTATAAGGAGCATCAAATCTGTCACCAGTGAACTTAGGGACCACAAAACTATGAGTTTGACCCTAGTATCAGTCATTTTTACTTACTATTACGTGTCATCCTCTCCCTTTAGGAGTAATAACGGGTGCTGAATTTGGGTTTAAACGGAATCGGAAGTGTCACTGTTCATCTCAGGACCCCAAAAACCATCAATGCAACACTAGTATCTGTCGTTTTGGATTATATATATATATATATATATATATATATATATATATATATATATATATATATGTCCGTCTCCAAGTTGCGGGGATGCATTTCGATTTAAACTGCTTCGGAAATGTTACTGTTTATTTCAGTGACTCTAAAAACTATGGATTCGACACTAATATCGGTCATTTTCGATCATTCTTATGGGTCATTCTATTTGAAAAGGGGTTTTTGAGGGTTTGAAAAACAAAATTTTTACACTGTTCAAAATCATTATTTTCTTTATTTTTCTGTTCGCTATAATGACTTATAACATCAATATAGTGGTTCAACACGAGAACCAATATTTTGAGAAATATTGGTAAATTTGAAAAATGCTCTGAACGGAGGTGACAGCTAACTGAACAGAGATGACAGCTAATTGAATGGAGAAGACTTTATACCAGCATGGATGTGACATCACATGAACGAAAGTGACAAGACCATCTGTATTAAATTGAAAAGTAAAAATTTGTAACGAATTTCGAAAAAGGTAGTATTACATAATATAACATTAGTATTACACATGTGCATACATGATTATCAGTGTCCAGAATTCAATTTTTGACATTAGCATTCAAATGAAGTATAGTATTTTGTTTAACATATGCTATCCTTAATAATTGTTTATTATAAGAAGAAATATGATGTGCGCATTAAAAATGTAGCTAGTTAAGAAGTCTCATTGTGACGAAATTAACTTCTGCTAATTTTACAGTCTTTGTGTAATATCTTCAAAATGGATAAAATTAATCAAAAAGTGGAAACTCATTGTACTAGGCAAAGATAATATTATTTTGCATGAAATACCGTTATCATGACTCACCTATGTACTTTAGTTTTGCAGCCATTATTTAACGTGAAAATAAATGTTGTATCTAAAAAATTTCGGAAAGCAAAAACAGATAGGTGAGTCGTGATAACGGTATCTCATGCAAAATATTCTTGTCTAATATATTGCTTTTCCACTTTTCGATTAATTTTTATCTATTTTGAAGATATTACAATTAAACTGTAAAATTAGTGGTAGTTTAATTTTGTTCCATTGAGGCGTCTGAATGGATAGCACTTAAAATACGAAAAATCAAATAGAGCCAAGCACGAAGAATCACATCTTCCAATTTAGAGTTTCAATAAAGGTTTTGAGAATGAGACCAGTATTAAGTACAAACATGTTGCCCTCGACTGGTTATAACAGGTCATTTCAAACTACAACAACGTCCTTTTTCTCCGCATATGAAATGTCGTCACAAACTGGAAAGGTGAATGTCTTTATACAGGATTTCCTCATATACTTTACTTCAAACTCGTCATGAGCCACGGATAAAATCAATCCTACGCAATGTCTGAAGTTCTTCTTACTTGAAAACCTGACAACAACTAAATTATTTTCACATAGTTTGTTGTGACATCTCTGATACAGCGGTCTCCTCACTTTCTGAACTAGTGTAAACTTCTTTGTATATCGATTTTCTTTGAATGTTCTCTTCTTTTTCACCTCAACCATAGGTTGGTGGGCAACATGGACGTCAATCGTCAACCTGCCAGTGACAATTCAGTGGGTAGGACTCTCTCAGATACAAATGAATATGTACCACCATTCACAGGTAGTGATGTTTGCGGGAATTAGAAAAATGCTATAGCATGTAATATTACGTGGAGAATTGCATTGTGTAAAATGGGCTTTAGGGAACAGTGAAAGAATCGATTTCATTAAAACAATTTGTTTCGAATGCAAAATTATTGTCAATTTGCACTTAATCAAAAAAAAAAAAAACGGCAAACGTAATGCATCAACAATAGAGAAAATTATTCAAGAATTAAAATCAAAGTAGTATCTCATTTACATAGCAATCTTTGATTCTTTTTTGTCTCCCTTAAGGATTTGTTTAGGTTTTGTTCTGATATACAATGCAGTATTTTATTTCCGTTGTATCTTGTAATTTCAAATCTACGTAAATATTAAAAGAGATAAACGGATAGATATGAACTTGTAATGTTATAACGGTAATGACACAGTACTTTCGATATTAAAAAATATAAACAAGTTCATAAGGAATATTATAAAATTGGACATCATCTGGAAAATTTGTTCTGCACAGCAGATACAAGTAGTTTGCATAGGAAAGTTTGCAAAAATTTTGATTTTCAGTCCTTGTATGTTCAACAAGTTTCGTGTTTAAATGAATATTAAAACAGTAATAACTTTAGAAAATTAAATCATTCTATTTATTTTAAAATATCATATTTCTCTGAGATACTGCACTTAGATTTATTCCGCGTGCCTGTAAGAATAATTGCACATGCTACTATTGGTGCGCATGCCGTAATTTGCCAAGGTTTATTGCAAAATGTCACTCCGTGCACATCACATCCCCTCCGTGCACGCAGTAATGAACGGAGGTGACATTACTTTATACGCACGGAGGGACCAAATTCCGTCATTATGGCACGATTAAGATATACCCCTAACGTTAGATTCTATTTACCCTTATTTTCAGCATTACTTCTTAAAATGTGACAATATGATTCAACTAAATTAAATTATCATCTATAAATACCTTTTTATAGTTTCGAACGGAGTTGACAGCTTGTGCTGAACCAAATTATAACAGCTGCCATTTCAGTCTAATAAAAAGGAACAATCATCACCAACAAACTTACCTCTCTAGTAGTGTCATTGATACCAGTCCTAACGCACCCCCTACCTCCATATTTTTGACTAGAACAGAAAAATATCACAAAATATTTTCATAATTGCAACTCCAAAGTAAATTGGGTAGTGTCTCTGCGCATTAGCTTTTATCGCATTTAAAATCAAACAAAAAAGAACTAACTATTTTGGATATTTTATATTTAATAAATAATGAAAAAGTGTGTAATTTGTGGAGAATTAAAACAATACCAAGAATTTGCTCGAAATGGAAACAAGAAGGTTGATAACTGTAAAAGATGTTATAGAGCAGAGAATTTGAACAAAGAAATTGAACAGGGTTCAAAATATTCTGGACCGTTGGTAAATTATTCACTCTCATCAAAAGAACGAGTGATTGAAATACATAATAAAATTTTAGAACATGACTTTATAAAAATAACGTATTTTTTCTGTAAGGATATAGACACACGATTTATGATTTTAAGACCAGCAACATTATCGGAATGCAAGTTTGTAGATTCAACATATAACTGTAGGTTTTACATTACCAGCACCACAAGTTATGTTATTTAAAGATATAATACGTGTTGGTTTCCCACCATATCTTACTAGAAGGAACGAAGCTAAATCTTGTTATGACTTAATTAATGAAAGAAATATTAACAATAGATGTGTTGTGTGTGGAATTCCTGCATATTATAATGAAGCCTTTTGCTCCATATCCCATATATAACTTCATGATTGGATACAAAGTAAAATGTCAGAATCTAAAGAAAATGGGTATAATATCACTAACTACAAATCGCCACTAGATGACTAACGTAAGTACTAAGCATTTTTTAACATTAGTTGACTAGCACAATTTTGAGACTAGACTTTTGGCATATCAAAATTGGCTAAAGAGTTGTTTGCGTATAGAATTTTATAGCACTTAACTATAAAGAACTTAAATCTACTTTAGCTCTTCTATTCGTTGTGTTTCTCTTTCTCGTCTACTCTTAACATATTGATCATATAACTGTTTTAACTTAAGAACCAAGTCTTCTTTCCTTAATTCTATGTTATAATGACCCCAAGCTAGAGTATGTATACCAACCATCATTAAATATTGTCTCTTGTTCTCATAAGCACTTAATGCTAACTTGTTTTCTTCTACTGAGTATACATTATGCTTTTTGCTACGAATATGATTTTGCACTTTATATAATTCTTTCTTTTCTAAAACACAGTTCTCATAATCCTCAAATGATAAATCTTTAATAACTACACTTTTCTTTATACCCTTTTCTTTTCTAATCGGTTCATCCTGATCTACTCCTTTCTTTTTAATAGCATACATTTTTGATTTTATACCTACAAATTTCTCTATTACAACACCTTTCAATTCATCTTTAAATTTTCCTAATACCTTTTTGTTAACTAATTTCAACCCATATTCATTGTTTTCTTTATAATCAGAGGTATCTAAATATTCATACATATCTCTCATATCTTTGTAAAAGTCTTTTGTTTCTATAAGTGTGTAACAGAATCAGTATCAGTCATTAACAATTTTACATTGTCTCCATATCTCTTTTTCAAAACATTGTAGTAAAAATCATACAAACATATTTTATAAATATCTAGTACTGCTATTCCTAAATAGATAGGCTTGTTAAATATAATTTTAGTTTTATACATATGAATAGCAGCTAAATTCTCAGAGAATATCGTTCTATCTTTGAAGCTACGTTTAGCTACTAAATCCTCTAATAAATTTTCATCATGTATTATTCTTACATTTATTCTTTTTCTTATATTCTCCATAGTTTTACCAAAGACATCATTATTAGCTAAGTAATAAAAATCCTTCTCAAATTCATTCTTTGCTTGTGATCGTATATTAGTATTTAGATTTATATATTTCCTTAACCAGGCTGATTCTTTAAATGTTATTATCTTATGTATTTTTTTAAGTTTCATCCCTTGTGGCAAATAGAATTTAAGATTTTGATAGTGTAGTATATAATGCTCTTTATCATATAGAGTTGCCAATAATTTTGGAAGCTTTTTGTTATTAATGTAGTTTTCTGGAGCTAAGGGAAAATCTGAATGTTTATTATGGAATTTCTTTGGGTATTCTAAGTCGACTTCTAAAATATAACCATCTTCAGAATCATCTTTTGTTTGTAGTATTGTTTTCGCTACGTGTTTCTGATTATACTTATTAACATATATAAATTGAAAATCTCCATACTGCATGTGATGATTCATCGCCCATCCATACTCGTTATTTGCATCCATGTAGGTTATATAAAAGCTTATTTTCTTCTTATCAAAGTTATCTAAGTATTTATTATTAGCAACTGCATATCGGTTTGAACATTGAAAAATTCCACCTCTTATAACTTTCTCTATAAATAGTAATTTGTCATAATCAGTCAATAATTCTAACTTTTGTTTCGGCATCTTTAACATTGTATCCCAGAAAAACCCAGAACCAGTAAGATACCTAGCTGGATCTAATTTATATGTTTTAAGAGCTGTATGTCTGAAATTTTCAATAATATCTGTTAGTTGAAGAACATCTGTCTTATTATAAAAATGAGCATATCCTTTTATTGTTCTTAAATCGAACTCTTCACAAACTCGTACATGAAGCATAAGACGCTCAGGACTCATTTTTTTCTCCTGTTAATCTCTTTGTAAATTTGTCTGCAGATAATGGAACAGGCTCTTCTAACTTTTCCTTAGAATCAACAAGATCATATGGATAATCACCTTTAGTACGAACTAATTCAAGCTGATTCTTATTTGGCAAAAACTTTGATGTTTCTCGAAATTGTTCTAGCTTTAAATGCTTTGTTAACTCTGCTAAACCCTTTAGTAAAAATCTGAATGAATCAATGAATCTTAGTTTGATAGATCTATCTTTTCATTTTACATCCTTATACCGAATGGCTTTTGAGAACGTAATGTAGTTTTCTTCAGTGTTAGCTATTACATCTATTTTTTTCTTTCTCATTTCCACCTCCTAAACTTTTTATAAATAAATGCGCATCATACCTAGAGAGATTGTGGAAATATACAGGAATAAATCTTGGATTTGTATATTTTATATTACAATAAGAATGAGCAGCATCTCTAAATTTACCTGTTAAATGATCATGATCATGCACTTCTGTTTTACATGACTCTCAACTATTTTTAAGCTTTTTATATTCTTTCTTACATTCTACTAGGACTTCTTTTATCTCTTTCCTCTGCTCTTTTATTTCTGTTATGCTGTCATCCTCCTCGTCTTCTATTTTGAGATAGTTTTCTTCTTCCAAGTGTATAGCACCTTCTTCTATTTTCATTTTTAAATACTCAATTTTAATCTTTAAGCTTTCTATTTTCTTCACTAATAAACGTGGCAGAGCTTCAAGACTTCCTTCACAAATATGACATATTGTAGCTGATTCATATATCTGTTCTTCTTCCTCAGATAATGGAGTCATAGGTGTATAAATATCATATATTTTTGCTATTTTGATTGCTTCTTCTGTTAACCTTTTTATAAGCTCATCTGCTACATTATTTCCTATGTATTCTACTGGTTCACTTTTGTAGGATTCCAAAGTGCTTTATACATAGTAAGCAAAACTACTAGGTTCATGTAGTTGATAAGCATTTGAGTAGGATCTTTCAGGATCAGGTTGACATGAACTTATTCTTCTTAGTAGTGATTCTAAGTCTGCTATTTTTATGAATGGTATTCTTAAAGAACGCTTATCATTTACAAATTCTAATATCTTATTCCATTCTCTAGGTAAAATGATCTTAGCAGCAGAATGTAAACCACAGTATTCTTCATGTTGTTTTAATAAATCTTCTGATTTAAAATGCTTAGCTAAACATCCCTCACATATAAATCTCTTTGTTTTGTTATTTGACTTCCAACAAGCTTCCATAAATCTTTAATCAAAGAGTAATGTGTTTTATCTCTTATCTTTAAATATAAAAGACGAAAATTATCTTGTTTTCTTTCTTTCTTTAGGTATTCTAAGTGGGTAGATCTTTTCATTATCATCTATAGTAAAGACACTGACAGATATATTAGCTCTGTTTTCAAATTTTGCTATATCAGTAATCTGCACAGGAAAGGGAATTTCTTTAAAATATTTATCAAATCCTTGCCCATATTATCTAGGAACTCTTTATGGATCTCCATTAACAGGGTGTAATATTCTTAGAGCAGACCATAAAACGCATTTGTTATCTTTGTTTTCAATATTAATGCATGCTTTTCTACTTTTAATTGTTTCTGGAATTTCTATACATCATGATCCATTCATTGCTACGTATTTGTTAACTCTTAGCTCGAGATGGTCAACAGAATGCAAAGTCCAACCTGAACCCTTTTCTTGAAACTCTTCCATCTCTGACCTAATTTTTGTAGTTGCAATTTATAATATTCATTTAGATCGGTGAATTGAAATATAATTTCATTTGACGTTTTAAAATTATGTTTTCGAATCTGCTTATCTGTTTTGAAGCTGCATGTGAATGACATATTTACCTTAAGTGCATTAAAATATTTAAATCCATTTTTAATCATACTTTTGACCAGTTTGCTAATTGAACGTAGGAATTTGGAAGGATCTTTATATCCACCTATGTTTTTTTATTTTGAAAGTATGTAATCTATATTTAAATTAAGTTTCTTTTAGCTCAACACTTATATTTGCTCTTTTAGGCTTCGGTTCTTCAAATACGTCTTTTTTAAATGGGAACAGTTTTAAAGCTTTCTTCCTATTTAATCTCTTAGGTTTTGGTTTTTCAAAAATGTCTTCTTGAAAAGGAAATGTTTGGTTAAAGTTTAATCTGTTTTGTTCATCTTCATGTTCAATAAGTTTGTCAATAAGTTCTGCTTTTCTTAATCGGGAATATCCTTTTATTCCCTTTCCTTTACATAAGTATTTAATTCAATTACAGTATGTTTAATTAAATTCATTATTATTCTATCACTTTTTATTATACAAAAATAATTTTAATGATTTTCGTTATGTAATAGAACAGTTAATATTCATGTGCTCTAGGACATCTCGATGTTTATTAGCACTTTTACTAGAACATGTCTTTCATGGTAACAACCCATCAAAGCTATTATTGAGCTAATGAAAACTAATTCATTTTCAGTTTAATAATAGAAATTTCTTGATATTTCTACATTTGTGTATACTTCCCAATAAGCTCTGTTTTTAAATTCTCTCATGAATGACTCAGATAGTTTATTAGTTCTAACATTACAATATTCAGCTATTATCCGCCCGTCTATCTTGTCAGCATATTCCCTCATAATAGCCTCTGATAACTCTTGATGATATGATAAAGCATAAAAGTTAAATCTATCATCATAATTTCTTATAATATCGTCTGAAAGGTATGATGCTCTGATATTAGATCAAAGTTAATGTTATCATCATAATCTCTTATAAAATCATCTGAAAAACATTGATGCTTTGCTATTAGATCAAAGTTAATTTTATCATCATAATCTCTTATAAAATCATCTGAAAGACATTGATGCTTTGCTATTAGGTCAAAGTTAATTTTATCATCATAATCTCTTATAAAATCATCTGAAAGACATTGATGCTTTGCTATTAGGTCAAAGTTAATTTATCATCATAATCTCTTATAAAATCATCTGAAATACATTGATGCTCTGCTACTAGATCGAAGTTAATTTTATCATCGTATCTTCTCATCCAATCTTCAGACAAATTACCTGTACAAATTGTATTCCACTGTTCTTCAGTTAACGTTTCTAGTATATTAGAAGGAAGATCCATAGCATTAGATTTTAATATAAAAGGCTCTAGTTTTTTATTGTTTTTGTTGTTTTGGTTTTTAAATAAATGATCTAGCATGTCTAATGATTTAGTAAAATTAATTTTGTTTTCGATATTTAAATAATTGCACACATTGTCGAATATAGGCTTAGCAGCAAGTATCGATGCCAACCCCTTGTATTATAAAAAATAGGAAAAAAATTAATCATTTTCGTTATCTAATAGAACAGCTAATACTGAAAATTATGATGTTTATTAGCATATTCTGTTAAGACAGGACTTTAATGGAAATAACCCTATTAAAGCTACTAATTCATTTTCACTCGTTACATGGTTTTTATATAAATAATTCATAAAGCACCGCTGTGACTTAAGAAGAAATTACTTCATCATAACCTTCATAACCATCACTATCATTTTCACTCTCACTACCCCAATTTAATTCTTGTGAGTGTTCTGCATTCTCTTTTTCTTTTAATATCGTCTCTTTTTCTTTAATAATATTGGTTTTTCTAATAGTGTTGCTAAGAGTTTAAGTTCTTCGTGAATTAGTTTAAATCTATCATGTAATAAATCAAAATGTTTCTCCATTTTTATTATATAGAAAATCTTTCGTCACTACGGATTAAGTTTCTACATAGGAATAGATTTTAGTCGATCATATAAACAATCAATTTCTTTAACCAAATGTTCTTCTGATAGGGATGTCCAAAACTCATTACCCGTACCTTTACGAATATCTAGTTCTTGTCGTACTAGGTTGGATAACTTAATACTGTTAGGATCTCTAAACTTTTCGTATATTATATCATGATTCGGATATTTTTCTTCTTCTTCATTAATAGGCTTATATAGGCTTCTCTTTTGGCATCTCATAGCATAATAAGGGAAAGGATCATTAAGTTTGTTCTTCTTGTATATGATTAAGCAATTATCTTTTGAATTATCATCGTATATGGTGCTGCAATTTCTTTTAAGGCCTCGTTTTGAATTTTCAATTTCTCCATTGTTTGTTCTATTTTTCTACTCTCGTTTGCAACTCTTCTTGATCTTCGTGAAACTGTTTAAAGCTAGAAACGAAATAGACTTCGATAATATCATAGCATTTGTCATAGAAGTCTTGTGATATCCATAAAGCAATAGCAAGAAATATTTTGCTATATACATATGTTCCTGAGATAATTGGTGGGTGTTTCTTTGTCTCCTCCTTTTATTAGATATGTGGAGCAACAGCCGGAATTCCGGCGGTTGATTTTCTCTTTATAATACCTTATTAGTTCTTTTGATTGTTTATTTTCTAACCAATGTTCAAATTCTTTGCCACCATCATTACATAGTTTTGTAGCATTAAAGTATCCTGCACTCTTATCTATAATCAATTTGAAATCACCAAAAATAACATACCAATAATTGTCTTTAATCTGTTCGTGGCAAATATCGTTTAAACTAAGAGAACTATTCATAGTACCCATATTTATTGTTTAGAAAATATTTTTTTAAAATTTATTTTGTTACCACCTAGTTTTACTGTGTCAGATAAGTTTCTGAAGTGGCCGTTCCTATTAAACAAATTATTCTAGTCATCTTAACTTAAACAATCATTCATGCATCTTCATTTAAACACAATCATTATTCATCTTAGCTTAAACACAAGTGGAACGATTCATTCCTATTAAACAAAATATTTTAGTTATCTTAGCTTAAACAATCATTCATCTATCTTTATTTAAACATAATCATCATGGAAGGTTTGGGTTGTTTTGTTGTTTGTTGTTTGATGAGTAACGTATTGTTACCCTTATCTCATTAAAACTAGCCCTTTATGGTTATTATTCCATAAAAGACATTTATATTTACATTACAACATTACTTTTATTTATCCAGCTATTATGTTAATCATCAAATCCTAACCATTTAACGTATACTTTGCTACCTTTCTTTCCCAACATCTTCTCCACCAAGTATTCATCTTTATGTTTCGTCTTTAATAGTTCTGGTTCGTAAAATCTGCCTTGTACATCCTCTTCTTCTAAATCTTTAATTCTATACGAAGATGGATTAGATGGAATAACTTCGCTAATAACAAATACTTCTGTTGACCAATTAGATGTATATCCTTTCTCAAACAACCCTTTTGATTTACTTATACGAACATGATCGCCTAATTTGTATTTGGGTTTAACACACTTATATTCTATCTTATATACTTTTTCCAATATAGTTCGCTCATTCTTCTTGCTAACTTCTATAGGCTTTAAACCAATTGTTCTATGCAGTTGATTATTATATTCGCTAACGAGTGTTGGTAATATCTCTATCCATTTATAATTTCCTTTGTTTTGTAAATTTCTTCCACATGTTTTGTTTAAGAGTTCTATTGAACCTCTCAACAACAGAAGCTTTCTTACCACTATAGGTTGAGTAATGATTAATCTTTTTTTCTCCATCAACTTTTTAAATTCTTTATTGTAAAACTCTTTGCCTTGATCAGTCTGTAAGTTACTAGGTTTCCTCATTCTTAATATGGATTCAAATCCTTCTGTAACATTCTTACCACACCTCTCTCTAACAGGAACAGCAAAAGCATATTTCGAAAATACATCAATAATCGTTAGCAAATACTTATAGCCTTTATTTAACTTGGAGACACCTTTTAACACACCACTATCTATTTCCAGAAGATCAGCTTGCCACAAATCATCTATACTTTTAGCAATAACACTTAACCTACTTTAATTCTTTCTGGAAGGTTTGTGAATTTCTTCTATAATGTCCTCTCTAATACTTTTACCTTCTTCTAGTCAATGTTTCTTTCTAACGAATTGAGATTTATTTCTATTTCTATGTACATAATAACAGTTAATACCTGCCCTTCTTCGAAAGCAGAATTTTTATCTGCTTGAAACGTAATTATATCACCATTTTTAACGTCTAAAGGAAAAGTTTCAACTAAAGTATCGTTCAAAAATATATGTAGATTGTATTTATCCAAACTTAATTGCATATGCATTATTTTCCCATTATAGAGAAACTTATAACCATTCGATAGATTAAATATTATAAAGATTGGATCTTTAGCATTCTTAGTTCTCAATAGACATAAAAGATTTATAGTTTCTGTCTTCATAATGAACATATTTGCTTCTTGGTTTGATTTTTGAAAATCTTCTTTTGTAACAAATTTATCTATATCATTTTTTCTAACAACATTCTCCAACTGCGATGATATTTCTGCTTTGTATTGATTGAATTCTGATATAGGAACCATTGCACTAAACAAAAGAACTACACTAATATTAATCTTTTGATTTTTTCCATATATTCTTTCCTCAAGACATTAACATCATCTATCTTTATGTATGTGTTTTGTAATGATTTTAATATATCCTCAAATTTGTTTCTATCACTTTCTAATTGATTACTTATTGATCCAAGCTGATGAAAAGTTACTACATCTTGTTGATCAACAGCATCAGCTACGTTAAATATATTTTGCTATTAAAATCAACCCATGTTGTATTATTTGTTGTGGAAACTTTATCTACATCACTAAGGTTTTTGAGCTCTTTACTAATGATGATGTTTTCTCTACTTTTAACATTACCAAAGATATCCATATTTATTATATACAAAATTTATATCTATTTAACAGCGAGAAGAACAGTTAGACGAGCTCCAACAAAATCAATTAAATCACCATTCTCATCTCGAATTGAAACTTTAATATTATTAAATTGGTTGTGATGTATTGGGAAAAATATGTTTTCTTTAGCCTCATAAATAATTGGTTCTCTAAATTCTGCATTTGTTCTAAATGTTGCGATTAAATTTGTTTCGTTATGGGTTGTATCATTGTTTTAGAATCACACCTTCTGCTAAATCACAGTGAATATTTATAGTATCGAATGGGTGAAACTTTGGTATCTTATCTCCAACATGTTCTATGTTACTAGCCAAGTTTTTCTCGCTAAAACCTAATACAGTATTAATGGTATCTAAGATCATGTTACAACTCTCGTTAAATATTTTAACTCTATTTTTCTCTCTGTTCTCAGTAAATTTAATATTTTTAAAAGGATGGGTGGAATATGGAATATTTGATTTAATATATTCTTCTATTTTTTTCAATTATATTGACCAGGTTGAACTATGAGTTGTTTTGTATGATTAGGAAAGTCAGAAATGTTACTACAAAATGTTAATTTATTATTTCCTTCTGTAATGTTTGGAGTTAAGTATGTTGTATAAAATCCTGCAAGAGCTATTTCTAAGTTGCTTTAAATGGATAATGCAAAGACGTGTTTAATTAAGATGAATAAACATTTAAATTAAATACTTTCATTTATTATATAATAAATAATAAATTGGATAATTGGGATATTAAAGTAAGGTTAACACACCAAACTGTAAAAGAGAAGAGGAATGTTATATTGTTACCTGATGATATAAGATGTGTAATAGTTGGGCCTAGTGGTTGTGGTAAAACAACGTTAATGATTGATATTTTTTGTTGGCACCTGAATGGTTAAAATATGCAAATGTTTCTATCTATTATAAAAGCCAGCATCAACCTAAACACCAACAGCTAATACAACTTATTCGAGATATAGAATGTAATATTAATAACACAATTGTAATAGTAAAAGGAAACAACGAAGAGATTATTCCATTAGATGAACGTGAGAATTATTCTGTTGTAGTGTTTGATGATTTCATTTTAGAACAACAAAACCACTTTCGAGAACATTTTACTCGAGGTCGCCATAAAGGTTTGAGCTGTTTGTATCTCGGGAAAACATATTCTAAAGTACCAAAACAGCTAATAAGACATAACTTAAATTTTCTTTGAACCTTTGGACAGGATAACACAAATTTAAAGCACATATATGATGAATTTTTTGGATCAGATATGTTGTTTGATAAATTACAATCTTTATGCAATAAATGTTGGAAAAAGTGCATGGTTTCCTGACAATAGATATGACTAGGAAAACGAATAATGGCAAATACAGAAATAAAATTAAAGATTTTTTAAAACTGTAAGTTAAACATAGATAAACGTGCTTAAACGTGTATGTTGTGTTACTTAGGTTACGATTATATTTTTCTTTATATAATAAATGAATGAGTCAATTAAGTGCTGCTGAAGCTGAGAAATACAGATGGTGATCAGAAAAATGGAAGCACCTGAACCAAATTGCAACTCACCAGATTAATATTGTGTCGGGCCTTCAGAACACCCTTGATGCGACGTGGGATGGAGGCATAGAGGTCATGAATGGTAGCAAGTGGAATTTTACACCATTCCTCGTGCTGGGCATCGGCCAGTTCTGTGAGAGTGGATGGAGGTGGAAATCTTCGCCGGAGTCGTGTTTCCAAGACGGACCACATATGTTCAATTATGTTGGGCGGGCGAGGGGAGGTGTTGAACTTCATACCGATGTTCCTCAAACCACGCTGCAACAACGCCAGCTGTGTGAATGGATACATTATCATCCTGGAAGATGACGTCATTGTTCGGGCAGACTATCCGGACCATAGGGTGCAAGTGGTCTTCTAAAATTGCGACATAATCGTTGGCAGTGATTTGTCCGCTAAGTGTGACCACAGAACCCAATGAAAATCATGATATGGCGGCCCACAGCATCACCGAGCCGCCGCCATGTTTCACAGTTGGGCGGTGACACTGCAGCTCATAAGCTTCTTTGGGCGTTCTCCACACATAAACACGGCCCGTGGTTGGGAATAGGGTGAAGAATGACTCATCCGACCATATCACACGTTTCCAGTCTTCAACGGTCCAAGTGGCATGGTCGGGGCCCAATTTGCGTTGTGCGAAAGCGTTATGGTCCCTGATGGTCGGTTTGGCCCGTGCAACACGACCCCGTAAGTTCATGTCATATAATTCGCGGCGGACTGTGATTGTCGAAACTGTGTGGGGAGGTGCTGATTGAGTTCCTCCGTCACTTGCTCCGCAGTGGCACGACGGTTCCGCGTGACAATGCGTTTTAATACCCTGTCACTCATGATTTTCTTCCGCCCACTGTTCCGCTTCCCCGATGTGGTGTTCCCGTGTGTTGTGTAGGCCATCATCACCTTCGACACTGTCCGACGCGACACACCTAACACAGTAGCCACTGCCGTCACACTCACTCCACATAACCGCGTACCAACAATTTGCCCTCTTTGAAAATCTGAGAGGTCTCCCATTTTACACTATCTCCGTCTGCTGCAGCCACTGGACACTGCTGTTCCACTGCGCGTGACGTAGTATGGATACCGACCTAACACATCACCACCAGCGGTCCGGCGCTGCGGGCGCCACGACACCACTGCCAACCCATACATCTGATGTGTCGCCAATGACGTGTAGGCCATCTGACGTGTCGACAGGTGTTTCCATTTCTCTGATCACCATCTGTATATAAAGTTAAAAGAAGAACTTGTGAAAAGGTTTATGGAAATTAAACAATGTAATCGAAGTAAATATGAAAAATATAAAGAGCAAGATCACCCTGTTATAGATGTAATTGAAGGTTTAGGACAAAATATTTCAAAAGTAGCAGAAGAAAATAAGAATTTAATTCAAGAGTTAGTTCCAGTTGTAAATAAAAGCGCGAAGGTAGATTCAAGCTTATTAGTAACTCCTTCTAAGTAAGAGAGTTCAATAAGTGAAAGTGATATGCCTATAACAGAAGAAATCAAACATATGAAAAAGCAAATTAAGTATACAGAAGAAGGGATTGAATCTTTACTAGCTACCCATTTTGGTAAGATTGCTTCGAGATATTATGCAACTAGAGATGATAAAATTTTTGGAATTCAGCCATATTATGAAGATGGAGAAATTATACATATGATTGGGGATACGGAAGTTAAAATTCATGGTGATGATTTAGTTCTTCATAATTGACATTACACAGGAACAGAAGGTTTATGGGCATTACTAACAAAACATAATCCAAAAAACTATAATGAAAATAATCTAGAAAAATATACAAAAATAGTTATTGATTCTAATGTAGTATTTCATAACAATGATCCAAATACAAGAACACAACGATCTAGTAGAAGTGAAAAATACAAAGAAATTATCAAACCTATTTGGGATGAATTTATAAAACCAACACTAAAACCATCACCACCAAGCAAGAAAACACCAAAATCTGGAAAAGGAATAAAAATATACAACGAATTACCTAAAGAATGTATATGGATGGATGATGTGAGAAAGTTAATAGATAGGTTAATAGTTATAGATGAAGAAGAAAAAGCTGGAAAAGATAACTTATACAATGAGAAAGTAGGCATAATGGATACGATTAATTCTAAACTCTCGCAATTTATTCCTAATGATCTAAAGGGTATGGGTTATTTGATAAAGATATTGAATACGTTACCACCAAAATTTTGGAATAGTGAGAAGTATGGAAAAGGACTATTGAATAAGATTTTAAACATGAAGGGGATACCAGAGTTACATATACCAGGCTATGAATTTTGTGGGCCTTTTACAAAGCTACAAGAAAGGTTAGAAAGAGGTTATAAAGGTATTAACCCACTGGATGAAGCTTGTAGAGAACATGATATTTACAGAGAACATGATACAGAGATAATAAAGATATATCTTCTAGACATATTGCAGCAAAGAATTAGAAAATAAAGCATGCGAAAGAGTTTTTGCTAAAGGTGCTAATCTAATAACTGAGAAACTACCTGCTCTTGGAACTGCTTTAACTATGAACACAAAAGTAAGATTTGGTTTAGGTTTGTAAGTATTGTGTTTAGTTTTTATGGATTTTTCCATAAAAGTTCTATAATAAATATAAGGATGAAGTTAAGTAGTTTTACATTTACAATCCCTAACGAGGAACATAAACAATTAAATATTGATCACATTTTAACTAAGAAACAGATAAATGATAAAGCTAAAAAGATGAGAGAAGGTACAAAAATGCATTTAACTCTTTCTATACCTCAAGTTAAGCAAATAAACAAAGAAATAAAGGCAAATGATAATAACGTTCAGTATGGAGGTTTTATATTTACTATTCCAACCATTCTACCTTTAATAGGTGCTCTTGGTTCTGCTACTGCTGGAGTTGCTACTGTAGTCAAAACGGTAGAAGATGTGAAAAAGAATAAAGCAGAATTAGAAAAACAAAAGAGACATAACTTAGCAATGGAAGATAAACGAAGTGGTAAGCTTCCAAATAACTTAAAGCCCAAAACAGTAAAGAAAAGGAAATCAAAGCCTTAAGTAACTTGGATCTAATTCATCTTGTTAAACCGCTTAATATAAAAAACTTTAGATGTGTATTTTTGAGTGATTAATTACCTAAACAACCAAAGAAGAATGAGTGTGTTATGGTTAACTTTGATACGTCTAAAAATATAGGAACTCCTTGGATTTGTTATTGGAAAGAAGGAAATAGAAAGTATGTGTTTGATTCATTCGGAGGTAATCCACCAAAAACATTTGTAAAATACCTTGGTCATAATATAGAGTACAGTAGCAGTCGTATACAACATTTTAACGAGGTAATCTGTGGGCATTTATGCATTGTAGTATTAAAAATGTTTACAGATGGATATAGTTTTTCAGAAATCATTCGTCAGGTGAATAGAAATAAAGATATTTGGAGAAGTTATATTTAAGTTTGTTTATGGGTTGAACTCATAAAACGATAACAATTTTTTTATTCTTTATAATAAATATTGATAAAATAGAGTCATATGAATTACAATCCTTTAAACCTAATCAAAAGACAAACGAAAATTTAAATAAGCCAAACAGATCTATTGAGTTTGATATAGATGTTGGGAATGGGTTTGTTCATCCTTATTATGCTGATATTTATGTAACTTTTGAAATTAGAGGTAGAGATGCTAATGTAGAATATACTGCTGGTCAAAATATTAGACTTGTTAATAACTTCATCCCACATCCGTTTTCTCAAATACAAGTTAGTAAACATGGAAAAATATTAGATATTATAGATTATCCTGGTTTAACTTCGACAGCTGTAAGCCCATGTACAATTTCAAAACCAGGAGGAAATCATTATGTTGAATGTGGATGGGAAGGAATTACATGGCGAAGAACAGATGAAGAATTAATACTTTTACTAAGACTTTTACCAGGATTTTGTTCTGATTATAAAGATATGTGAAAAGGAGGATTGAAATATACATTTATAAGAAGTGGTTCTGATGATAATGCATTTGATATTTGGAAAACTAAACAGCAGGATGGAACGTATGAGAATGACCAACCACATCCAGGTAAAGTTAAGATTACAAATATGGAGCTGAGAATGCCTATTGTTAATTATGAACCTAATTATGCTACCTTGCTAAGAACTAACATGTTAAAAGGAGGTAAGATTCTTATTTCCTTCAACACATATCAATGCTTACAAAAATCAGTTACAGGCAAATATTTAGAATTCGATCAAACCACACAATTTAACTCAAGTGAATTTGATATGTCTAATTATGTGATTGCATTTTTTCAAACTGATAGGAATGATACCAAGAAAGAGATTGAAGCTATTTTGATCATTGTAAAGTATATAATATCCATTTTCGTAATTCTAGAAATGAGTCGTTTCCTTTAGAGTCTTTGAACTAAGATTTTGAAAAGCATAAATATCTCAAAGCTTACGAAATGTATACGATATACAAGGGAGTTATAAATGGAAACACTGAGATGTTTTATTATCCTAAAGAGTTTTTAGAAAATAGACCCATGTTCGTAATTAACACATGCAAGCATAAATCAGTAACTGTAAATGATAGAACTAATTTGAAATTAACTGTTAATTTTGAAAGCGATGTACCAGATAGAACGATTTGTTATGTTGTAATGATTGGCAAGAAAAGCCTTGAATATGATGTTCAAAAAGAAAAAATAATCGAGAAAATTTAAATTCGATTAGATGTTTTTTAGTTTGTAAAGTTTTTTATGGTAATTATCATAAAGACTTATATATAGACCAAGAAGATAAAAAGATTGTAATCCAAACTGTACAAAACGAAACGAATTATTCCACTTGTGTTTCAACTAAGATGAATGATGATTGTGTTTAATAGGAATGAATCGTTCCACTAATGTTTAATCTAAGATGAATGATGTTTGTGTTTAATAGGAACGATTCGTTCCACTTACGTTTAAGCTAAGATGAATGATGATTGTATTTGATAGGAATGAATCGTTCCACTTGTTTTTAAGCTAAGATGAATGATGATTGTGTTTAATAAGAACAAATAGTTCCACTTTGTTTATTTAATGAAACCGATAATTTAAAAAATAATCATAAAAACTTATTTAATAAAATGAATATTCCAGATAACATTCCACGAGAGAAACTAATTGCATTAATTGGGGATACAATATTAACACTCCAAAACTTACTAGCAAAAAGAAGAGGAAATTTAAGAGGTTAAATGTATTTATGTTACTCTTATTGCATTTTCGATACTACTTACTGCTTCAGCGGGTTTATCAATATATTTATTCCTGTTACAGTCTATTCAATTATTACAACAGCATTTGCATCTGCTTCTGCCGTTATCACTGGTTTATCAACACGATTTAATGTAGCTTCGAAGAAAGAGTATTATAAAAATATGGTTATTCAAATTGCTATGTTTAAGGATGAGTTTAATGTTATTAAAGTACTGAATGGAGAATTAACAGACGAACATCACTACAAAAATGAAAAAAATCTTAAAAGTTTTATACAATAAATGAGAAATGGGTTCACAATTAAACAAGAAAAACAATATTAACATTTTAAAGCTTGTTAAATTGCAAGATCTGGAAGAAGGAAAATCATACGAAATAACCTCATCGAAATTGATACAAACAAAATACACTGACGAAAGCGTATTAGTACATCTAAATGAGAAATACAAAACCTTATTGCCACAGAGATATAATGAAGATACTGATCAAGTTTTAAAAAAGATGAAAACTAAGAAACTGTTTATGAGGTATGATGGAACGAAAGATCTTTCTAATGGTTAAGAAATGTATCAACTGTTCTTTAAAAATGATTCTAAGAAGTAACACAAATGATTAAAAAATTTTCTAAATAAAAAATGGAGTGGTTAGTATAGGTCCCCAAAGAAGTTCATTCTTACTAATAATTTCAATGTAATTGTAAAAAAATATGCAAACCGGAACGGAAGTAGTATTTCAAATTAATGGTTGTCTATTCAGCTTTAATTATGACCAGTGGACAGAGTTTGAGAAATCTTTCCTTCCCATAGAGAACGAGGTTAACAGAAGAATCCACTATCAGTATCCAAACTTGTAATTTTAAATATGTTTTAAGTTTATAAGTGTTTTTTATGGTTACAAAAATGTAAAATCTGAGATCTTTAGACATACAAATGCTATGTTATTTGCTTTTTAAAGATCCAAACATAAATAAGAGATTTATTTAAGTTTTGTAATAGTAGCCTTAGAGTTATACACCATCAATACATTCAAAAAATTGCAAATTTATTTCTCTATTGATTGCCGTTTGAATTCTGAAATTCTGTTAATAAACAACGGAGCTATAACGGTTTAGAAACAGTATCCTTAGCGTTATGTAACATACAAGACATTTAGAAGATAATAAATTTATTTGTCTATAGATTGTCGTTTAAATTTTGAAAATCGGTTAATAAATGACGGAAATATAGCAGTTTCGAAATAATATCCTTAAAGATAGGGAACAATTTGGAAACTTAGAAAACTGCAGATTCCTTTCTCTACCGAATGTCGTTTGCATTTTGAAAATCGGTTAATAAACAACGGAAATATAACGATTTAAAAATAGCATCCTTCCAATACGCCACTGATGACAGAGTTGGTTATCGTGTTCAAAAAATTATCATGTTTACCTTATTTGGTGGTAATTCATTGGTAATAGTTTCAAGGTTTAATTCGTAATTTTAACAATTCTGGAAAACATATTAAAAATAATTAGTTTCCAACAATGTTTCTAGAATTTGTCTTACAACTTAGGATTTAATTCTAATATTCTAGTATCACTGAATGTTGATGGGAAGGAAAGAGAGAAAGAGACCTAAGAGATATTTCGTCATGGATTCAATGACGTCATGTATTGCGTTGTCTCGTTCAGGGAGACTACGTCACCGAGACAGCGCCATCTCACGGCTGCTAGCTAGAAGCTGTTTAGGAAGAGAGGCTAATGTATATCTGCATGTTGGTATGAGGAGAAGAAAAAAGGAAGAAAGAGAATGATCATAAGTCTCATGTACATGTATGTTATTTTTTCTCTCAACTAAAACTTGTTTGTAAACCGAATGTTTGTGTGCGAGTGTGTGTGCAATGAGAGCTAGAGTACATATATACTTGTAACAACTCTATGCAACTGTATGCAACATACTAAACTTTATTGTCTTATAATTCAGCTATTTCTGAACTGATTTGCATCAAACAAAAACTATTTTTTCAATCAAAGACAGCACTACAAGCTATAAGTTTTGTATGTGAGCTTTTATGATTTTAAATGTGATAAAAGCCAATGCGCAGAGACACTATCCAATCTACTTTGGAGTTACAATTATGTAAATATTTTGTGTTATTTTTCTGTTCTACTCAAAAATATGGAGGTAGGGGGTGTGTTAGGACTGGTATCAATGACACTATTCTCTCTTAACTGTCGCCTTCCTTGGAAAGTTCCATAGACTAACAAGTCCTGAGATTACGACGAAAACGAAGTTGAGAAATATGGCGAACATATATGTTTTTTTAATGCATTAGCACGGAGGTGACAAAAAAACTGGATACAGAAAAGAATGCTACTTTTAATAGCATAAAAAATGTTTTAGCTTATAAATTTGTTTCCATCTATTCATTGATATTCATACGTTAAAAAAAGTCGTCTAATACCTGGCGAATAAAAGATAGTACTTTAGTAACTTCGAATCATTCAAGTAAAACTGTAAGTGGTTACAGCGCACGTAGGTGACATTATCACCTATTTTGATATCAATATTTTTAAATAAAATTATAAAAATATTACTGAGTTCATTATTAATTTCAAGTTATCTTTGCAATCTATGTACTTACACAATTTCATCGTGTTTTGATTTCTATCTGCCTATCAGCATATCAGTTACATCAAAAGTCCCATTTCAAATAGAATGACCCTTATATATCTCTCCGCCTCCAAGTTGCGGAGATGAATTTGGATTTAAACTGCATTAGAAATGTCACTGCTCATCTCAGCAACCCCAAAAAAACTATTGACTTGACACTAATATCGGCCATTTCTAGTCATTTTTATATATCTCTTCCTACCCAAGTTGCGGGCCTGAATTTGGATGCAAACGGCATCGCAAGTGTTACTGTTTATCAAAGCAACCCCCAAAACGATATATTCAACTATAATATCGATCATATATATATATATATATATATATATATATATATATATATATATATATATATATATATATATATATATATATATTCCCCTCTCCTCTGTCCTCAGGTCACGGCGCTGAATTTGGTTTAAATGGGATTAGAAGCGTTGCTGCTCATCTCAGCAACCAAAAAAAAAAAAAAAACTATAGATTCAACACTAAAATCCGTCATTTTCGATCATTGTTTTTATATATCACCCCCTCCTCCTCCCTAAAGTTTCGGCGTTGAATTTGGATTTGAACTGCATCGGATATGTTACTGTTCATCTCAGTGGTGCTGAAAACTATGGATTCATACTAATACCGATTATTTTTCATCATTTTTATATACCTCCCTCAATATGCGGGAGTATATTTGAATTTAGACGGCATCGAAAGTGTCACTGTTCACCTCAGCGACCCCAAAAACGATGGGTTCACAGTAATATCAATTATTTTGCATCATTTGTATGCACCTCCCTCAATTTGCGGGACTATATTTGAATTTGAACGGCATAGAAAGTGTAACTGTTCACCTCAATGACCGCAAAAACTATGAATTCGACACTTACAGCGGTCATTTTCGATCATTTTATACATCTTCCTCTCCTTCCCGCGAGTTGCAGTGCTGAATTAGAATTTAACCTTCATCGCAAATGTCGGTGTTCATCTCAGCAACCCCGAAAACTATGGGTTCGACACTAAAATCGATAACTTTTAACATATATCCGCACTTCCTTCCTCCAAGTTGCACCTTCAAAGTGAAATGATAAAACCATCCCAGGCCCGAACCTCATCTATGTTGAAAGTTTTTGTCGAGATGAGTCTGGTGGTTCAAGTGTTTTTAAGTTACAAATATAGCTACTTTCTTTTATATGTATATATATATATATATATATATATATATATATATATATATATATATATATATATATATATATATATTAAAAAACTCACCTATTTCTTCTGCACTGTTTAAATGGTTCGTACTTTAATACATCCTTTCCTCATCCATGGTTGCGGAATTGATTAAACGTAATGTTCTTGTATTAAACAAATTTATTCTAAATATATCTTTCTCGTTAACTTCAATTAAGTTGATTTTCAAAGATACTCTAAAATTTCAGTGACGCAGTATGGGCTATAAGACATTAACTTCTATGGCCACCCTGCTACAAAATAGAGACTTAAATATTGGATAAAGCATTTCAGTAGTAACTAGTTGCCACAATACCAATATCAACGTATTTAATTCCAACTTTTACAACTATGTTAGTAACACTAAAATTATTATTAATAATGATAACGAGTAAGGAGTAGTTAATTACGAGTATGACAATTATTTGCTACAGAAAGATTTCTGTACAAGAAATATATGTGTAAAAATAATTTACTTCAAAACAACACAAGGATAGCAAGATTTATGAAGTACATAACTAAAACACAATATTAAGTTACTAATATGCGGTCAATAGTGTGGAAATAGAGAAAAACAGACATTATGAAAGATGTGACAATCACATTTGGTAGGAACTTAAAATTTTGTCAACATAGAAATATATCATGGAAAGAGCAAGAAAGGACAGTAGGCTTTATTTATTTATTTATTTATTTATTTATTATTTCAGAACGATAGAATATGTATTTATACAAATAGCTTGTAAGAACTAAGGTTCTGTAATATGAAACAGTATATCTAAAACTTTGACTAACAGATTGACAGTATTCTTCTTACGGACGCGATGGTAGCGCCACAAGAGATTTTTAGGAGTTCTGCAGTTTAGGACTTCTACCGTTTACGACTTGTGCCTTTTAGGACTTGTGCCGCGAAATGATTTTTAGGACTTGTGCCATTTAGGACTTGTGCCGCGAAATAATTTTTAGGACTTGTGCATTTTAGATCTAAAGCCGTTTAGGTCTTGTGCCTTTTAGGACTTCTGCCGTTTAGGACTTCTGCTGCGTCCCCGATTGTGGAACGAGTGTGGCTCAATAGGCGCTGCGCGTGACCTAACTTCACCTAACTCTTAAACCCCTACTATTTGTATAATGCCAAAATTCTACCACTTTATTCAGTGCAAGGGTCAAGTTTTCTAAAATAACTTTGTCGCATTATGAGTAAATTTATAATTTTGAAGCACTTAAATCTAATATTACCTTACCTAAAGTCAAGAAATATATATATATATATATATATATATATATATATATATATATATATATATATATATATATATATATATATAAAGATACAGTAAACCAGCCATCTAAATCCTTCCAGTAGTGTCTACATTCTGAAGGTCCACATGATGCAGATTCCTATTGTGCGTTTATTTCATTTACATTTACCGTAAATAAATGGCAAATCCGTTTCAAAGTTATGTGTACATATAATTTCGTTGCTATATTACCCGGAATTGAAATTCCTTGAAACCAGTAGGATAAATGGCCGATGTCCTATATACAGGACACTTAAGAAACAAGATATCTTTATTACATTATCTTATTTTCTGAGTTTAAACAAGTTATGTAGCAAAAAGAATTATATTTTAAGAATATAAAACAATTGCTTACATTCGATTTCTCGGCCTTTTTCCTTTTCTGTTTCGAGGACAAGGGAAACGTTCATCAACAATCCAAATTCCAGATTTTAACGATACCAGATTTCCCTCCAAAATGTACAAATCTTCCACACACGACGAACAAAGAAAACATGTACTTTTCTGAGCTTGCGCATAACCGAACAACATTCGGTTGATTAATCAGTGTTGCAAACGGACGTATTTTGTCACTGTCCTATATATACGACATTGGCGCCAAATGGGTTTTAATTACAGTAGTCACAATCAAATATTTCTTTCTAACGTTCTGATTATTTTAGTGTTTATATCTTGCTGCTCGTTAATTGATAATTCATGCTTCAGATATTTAACCACACATAATTAACTAATTTCGTCTATAGCCTATGGAACTCTGGAATTCATTCACATTCAGAAAAGCTCTCCATTAATCTATGTTCTTAACCAACTGTATCTATGTTCTGCTTCACATTCCTATGTGTGTGAGATCCATATTAATATTGTACTTTCACCTATCAGTAAAGTTATTCTAAGTATCTTCTTCAAAATGATATTCCAGGTAAAATTTTGAAACTCCCAACTCTTTTCTTTTCATTCTAGTTAAATCACCTATCATCTTAAGACAAATAGGCTTAATGACCCTAACAATGTAAGATACACCGTAGAAAATATGCAGTAGTCCGTTATAAAGTTAAATCATCCCATATTGCCGTCCATCTAAGGTGTCACTTCAGGATTTTATTTTCTAATATATTATCTGTGTTCGTTCATGAAAATAAGCATTTGTGTTTTACAAAGATACAAGAGACAATTTATGCTTACAATTTCTCACAAGATTCACAACGTTACAAGGTTTTAAGCTGAATAATGACACGAACTCCGTACAAACAATCTACATTTAATTTCCTCTTGGATACAGTTTTGCTCTGCTAATGTTGATAATTATTTCAAAGTAGCCACTTTGTCGAAATAATCGTAGATGTTTTCTAACATAATTTTACTAGTACTTTATTTTAATGTTTTTCGTTTTTTTCTCAAAAATGTATTTGTACCTATCATTCTAAAAATATTTTTCTCGTGCTCTTTGTTAATCTATCCTGTGTGAAGTATATATAGTTTTTAGTCGAATAAGATTTTTGTTCCAGAAGATGCGCTATATCTTTTTCTGCTTATTCTTGAGCATGTATGTCATTCGTTTGCTTTATTGCTGTTTTGCTGTTCGTGATCATGCTTGTTAATTCCCCAATATGTAGTCCTGGCTTAATTTGTGGTAATAGTTTGTTTTGGAATTTTTTTCCGGTGCATGTTTTGTGGTTTGTAACCTTTACTCAACCTTTCTGGGTTTTTGTTTAAATGAAATAGAATTGCATCATGGTTACCAGTTGTTTGATATTCTTGAACCTTTAAATCGTGTTCATCTCTAATGATACTTTCGGACGCTAATGCAACATCTAAGTTAGATTCAGCTTCTATTACTCTGTTATGGTATAATGGAGATTCATCTTTCTAATCCATGCCTTATAAGCAGTTTGTCATTTCTAGCAGATTCCAGTTAACTTCCATTTTACTTAAATATGGTCTAATTAATGACGGAAGTCAAGTATCTGTTTACTCGTATTAACTTCAAGGAATTGTTTTTTTTTTTTTTACTTCCATCAGGTTTTACATTCATTTCAATATTGAATTTTTTACAATATAACTTTCGTCATCTGTAAATTACCACAGCCGCTTCTATCGCCTCTTCAATGACACAAGTTATTACGTGTATTCCAAATTTCTTGTTTATTTTGACTCTTGTATAGGGCTGTTGAATACAACTAATATCTATGTTATAATTCTATAAGTGTTTTCTTAATTGACCCATTGTTATATTTTTTCTCTAGACGTTTAGTTGTTAATATACTATAGGGTTTCTATTAACTGTGTAACATGCCACTTGGTACATTGTCGTTATAATTTTATTTTGCTCATAATATAAATTCAATTTGAACTCGTATATACTTGATTGTTTACAATTTGAAATATATTGTTCATTTTATTGATTTCATCGTCACTTCAAAGATTATTACAAAATGTGCAAACTCCCTATTTAATATCCAGATTTGCAATGATGAGCTCTACAATAAAAAATATTTAATTAAATATATTTAAACGTTATGTAAGAAAATATTATTGATTTTTATCACTGTAAATCTTTGTAAATTCAATCTACAATTTTTTTGTTTTAATGAAAACTGAACCCTTAATACAAATTTGATGTAATGAATAAAGAAGAATGTTTTAATATATAGAATGCGTGAACATGGAGTTTAGTGTGTAATGAATTTATTGTCACTAAGTTTTATTTACGTTTTTGTAACTTCAAAATTGTAACTCTCGTTCTGCGATTATATAATATAAATAGAAGAATTATAGTAGTTATTAATATACCATAGTTAATTATATATATGTAGAGTATATGAATTAAACCATGTGTCTTCGTATTCGAACACAATAAGGAATAGTATTAATATCGTTGTTCATAAACTTGATATTTATACGAATACCATGTTCGGGTAAGTGGTTGAGATCCCTTACCACATCTCCTAACATCTAATATTTTCTGATTTCTCTTTCATGCTGTAGATGAAATTGAGTTACCTGTTGTGTCGTTTCTGATAGTAAGCTTTCTTTTCTTTTTTTCTTTTTTTTTTTTACAGATGATCGCTTTTATATATATCAGTTACTTCTCTTTTCTTCGGGTGACCTGCTTAAATGAATACCCGTATATTTTGTTGGCTGCTCACTACGTATACTCGTCAGGTGTTTAAAATAATGTCACGGTGAATGTATTACATGGGGGCAATGTTGCAATATGTTCATGCTGGTGTTAAAGAGCCTACTTATGTGTAGCCGTAGCGCATTTTCCTCTCCATAGTATTCATGTCAGTGGTCAGTAGGCACGAAGCCTGGTGGACAAAACGTAGTATATAATATTGTACCTCGTATCTACTCATCCTTGTATTGAACTACCTTCTCCATGTTGCCTTAATCGTCTAATGACTGACATTAGAATCAGTCGTATGGATCTTACATACTACAAAGTTCGCAGCACTTCTACAGAACGACGGGCCATGACCAGTGGACTTTTCTGGTCCAGCATATTGGTATTCAGAGTGGAGTAAGGTATCATAGCGAAAAGTATTGTTGAAATTAGACAATCCTTGTATGGAGAAAAATATAACTACTTTGAGGTATTTGTTATATAAAGTGTTGTATCTTCGACTAGAATCGTGAATGGCACTTCGTAGCGTTGGATGAGGAAGTTCTATTTTAGTAAAGTGAACTAAACTGTACGAGTGTGTGCAAGTTCCTTAAGGCAATCCACGATGACGCAGCTTTGTCAGAAACATTTATTTTCTCTCATTAACATATAAAGAGAGATTCTGGTTTACATGGACAAACCATGCACACACTTTTCGATTGCTTCCATGACTTATTTTTCATTGTTTGACCTGATGTGTCGCAGTGTACATAAATTCGTGTTTCTAACTTAATCAAATCTGCTAACAGTCCTGACTCATAAAGAAAGTGATTTCTACGCTATTCGAATATTACTATAATATCGACACCACTGCACATGAAAATCTCAAAGGCGAATGGAAAGGATACGTTATTCCTCTAATAATATGCGTTTGTTTCAGTACATACTGGTGTGGTGTGGTGTGGTAGTCTATAAAATCAGTATTACCATGAAAATTGGCAATGACGTGATAGCATGCCATACGTTAAGTGTAAAAAAAAACAAAGATCAGATATAAACCAAACATTCTTTTGTGTTTCATTGGGCAAACTAGATGAAGGTGTAACGGACGAAACAAGGAATGGAGTTTTTAATGTTTGAGCTCCTTCATATATTTCTGATTCTTAACATTTGCTAAAATACTACATTGCTTAGTTCCATAAATCTAGAAATTTATTGTTAAGTACTCTTGTCTGAGTTCGACAAATACCTGAAATTTATGATCCCCTTTAAAATACGAGGGCTATCCAGAAAGTAGATTACGTTTTGGAATAAAAAATCAACAAAGTATAGGAAACAAATTTTATTATATACAGATGAAAGCCACACACAAATACTACTTTTCGACATAGTCACCATTCAAATTAAGGCATTTATCGTAGCGATGTACGAGCTTGGAAATTCCTTCGTCGAAAAATTCGGCCGCCTGCGACTTCAACCACTTCGTTACCTCTTCTTGCAGCTGTTCGTCGTCATCAAAACGCTACATAGCCAGCCACTTCTTCATTGCTGGGAATAGGTGGAAGTCGCTCGGTGCCAGGTCGGGACTGTACGGCGGATGAGGAAACAACTCCCACTGAAAAGATTCAAGAACTTCACGCGTGACATTTGCCGTGTGGGGCCGGGCGTTGTCGTGAATCAACAAGATCTTAGAGCTCAACATTCCTCTGCGCTTGTTTTGAATTGCTCTTCTGAGGTTTTGCAGAGTTTGGCAATACCTTTGAGCGTTTATTGTAGTGCCTCTTTCCAGGAAGTCCACCAAAATCACACCTTTTCTGTCCCAAAAAACAGTCGCCATCATCTTCCTTGCCGACATTGTTTGCATGCATTTCTTGGGTTTTTGGGGAGAACCTGTGTGCCCCCACTGCATTGATTGCAATTTCCTTTCACAGTTCACGTGTTTCACCCATGTTTCGTCACCAGTAACGATGCGATCGAGTAAAGAGTCACCATCCTTATTGTAGGCGTCCAAAAAGTGCAACGCTGCAGCCATTCGCTGATTTTTGTGGTCCTCTGTCAAGATTTTTGGAATCCATCTTGCACAAAACTTGTGGTAACCAAGCTTTTCGCTGATGATTTCGTGCAACAAACTTCGCGAAATTTGTGGAAAACTCAAAGAAAGTTCCGTTATTGTGAACTTTCGATTTTCACGGACTTTAACATCGACTTTTTCGACAAGTTCGGCAGTCACTTTGCTGGGTCTCCCACTTCGATCTTCGTCGTGAACATTGGTTCGGCCATTTTTAAATCTTATGACCCACTGTCGCACTCCACCTTCAGTGATAATGTTGTCCCCATACACTTCACACAGCTGCCGATAGATTTCTATCGGTTTACAGTTTTTTGCTGTCAGAAACCTTATTACTGCACGCACCTCGCAGCTCGCGGGATTTTCAATTAACGCAGACATTTCAAACCGTCACAGTATCTTAACGGAGCACAGCACGAACCTCTCACTAGCACGACTAGATGCCGACTGAGGTGCGCAACGCTCTGACCCCAAGATGGCTGCGCTAGCCCCGCCCCTAGCGGACAGAGACGAAAACGTAATCTACTTTCTGGATAGCCCTCGTACATAACTTAAACAAAATATACATATCAGTATATTCAAAAAGTAATGCACGTAATACCATTTATTTATAAGTGGGGCCGGCAATTTAAAGAAGAATCCTCCTTCTAAAGAGTGCCCAAAGACAAGGCCTAACATAATAATTGTTCATGTTAGCTCATTGGAGGCCAGAAAATGAAATTTATTTGTATTTTTTTGAATTTTTCGGGGTCTTCTGTTTAGTGGTATCTTTTTAAGCTTTTAATAGGTCTTAATTTCTTTTTTATCCTTTATCTTTCGACCAAAATTTACTGCTGATTAACTCGAATCACCACCACCTCTTGAACACCTTTTCTTTAGTAAAGAAAATGAAAAAGATAAGACATTCTTCAACGATTGGAGAGATAAGACCAGAACTGCAGCAATCAGAAGTCAGATAAGGAGGCGTAACAATGTCCTCCAAAGGCGGAGTGTGGGTGGGGAAGTTTTCTTCTGTTAGTTTATACTTCACTTTATGGAAGAAGCACTCCACAGACCTATCAGAAGTTTGCATTTCTTTAGCATTATATATATTAAATACGTGATTCTAGTTAAATTGGGTCTTATTTTTACGTCCTATTTTTTCCAGTTTTTAGATCCTTCTTTAGATATTTTAGTTCTTTTTGTAGAACCTTTTTAGGCTGTTTTCAGGTCTTCAACTTCAGCGCCGTATTTATAAGTACTTTATAGAGTGATTATAAAGTTAATGATGAAACACCAATTCGAAACGCTTGTCAAATATATTTTTAGAGAGATTGCAACATTTATACAAATTTGTTCTAAACCATCTTAAGTAATATTACAAATACGTAAATTTAAATACTATTTCAAATCGTATTATACATTTGAGATGAAAAACAGTTGTAGTGAGTGAATGCCATTTACGTTAAACAAAGATTTTCCAGGCTGTTAGGCTATGAGCTTAGTTCAGAAATTATATAATTTAGTCTTAAATATATGTGAATTATAATTGAAAACCCTTGTACGTGTCATCTAATAAAGCATGGTACTAAGAAATTACATTTATTGTTTGTATGTCCTTGAAGTGAATCTCATGTCTAAAGGTAAAAGATTGGAGCGATTCAAATGGAGAATTATTGCAAATTATATGTAATAAAATAAATAGCAAACTTCGATATTTATTTGAATATTTGTCAGAAGTTTAAATTACGTCAGAATGCAAATATGGGTTTAATAATTGAAGCATGCCTGGACGAATCATGGAGCATGCACGCGTGCGAAGTAGACACTAAACTAAAAGCACCACCGAAAACATTGTAATTGTTTTTTATACGATCAGGGAAGTTTGACAATTGGCTAGCTGCGAGAAAGCAGATCGGGCAGGAGGAAAAATATAACACTCCTACAACGAACTTGTGTTCAAAGTTCTATTGAAAGTTTCCACCTTGACAAACTACCTTATTTTATTTTAACTGTCCCATTCTTTTAACTTTTAATATTTTCTTAAATATTTGTCCTGTCATTGGTAATATGTGAACTTGAGATAAATATAATCAATCATTTATAAAATTATGTAACTAGTAAACACAATAATAATAATAATAAAATTAGTATAATAATAAAATAAAAATAAGAATAAGAATGAGAATGACAAGTGTAATACGAATAAGAATTAGTTCTTTGTCCAAGTACTGTTATTATTCACTTTGAAATATAGTAGCCTTTCAGTGTAGATTATGTTTCGTAGCACTGAATAACTACAAACTCTTCTCTATAAGGAGCGTCCAAGGCACAAGAGAATCAAGTCCAATTAGAAAAAAATGTCAATAGGAGACAAATTTTGTGGTACATAGAAAAGTAAACAATTAGTATTAGACATTAATATTTTAAGTTCTCAAACAGGCTTCAATTAGAGAATATGAATAAGGTATATGCTCAAAGTTAGAAACAATTGACCTAATTAAGCTGTGTACTAGACAAGATATACTAACAACTAACAAGGACGAAACATTAAACAATTTCATCGTTCTAGAAAGCACATAATTAAAACATAATATGTCACATTATAATTTAATGATATTTCTTTTCACCACAGGTGCCTATAAAATGTGTGATTTATGGACATGCAGTTTATACGGACCATCCACTTTATGGATAAGTAAGACTGTAAAGATATATAACACTATTATCAATATTTTTATGTAGTTTATTTCCAAAAATACGTTATTTTCAATTACAAAGTGGATCTATTTAAGTCCCCATTGCTCTTAAAATATGTAAAATCTTAGAATTGAAGTAAATAAGAAATGTAGAAATCTGTGTATACGAGTAATGCGAAATATAAAGAAGTCAAATATGGTACCATGTTGTGTAATTCCTTACATAGAAATAAAAGAAGGAAATGCGTATATATATAAGTTTCGATATTTTTTTTAAAAAAATCTTTCTATTTTATTATTTGCTTCAGTGCAAGATACGAACTTCATTATCCGTGACCATATTTTGTGTTGTTCTAAAAGAAACTATATCGTGCTTCCTTTCGAGGTATTTCAAATTGACACAGACTTGTGTGTAGTACTAATAACACATATACTCCTATAACACTTACATTTGTATAATTTCAATGTGTTTTCAGACTCAACACGATATCAACATGACATAGCTAGCTCTTTTCTCTGGATGATACACTACTTAGGAAGTTTTGTTTGATTGATAATGCGACTAAACTTTGTTGTTTGGCTTCCAGGGCTTCAGATGAGAATCTTCTGAGCAATAAATTATCACAAATTACATTTAGACCTGTGTTCATGAAGGATTAAACTAAAGTTTTCAGAACATTTTCACCTTACTGTATTTCCAAATGGCTGATAGAAATATTTTGTAAATATAAAAATCTAGCGAGAAAGTATTTACATTTTACTTCAGCCATTACCAGAACTTTATTCTAACTTTGCCGGCGTACTAAGCATATATTGAATAGATTTACATATTACTTCCGTAGGGTACAATGGTTTCTCAGCTGAAATATTCTCATTGACATTATATCACATTTTTAGGGTTTTAAATAAATAGATTCCGAAAATCTAAGGCTAAAATACATTTTTCAATTTGAAGTCGCGTTGTTGTCATTCACTTGTCATCATACGCTAAATAACTTTTGATTTCATATTTTTTTCTTTGTAGGCAGTTTTTCTGTACAATGCTGCTCCAGAAATCTTTCACTGAACTCCTTTGTTGAAAATTACGACGCATCAGTATTTGTACAGTATATAAGAAGACTTAAGGAAGTTTCAACTTCAGAAATATGCACGATAAGAGTAACTAGAGAACTCCGTTTACCTATGAGCGTCGTAAATGAATGAGACGGAGCATATTTCTTTCAAGAACAGGCAAAACTATTAATATATTCATCTTCAAAACTCGGCTTTCAGCATTTATTTTTGGACACAGAGTATCTCGACTACACAATATACGACCTAGGTCGATCAATACACGACCTATGTCGCTCTGTCCATTTTCAATTTTTTCCAGTAGCTTCCGTCTGGAGCCATGAAATATATTCCAGCCCGTTATAGGCATTTTCTGCAAAGTTTCCTCTTCCTCTTTCTTACTTTACGATAACTTCGAGTCTTCACAATATCAAACTAATATGTTGATGTATAGCTCACAATCTTCAGCAATGGTTCACTATCTAAGTCTGTAACAGAACCATGATCATATGAAGCTTGGAGGAATCTAATGTTTTTTTTTTAGTTTCATTATGTCTCAATATAGCGTTGCCAAAACACGGAAACAATCGCTATATGTCAGACATTTTTTTTAAAATTTTATATATCGTTTAATTAAATAGGAACGTATACAGTATTGAGTACATAAGATTTCAAAAGTGTTTTGTTGGTAAAGGAGTGAGTGTTAGTTTTAATCTTGCATTATACTTGTAAGATTATCAATAATGGTTCAATCAAATTCAATCAGTATCATCTTTAAATCACATTTGAGGTAAAGCATGGATCAATTCATACTTATTTCGGAAGCATTCAAAATCACTTTTTAATAATAACACCGACTTCAAATATGAAGCAAACTATATTTCAGAAGAATAGATTCTAAAGTCATTTAAAATATATTAAAATTAAGTATAAAAGTACAATATCATGTAATCATTTTCTCTCCCCATCCTCGCAACCCACCCAAGAAAAATAGAATAAATTCAAAATGTATTAGAAAGCACGTTGTAAGGCCGGAGAGACAAAACAGACACACAGCTGGATGAGTAGAAAACCTTCCCGAGTAGTTGAATTTGGTTTCTGGTACTAAACGAAATACATATTAATATTCTGTAAATGCTATTGGGGGTTATGCTGCTGGCTTTAGAAATGTCAAAAGTCGGTAACTAACAATTGTAAATATATTTTTATTAACAAAAATAACTAACAAGAAAATAAACGTAGCTACGAAATTGTTTCAATTTAATCCAACACTTGTCAACTCTTACTTGTATATGCAATATTTTTGAGTCCAATATTACCTTGATATACCAGGAGGACACAATAGTCTTTTTACCAAAAATGGCGTCAGCCTCAATTTAATAAAAACTGACAAATAATTATAATTACTATGTATGAAAGTGTATGAAATACAACGCTCGTAAGATTCTCGTTTATATATATAATAACTCATCTGCAATATCTTGCTATCAGGACTCGATTATACTTTCACAAAAATAGAACAACTTTAGCATACTAAAAACATGGAAGTTCATTCACCAGGCACTTACGTCAACTGAAGTATCTGGCAATTTTTACATGGCGGGCCAGCAAATTCCCAGCATGCTTCAGTTGATGATAAATAAGAAATTAAATTCGTAAACCAAAAATACACTGCCGTAAATTAAAAATAATAACCAGAGTAACGGAACACTACTACTACTACTTCTAATAATAATAATAATAATAATAATAATAATAATAATAATAATAATAATAATAATAATAATAATAATAATAATTTATAAATAGCTAGTTTCTGAATACATTACATATCACCCTTCACCGTCTGAAAAAGTTCAGGTGATCGGGCTGAACTTTTTCAGGCCCAGAGTGATACCAACATTATTCATAAAATAGGCCATTAAATTTTTGTAACGCATAATAAATATACAAACCATAAATATATATATAGTATATGAAACCACTACCAATTATAACCAAATGATGAAAGTACTACATATTTGTGGTTTTGACTTTTTTGTAGCCACAAAAAAAATTATAAACTGAAATGAACACAAGAAAACCAGAATACCATATATATAAATGTATATATCTAGTAATCATACCATACCTTCTTAAAACCTTAGGGATCATTAACATGCATGTGAGGTAAGTAGCGTTTTAATAACGATACATGATAGGGAAACTTCCTATTTTGAGATTCATTGAATAACAAGGTTGTATTTTTCCTCAAAAACGAATCAATCACCACGGGCCCAATCCATAAGGGCGACAAGGATATATTAATAGCATCTTTCTTAGACGAGAGAATATGAGAGTGATACAGCACTCTATCTTCTTCTGAGAAGGTAACTGGAGTTACTCGTTTATTGTAAATACGTCTTCGTTCGTTCCATAATTTTTCCATACTGTGATATACTTAAGGCCAAATATCTTTGTCCTCTTAAGCTACAATATCGTTATCAGAAATATCCCACCTAGCCATTAAGGGATCAATGGCTTCTCTTCCCATATATAAACGAAATGAGCTATATTTAAGTTCTGAATGGACTGTAGCATCTAACGAACATTGCGCTGAGGGTCGTTTGACAAATTTCTTAATACTAACCAAGACAAATAAATACTGATTAAGATTAGCCAAACTATCACGTGACACGGCTCTAGTTTCTGGCAAAAATAATTGCGTGAGAAAATACCCCAAATAATGTAGGCTTCAATTCTCCCAATCTATAATTGGCAAATATATCTAGATTAGAATAAATCGAAAATGTTACAGTTACAAGACATACATTGAAATAAAAGAAAATATTCAATTTAATTTTTATTACAAACAATTAAATCTAAAAAAATAACAAACTAACAACTATAATTTAATTTCTATGTATGAGTTAATATGAAAAATTGAAATGTGCTTAAATACAATTCAACAAGAAGTGAATGCTGCTTGAAAATAGTAGTTAATTACACTATTTATGAAATTTAATTTATGAAAAATTACGTATCCGAGAGCAACTTTACTAGAATTTTCTCACCAAGTACCAAGACTAGAAATCTAATAATCTAATAACTCTTACTACTTGGGTAAACAGGAAAAAATTATTAGTTAAATTAATAAACCAGGGTTACCAGGTGTTGAGGTTCTAGTATCTACAACTAGGTTTATACTCACCAATTTATAAACTGCTCCATTCCGCCCTTGGTATAGTCTGTCGTATATCGCCTCTAATTGACTCAACCGTTCCACATTAGTGTGGTTAATAGAACGCTTGGTAGAAAATTCGATATTACTAGTGAACGTTAAAACTAACTCAAATATAATTCAAAACAATAGCTTTTAATTTCTTTGTAATCTTCCGATCCAATACGTTACAAACGAATAGAAAAAACCGAACTCGAAACTTTCCATTCCTCCATATTTCCGTTAACAGACGATCAGATGTAACCGAAAGGGTACGACCAGAAGGGTATTCACGCAGCAACTGCCTGGCTATCGGCTCCCGTAAGCAAGCGAGGCAGCTGCCCGCGCGCAAACAAACAGACACAAAGTCATACGACACAACCTTGAAATTGTTACATAACAAACTTACTTCTAAAGCATTCGCTCTTCCTTTCTCTACGAAAAGATTTACAATAGACTTACTCAATCGAGAAAACAACAGAAATAGGAATATCTTTTATACATCAAGAGTTTAGACATTTTTCATTCTTTTCTTTCATTATTTTTATTGTCAGTCCATACTTATTTTTTCACATCCAGAAACCGCATATGCAGGCTGATCCAGAGTACCGGCCGCTCCAACTCAATGTAGCATAGCATGCTACATTTCTCCCTTCCAAAGAAAAAATCTTGGAAGGATTTTTTGTTGAAAGACTACAAGGAGCTATCCACATCTTTAATTCTTATGAGCTGAAAAACTCAAGAAATTGATAGCAAAACAGACATTAATACAATAAATCACACGCATACAGTTACCTTCAGACACTTCACAAATAGCAATTTCACTTTCACTTTAAATATAAACCATTCTCTAAGTTTTGCTTTAAAAATTCAAATCATTATTTAATTATTTGATATCTCAAATTTAGAATTTTTTTCCATAATTATTAACTTTAAATCTCATTAAAATTTAAAAAACATTTTGATGTTGATATATTTGATAAATTAAAACTTCATTACACACATTAAAAATTAATACAAAAATTCATACAATTTATTTCAAATCACAGCAAATTAAATTACAATATTTGATCTAAGACATCTTACTCCCTTTACATTTAATCTTACCCTTACACTCCAAGCCATCTTGCAAAGAGCGACGAGAAAATCTTCTGAGTGAATTTAGAAACTGTAATTTAACATATCTTTTTGGGAAAAACTTCTTAAAATCCGACACATGAATTCTCTTATATGAGTCCAGAGAATCATCAGAATCAGAGATCAAAAGGGTGTTAGCAGTCAAAAACCTCCGAATAACAAAAGGTCCCTCCAACTTAAAACCCAAGGATTTCGCTACCCTATCTGTAAGAGAGGACTTAACATGTGATTTTATCAATATTTGGTCATTGTCAGAAACTACAACTGAACCTCTAATTTTGGGTAATAACGATTTCTTCTTTAACCATTCCTTTTCCATATTCTCTTGAGCATTATGCCATAAATCAGCATTCTTATGCTTAAGCAATTCTTGGTTACAAATCTTCCATTTCATTTCTAATGGGACGTCCAAAATGGAATTAATTTTGCCGTTTAAGGGACGTCCAAAATATAATTCGTATGGAATCGATTTGAGACCAGAATGCTACATATATTTAAAGTATGTTGTAATGCCGGTACAAAATAAGACCACTGATGTTGTTTTTCAGCACAATAAGCTCTTAACGACGATTTCAAAGTTTTTACGAATCTTTCCGCTAAGTTAGCCTCAGCATGGTATGGACTAATTCTAATATATTCAATTCCTGGTCCAAATCGGAAAGCACGAAAATGGGCAGATATAAAGACTGATGCATTATCAGTAGACAAGGATTTCGGAATTCCTAGAATACTAAAAACATCCATTATCAGATTACAGATGATAGTTGAATTCAAACTTCTTAATTTTTCGAGAAAAATAAATCTCGAAGCATTATCCACGCCAATTAATATAAATTTGTAAGAATTAGAGGTCGGCAGAGGCCCTATTACGTCTACCATTACATTCTGTCCAACTCTTGTGGAAAATTTCGAAATCAATGGACACATTTTCTTTTTATTTTCTTTAACTAGTTGACATGTTCCACAAGTTCTAATATACTCCTTAACATCATTTACTACTGAGTCCCACGTGTTTCGTTGCATTATTTTCTTTAATGTTCGAAAAGGTCCCGAATGACCACTAGTCAATTTAGGATCGTGAAAGAGTTCAATCACTAATTTGTGCAAATTCTTCGGAATTACAATTTCATATATAAAGTTCAAGGCTTTACTCTTTTTTACTAAAAAATGCCATTATTTAAAACATAATTTCGAATATTTTCACCATATTCCAACATTTCCATAATATTTCTCAACTCGGGATCTCTTTTTTTGCAATTCCGGTAAATGCTCTTTCCCCATAGGTAATTACCAGGAATTTGCCATTTTTAAATTCTTTCTCATAATCCCCAAATCCACAGGTCCGTCCAATTGAACAAATGCAAATGGATCATACATTCTGGTCATTAAACCGGTCACTACATTGTCTTGGGACCTAACATGTTCGATACTAAATGAAAATTGGCATAACGTCTGGACTAAAGGTCCATATTTTAATAATCTCTTTGAATTTCCCAAAATCCAGGATAGCGCCTTGTTGCAGTAAAGACAACGAAATCATTAATAAGATAGTGGCGAAACCTATAAATTGCTTTCACGAGACTGATGAACTCGATCTCATATATGCTCCTGTGTCGGTCAGCTTCCGTCAATTTTTTACTAAAATACGAAACAGGAACCAGTTTATTGTTCTCATCCATTTGACATAAACAAGCTCCAATCGCATTTCCTTCAACGTCAACGTGGATGTAAAACTTTTTGGAGAAATGAAGACTCTTTAATATAATATTATCTAACAATATTTCATTTAACTTATTTAAAATTTTCTGATGTTCGATGGTCCATTCGAATCTTCTTTTTGTTGATTTTGATTCACTCAATGGTCCCATCAACTCCTGAAGACCACTACAAAATCAGGCATAGTACGAGAAAAGTCCACAAATTTTTTGAACTCCGCGCCTGTTCCTGGGTGGTGGGATTTTGTTTATAGCCTCAACCCTTGATGGATCAATTTCTATAGTATCCCCATCAGTTATAAATCCCAAGTACTTAATTTTTTTAATAAAAGAAAGCACCCTTATCTGGAGAAACCGTAATACCATATTTTCTCAATCTTTCGAGTACCATTTTTATAACTTCCTTATGTGATTCTACATCAGAAGTACATATTAGAATGTCATCAAAATATGTTTTTACACCTACATCTTTCATATCACCAAGAATTTTATCAATTACCCTTGTTAAAATACAACTTCCAATCATTATTCCTACAGGTACCCTCGTATACTGAAAGCTGTCACGCGTGGTAACAACAGTGGTTATTTCGCGCGATCCCTTTTCCAGTTGCAACTGGAAATAAGCTTTTTGTAATATCTAGGCTCGAAAAGAATTTCTTACCCACTAAACTCGTTAAACACTCTTCTAAATGAGGCGCAGGATGAACGTCATCCTTAATCAAGGAGTTCACCTTACAGAAGTTAGCCACAAATCGATGTGAACCATTTTTATTACGTACCAAGAAGCAACTACTTCCATAATCCGAATGGTCTACCTCTGTCAAAATATGCTGAGACACAAGGTCATCAATACAATCATATTTTTTTCCTTATTTTAAGGTATCGGCAATGGAATCTCCTTAAATTGTTTTTGTTCCCTTAAATAAAGTTTAGATTCAAATTCTTGACAACATCCTATTTTTTTCTGTTATTACATCTTAAAATTCACTACGAAGACCATCAATGAATTCGAAAATATCTTTATCTTTATATTGAAAATCCGGACCAAAATCTCTAAAGTCATCCTTATTCTTATCTCTCGAAAACAACTCCGATTGCAATTTATCATCAGGTTCTACGATTTTTTCTTTTGTTTACTACATCATAAATTTATTGAATTGCTCTAAATCCATATCCAAAGCCGCTGAATCACTATCACAGAAGTTCATATAAACCGCCCAACACAGTCTTTTTCTTTTTCCTATTCTCCCACACATCGTTCCACTGATTTCTTCCAAGTTCAGAAGAGGTAGAATTGTTAATCACAACTCAACGACGCTTCATTTTTCTCTTCTTTCTTTTCGTTTTCTTCTTCACATAAATCTCAGATGTATCTCCTTTTCCATTCTTAAACTCAAGTCCAATCTTCTTATCCATATCTCCCAGATGCAAAAATGTGGAAGAAAACGATCTCGAGTTCGCATCTCCTTCAGATCCTTTTGCCAAAAACTGAAGATAATCGGATCTAAGTTGACTATCTCCAATATTCTGTGAAGCAACAATGTTCTGAACAGGTCCAGTTGAATTCACACAATTGGAATCCAGCGAGTGTCCAATCAAAGTCCTTTTTTCTTCAGATTGATTCAGTCCAAAAACATGACGAATTTCCTGAAATTGCTTCGAAGTAGGTATTTCCAACATTTCCGTTCAATAGTTGACAATTCAATATCACATTGGACCCCAACATACAATGATCCTCTACCATGAAGAACTGACGGACTCCTTTCCAAATTCCTATAAGATCTTGACTGACCAACTGAGTATGCCGATCTAAGTTCATTTCTCAGCGACGAATTATCACAAAAAAACAACGAATTCGACTAGTTAGGTTTAACTTCATTCCAACCTATATTTCCTCCATGATGATCAACACGATCAACTGATTTAAATCCCGAAATCGGATTCCGAAAGGATAAAGTATCGTCTCTAAAATATAGGATAACCGATTTGCGATTATTACGCAAATTCAATCTTCCACGAACAAAGTTCACACTTGGAGAAGTACTTTTTAAAAATGGAGTTCCCAGAAGGCAATCACACGGCAAGTCTTTAACAACAAAAACCTAACTCTCTCGAACCGAACAGAAAGATATAGAGCAAGTTTGATCTCCTTACTACATACGTAAAACGATCCCAAAGGTGCACGAATTACAATTGGAGTGGTTTCCTCAAGATAATGTGCAACCCCACAATGTTCAACAACCGATAATGTAAGTAAATTATAAGACAACCTGCTATCTAAACAAGCGCGAATTAATTCATTATTAATGAGAACATTAACAAAGGTAGCTACAGTTCCGCCTAATTGAGAAGGTACTATAATCTGTTTTTCCGAACCCGCATTTGAATTCATTGATCGTCGAAAATATTTTGTTTGACTTTTACCAACATCAAATGATTCAACTTTTTGTCCATTAACATTCAATTCTTTAAAACAGTACTCTCTATCATTTTTATTTACCAATGCAATAGAGTTACTTGTTGACTTATTTCCTATCTTTTTATTATATTCAACCTGATCTCGAGATATTTTTGAAAATTCGAACGAAATTCTTTCAAGTTCTTCTAAATTTCTCAAAACAGAAAGATCAAACATTTTGAATCTCACCGCAGGATTCATACCATCAATCATAATACGTATCAATTGTTCTTCATCACCATAACAATCCAAGATTAAAGCACTATAATAGATATCATATATTGATCAACAGATTCAGTTAATCTTTGCTTCCTAAATAGCCTTTCTGATATTAAAGCATGCCTAATTGAATTCGTGATAAATTTCTCAAAAATCAGCTTCTTAAATCGTGACCAAGAAATATTCAAATAAATAGCGCTCTGAATTTCCTCCAGAAATTCTCCTTCGCTTTTAAATAACAAAGTATTATAAATAGCAATCAAAAGGAAGCTTGTACTTTCAATGATTTACTCCAAGTTAACTGAAAATTCAAAAATAAAATAACTATTTTTACCATCAATCTTCATAAAGTTCTTAAATTTCTGATCCAAGAATTCAGCAATTTTTTGAAAGATAAATTGATCGCAATAATTTGTAGAAAATAGTCTTGGAAGCGGTTTAGAATTTAATTACTGTACATGCTCTTTACTTTTCGAATAACCCTCACATAACTGTTGACTACTTTTATTTATTAAAATAGGATTAACTCTACTATACAAATTAACTGGAGTGGGATTTTTTATTGCTGATACTCTCCTATAATACTGACCTAATCGTTGATATTTGTCAAACCCCTTACTCTGACCCACAGGTTGAGAACTCTCAGGGGGTAAGTTAAATTCTACCTGCCTATTAGCTATATTGCTAACGTTTGAATAAACTCTTCCCAAACGATTTAAATTACTAGAACATCCTAACGGGGCATTCCTATCAAAATGCTCATTTGAGGTGGCTTGTCCAAATTCACATTCAAAAACATATTCCTTCCAGAATTAAATATATTTTTTCAAAGGACCTATGAACAGTTGAAGGAGGTTGAGCTAAACAACTACAGCCTCTACTAATAGGATTCTCTAAACTTAAGCCATTTGACATACAAAACAAATTAACCTGAGTTCTATCTCCTTCTGATCTATTATGACTCGGGCTATTCAGAATATATTTCCTATTTTCCCTTGGACTAACGTACAACAGTGAATCTCTAAGCGGTGGCGTTAAACTCATTGCAAATCTACCAAAATCACTTTCGTCAAATCCGGTTTGATCAATGGTATTCCAATTGAAACTCGAGTCAACACCATGCATGTTTATGCTTACGTACTCCTCTGACATTTAATAGCATACAACTTATCAACTATAACAAGCAAAGTACAAAATACAGCACAAAGATTATACATATACTATTAGCAAAACAAACTACCACTAAATCTAAGCAAACTACGAGACACTACAGAAACTTTCCACAGTTTTCTAAATATCCACAATCCAATCAGATTTAACTCTGGAACTTTCCTCTCTTTTGAATATACATCATTAATATACCTAACTGTATTAGTTAACCTTATTTCTAACAAACAATTTAAAAATGAAAAAAATAAATGCCTTACAAATTCCAGGAAGAGATGCCTCATCAAACAAGGGGAGAGTTGCTGCGTCGAACTTGTAACGAACCTTGTGCCGGGAATTGTTTGACACCTTTCTTAATACTAATCAAGACAAATAAATACTGATTAAGATTAGCCAAACTATCATGTGACACGGCTCTAGTTTCTGGGAAAAATAATTGAAAAATCCCCCAAAATAATGTAGGCTTCAATTCTCCATATCTATAATTGGCAAATATATCTAGATTAGAATAAGTCGAAAATGTTACAGTTACAAGACATAAATTGAAATAAAAGAAAATATTCAATTTGATTTTTATTAGAAACAATTAAATCTTAAAAAACAACAAATTAACAACAATTTAAATTCCGTGAATTAGTTGATCAATATAAAAAATTGAAATGTGCATAAATACAATTGAACAAGAAGTGAATGCTGCTTGAAACTAGTAGTTAATTACACTAATTATCAGTTTTTTAATAATTCAAAAACAGAACAATCTGATCACTGTTAACAATTTCAAAGGTTGCTTAAATCAACCGGAATAGAAAGTATCAATACTTATTTAAATATGACCACGATATGACCTACAATTCTAAATTCAAATTAACGCGAAAAATCCAATACTAATAAATACTCAAAGCAAGAACAAGGAAAATTAATTGGACGCCGAAATACTAATCTCTCAAAAGAAATCTCAAAAATACAAAAAATAAAAGTCTATAATGGGACGCTAAATGTAACCTTTTTATTTCTCAGTAAATGTATGAAAATGATGTATCCGAGAGCAACTTTACTAGAAGTTTCTCACCAAGTACTAAGACTAGAAATCTAATAATCTAATAACTCTTACTACTTGGGTTAACAGGAAAAAATTATTAGTTAAATTAATAAACCAGGGTTACCAGGAGTTGAGGTTCTAGTATCTACAACTAGGTTTATACTCACCAATTTATAAACTGCTTCATTCGCCCTTGGTATAGTCATTCTTATATCGCTCCTAATTGACTCAACCGTTCCACATTAGTGTGGTTAATAGAACACTTGGTAGAAAATTCGATATTACTAGTGAACGTTAAAACTAACTCCAATATAAATCCAAACGATAGCTTTTAATTTCTTCGTAATCTTCTGATCCAATACGTTACAAACGAAGAGAATAATCCAAACTCGAAACTTTCCATTCCTCCATACCTCCGTTAACAGACGGTCAGATGTAACCAAAAGGGTAGAACCAGAAGGTTATTCGACGCAGCAACTGCCTGGCTATCGGCTACCGCAAGCAAGCAAGGCAGCTGCCCGCGTGCAAACAAACAGACACAAAGTCATACGACACAACTTTGAAATTGTTACATAACAAACTCGCTTCTGAAGCATTCGCTCTTCCTTTCTCTAACAAAAGTTTTTACTCTTTTTAAAAAAAACGCAAACACAATAGATTTACTCAATCGAGAAAACAACAGAAATAGAAATAACTTTTATACAACAATAGTTTAGATATTTTTCATTCTTTTCTTTCATTATTTTTTTTGTCAGTCCATATTTATTTTTTCACATCCAGAAACCAGCATATACAGTGTGATCCAAATTACCATCAGCTCCAACTCAATGTAGCATAGCATGCTACAAGCAATAATACCAAATTGTAATTATTTCAAATAACTCGACCACTTGTCTTGTTTGTCATGAAAATAATTTCTTATAGCCGTTTTCAAAACCTGCAAAAATAGCATTCCAGGGTGTTTCCACCAGGAAAATAGGGTGAACTACGTATATGCTTAATACCTAAACCATACAGGAAAGATCTGGAGGTATAACTTGTAAAATAAGAGGCCCTGTCTGTAGTGGGTAAAAACGCGAAACCAAATTTACAAGAAACGTTATATAATTCGCGTGTAATGGTAGCGCTATTAGTCTTCGGCAATGGAATTAAATGCAAAAAACGTGTATAGCTGTGAAGTACCAATAACACATAAGAATAGCCAGAACTAAAGAACCAGTTGGAAAAGAACCCGCTACAAGATATTCATGAGGAATCTTATTATATTTCGATATTAATTCCCCTTGAGGTTTGGATAGTCTAGGTTTCGAAATTTGACAAGTGTGGCAAGTAGTTTCAGAAGACTTAACATCCGCCATCATATTCGGCCAAGTGAAGATCCTACGAATCTTACACAAAGTTTTAAAATAGCCAATATGATTCCCCGCTTGCCTAAATTCATGATAGTAACTCATGATCATATTTCTGAAACACAAGGGTAACAATATTTTATAATGGACATTACGAGACTTAGTTCGCTGGTAAAGAATACCTTTTTCTATTCTATAATCAGCCAACGTATTTCCATTACTTGAGACTTGTTGATATAAATCTTTCGTGTCAGATTCAGTTTTTTGATAATTTCTAATATCGACATGGGCTAGAAGTAATTCTCGCAAACTACATATAAAATTCTTAGCATAAACATCCTCGTCCAGTGGCTCATCTAACACATCATACAAATTGGTATCATATATGCGGGTGAGCAAAATCCGGTATTAAATTCTGCCCCGAAGTAATATGTTTAATTTTAAAATTGATCTCAAAAGTCTCTGAATTATGTTACCATAACGAGATATTTTCTTAGGATTGCGTAACATATGTACCAAACTCATATTGTCAGTTAAGATAAATTCATTTACCAAGAACTGCTGAAATCTAATCACCGCATTAAAGATACTAAGCAGTTCCAGTTCAAAGCTTGTACGATTAGCGTCAGCCTCCCTTAAACGTTTAGAGTAGAAAGCAACAGGGACCTTGGAACCATAATTGTCTTCTGTGATATTGTCGCAGCCAGGCATTTTAGAGATGCATCTGCCTGAAGATAAAATCTCTTATTAAAATCAGGAACCTTTAATATTATATTTTCTTCAAAGGCTTCCTTTATTCTTTTAAAATGCATCAACATGCCTAGGCCCCAACTCAAATTTTCGTTTAGGAGATTTTAACTCAGTAGTAGGCGACATTATTTCCGCATAATTAGGACAATGTTTTGCATAATACCCCAGAGCACCCTTTGTGGACTCTTCTTCAACAGCGGGGCAGTGGCAATCGACGGATCGCCACAATACGCTCAGGGAGTAATGAAACATTACCATCAGAAAACAAAAAGCCCAAATACTAAATAGATGTTTGAAACAGCTTACACTTTTGAGGCGAGAGAGTTATCCCTCTAGAACGCAATCTAGAAAATACCTCAAGCAACAAATTCTTATGAGATTCCACGTCAGTAGAAGTTAGGACAATGTCGTCGATATAAAAATCAATACGCTTTCCTTTTAGATCACCCATCACATCACATAAAACACGAGTAATTGCTTGACTTCCTGTCTTTATTCCCATTGGGATTCTATTCCACACATAGGTTTTCCCCTCAAAAGCGAAGGCCGTGTAGGCCCTACTATTTTCTGCAAGAACGATTTGATGAAAGCTCCGTTTAGCATTGATATGTGATATTATCTTAGCGTTAGGTAGTGAAGCCATACATTCTTCTACATTAGGACAAATCATATTGTCACCCATTAAATACTCATTTAATTTCGCGTAATTCAAAACTATTCTACCATCCCCTTTGGAATTTTTAACAATGAAACAAGGAGATCGGTAATCAGAGTTCGCCTCTTGAATGACCCCATTACGCTTATATTCCTCTATAAATTTTCTCATTTCGTTTCTGTGAGCTTTCGACAACGGATATTGTTTTTCACAAACAACAGCGTTATTCTTTAATTTTAAGTGATATTCAAAATTTTTAACCTTACCTATTTTATCTGTAAGAACTTCCTTAAATTCATCACACATATATTGAACAAACGAGCTTAATGTAGGATTTGTAACAAGTAACTTTTTATCCACACCATCTATAATACTATTCATATCAACACTACTAGCCAAAGTGGCTGCATTGTCTAAACTACAACAGTAAATTTCATATTCCACTGGGTGAAAGTCCGGCACAAACAGGCTTATGGGAAAACAGCTGTTATTTACACTTTGACTTTTTGTAGATAAACGTTCATTTCTCGCTGGCAAATGATAAGCAGTCGCTGAACGTATGGACTGTCGATTCTCATAATTATTAATAGATAAAGACCTCACCTGCTGATTTTGAATGTCAATGGCGTATCTTACCGGGACATTCACCTCGCCAGAAACGCCAGGAGTCAGGTTCCCCTCAAATAGCCGAGATTATAAATCCTTCCGCTGTGCCCCAGCAACAGAATAAACAGTTGTATCCTTAGATCGACGATCCTCTGTATTGTTAAATATTCGAACAGCGCAAGAAATATCTCAGGTGACAGCATCCCCAAAAGGAGCGTGTATTGGGTGCCCTTCATCGACAGACTTCCTGCAAGTAGAATCAAAGGCACCAGCATCCATGTTGGAAAAAGATCCATTGGAGGGTGGGGGAAGTTGAGTTGTAACTTCCGTAAGAAGGGGGATAGACAGTTGATAACGTTGAAGTCTCAAAGATTTACTCTTAACCTTTAAGTACTGTTGACGAAAATAATCACGTAACCACTATGGAACGGTCTGTCAGACCGCATTGTTGTTTCACATTTTCTGAGTAGTAGTTTTATTGCATATTTTTAAAAATGATATCCTACATATCTTAGTTGCTTAAAGAAAAGCAAAACATAGTAATTTTACGATGAAAAAAGCTTTATATTTTTAAAACAATGAGAAAGAGAACATAGTCAAAATTTGCAACAATGCTTTCATTGTTATTCGAAAATTGTAATTGTTGAAATATTCAATTTTTTCTCCGTTTCTATGTAGTTAAAATAACACGATTTTAAAATACACTGTTCTTATAGATGCACCGAGAATAAAAAAACAGTAAAAACGGAGAAAAAACATGGACTTTTAGCTTTTTTAAACTTACAGGAATGTACTGTTATAGTTGTACTCTTACATTGTTTTTGTAGTGTAAAGGTAATGAATAAAACTTATTTGTAGTTCTTATATGATGGAGAAAGTAAAGAAAATACGTTTTAACAGTAAAGAAAGTACCACACTAAATTTTCTGATAGCATGAACTTTCTTCAGGTAGGCATTTATATCTTCTTTTTCTGTACTGCAAGGAAATCGGTACCCCACACCGCTGACACGAATGAGTATCTTTGCCTTGCGCTTACAACTCATTTGACAGAAGACTATGTTTTCCTTTTGAACTCCTTAGGCGCGATGGTGGGAAACTCACTTTCAAGCTCTTGATTGAAAAACTCAGCTCTCGTGCAGATGTCCGATGAAAAATCTACGTTCTATGTGAAGCCTAACAAGTCCTTTTGCCAAAGTTTTCATGAAATCACGTCTTGTCATCACTGCGGACTTAGCGTAGACTTGATGCAAGACATACGCATTGACGCCACACGCAACATCCACCAGCATAAAGAAAATTGTCAATGGCTATCGTCTTATTCGACGACTTGATGTGTAATCTGTACATTTTTTGTTTAGAGTATCCACTCCGCCTTTACTCATGTTATAAAATGTGATTATTTCAGGTTTTCCAGTCTCTGGGTCATTATTTGATGTGTGGTGCAAGACGTGCCACACGGGAAGACAAAACTGCTAATAATCAGTAGATAACGAAAGACAACTGATCAGCAAAATACTCACGTAACTACTATAGTACGTCTCTGAGACCGCTCGACCCCTCCAGCGCCGCACACAAGGGTCAATTATAACACGAACTTCACAATATGTAACCATTTGCTAGACAGGAAGGTAGACGAAAAGATCCACTTGTAGTAGTGAGACTGTGGAAAATATAATGATATGAAAAGTCGCAGCGGTCTAAGAGACGGTCCACAGTACTTACGGGTTAAAGCCCATGTAGCACTGAGCATCATTCAAAAATTCCAAACCCAATAAAACCGGAAATTCAAGTTCTGAATAGACAAATGAACGCACACTAACAAGTTTGTTTTGTATTTTAAAACTGGATGGTACACACTTGTCTAACACAAGTTTGGTATTATTAACTGTCTTTCCTTTAAATGTTTTAGGAATTATTTTTTAAATTCATTTTCTTTTTTTTTGCGAAAACTGAAACACTTCATTATTTATTAAATTGATAGAAGACGCTGAGTCTATACAAGCATGATATTGTCTATTAAACAGGTTAAGTAAAACATAAACACCTCTATTAGTCTCAAAACTTATAACGAAATACTTTAGTTTGCATAATATTTACCTGTACCGTGGGCAAAAAGTGTTCATAAATATGTAATATACTTAGTAGAATGTTCATTTTAAATTAACAGAAAAGAAGAATGTTTTTAATATCTGTAAGAGAGATTATTATGGGATAGTTGTGACTACGTACATGTTATGTGTTGACCTAGTCAAGTGAATTTATGTATTTTACGGTCTTAAAAAGAATATTAAGACATATCAAGCAATAAAGGTGAGACTAATAATCTTTAAATATCTGAGTTGATTTTTGCATTGAGAAAAGTAATTATTGCTTCGTAATTTATATGTTACAAAACGAACCAGGTTGACGACGCTTTTCTATAGAGTCGTTATAAAAATTTGGTTTACCAAACCCGGGACTTTTGAAAATTCAGTTCCCGAAGAAGGAAAGTAGGGCTGAATTTACTTGGATATTACCATTTATGAATACGAACTTAACCGTATTACGAAGCGGTAAGGTCATCAAAAGAAAAATGGATAGTGAAATAGTGCAACAGGAATCTAATACCAGTAATGCAGATGAAATTAGTGCAACGCCAAGTTTGTCATCTGAGGATCGACTTTTGTTAGCTGTGCAACGGCAAATTATGCAAATGACGACTGAGATAAAACAAACCATGGAACAGAAGCTCAATGAATGTAACGCAAACATGGAACAAAAGTTCTATGAAGCTAACCAGACCATGGAACAGAAGTTCTATGAAGCTAACCAGACCATGGAACAGAAGTTCTATGAAGCTAATCAGACCATGGAACAGAAGATAGAATTGAAATTCAACGAAGCTAGCAAGGAGTATGAAGAATTAAGTAAACGAATAGAACGGATAGAACTAAAATCAGACGATACGAAACAAACAATCGTCCAGGTGATGAATGACATATCCTCGCAGTTTGAAGAGAAGTTAAAAAGGTTAGCCAATGAATGTCAAGAAAAGCACGATCATCAAAATCATGAAATCTGTGCTGTAAAAAAGGATTTAACGTCAATAGAATCTTCCGTTAAGCATCAAAAGATCCAGTTGGCTACTATGCAGGAAGAAATTAAAATGTTACAGGCGAGAGATAACATTTATCGCAATAATCTGGGCAGTGATCGCTTCGAGTTTCCCCGATCACCGGATATAAATACGCCTTCGCCGGAATCTGAGGAGGATATTATATTAGAGGAAAATTGCCCGAAGATCACTGATGAACGAAATATAAATGGTATCATGACACAGCACGCTACGGACCGGAACAATCACACCACAAGAACAAGGAGTGAGAAAAGAAAGGTTAAGTTAAGTGTCAAGATGAGCGAAATCAAAGCCATGAGTAAATTTAGTGGTAAGTGCAATGAAAATGCTAGTTCTTTCTTAGAGAAGTTCCAAGACGAATGTAATATAATGTCTATCGACCGATCACAATACATGAAATTAATACCCCATGTATTACTCCCACCTTGTTCCTTATGGTTTAAGGCAATACGTGATTATATTAGTACATATGAGGAATTTAAAGCGGCATTGATCGCGAATTACGAAAATGACTTTTTGCTGGCAAACAGAGATGCCACTCTTAGAAATCAACATTTCAATCCTCGATTGCACAAATCTATTGTAGAGTTTGTTGTAAATGTCTATAATGAATTAAAAGTTGTTAATCCCTTGCAATCGGAATCAAGAATAATTGCATCGATTCGCAATTTGCTTCCATTTAAATTACAGCAGATCTTATTTTCGACACAGTGTATGAGTTTCAGTCATTTATTAATGCTTGTACAATGCTACGAAACTCAATATCATGCTATGAATCTAACACAACCAGGAATGAGTAAAAATAAGAATAATTCAGATCATTTGGTCCCTATTCGGAATTTGAATATCCGAAGTGTGAATAATAATGAACCGAACCTAAGACGAATGTACTCTAGCAATCAAAATGAACAAAATAGACAAGGTTATGTAGGGAATCCGCCTAACCTAAGCAACCGAAGTAGACACAAAATTAATAGAAATACATATCGAAATCCTAGAGATGCTACCAATCCTATGTATAGATATAATCATTGTTCACGAGATGGTACTTCGTATCCAAATTCAAATCACGATGAAAGACATGTACAACCTAATGTAGAACCTAACCACGATTGTGCGGTACAATTCACTTTATTAGATTCATATGCCAGTGCGAATGTAACATGATTACCGTTAACGAAATTAGGTTACACCCATGTTGATTATAGATTCTTGTGAATTTTCGTTTTAAAGTTTGTGTTAATATTAATAATGAAAACGATGGTTATAAATATTTGAAATGCATCTAGTTAAAGAGTTAGTAGCACCCAACATTCTTGATCAAATAAATAAGAATGAAAAATAACAATAATAATGAAAAATGCGTTTATTTAATAACAAAAGGGTATCTTTTGTTTCTTGTAAAATAAATTTATTTACTTCCATTTGATTATTCAAACGTAGGTTATGTTTAATTTTTATTCTTTCTTATTAATATGAAGAATCATAATTCAATTTATAATTAGTTAAAGACAAAAATTATTTTATATTAGATTGATTTGTGTTTAATTATCAAAGATTATGTTAAGAATAAGATCCATTCTATAAAATCAATTATTCAATGACTACCTTGAGTGAAATTCTTTTTTTATTTTGGACATCTTAGTGCTACCATGTATACATTACAATTGCAACATCTAACTTATTTGTTATACAATGCGCCCGAAAAGAACAAATATTATTTGTCATATCATCGTTTGTAATAATTATCGAAACTAGTAATCTTGATAGTTTGTATTTCACCCTCGTTAATTATATTTATAAGTGACGATGTTTTTAATGATAAAGAGTAAATAATAATGTAATAAAAAAGAAATATTAATGAAATCAAAGATTTATTGTAAATGTATTTATGTGAATGATAATAACTAATATTTTATATATATATGAGGGTTAACCAAAATGTAATGAAGATATGTACGAGGTGTGATCGAAATATAAAGAACATACGTAATGTACGAACAGTAATCTAATCAGACCAGTGGTTCTTGAATATAAAAGCCAAGCCCACTCATGACTTTTATATTCAGTCCCTTTATCGGGCGACATTTTCTATAACGAAATACTTTAGTTTGCATAATATTTACCTGTACCGTGGGCAAAAAGTGTTCATAAATATGTAATATACTTAGTAGAATGTTCATTTTAAATTAACAGAAAAGAAGAATGTTTTTAATATCTGTAAGAGAGATTATTATGGGATAGTTGTGACTACGTACATGTTATGTGTTGACCTAGTCAAGTGAATTTATGTATTTTACGGTCTTAAAAAGAATATTAAGACATATCAAGCAATAAAGGTGAGACTAATAATCTTTAAATATCTGAGTTGATTTTTGCATTGAGAAAAGTAATTATTGCTTCGTAATTTATATGTTACAAAACGAACCAGGTTGACGACGCTTTTCTATAGAGTCGTTATAAACTATGGTGAAATGGTACTGAAGCGTTCCTGGCCTTCATCATTGTACGAATTTATTTGTATTTGGAGCAAAATAATGATCCGATCTAGATTTTTGAAAAGAGGGGGAAGCACTATCAGTAGCAGTTCTCGTAGAAGACGATGTGGATTGAAACGAATTATTCAATTGCAGAGAATAAAGTTCATGCTTCATATACTGTTCCAATAATTGTTCAAAGTCTCTCATAGATTTAGGTATTCCAGCATAGAATAGTTTCTCCCTAACACTGAGAGTAACACCCGAAGCAATTGAACGCAATATATTTTCTTCATCCACTGTAAAATCAAAAATTTTTTACACTTGTACACACCCTCTTTACATAATCCTTAATACGTTCACGTGGAGCTTGGGGACGATAAAAGTTAGTAACCATAAGGTGATGTTGAGCACAGTCAGAAATTAACTGCCGAACAACGTGCCTACATACAGGGTCCCAAGCGCTAGCTAAAGAACAGGCTTCAGTAAAAATATCACTAAGCGGATTTCTCAACCTTGATTTCACTGCCAACATTAAACATTCGAAAGGAAACATATTCAACTCGTCCAATTCACTCAATTGGACTAAAAAGGCATACAATTGATCGGGCTCTGTACCATCGCACATCGGAAGTTTATTCACATACATATCAATAAGCTTCAATTGTACATTCTGTTTTAATTTGCTATGAGGGATTGGATCCGAACTCTCATTCATATGAGGTAGCGTTTGTCCACCGTTCTTATGTTTACTAGTCCCACTATCACCTTTTGGGACAAAATCGGTTTGAGTAACTTGTGATATTTCGCCTCGGGTTTTGAACCCCATACCTTTCTGGAACGAGTAAGGTGCAAGTCCTTATCTTCTTCAGATTCTGACATAACGAATTATTACAATTTATTTATTTATTTATTTGTTGCAAAACAAATGAATGAACTTTGTAATACCTTAACAGAGTATAGTTTTATTATTAAATAATAGAACGTTCCTACCTACGTGAATACGTAGAACGTAAGTTCAAGGCTACAAACCAGCAATCTACACCTGTTGTTTATAATCCAATTGATAACACGAGAAACAGACAAGTTTCTTTCACTATCAAGCAAATACAAGTAGTAGCAAAGACTACATGCCCCAGAGCTACTTCGATTAAAGACCAGAAACACAAACATAAGAGAGTGAATTGACGTAATCTGTTATATGTAACCATTTTCCCTCTCCAACCTCACAACCCACCCAAGAAAAATTGAATAAATTCTAAATGTATTAGAAGCACGTTGTAAGGCCGAAGAGACAAAACAGACACAGAGCTGGATGAGTAGAAAACCTTCCCGAGTAGTTGAATTTGGTTTCTGGTACTAAACGAAATGCATATAGCTACATATTCTATAAATGCTATTTTGGGTTATGCTGCTGGCTTTAGAAATATTATTATTATTATTATTATTATTATTATTATTATTATTATTATTATTGTAACAATCTGTAACAATTGAAAAGTTGTAAGAACTAAATTTCTGCAATGCAATCATAATGACATTGATTCTTCAAGTTTTAATCAAACACACTATCAGTTCGAAGCAAAAATGTTTCAGTGTTCTTCCTTTTTCGAATCAATTTACATAAATCTCGCCATTGAACTTTGAATTAGTGGAAAGGGTCCAGAGTTTCTGACCGAAATATCAAGACATTATATGAAATTTACATCATAGTAATAGTTATGCTTTACTTCTTGTTGAGAGATCAGCATTAAATACTTGTAAGTAATAGGTGAGTGTTTATCCCTTAGTTGGTAATATCCGTCTCCCAGGCGGATACACGATATTTTTTGTTTAGAGTTGGTACGTATATTCACGGTTAAATCTGATAGTTCACCTATGCTTTAGTTGTGCGTTGACTATAATGTTTTGTGCCGGTGGGTGCGTGTCTAGCTCATCGTTGCAAACTTCGAAGTGTATAAAGTTATTCTACGTCCTTTAGCAAACGGATATTACTGACAACTATTAATATTCGTGTGTTTTCTTTCGTTTCGAAAATAAATATTTTAAGATGTCAAGTAGGAAAGGTGTACCACAAAGGAGTAGGGCTATACTACAAAAGGCTATAGAACAATTACAGATGGCTGTAATCAAAAACTGATTATGATTACAGATCCGATTATTCCTATGTTCCTGAACAAGATCATTTATCCACAACAGGTCATGTCAGCAATCCAGAAATAGATTTTATTATGTCACGCTAAGATTTTCAAATCAGTGCTTGGAAACTTGGTGTCACTTTTTTCAACTGACTCGACTAGACTTCATGCTTTTCGTGCATTCATGTCTCTCAAAGGATGTAAGGTTTTTCTGGCGGCTCTTAGGTTTGATGATACAGCTACTCGTGAACGAAGGAAAAGAAAGAATTCTTGAGCACAAGTGGGTTTATTTTAATAAGATCATTTCTAATGGTCAGAATGATATTCTATTGAGATGCAAATATGTGTTGATAAAATTTTACAAGATATATGCTTAGAAATAGATTCTCAGCGGTGACGCATGTTGTATTGAACTCATGGGTACATACACAAGTGAACTACGACGTGCTTCACTATTCAGTTAATGAATTTTGTTACGTACAATGAATTCTCTGGGTGTAGCTAAAGCTTATTGGAAACTGAGTTACGTGACCTTGGCTTCCAACCTCTCAATTGTGTGTGTCCATCTCTGAGGCTGATATTATCGTTATAGCTTATCTTTCGGTTGTTACCAATTAAGGTTTACATAAATTAGTAAGAGAGGGAATATTATTTCCTATTAGTTGAATTTAGATTAGCAATAAACGGACGATTTTTAAATTTCCCACAAATAATTTTAACTTACTTTCTTGAGACAAACCCGGATATTTGTTGTTTGAATATATCCTCAGGGTTCTACGCTGGTCTAACGACTAATGCGTGTGTGCGTTCCATGAACATGTTCTAAGGTTCCATTCTCGGTAGAAGAGGACATTTGTGTTTTGTTTCACAATCATTTATTTGCAATTATTATCCGTCTCTTTGGTCCTAAGGGCATAACCATAGAATAGTAAACCAAAAATGTTAATTTTCAGTTTGAATGACGCAAATGTAATTTAAATTTCGCACCATAGCGGATAAACCAGGTTGTCTGGGTGCCATACACCAGTGGAACTGATTTGCTAAACAGCAGTACCGCTAGCTCAACACTCACTTAAAAAAAATAAAAAAGTGTTTTATGACGATAGTGGAATTTTTATGTTGCATGCGATATTTTCAACTTGATACAATCTCTTGTAGCAGACAATCTGCTCTTTTCCATGGTAAATTATTGTTTTTCTTTTTGGAACAGTGTTAATGCACTTAATTTCGTTTCAAGTGGTATTTATAGAAGTTCATTATAGTTTTTACGTTGTCCTACTTGTACGAAACGGCAAGTTATTTCCATATCTTACTGTTAAATTCACAGCCAATGAAAATTAAATAGCCAATACTATTCTAACAATGTAAACACGACTCCAAAAGTGCATTACCATCTGCAATTCGCCTTTTCCTGCAATAGCACGCAACCCAAAGCAAAATGAAGTGAACCGAAGTGAATAAAATTAAGCGCAGATGTTGTAGAGACAAAATGAGGGAATACAGGTTTCGTATTTTCTAAAAAAAAAAAAAAAAAAAAAAGGGTTGGGTGGGCTTCGGACCCCTCCAAAGCTTTGATCAAAGAATATCAAAAGTGCTAGTAACATTATGTCAGATGTGTGTAAAGCACATGAAGAATTGCAACATAACTTTGTGTATGGACAAACGCAAAAATATAAACGAATACGGAATTTTTGTTCTACGGAGAAACGGTTTTAGGGGGAAAAGGCCCGCACCCGAAATTTTGAATGTTGACGTCTGAAAGGCAAGAAGTGAACCTGAGTGATTGAAAGTGTGCACAGATATTGGCGACGTAAAAGGAAGATACGGGTTTCCTATGTTTCTGGAAAAACGGTTCGGTGGGGCACTGACAGATAATCTACAGGTAAAAACAAGCAAAAAATGTCATATGAGCACTGAGCGAATGGGGCTTCGTTTGGACACTAGAGGCGCTCTGAAATGTCACCTTCCGGGGCGGTAATTTGCAATATCACAAGAACGGAGAGAAATACGAATGTCGGGTCAAAAGATATATAAGAAAACCCTATCCGAAGAATCCAATTATGCATAAGTGATAGCGAAAGAGTGACGGCGCTAGAGGGGGCACAAAGAAAGTAAATGTAACATGGAGAAAAGTGAACAATTTACACTGAAAAATTGTAGGAGGGAATGTTACTTGAAACATGCAGCAACAAATGTCGATGAACAAAGGCAACAATGGCTACGCTGTAGGGACATTATGGGAGGCGGAATGTAGGAAAAAGTATCCTTGTAACGGAGAGAAATAGGAATGTCGGGTCAAAAGATATCAAAGGAAACCCCATCTGAAGAATCCAATTGTGCTCACATACTGCGGAACAGTGGCGGCGCATCGGAGCTACAAAGAAACTGTTAAACACTCTTAGTGTTGATACGTGCAAATCGTACAAAACTCGTACTGAAGATGAGACCCAGTGTACTGTAAATACAAGAGGTATTGTACTTACCGTGGTCAACATAATGCTGTCTTAAAGAAGGTGTTCAATATGTCCTTGTTCTCCGAGACAGACACTTACACGATGGCGTAAAGATTCTCTGACGTTTGGCAATAACGCTGGAGTTTGTCGTACTGTGGCAAATGAAGTTCATACGCGCTGGCGAAGATCTTCAATGCCAAGCACGAGCCATGTATACTCAAGACTCTTCATGTAACCCCACAGGAAAAAAGTCTAGGGTATTCAGGTTGGGTGAACGTGGGGGCCATACTCCTTTGCTTTCACAATTTATCTAACTGCGTGTAATTTTTTCGTTCAGATATGCACGAATAGTGGGACATGAATGGGAAGGACGCCATCATGCATAAACTACATACACTACCGTATCCTCAGTGGCACGTCTTTAACTAGTATAGTTAGGTCGTAGGTTAAAAACTGGAGATACAATATTGCATGCGTTCAATCGCTGTGTCCCTACAGCGTAGTGATCGTTGCCTTTGTTCATTAACATTTGTTGCTGCATGTTGCAAGTAACACCCCCTCCTACAATTTTTCAGTGTAAATTGTTCACTTTTCTCCATGTTACATTCACTTTCTTTGTGCCCCCCTCTAGCGCCGCCTGTTTCCTCATCACTTATGCATAATTGGATTGTTCGGATGGGGTTTGTTTTGATATATTTTCACCAGACATTCGTATTTCTTTCCATTCTTGTGATATTGCAAATTGCCGCCTCAGAAAGTAATATTTCAGACGCCTCTAGCGTCCAAACGAAGCAGCATTTACCCAATGTTCATATGATATTTTTTTGCTTGTTTTTACATGTAAATTAATCTCCCGAATTTTCCGTCATTGATGCACGACCACTCTGTATAATATCTACATAAAATCATTTCCTTCGTTCCACTCCTTCCTTCGCTATTACGGCATTATTAATTCTTATTTTGGATGGGGCCTAGGCCCCAACACTGTTTCTACGCAAAAATTAGAGCACGGTTCTTATCGTTTTGCAAATAGTCCCAATACGAAGTTTCGTTGCAGTTTTCCATATTTTTTTAGGGACTACTGACGTATGCGTATTTTTATCCTCGTCCCCAAAAATACCGTTACATTGCCGTGACGGGTATGTGACCTCGCGGTACTCAAAGGAAGGGATAGTTGTATAAGAATTAGTGATTAATTTTGAAGTGTTCTAATTTTGATTAGGGAATTAACATAGGCATACGGAGTAAAGACAAAGATTTGAAGCATCAGTGCACTGTAATCTCTGTAAAGATTCGTATTCTCAGCTTTTCTATTTATTGTTTTATATGTTAAGTGAAACACCAAAACATGCATCACTGATATCGTAGTACGTATTGCTTTTTGTAAATCGTGTCTGTAACGTGTTGTGAAAACGTTTATTTCCAGACATGATGTAGAGAGAAAAGAAAGAGATACATCTGCAATATATGAATATGTGATTTATGAAATAAGTGTAGGTTTTACGTAGTTAAAGGACACGTAAGAGAGCGGAAAGGAGATATAGAAGTCTGAACTTTCAGAAACGTCCTAGATAGGTGAAAATATAGTTAAAAATTGCAAAAGATATCACGTAATTTAACTTTCTTTTCTTTTATTCTAGTACCTTTTTTCACATCCAAACATCTCTATCCAGAATTACGAGATAAAAGTGAATAGAGAAACGTTTCCATCTGAAGGATCAAATCAGAAAAAGTCTTTTGATTCAGACTAGTTTCGAACTCACAACCCTTGAATCCATGAGTCAGCTCTCTAGCGATTGAGCTAACAACTGTTGTAAAAGACTCATTTCTACAACTACCCGTTGATGAATGGTGTGTATTAACCAAGTTGGCCGAAATGAAATCTTTGAGTTTTACGTCCCGCTATTATGCCGGTTAGGCTAAAGAGACGGAGATGATAAGTAATGAATGAAATGGTGGAATGAAGAAAGTGCGAGGAAACGGGAGAACCCCGAGCAAACCTACTCACACGGTGTTTGTCCACCACAAAGTTCACTTGGCAGATGCTGGGATCGAACCCGGGACCCAAGCACAAGAGGTGAACGCTCTATCACTGAGCCACCGCGGCCCGACCAAGTTGGCCGAGATAATTGCTTCATATAGCTATTGCTATAATAATAATAATATGAAGAAGAAGAAGAAGTACAGAATTTTAAAAGGCGCATTTGTTAAAAGTTTGTATTGCGGAGTAAGTCCTAATATGAGATTTTAATAAATATAAATGTAAGCGTGGTTTATCCGTGCGTATTGCTCAAACTGCGCAACTCACTACCATAGTCCCATAGGGATTGTGCGCGTACGGTACAGTAGCCTTACATATTCCTCCATTTGGAGGAAAAAGTACTGCTGAGAGCATCACTTAAAGAAACAACCACGAGATAAATCTGCAGAAATTCCATTCACGTTAAGTTCTAAGAGAGAGAAATTAATGCAAAGAAAACGAAAATAATAATACGCATCATGCAGAGACCGAAAAAGTATAGAAAGCTAAACAAAATGGGAAAAGGGAAAGAGGGAACGGAAAGAGCAAAAGACATGGGAATAAATTAAATTTTAACACACAGTCTTCGTCTTTCCCCCTGCCCCTGGACCTGTCTTGGTTTTTCTTCCTTCATAGAATAAATTTCTTTCAGCACCGAACGCAAACATCATTTATAGTGTTTAATTCCTTGAAAGAAAATGTAATTCAGTCTAAGGTGCAATTCGAACACAGAACTTTTAGAACAAGTGTTACACACGCTATCCACTTATCAACAGGTTTACACGCTTTATCAACTGCGTATATAAATCAGCTATTAAACGCGCTGTTATCAAACGTGTTAAATCAGTCATTGTCACAGAGTCGGTGAGCTATGACACACGCTGTTTCTCCACTACAAAGTTCACTTCGAAGGGGCTGGGATCGAACCCGGGTCCCCAAGCACTAGAGGTGAACTCTCTACCACTGAGACGCCGCTGCTTCAGCTGTATTTAAAGGGTAACGCCTTTGAAAGAATTACCATTCATCTCAGCGATCGTGAAAACTAGGTATTTGACACGAATATAGGTCATTTTGGATTATTTTTACGTGTTTCGGTACCCCCACCCACCGTTGACCCCGGCCCGCATACAATGGTAGCCGATTTTGAGTTATTGCTAATGGAAGTGTCACCATTGATTTCAGCGACCGTGGAAAGTATGGATTTGACACAAAATCGGCCATTTTCTAATGTCATTACATGTCCTGGTAAATGCACCCATTCCCTGAGAACCCTGGTTGGAATTTAAAAAAAACGCTTCGTCCTAGTCTGGAGCCTGGACAAAAGTATCGGTGATCAAAATTTAGTAACTTTATGTCAACTCATCTGATCCCCAGGGCGCAAACAGACAGACACACAAGCAAACTCGTGCTTCATACACACAACAGATAGAACAAACAGCGTTCTTTCGCATAGAACGTTGCTATGTTGCTTGTACCCAGTTAAGCCTTCTACTAAGTGCCGGAGGGCATTAGTCTTTTATACGTAAATACGTCTGTTGAATTTGCCTCTTCTATCGAAGTAATGGGTCGCGTGTACTCTTAGTATTAGCTATTTTGTTGTTATTGGCCTTGAAGAACCAACAAATAGTTTTTCATGAAGTCACAAGTCGCTTTGTTCCGTGAAGTTAATATACAGTAGAAATGTCCTATGCATTACTCACGTGTTGTGAAATAGAAAGATTGTGTTGGTTTTATCAGAACACCCAGAAATCTGTTATAGCAAAAGGCCTTTCCACAACTACTTCCAATCTGGATCAAATTTCACGGCTAGGCCTTTCCACAACTACTTCCAATCTGGATTAAATTTCACGGCTAATTTTTTGAATTATACACAAGAGTATCATTGATATGTTAGTGTTAATAATATTTATGGGACCAAGGACAGGTTTTAAACTTCCAAACTATGCTGTGCATAAAAGTAGGAAAAGTTCCACAGCCCTGCAAACCCAGGCCCAAAGACCAGCCCGGCCCGGCGTGGATGGATTTGTATTCAGTGCCTGGCTTGATATGATCCGCCCCGGCTCGAATCTCGAGTCGGGCACAAACTGACCGGACACTAAACTGGCCGGGCAAGAACGAGCCGGGCTCTGAACGGACCGCGCGTAATCGGCCTGGGAACAACCAAGTTGATAAGTCAAGTCAATCCTTCAATATGCAATGGAAAATGAGAAATCTGTCGTCATAATATTGCAATGTCCATTTTCCCTTCTCGAATAGGAAAATCGTGTTAAAGGTTACCCAGTTTTTTCTTTCTATGTCCCTATTCTGACTGTCTATTTGTTATCTGTGCTTGCTCTGTCCAGCCATGTTTATTATACAATAATACAGCTCATGGACTTAAAAGTCCTATACTATGCTCATTAGTGCATTACGAGTAACAGAGAAGATATGTAAAATTGTTACACCGTATGTGATACTAATACTACAACTACTACAGCTGATACTACTATTACTATTACGATTACGAATGCTAGTGTTAATTCCACTATTGCGCCACTGCTACTACTATTACTACTATCACTACTGCTACTACTCATTGCTATACTAATGCGACAACGAATACCAATACTTCTATTACTAGTAATAGGAAAACAAAACAATGGACACGAAATCTTTGAGTTTTACGTCCCACAGTTATGCCGGTTAGGCTAAAGGAGGCGGTGATGATGAGAAATAAATGAAATCGTGAAATGAATAGAGTGGAGGAAACGGGAGAACGCCGAGAAACCCCCACACACGGTGTTTGTACACCACAAAGTTCACTTGGCGAGAGCTGGCATCGAACCAGGGACCCCATCCACTAGAGATGAACGTTCAACCACTGAGCCACAATTCCAGGGACACCTAATCGACCCTGGCATCTTGGTGATTTATTTGATCATTATATTTTGTTATATTTGTAGTATCATACTATAAACAACACAAAAAGATGGAACACTATTTGGTATTTACCTTGCTAATTGAACATTACTACAAATCGTACTGATCTTATGAGCGCGCCAGTTCACGGTTTTGTCCTCCGTGGTCTTATGGTAGCGTACCAAATTCTACTTAGTAGGTCAAGTACTTGACTTTATTATACGTTCTTTAGATAACTACGGCTCACGCCGTCTGGATGATGATGGGATGAATTGGTGGAATGAAAACAGTGGGAGGAAGCGGGACCACCCCGGAAACTCCCAAGCACACGGTGTTTGTCCACCACAAAGCTCACATAGCACAAGCAGTGATTAATCCAACTACCTCTAGTACCTGATGTGAGTGATTTTCCTACTGAGCCAGCGTTGTCCCTCGTAGATGAAGCATCGATTCATATTCTACGCAGACTGGCCATAATAACTAGCATTTCTCCATTTTATTCTGTACTTAGAAGGTAAATTCGGTACCATCAGATATGTCAATTCTGACGCGAAGTCGTTGCAGTTGTGATTGTATTAACAGTGGTCCTAGTAATAATAGTAGAAGTATTAGTAGTAGAAGTAATAATAGTGGTTGTATTACAGTACTTTGCAGTCTTGAATAAAGAGTCAGCTTCCCAAACACATTACGATTAGCATAGGCTGACAGTAAGACCGTACGATCACGGCAAAAGCAGGGGTAGTGGAGAACATTTAAGGAAAAGGCTGAAAGATTAGTTTCCGATCCGGCTTTCAGAGTGGCCGGGCTCGGTTCGGCCCTATAGTAAGTGTGCTCGGCCCGGAATGTGACCGAACCGGTTCGGCCCGGAATATGCCTGGTCCGGTTCGGCCCGGTCAAGGTCCGGTCTAGTTTGATATTACTTGAAAGGGGCAGGGCAGGGCCGGGACGGGCATATTCTGGGCCGAAGCGGGCGCTCCCGGCCCGTGTAGGGCTCTGCTGTCAACAGATACCAGAGCAAAGACAGTGATATAGAGAAATGGTTTTCTGCTATGGATTCTGCATCCGACGAATAGGTACCATCTTATCAGTTCTCTATATTCAAGCCAGAAGTGGTTCAAATTAGCAATTTACGGTTCTAACATTTAACGGCAACACAAGGGAGAAGACTCTTTTGTACAGGATTGCGCGTGTATAGGCAGCATTTCATTGTCATCCACTATACTTTACTAAAATTGAATAGGGTTTAAATTTATTATTACTTCCGGTTTCAACAACAGTTTCAACTTTTGCCGTCATAGCATGAAACGGTAATATAGCGAGAACTGATTTTTGAAAACGAGTTACCATCTAGAGCCAATATCAAGAGCATGCAATATATTCTACCGAAACCACAAATGGTTGAAATTTACTATTACTTCCGGTTTCAATTTCTAATTTCCGCCTAATAGAAATAGTAAATGCTTCAGGATGTGGTCTTTTGCAATTAATTCAGTTATCCAGAATAGATTTTGGTTCAAATTAGCCATTTCCGGTTTGAACGTTTGTCAATATATAAAGAAAATAATATTGAGAAGTGGTTTCCGCAAATGATTTAGAGTCTAAAGGTGACATATCATGACCATCTACAATACTCCAATAAATTCGGCTGTAGTTGGAATTTACTATAACTCTGGTTTCAATAACGGTTTCAAGGTTTATCGCTAAAGAACGAAAACGGCAGCAGATAGCGAGAAGCAGTTTGAAGCAAATAATTCAGACTATCAACAAACATATCGTTGCTATCCATATAACTCTACCAAAGCTGGTAATTGCTCAAATTTACTAGTACATTCGGTCCCAAAACTGATTTCCGTAGAGCAAAAATGCTAAAAGGTATTAAAATATAGCTTTTTGCAATCGATTCATCGTCTCAAGAATAGTTTCCTCCTCCTCCATGGCAGCTTTGATCAAAGCAGATTTTTTAAATTTAGCCATATACTGTTTGAACGTTCCTCGGCATAGAACAAAAACAGTAACAGATAGCTAGAAGATCATTGTCCAAACGATTTAGCGTCTCAAGGCAATATACCATAATTATTGTCAACACCCTACTGGAACAGGAAGTGGTTCAAATTGACTATTACTTCCTATTTCAATTCTTTTTTCTATAGATCAAAACAATAGGAGGTACCAGGAAACGGCTTTTTTTTACGATTGTTTCAAAATAACTATTATTTCCTATATCCATTCTTGTTTCCAGGAATCAAAACAATAGGAGATATCAAGATACGGCTTTTTTACAATCAATTCAGGGTCGTAGGAAAGTGTTTCTCCAAGAATTTATCATCACAAGAATATTTTCCACCAATTGCTACTCAAACCAGAAGTAGCTGAAGTTAGGCAAGTACGGTTTCAACATGTATTGCTACAAGTTTCTAATCTATGACTAAGAGTGTCAACTTGTTTCATATGTTAGACGAGTTACCAGTACCAATACCAAACTAAAAGAAGTGAGTATCGTTTCACAGTCTGAAACGAAGATTTCCAAACTACATGAATTCAATAGTCAAACTTGAAGTAGTATTCTCATCTGTCACACAAGAAAGTGCATGTTTTTCGAGGGATAGTATCTTTCTATCACCTCTCGAAATAATTAAATGTTTTAAAGGTCCAATCCCTAACCATAAATCGATAAATGTATTATCTTTCGTTTTGCAACTTAGACAAGATACGATAGAAATATCGTAAACCTTAATAGAAAGACAAAACAGCTGCGTTGTTTTACAAGCTTGAAACTTACGAATATTAGCAATATATATTTATAGAGTAGGGAGTTTCTACTACGTTATTCCGTAGTTCATTGGATCAGTACAGAACTACCACCTAGATGACCCGTGTTCGAAACTTCGTGCTTTGCTTGTGTTAAAAGAAAAAAAATGATTATAATTGTAACTGCACTCAAAATCAAGTCAAGTTAGAGATGCGCACGAGACAAGTCGAAGCAGAATTTTCCTGGCAAATTTCGAATCGAGATACAGCTTTTCCAATAGAGTAATATACAATTTTCGAGTCGAGATATTCCTTTTACAGCACATTTTCGAGACGAGACAGCCTCAAATGTTGTCTCATGTGCATCCCTAAGTCAAGTCTATGATAAAGCTCAATAAATCAGCACTTATAATCACTTTGCTGTTAGGATACATTTGAGCTGATTCACTATGTTCTATGCTATCAAATGAAGTATAAATATTACATTGACGTTTTCCAGACAAAGTTATTGGCGTGGACAGCAAACTTTATAGCGAAAAGAAAGATAGAAAATGAAGGGTTAACTTTAAATGGCCTACTCCAATTGAAGTGCTTATACAGACACGGACAGACAATGAATGACACGGAGAATCAGTCGTATCAGCAAATGCTAAAGCAAATCTTATGCTCTTACTTACTTTCACTTACGTTTCTGGTCACTACGGACGCATCGTAAGTATATACACTAACATATAGCCATGAGAGAATATATAGGCCAAACTCAGATTTTGCGTACAGTGTCAAAAGTTCATTTCCTTAAACTGTAAAAGGCAGTGATGCTCAGGCAATAATAGTCCACTTATGTTTTATTAAATCCACTTGTTCTAATTATTGGATATTACACATATTATACAAACTTGCAAACTAAAATGAATAATAACAAAAATTAAAACAAGATGGTAATCGGTACAAATGTAGAGGATGGATATGAAATGCCCGAGTATGATGGAGGAAGGTATTTGTTTACTTCTTGGCCAACCACTAAGAGCATTTATAAATCCATATCCTACTTTGTTATGCGCAATTTGTACATTCAATATTCACGAAAGACGACGAACTGAAGGGTATGATGATACCGTTGCAAGTAACAACTGTAGTCATAATATTATAGTCAAACTAAGCAACGGTGAAAATAGTGGGGAAATTAGAATGATCAATACTGAATGGTTTACATCGCTCATTTTGAAATACGGCTAGCAGATTAAACTTACAAGAAATGACAAAAATCAGTAAAATTTGGCGTTATACTAAGCATGGTTTTTGGAGAAAGCGAGGATCTCCGGTGGGGATTACTTCAGTTGATATCTTGGGGGGCACAAAATGTGATTGAGGGGGACCAACCCCCCTCATCCCCCCAATAATTCGCACCTGAAAACAAGGGTACCATAATTAACGATATAGGGTAAGGGGTTAATATCAGTGATGTGCCGTAAACTATAATTTTACGTCTACGCGATTGTCTACTGTAATCTATACGTAATCTACATTACACCTTTTCCCGTGTAGACTATGTAGACAACCACTATCAAATCTAAGGAACAATTTCGTTGCTCGTTTGTTCATATTTCCTCATTCAGTTGTTTTGCTTCGGTGCAGCGAAAGATTAGGGAAACGACTAAGATATAAAAAGTACAGGGAATTATCTAATCTGTATGTTTACTCTGCTCTGCACATACCACTTCCTTAGATTTTCCATTTCGAGCACTGCTTTTATAATGAAATTTACAAAACTAATTCTCACCTGTGGGCTTTCAGTCTTGAATCTGCTGTATTTGCCAATTTTTTCTTACATATTTTACAAAATGCATAATATTTTTCATTTTCCTTTATCAAGACGAAACTAAGTATTCGAAAGTTACTATTCGCTGGTCTAGGCATTTTATTTTATACACAATTTCGCAAGGTAACGACAAAATAAAGTGCCTTTATTGTCCACGAAGCCATATTAAATTACGTGTTGTTGACATATTCTACATAGTCTACCTTGTTTACATTGTCTACGCATAATTGACACGTAAACGTAAACTATCGTTTTTTACGCGTAGACGAACATCTCTGGTTAATATGAATAAACTGTGTTCTGATAAGCAGGCCTACTGTACTACTAGAAAATAGTTTGTTGATGGTATGTAATATTGGAGTTCTTTCAGATCAGTTTGCATATCCTACGCTTCTCTATATTCTGTATTTTTAATTTTACATAACAACATTGTTATTATTATATAATTAGTTTAGCAGAATAATAATAAGCTGTCATTATTTCTAATGCCTTGGGATGGTCACGAGTCGGGCTCAAACATGACTAGAATTCAAGTCGAGTTTCGAGTCGAATCAAAGGTAATTTACTCGAATCGAGTTCCGAGACGAGTCAGTTGTGGACGTCGAGCCGTTTGATAAATGGTTCGCTCGTTCCGCTCGTTTTAGAAAGACATCCAGCATTTATACACAACATAGGTTGGAAGGTCATTTCTATATCAACTTCATGAATTAAACGGAACTTGTATTTCTCGAAAGGCATTTGTTTTTTCCTTCAAGGTCAATAGAAGAATGAAAACGCTGATACTAGGAGTATTTTAACTTCAAGCCATTAAATATTACGATTTTCAGTGGCTCATTTGTGGTGACCTTAAAGTAATAGCACTGTTGCTAGGTATGCAGTTAGGGTATACAAAGTATTGTTGCTTTATATGTGAATGAGACAGTACAGATCGTGGATCTCATTACCGCAAAAGTGATTGGAGTACCAGCGAAACTCTTCAGCCGGGAGTGAAAAATGTGCAGCATGAACCACTGGCAGATCGTAACCGAATTTTGCTTCACCCTCTACATATTAAATTAGGTCTTATGAAAAGTTTTGTTAAGAGCATGAACCAAGAGGATGAGGCCTATAAGTACCTAAGAGGACAATTCGCTCGATTAAGTGATGCCAAAGTTAAAGAGGGTGTTTTCATAGGGCCACAGATTAGGCAGCTTTTCAAAGATCACAAGTTCGACGAAATTCTCCAAGGTGAGGAGAAAGCTGCGTGGGAAAGCTTCAAGAGTGTCTGTTCACAGTTTTTGGGACGACACCAAGCAACAAATTACAAACAACTGGTAGCAAAGTTGTTATTGTGCTACGAAAATCTTCGTTGCAATATGTCTCTGAAACTCCACTTTCTTCATTCACATCTAGACTTCTTTCCCGAAGATTGTGGAGCAGTAAGTGACGAACATGGTGAGCGTTTCCGTCAAGATATTGCAGCCATGGAGAAGAGATATGAGGGAAAGTGCAGGTCTAACATATTGGTCGACTATTGTTGGACTATCGCAAGGGATGCTCCAGATGTAACCTACAAAAGTCAAGCCAAGCGAAGACGCTCAAAATAAAATAAACATAATCCTGTACAAGCGATCACTTGAAACTTTTGTCTACATTGCAGTGTAGTTTTTGCACAAAAAGGCATTTGTACATATTTTTCATGTTTTGATGTTAATACTGATTTTTATTACGGAATTGTTAATGTTTAACTTGACCACGGTTACTTTATTTTCTGTATCGCTGTGAAACAGGTATTTGCGCAATTTTGAAAAAGGAAGTACAAGGGTATAGAAAGCTATAGGTTAGGGTACTTCTTAACTCCCCAGCTTATCACATCACAGTGAAACAGATAAAACAAAGTAGTAAAATGTAGGTTTTTACAAGGATTTTGCTTAAATGTTCTATAAATATTAATACATTTGTATATATACAGCTACTGTTGTACAAGGGCGTTTTTTTCACAACCTGAGCTAATAACATTTTTTATTATCATTTCCTTTCATATTATGCTCGAATGAATGTAAAAATCGCAATTTCAAAGAATTTACATACTTTCGATCAAAATTTGTTGAACAGTGTAACAAAAGTATACATGCATCAATAATGATACAAAATTCATCTATCTCTATATTTGTGGGATCCACGAAACATAATATATCTATCCCTACAACAACAATAAAATTATATTGTACTAGCTTTCGCCCAGGTGGGGCTTTGCCCTGAGACCCCCAATTTGCTCGGCATACAGCCTTGCACAATATAGTTAATGCTCACTGGCGCAAATCTGGGGGTATGAGGAGGACGCCCCTCCAATCTTGGAACTGGGGGAACTGCCCCCCAATAATCCGATTTGAAATTTCTCTTTTGGGTAGAAATGTGATGATTTGTGTCCGATTGCCACAAAGGAAAGTGAGATGAATTGATATCACCCAGAATAAGCTTCAAATATGCCTGCCTCCTAATGTTCAAGAAAACTCTGCTCTCCGGAACCCTACACAGCATTGTTTTGCAACTTCACAAATGCTTTGAATATCGCTTTAAAAATATGGGAAAGGTCTTACCCGTTCCCCCCAATCTTGAAGACAAATTTGCGCCGCTGCAAATGCTTCTACGTGACACTGTGGCACAATATTTCGCGTTCTTCCTTCTGTTTCTTTCATATACAATTGAATTGAGCTAAAACTCTGTTATCAAATTCAAACACCTTGTAAGGCATTTTAGTGAGCCACCTCCACCTCTTTTCCTTCCCATCTACGTTAAGTGGCAAACTAACCCGCTCAAATACATTTTGAATTATTTTAAATAAGAAATCAAATTACCAACTTTCATATTTCTAACCATAAGGGATTCTGAGATGTGGACATCTTATAATATTTGCCATCCCTTTTCTTCCCTTTTTGGTAAAATATCAAAAGCGCTGAAATTCGTGTTGAATTATTTTAAGTGGGAAATCAATATACCAAATTCTATGTTTCTAACTTTCAAAGTTTCTTAGATATTGATATCTTACTATAATAATTGCAATCCGTGTCCCCCTTTTCCTCCCATCTCTTGTTTTCTTCATTGTACTAAAGTATCAAAAAAACGTTGAAACGCTTGAAAATTTATTTTAAATAAGAAATCCAAATGCTAAATTTCAAATCTCTAACATTAAGGGATTCGGAGAGATGGCCATCTTATTAAAATAATTTTCACACCATTCCCTCTTCCTTTCTTCGAATGTCCAAAAAATCTTTCCTTAATGATACCCTACGTCACAAATCTTAACTACTGTTGGAATTTCAAGTTCTAGCTTAAGCAGTTTGGCCTGAGCGATGATAAGTTATTCAGTTAGGACTTCGTCTTCTATATAAGAATTACAATAACAGCTTGTGTCATTTCCCAAGAAAAGATGAAATGCCATTAAAAGCCTCAATTAATTCCTGGTCCCTGACTAATGTTTCCGCGTTGAACCCCAGATATCACGGCTCTCTTTGTTCATCTAGTAGCTAGCGAACGTACCTTTGATTTTTGATGTATGATGTTCTGTGGTCAGTGCCGTACCGTGGAAAATCAGCGGCTGGGGTGAGAGTAAACAACGGCGCCCCAGTACATATAAGTGAGGTAGATAGACTAGCCGCGAAGCGCCACCATTGTTGGCGCGAAGCATAAGAAAATTTCCAAAAATAAACCCTGCTTTTCCTGGTTTCTGAGTACATTTTTTTACTTCTCTTCCTTCCAATTTATATATGTGCACAAGTATAAATCTGACCTCGGTGAAATTAAATATTAGATTGAAAAATACTGCTGTTGATCTAAAATATTCCTAGTAAGTTTTCCTCTCTGTTTTTTCCTTCTTTTCTTTTTCCTCCCGAACTTTGCGCCCCCTTACTCCGGCCCCCGGGACCGTCGCCCCGCTCGCCCCCGAACGGCACGGCACTGTCTGTGGTTTGATTCCGGATGAGTGAGCATCGAACACACTACATTGGTTCAGATCTAACTTTAAACTCTAGTTATCGTTCTGTAAAGAATCGCTTTTGACAAACGACATGAATACAGTACATATCAATCAACCAACCGAAAAGTCTCAGATTCAGAGAGCTTTCGCTAAGGAGCGCTGAAGATTCTCTGTTTCTCTTTACTCAAAGTGAAGGTACTTGAAATTTCGGTCCCCGAATTCCATTTCCATATCCTTTTTCTAGGACACAATTTTAAAATATAGCCTTTTATTTCAAAGTTTTACCCTTCTTCCTACAGCTGTTCGTCCAATTGAATCATATTCTCGCTCCTTTGGGGCTTATGGTGACCACCTCAAGGGACTAGGGACAGAAGTAGTCACACTTCAAATATGTCTGTATTAAGTACTATTAAGTACCACACATTTTGATTTGACTGTGGTAGGCTTGTGCCACAGTTTGGATAGGTCGGGGAAAGACCTTCCCAATGGTGAATGCTGGAAGTAAATTTTTGGAAACCTTTGGACGGTGCGGTCGCCCCCTTCGCCTTCCCCGTCGATCCGCCAGTGCAAGGAACACACTAAATTACTCACTTTATACTTTATGTCCACAACAATATCCTCGCAATTTCTTTCTGCAATAACACTAAAAGTATTTTCTTTTATGATATTTTTTTCACTTTAATTTGAATGAATGTAGGATTTTCTTTTAGTAACGTATTGATAATATCACTGCTTCTTGCACTCATTGTGCATCATGTAAGTTGTTAAAAAATATACAGTAAATATCACGATTGTATATGTTGGGAATATGCATTACAGTAATTAAACTTGATCACGGGTTTAAACCTGTTTCTTTACGTTTAAGTCAGCCGTGTTACGGACTGAGCTAGGACATCCCCAACTTATATTACCGATATATTTTACTTTATCACAGCACAGCCATTTATGACAGCGTTCATAAAACTTTGTAACTGAAAAGAAATATATATATATATATATATATATATATATATATATATATATATATATATCGAGATTCCCATGAAAACATATAACACGCCCCGCCATTGATATGCACCCACATACATTTTGGAAATTCGGCGCCGTTGGCTCTATCTGTTGTGTTTGAAATCAGTGTTTCCTTCAGAAACTTTGTTCCCTGGGGGCACATTTCGTATTCCGGGGGAAACTGTTGATATTATTCTACTTATTATTATATTATACACGTATTATTTTGGTCTCTTCCGGGGGAATTCTCACAGCTTCGGCCGGACAGTGCCCCCTAAAAGCACTTCTGGAAGAAACACTGTTTGAAATACACCTAATCTAATATAAATAAAATAAAAAGTTTGTTTATGTATCTGTCTGTCTGCTTGTATGTATATAGAGATGCTCACGAGACAAGATTTGTGGCTGTCTGGTCTCGAAAATGTGCGGTAAAAGTGATATCTCGACTCGAAAAATGTATATTTCTCTATTGGAAGTGCCGTGTCTCGACTCGAATTTTGTCAGGAAAATCCTGTCTCGACTCGTCTCCTGCGCATCCCTACATGCATCTGTGTGCTGCCTGGAGACCAGACGAGATGACCGAGAGTTACCAAATTTTGATCTTGGGTACCTTCGTCGAGGCCCTAGATCAAGATGAAGCGTTCTTTCTTTTAAATCGAACCAGGGGGTTTCAGGAGACATTTACAGGGAGATGTAAAAGTAGTAGAAAATGACTTATATTAGTGTCAAATTCTTAGTTTTGGCGGTCTCTGAGATCAATGGTGAAACTCCGATTGCATTAACTTCCAAATTCACACCATTTGGTTGCGAGTCGGGGTAGCGGAGGGGATACCCACATGTGTAAAACTAATCCAAAATGATCGATATTAATGTCAAATCCATTAGTTTTCGCACTCGCTGAAATCAACGGCGATACTACTACAGGCATTGACTTCCAAATACAGCCACCATGCGAATAACGGTTTTTCAGATAGTTATTAATAAATACAAGAAATAAATTACTAATAATAAATGGGAATAGATAGGAATTTATTTATTTATTTATTTATATGAAGGTACACAGGCATACACCCACAACATACCTTCTTGATAACATAATTGATGGTAACATGACTTTACAAAGAAGAAAAAAAACATGGAAAGAGAAAAAATAAAAGAAAAAATACTAGAAAATAAAAAGGGAAGAACGTACAATCCAGCCACGTAAACAATAATATACATATATATAATATATATCAGTACGTTAACAAATAATAATATATCATACATGGTCATTATTCAGTATTTCATAGAGAAGTTTAACAAATTTAACTCTTCCATCTGAAAATAGGTCTATCCTATCATTTAATTTATTATAGACTCTCAGCATTCGTATAATAGGTGAGTGTGCATGAGTTGAACTTTTCGACATACGTATATAAAGGTATTTTGTTTTCTGGAGTGATATCTTGGTACATAGAAAGGGATATGTAGCAACAGTGTTGAACTATTAATTCTATTTGTAAATATATTTCTTAAAATAATAAGAGAATGTACAATTCTTCTATCCTTTAAGCTACTTAGGTTGAATAGCGAGCGTAAAAGTGACATTGACAAGTAAGTTGTTGAATCTGGTTTAAATGTATTATAATATAAATATCTCAAAAATTTGTTTTGAATCACCTCAATTGCTTGGATGTCTCTCTTAAAGTGGGGACTCCAGATTACCGACGCATACTTTAATTTGCTTCTAACTAGGGTTGCATATAACTTGATAATTACTGATGGTGGTGAAAATATTTTTGTGTTTCTGATAACAAAACCTAAGGCTCTATTTGCTGAGTCTATAACACTAACTAAATGATTACCAAATGTTAATTTACAATCAAAAATTACACCAACATCTCTAATCGATGTAACATTCTCTATTTGGATATTATTAATTTTGTATATATATTTAAGTTACTTTTTTCTATTAAAAGTTACACTTTTACACTTATTTACGTTCAGTTGAAGTTTATTTAACACTGCGTTGGTCGCGCCCTCCACCTTTACGTGAGTGGTCGCGCGTTCTACTATTGTAGAACATCAGTATTTTTCTATAGCGATATGATTTTTAGCGATATTCAGTCTTGGGTTTGTTTGTTATATTATTATACACGTTTTAAAATATTTTAAAATTATTTTGTTTGATTAATACAAGAACATTGACAGAAATAAACATTTGGTATATCGTATTTAATATATAACAATGTTGAACTGAAAATCGAACAAGTGTTTCGGTATAAGGGTTCATATAACAGCATAAATCTTTTTCTATTATACATCGTACATGTAGAATGATTTGATGTACTATTTTTGAACGACTGCCTACTCTAAGCAATCGTCGCACACGCTTTTCTGCTGGTCTGGGCACACAAATCTCTGGCATTTTCCAAAAGTTTTTACTTGTTGACTTGTTGGGAGAATGGCAACAAAGGAAACATTTTCCAAACCCAGAATCTCCGTCTTGTGGTAATGGAACACCTTGATTGAAGCCAACCAGAAGTCTTTCCCTACGTCGAAGCTCGTTTGGCAAGGATTCCACGGCTAAATGTTGGCTTATTGCTGGTTTTAGAAACCTAGATCAAAATCTTGATCATGGAGGAAATTCTTTTGTCTGACATCCTCATTATTCTTATTTGCTCTAAATATATTAAGAGCATGAACACCAGCTACGATTTTTCATCAATTCATCATCAATTAGGCATAAAAAAGATGCATTGTGGGCCAATCCTATAAAAAGCTGGTATTATATTGAAATTGTGAGTTCGTGAGTTTTTTGGCATTATGGGATCTATATACCAGCGAAAAGGTTCTACATTCTTCTCGCTACAGATATTAAACGCACGAGTATCGAGAGAAGGTGGTACAGCAAGATCCATGACTTCAACACTGGCTTGTACTGGTATGTTTTCTTCTTCCGGTATATTGCATCGTACATCTTCGGTATCACTGGACTCAACTTTTTCATCATCAAAATCTTCCTCAAGCTCCTACATGTCTTCAATCCCAAATGCACTTTCACAGTCACTTTCTGCCTCTTCTAACTAAAGACGCACTTGTTCTCTGTCATGGACTGACATTTCATATATTACAAACACGTATTCCACAAAAATAACGTGAAAATATAAAACGAAATAAATCACTAATACGAAACAAACTTGTACGCCAATAGTCGCGCGATCTACAATAGTAGAACACTGATGAAATCATGGAACAAATCTGAGCAGGTGCAAGAACAAGCGCTGAAAATTGACTCGAATGTACAGAAGGTTTTCGGAGAAAGGTACCTAATCGTTTAAGGTCGAGCGTGCTGCCAATTGCTCAGGATTCTAAAAATAAAACACCTGTTCTACAATAGTAGAACGCGCGACCACTGCAGTGTTAAACCACACCAATCTATGATTTTGTTCAAGTTTTGTTGTAAAATTTTGGTATCTTCTTCAACTGTAACTGATTTATAAATCTTTACATCGTCAGCAAATAACAAACAATTGGAATTTTCTACAACCTCAGGCAAATCATTAATTAGAATTAAAAACAACAAAGGACCAAGATTGGAGCTTTGCGGAACACCAGATGAACTTACAAGCTGATAAGAAATTTCTTGTTGAAACTCTACATATTGATTTCTATTATGTAAATAAGATAGAAATAACATAATTAAAGTTTTGGATAATCCGTATGTTAAAAGTTTCTTTATTAATATTTCATGATCTATTTTGTCAAAAGCCTTAGCAAAGTCCTAATATATTACATCCATTTGTTCCTTTTTTCAAAACAATTGTAGATCTCCTGTGAGAATTCCAACAAGTTTGTTACTGTTGATCTGTTAGGGAAAAAGCCATGTTGATTTAGAGAAATGCAAATTTTCACATGACTAAACACCTTTTCGTATAGTATGTATTCATATACTTTACACATTGAATTAATTATTGAAGTAGGCCTAAAATTTGTCATAACGTTCGAATTACCTGATTTCAAAATTGGATATATTTTTGTTTCTTTCCATTTTTGAGGAAAAATATTAGTTTTCAATGACAAATTAATAATAAATTTAATTTGTTCGCATAGAACATCTCCACATGCTTTAATAACGTAAGAAGGAATTCCATCTGGGCCACAAGATTGTTTGGGTTTGAGATGCTTTTAACCTCATCTGAAATAACATAGTTAAAATGCAAAATATCAAGTTTGTGATGTATGTTCGGAAAATCTCCTAGAACATCGTTAATTTTATAACTAAAGTTTTTTTGACTGTAAACTGAAGAAAAATATTTTGCAAAACCGTTTGAAATATTGCCTTGAAAAAAGTTCTCGTTATTGAAAGTGTACAATAGATTTCTTACGTTATGTTGTTGTTTGGTATATACAAATGACCAAAAACGTTTTATATTATCATTGACATTCATTTGGAGTTGTTCTATGTAATTATCATAAGCTCTATGTATAAGATGTTTTAATTCCGACCTCAAGTTCCTGAATCTTTCGTCATAATACCTAGAGAATTTACGCTTTTTAGCACATTTTTTCTTAATTTTAACAGTTCGAATTATTTCTCTGGTAAACCATGCCGGATACCTAGACTTCCTAACTTGCGTACATATTGGTATACAATTATCAAAACATTTATATAAAGAATCATATAGAAAGATTAATGCTAAGTAAACACTATCGAAATCATATAGGTTTTTCCAGACATAATCACGCAGTGTACAGTATAATTTGTAAAAATCAGCTTTCCTATAATTATAATATTTTCTTTGCGTTGTCTTACTTATGAGCATTTTTTTCACTGACGGTACTGAAATTGATAAACTAGGATGATTAACATCTTCAGGTACTAAGGGAGACTCATCTTGCTCGAGTTCCACTGTAACATTCGCTAGAATCAAATCTAAGGTTCTTAGGTTATAATTTTGTATAGTATTATATGAAGTCATGTTAAAATATGAAATAAATTGTTGGAGCCTTTGACACGTTCTCGATCCTCCTAGGAGATTATGATTTGAATTACCAATTTCTTTTATATTAAAGTCTCCAACTATAAAGATGTCGGAAGCAACTAAACAGTTGTTCTGTTCTAAATGATTAAAACAATCTTGATATACACTTATTGGGGAAGATGGTGTTATATAAACAACATTTATAAATAACTTTTGAGTTTCATCACGAATATATATTGTGAGTGATTCACAATTTTGTGCATTATATGTTACCTCATGAATAGTTTTATATAACTTCTTAACCGCCACAAGTACACCCCCACCTCCAGATTTACCTGATAACGTAAGGTCTCTATCATTTCTAAAAACATTATACCTGTTATCGAATAATTCAGCAGTCTTAACATCAGTATTCAAAAATATTTCTGTTAAGGCTATAATATCATAGTTACTACTTAATATGTTTTTGAGGAAAAGGTGAGTTTTGGTCCTGAGACCCCTAATATTTTGATAATATAATGGCAGTTTATTTTTGTACTCCATCTCCTATACGAGTATTTATAAATACATATTAACCAATTGATATCAGTGAGATAATAAAAAACATTATATACATGAAAAGGTACAGTTATAATGAACTTAATAAGGATTTTATGACCAAAGCACAGCAAATTTAACCCTGTAGTTTGTCTAAGTCCTACTCTGAGGAGATTACATGAATGGGGCTTTGGTCACCTTTCCTGATTTTAACTTTCCCACTATAATCTACCCACAGATATTTATAGTTTTTATCACATTGCAGCTGCTTTGCCTTAGCAAACAATATTTTCCTGGTTGGGGCCAAGGATTAATATATATTGGATTGTCACTATTCATACCTATATCAATTGTCTCTTTACTTTTCTTCGTGAAAGAAATAACTCTTTATGATGTCTCCGGACAAACTTAACTATAATACCAGTAGTAGGTCGATTATAGAATTTCTTTAACCGATGACAAGTATCGATCATTGTTTCATCAATGTGTACATTTAAAGCCTTTCCGATGTTCATTACAATTTCAGGGATATTTTCTTGGGAGGATTCAGACACTCCATATATTTCCAGGTATTACACCGAGAGTACTGTTCCATGTAAAACACTTAGCTTTTAATTCCAGAATTTGCTTTTTCAATAATTTATTCTCACTTGTCAAACTTTCTATCAACACTTGCTGTTTTTCAATTAATTGTTGTTGATTAGTAAGCAACGTTTGATTACTGTCCAACTTTTCGTGACAGGAATCTTAGGACTTCCATAAATCGCGCTCCATTTCACTAGATGACTTTATTATTGTTAGGGCAGAATCTGCTATAGTTTTGGTGCACATGCCTTCTTTTAGAGAAGAAGAGAAAGAAGTAGAATGTTGAAACATTCTAGAAGTTTGTGGAACATAGTTTGTAATAGAAGATGTGATCTTGAAATTAGTTTTATACTGATATATTTCTTGTGACAATGGTTAATATTTAAATACATAGTAAAAAAGTGGAATGCTGTATTCAGTAGACGTTATATAATTAATTTTTAGCATTACGGTAGTTTAACACTTATATTACTGATTTCTTCTTTCATCTTGAGCAGCAGTTTATAAACATCCGCAATAGATGGGACAGACTCAGGTGATATTTCTGACTCCTGCATACTACTTCGACGTTTCTTTGAACAGTTCGGGAAGCGCCAGTGTTTGTTTTGAGATTTAATAAACTCAACGTCTGCTTCGTTTAATTTCACACACCGAGAATGCATCCAATTATGACAGTCCATGCACTGTAATTTAGCTGATATGTCCTGTCTCGGTACCGGTTTTGTACATTCCGAACAGACACTCATGACAACAATCGATATCTTGAATCACTGATCGACTCCGGAAATTAAGGCTTACTGATATGGCTACTCTGTTCAGCAATGTAAACAAAGAATCAAAGCGGCTTACAATTACGTTATATACTGCCGTATCATATACTTACTGATATAATATGCTCACCAACGTTACTACTGTATATTCATAGTCATTTGTAATCACTACACATCACTACAATTAACACTTTACATTCTATTTAAGCCAGAATTCGGGAGCACAAAAAACCAAGTCATCCAGCACTCATGCCAATGTTCATCATGGAATACACTCTGCAAGAAAGAAACGAGAGTGTAAACATACATAACCATATCTGACTTTGGATAATCTGTCCTAAACAACAATCACTAATCGAACAAGAAGAAAGTAGACTTTGGTAAATTAACTTTGGTGTCATTTTTCGCTAGGTGGTATTGCACATTTAAAATATGAATATTTAGGGATGCGCACGAATCGACATGTCTCGAATCCCGACTGGAATTCGAGTTAAGATACACTTTGTAAAATTCTAGCGTAAACGTATCTCTCGACTCTAATTTTCAAATCCAGACACGAGTCGAGTCGAGACTGTTCGTAAAAATCTCGACTCGACTGGAATGTCTCGAAAATCTTTCTATAATTTTTAATATTATTTTGAAGAAAGTATTCACTCAGAAACAGACTTGAAACCAATTCCAGCATTTATTACTTTAAAAAGGTACAGAACGGATAAACTTAATAGTTAATCTTTCGAAATCAAGATTTAATTTTCAGCTCAATTCAGTTAATTAAAACTAACATTAATGTCGTGATATTTGATTTTAATAATAATAATAATAATAATAATAATAATAATAATAATAATAATAATAATAATAATAATAATAATAATAATAATAATAATAATAATGCTCTGAGGAACATTCACGTGAGCATCCATGTGTCTAATGGAGCTCGAGCAAGGCACAATGACAGCCAAGGCGTATCGCACATTGCTTGCAGACTATGTACACCCCTTCATGACAACCATGTTTCCCAACGGAAGTGCCATTTTTCGACAAGAAAATGCACCATGTCACAAGGCCAGGAGTGTGATGAAGAGGTTCGAGAAATGTTCAACAATGTTCTATACCTGTTGGCGGTGTACGAATTACAAGGGGGAAGAGGGAAATCCCCATTGGTAATACTGGATGTTGCTATAACCAAAGATTTCCCTCTATGTCAAAGAACTATGTGCTGTGTCATTAAAATGCTATGAGTAGTTCTATCCGTAGTGTGTATGAAATAAATTATTGAGAAATGCAACGTATGTGGCTTTCCGATTCCATAAATGGCTTTGGTTCGAATAACATCATAAAACAATAAAAAAATATTTTCAAACCAGCATCCTTTGAAACTCAGACAGAAAAAGGCTGACACGTTTGGGTCTTTGTTCGGAACGAGAAAACTCACGAAACATTGGTTAGTCACTGATGAAACTGGAATTAAGAGAACTTGTTTTTCTATAAAGGATTTTTATACATACGTATAACCACCAGCCCTCGCAATGAAATCTTCTGAAATACTGATCTCGATGCATGGTTTAACATTTTACTTGAATCTGGAACACTATCACAAAATATTTAGACTTGAATCGATTATAAAATGGAAATGAAACCTGTTTGTAAGAATCATTTAAAAAAACTTTAGGTATTTCTTGTTTTTAGGATAATACTCATTTGAAATAATAAACGCTGGTATACTTTAGAAGGCAATAATTTATTCTGAGTTAATAAATTTTTAAACACTTTCAAAAACTGTGTTTACATTTTTGAGAGATGAGACGAGACGATGCATTTCAAGAGACGTCTCGCCTCGTCTTGGAAACCTAGCCGGCGAACCAGGATATGATCAAGGTAGGGACTAAAGCATAGTTGCCAACTTTATTCAGTGTAAAGTAGGATTGAAACCCATTTCATCCAGTGTATACCAGAGCGTCAAGGGAAGGGCGATAATTATTTCATAAGTTCACACGACACGATCAAGCACTGAATCTATTGAAATCTTACTAGTAATTATCGACTGTCTGCACTTTTTCTATTAAAATTCATAGTATATTCTCTCATAATATAAATTATCACTCTTGTACTGTATGCTAATGTAACTCATGATAAAAGTTTTTTTGTTTTTAAACAAAATGAAACGGTTGAGGTGGACTCTGGCGGATAGAAGACATGCAATTTATTTAATCGCCTCGGAATCTACTTGGCTACACTCTTCACCTTTTTTCTATGTTATCTAAAGTATCGACTAATCTTAAATTCGCATTGCCAATTCTGGTTTCTAACAATTAAAGTGTTGCAACTTAATTTGGAAGCAAAATCCTGACTTAATTAGCATTACAAACTTTGGAGTGTGCATTAAAATGATGACAGAAATATAGTGAAATCTCAGTTTCAAATTTCATATCTACCTTGAATCTAAATACCTGTGCCGTCATTTCCTTCAATGTTGAAAGGAGCCGAAACTTGCAATAAATCTCAATTTTTCGCTTATATAATCTTTAATTCCCACTATTTGTTCCCAAAATTTTAAAGAAAAAAAAATCAAATGAAATCTTTACGTTTTACATCCCACGTTTATGGCGGTTAGACTAAAGAAGTCGGTGATGATCAGAGATGAGTGAAATGGTGGAATGAAAATTGTGGGAGGAAACGGGAGAACCGCGAGAAAACACACGAGCACGAGCACGAACAAAGTCCACACAGCGCGAGCTGGGATCGAACATGGAACCCCAAGCACAGGAGGTGAAAGCTCTACCACTCAGCCACCGCGCTTCCAAAATTTCAGGAAATATTAGTTACTAACATGTAACACTTCCGATGTGTAACACTTCGATTCTGATAAAATTTGCCAGGTAGATATTACACATGAAACAGACAAATACGTTGTGTCCTATTTTCTCCGGAAAAACAGTTTTAGAGGGCAAAAGCCCCCACGCAAAATTTTGAAAGTTGACGCCCGCAAGGCAAAGAAATTGAACAGAAGTAAACGAAATTTTACACACAGATTGCAGACAAAAGTAGGGAATACGTGCTTCGTATTTTCTTTAAATAAAACGGTTAGGTGGGGCACGGAACCCTCCAAAACTTTCATCACCAAATATTGAAAGTGCTAGTAACAGTATGTCAGATGTGTGTAAAGGACATGAAGAATTGCAACGAAACCTTGTGTAAGAACAATACGCAAAAAAATAAAGGAATACGGTTTTTCTATATTCTGAGGCAAAACGGTTTTAGGGGGCAAAAGCCCCAACCACTGTTTTTTGTATCGAGGCCCAAAAGGCCAGAGGAAGTTAACCGAAGTCAATGAAATTGTGCGCAGATATTGTAGGCATAAACTGAGGGAATACGGGTTCTTTATTTTCTTGAAAAAAAGAAAATCGTTTAGGTGGGACACAGACCGCTCCAAAACTTTGATCGTGAAATATCAAAAGTGTTAATAACAGTATGTCATAAGTGCTTGAAGGACATGAGAAATTGGAACAACACATGGTGTAGAGACAGTATGGAAAAGCATTTACGGGCAAAACCTCTCACCCAAAATTTGAAAATTGATGCCGAATGTCCAGAGGATGTGAACTGAAGTGAACGAAATTGTGCATAGATACTGTAGACGTAAAATTAGGGAATACATGTTTCTTATTGTCCTGAAAAAAAAGAAACCAGCTTAGATGATACACAGACCCCTCCAAAACTTTGATCGTAAAATATCAAAAGTGTTAATAACAGTATGTCACAAGTGCTTGAAGGACATGAAGAATTGGAACAACACATTGTGTAGAGACAATACGCAAAAAAACGAATACTGTTTCTTATTCTGCGGAAATATGGTTTTATGGGGTCAAAAGCCACACCCAATTTTTTTTAAAATTCGAGGCCCTAAAGGCAAGAAGAACTGCACCGAATTGAATTACATTGTGCACAAATATTGTCGACGTAAGATGAGATAATTGGGTTTCGTATTATCCTGGAAAAAAGCGGTTGAGTGTGGCACGGACCTCACAAACCGTAGATTATTAAATATCAAAATTGCAAATAAGCATATGTCGGACGTTCCTAAAGGATATTTCGAATTGCAACGGAACTTCGTATATTCCAAAACAATAAATGAACCGTGTTTTAATTTTTGCGGAAAAACAGTGTTGAGTCCTTGACCCCATCCGAAAAAAAGTAAATATTTCCGTAATAGTGCAGGAATGAGTGGACCGAAGCAAGTGAAATTGTGTGTAGATTTTATATACATCCTATGTGAAATAAGCCCTTTCGTGTTTCTCAAATTTCCCTATCCGTTTTGCTTCAACTCGCCAGATCAAGAACAAACTGGAAATAAATCGACACGTTTTTTTCACTTATGTGCAAAAACATTATAAGGGTTAAAAGTGCCTCCTGAAATACTATTAAAAAACGCTATAGTGTTTGTGCTTGTAGTTGATCTGAAAAATTTAAAGAAATCGGATGGAGAGACGACACATGTGAAATACGAAGGGCCATAGTTTACACATCCAATATCAACATTCAATTTCATTCGCTTTAGTCCACCCCTCTCGCCCCTCAAGCCTCGGTCCACTCAACAGTTTTTCGTTTTAAGAAGAATACGAAACACATATTCCCTTAACTTACCTCTACAATACTTGTGCACATTTCATTCATTTCGGTCGATTTCTTCTTGTCTTTCTTGCGTCAACTTTCAAATTTTTGAGTGGGAGCTTTTGCCCCGTAAAACCATTTATCCACAGGAAATTAAAAAACGCGTATTCGTTTACTTTTTGTCTATTGTTCATACAAAAAGATTCGGTCGAACTTTTCATGTCCTTTACAAACATCTGACTTGCTGTTACTAGTACTTTCGATATTTCGTAATCAAAGTTTGGAGTGGTCGGTGACCCAAAGAATCCTTTTTTCCAGGAATATACCAAACCCGTATTCCTTCAATTTATGTTTATAATATCTCAGCACAACTTCTTCACTTTGGTTCATTTCTTCCTGCCTTTCGGGCGTCAACACTCAAAATTTTGGATAGGGGCCTTTGCCCCCCAAAACCTTTTTTTTCAGAAAGTAAAACACAGTATATGTTTATTTTTTCGTATTGTCCATACACAAAATTTCGCTGCAAGTCTTCATGTGCTTTACACACATCTGACATACTGTTACTAACACTTTCGACATTTCGGGATCAAAGGTTTGGAGGGGTCTTTGCCTTACCAACCCTCTTTTTTTGCAGGAGTATGCGCAACCCGTTTTTTTTTTTTTTTTGTCACTTTACATCTACAATATCTGTGCACAATTTAATTCACATTGGTTCAATTGTTTTTGCCTTTTGCGTGCCAATCTGCAAAATTTTGTCTGTGGTATTTTGCCCCCTAAAATGTTCTTTCCGCAGAACATAAAAAAACCGTGTTCGTTTATTTTTGCGTATTGCCCATACACAAAATTATGTTGCAATTCTCCATGTCCTTTACAAACTTCTAACGTACTGTTACTAGCACTTTTGATATTTTGTGATCAAAGTTTGGAGGGGTTCGTGCCTCACCCAACCGTTTTTTCAAGTAAAATACGAAACACTTTATTTTCTCATTTTACGTCTACAATATCTGTCCACAATATCGTTTACTTTGGTTCATTTCATTTTGGCTTTTGGGAGTAAATTTTTAAAATTTTGGGTTTGGGCTTTTGCCTCCTAAAACCGTTTTTTCGCAGAAAATAAAAAAAAAGTATTCGTTTGTTTTTTCCTATTGTCCATACGTAAATTTTCGTTGCAATTCTTCATGTTCTTTACACAAACCACCACCACCTTTGATGTTTCGTGATCAAATGTTTTGGAGGGGCCCATGCCCCACTCAACCGTTTTCTTATTCAAATACGAAACCCGTATTCCAACATTTTACGTCTGCAATATCCGTGCACAATTGCACTCATTTCGTTTCAGTTGGTTTTGCCTTTCTGGTGTCAACTTTTTAAATTTTGATTTGGGCTTTTATATTAAACCTTTGCATTATATAACTCTTTTTTATTAGATTGTTTTTGGGGGGGCGAAGGAGAGAAATAGTTTTCTCTGATATCTGTTTCTTGCCATTCACCTTGTTTGTACTGCTTAAGTAAGAACATTTTGTAACTTTTGATGTCATCCAACTCCGTCACGATAATAAAATTGTCATTCTTAACAATTTGTTTTATTCTCTTATTTGCAGTTTGCCACACTGATATATTTGTTACAAAATTGCGGTTTGGTGCAACGCCTTTCAAATTCGCAACAAACCGAAGCGCAGAGCTTTTTGGGTTGCCTGCTATTGAAGGAAAAGGAGAATTGCAGTGTTAATGTACTTTTGAAGTCGTGCATACAACAATATCTTAGATAAACTGAACGTGAGTACAATCTGATAATATTTTTGGTGATGTAGTGGAACAGCGATTAAGTTAGAAGTACAGGAAAACACGAAAATGCAATCATTAAATTTGACGTTTTTGATTTACAGTGGATTCCTCCATACATCTAAAAAATCGTTCTTACTACAATTATTTGCTGCTTTTGGCAGGGATAATTAGGATTCGTTTTATAGTGGACGATCAAGTTTTTTCAATTCCAACTTTGTTGTATGTCTGAGAGAGGCTTACATCCTCGCTAATAAAGGAGGCACTAAATTCTTATCGAAAAACCAATACTTACTTCAAACAAAGCTGACGGCTTCACGTAATGTCGTAAGTTTTTTATTCTAAACGAATGCAGACTTCGAGTTTAAATATACCGATTTACAATTAGAATGTACAATGCCTACTAGCAGGAGCCATTCAATTCACAACAATGCAATAATAATAATAATAATAATAATAATAATAATAAAAATAATAATAATAATAATGATAATAATAATAATAATGGTATTAAGAATGTTAAAGTTGCCTTAAAATTTAGGAAAATTACATAAATGTAGAGATTTCGGTGTACCTTCAAGACACACCTCTGCAACTACCCAAATTTTAAACTAATGCGTTCACTAAAGTTTCATGTAGAAAGTATTGTACTGTATTTTTTAAGGAAAATATCTTTAATAAAAATATCTGAATATCACGCTACAGTAAGGCATATAATAAACGATTTTTTATTATATGCAGAGTTAATTATAAAGTTTTTACTACCAAAATACCTACACAGAATCTGAGCTCTGAGATTCTGAACTTCAATGAGCTCTGAAATATAAAGTAATTATTTTTATTACCAATATTATTCCTTAGGATTTCATAGTTTAAGTTTTGAAGCTTCCGAGTATTCAAATATCTCAATATACTAAAGCGTATGTCATTGGTGTTCAATCAGCATCATAAATCCTTAAGTAAAAAAAAAATATCAACGTGGATTCGAGAGAAGACCTCCAGGTAACTGGTCAAGCGCCCTGACCACTAAACGGCCATTATTACGCTATAAACGATTCCTCTGTAGTCTGTTTACGTTAGGTTTCTTTGCCTTGGCTTGCAAAGTGGTATGTTATATTTTTTCGATTCAAAATATTTTGGTGTTTCTTTTGTGATGATGTAAGTGAATAATCTTTGGCAAAGTTTACATTAATAACTTGATTGCTCTTAAACCTTTGGTTCACAAGTTTGTTTTTGTTCCACACGAAATAACAGATGTGGTGGACTTATTTTTCATACTCTCCATTCGTTTTAAAGCAGTCGCCATGTCCACCACGACACATATTAACCGAGCATAATACATTTTTCGGAAGCGGAAACTCCAGTCTTTGGATTTCGGAAAATTATGGAAATCGTTAAAATTCCGGGATTCCAAAAAAGTCCGCTGATAAGAGAGAATTCTGAATTTAGAAAGTTCCGGAATTCAGAAAACTTACGGAATTTAGAAAAATTCCGGATTTTTCCAAATTCTGGAATATTTATGAAATCAGGAATATCTACATTGTGGATTTTTTTAGAATTCCGGAATTTTTTTAAAATAGGACATTTTAGGACTTCCGTAGTTTTGCGATTTTCAGAATATGACCGGTTTTACTTTATTGAGCTCTACGGAGTTGGCAATCATTAGTTTACACACAACCGTTTAGAAGACTAAACTAATAGCTTCTACAAACAAACAAGTAATGCAAAGCATTTTGTATATTGCAATACGTCATATATTTAAATACAGCAGCAGCTTCGTAATCTAGCCAGAAATTCAATATGTAGAGCTATTTGAAAGTGAGGTATGAAGAATTATATTGTGTCTTATCTTTTAGTGAATATACAACCCTGCAAACCACTTAAGGTCTAAACGGCTTTCGTTAAGTAATACAAGTTGTATTACTCACAGTTAAAGCCATTTGTCTTTATATGATCGGGTTAGTAAAGCTTTCTATATGATAGAGTTAATAAGTCTTTCTCTGCTCTCCCGTAAAGTTGTGATACGATCTATTACAGGATACAGAACCAATTATCAATTTAACGAATGTTGTTGTATTACGACACATCTGATTCCGCCTGTTTCAACTCGTCTACATTTCAATATACATTTCTTCGTTAGTGAACTAGACAGTAACTATTCTGAATTTTGTTACTTCGCATGCCTCGTAGATAAACATTTTTCTGATGCCCATAGTTTCCGTTTTGTCCAAGTAATGTTTTGCTTCTTATTCCAAGCATAACCCTTTTATTTCATTATATTGAGAGTATATAGATCTAAATAGCTCGTGTATTACATAGCACATAGGTTTAACTACTAAATGTAAGAACATTTTAGACTTCCAGCAAAGAAGGAACAGGTAATCATGGTATACAACCCACGGAAGTGATAGCTGTTAATGCAGTGGTTGTAATCCCTAACAACACAGTGGATGAGTGGACAAAGCACTGGCTTTTCGCGCCGGGCACCCGAGTTCGAATCTGTCTTTTCTCGATTTCTCATCCATTTGAGAGAAAGTGTTGTTTCTTTTCGCTAAGGTAGTCACTCATTGTTCATATCTACCCTTTATTTTTTGACTACAGGTTTACTGGAGAATATGAGAGATGCTTTGGGAAAGTTCAATCGGTATCGGAAACTGTTTCTTATCATAGCTTGTATTTGCTTCGCTGTATCGGTTCAATATTAAAAAATTCCTACGTCCTTCGGTTTTAGTAGAGTGTTCCATCTGCTTGTGTTATGTTTTATAAAGGCTCTGAACTGGTACAAAAAAATTTTATTACTATTTATTACATCTTTGATTCTTTGGAGATCAAAGTTGAAACCATAAGTTACAGTTAAATTTTACAACTTTGATTTCAGGGGATTAATTCTGATGCAGATTATATAGTTTCTTAAGAAGCTAACCAATTCCAAATCATCATGTTTCGCTATCCATTACTATTTCTTTTTAACATTTATACAGAAAACGTAAATAGGGAGTATAATTAGCAATGTTACAAGCACATTACATTCAACATGCAGAATATTTATGTTTCTAATTGTAAATCGGTATATTTAAACTCGAAGTCTGCATTCGTTTAGAATAAAAAACTTACGACATTACGTGAAGCCGTCAGCTTTGTTTGAAGTAAGTATTGGTTTTTCGATAAGAATTTAGTGCCTCCTTTATTAGCGAGGATGTAAGCCTCTCTCAGACATACAACAAAGTTGGAATTGAAAAAACTTGATCGTCCACTATAAAACGAATCCTAATTATCCCTGCCAAAAGCAGCAAATAATTGTAGTAAGAACGATTTTTTAGATGTATGGAGGAATCCACTGTAAATCAAAAACGTCAAATTTAATGATTGCATTTTCGTGTTTTCCTGTACTTCTAACTTAATCGCTGTTCCACTACATCGCCAAAATATTATCAGATTGTACTCACGTTCAGTTTATCAAAGATATTGTTGTACATTGTTAGAATAGTATTGACTATTTAACTTTCATTGGCTGTGAATTTAACAATAAGATACGGAAATAACTTCCCGTTTCTTACAAGTAGGACAACGTAAAAACTATAATAAACTTCTATAAATGCCACTTGAAACGAAATTAAGTGCATTAACACTGTTCCAATAAAAACAATAATTTAAAAAGGAAAAGAGTAGATTGTCTGCTACAAGAGATTGTATGACGTTGGAAATATCGCATGCAACATAAAGATTCCACTATCGTCATAAAATACTTTTTTTATTTTTTTTAAGTGAGTGTTGAGCTATCGGTACTGCTGTTTAGCAATTCAGTTCCACTGGTGTATGGCAAACAGACGACCTCGTTTATCCGCTATGGTCCAAAATTTAAATTACATTTGCCCCATTAAAACTGAAAATTAACATTTTTAGTTTACTATTCTACGGTTATGCCCTTAAGGCCAAAGAGACGGATAATAATTGCAAATAAATGATTGTGAAATAAAACACAAATGTCCTCTTCTACCGAGAATGGAACCTTAGAACATGTTCACCGAACACACAAACGCATTAGTCATTAGACCAGCGTAGAACCCTGAGGATATATTCAAACAACAAATATCCCGGTTTTTGTCAAGAAAGTAAGTTAAAATATTTTGTGGGAAATTTAAAAATCGTCCGTTTATTGCTATTCTAAATTCAACTAATAGGAAATAATATACCCCTCTCTTACTAATTTATGGAAACCGTTAATTGGTAACATCCAAAAAATAAGCTATAAGATTAATATCAGCCCTCAGAGACGGACACAAACAATCGAGACGATTGAAGCCAAATTCATGTAAGTCAGTTTCCAATAAGGTTTAGTTACACTCAAAGAATTCATTGAACGTAACAAAATTCATTAACTGAATGGTGAAGCACGTCGTAATTCACTTGGGTATGTACCCATGAGTTCAATACAACATGCGTCACCGCTGAGAATCTATTTCTAAGCATATATCTTATTAAATTTTATCAACACATATTTGCATCTCAATAGAATATCATTTCTGACAATTAGAAATGATCTCATTAAAACAAACCCACTGCTACTGAAGAAGTGAGTACAAAATGTTGAACAAAAGTGTTCAAACCAAGATTTTTAAATGTTAAAAAAAAATAAAACTGAGTGCAGCAAAAATTTGAAAATCATCAGCCAGTCAGATTGCATGAAAGATAGTGACCAACCAATCAGACTGCATGAAAGATAGTGATCAGCCAATCAAATTGCATCAACAATAACTTTGCCAGTGTCAGACTACATCACCTTGTGTTACATTTCAAAGTGTTGTAGCATGTATTGTATTTTCGTCTATAAGTCATAAGATTCAATAAGATACCTATCAGATTTTTGAAAACTCAAGGTTAATTCAACCACCACCAATGATCTTAGACTATGAGCTTAACTAAAATTCAAAGTATTGTTTCAAATTTCGCGCCTCATACTAAAATTTTGTTTATCACAATTCCCAAATTTAAAGAATGGCCCTACGTATCTCTCTCGATATACCTAAGTCTTAGAATTAATCATTTAATTACATGCTGTAGTTAGGTCTTTCATTTTGACAATTCTCAAATTATTCTACAAAGTTTAAATGTACCAATGTCCTTGACACCTAATCCCAGCATAGGCAAATAACAGATCACGTGACCATACTCATATTTGACAATGATTTTCGTAAAGAAAGAGATACCACCTAATTCTAAGAACAATTACCAATTATTAATTTAACAATAAGAAATGTATCCCTCCCATAATTTAAGACTGGTACATAAATACACCTGTGTCTTATGAAAAAGTAATGTATTCTGTAACCATTCAATGATAAAGCCGTATCAAAAAAATAAAATAGGTCAATAACCATAAAAATCTGAATAGTTATTCATAAGAGGAACACCAAAATTAACAATGGGTCCTAGAAAATGTTTACTGAATTTTGTTATTTGATAATTCCCAAATTTTAATGGGATCATAAACATATAAAGGTAATAAACCTCTGTATATACTCATATAACATTCTAAATCCTTATCAAAGGGGGTCAATATCCTCCGAAATTTGATTTTTGGTAGTTCTTTACCCATGAAAGGGAACGATGTGGACCATCCAAATTTATAGTGGTACATTGAAGACCTGTACTATGATACCAAATGTTTATATTAAACAATTTCTAAAACTGAGTGGATGAGTCAAGATACCCCCTCCCAAATTTTTAAGAGGTGCATCAATATAGCCATGTCTTATGATAGGAAATGAATCTATATACATGTCCATATATCCATATAAGGTAATAAGACCGCATAAAGGGGGATAAATTGCGCCAAAAACCCAACACGTGGTACAACATATTGCTTATGTTTATATTTTGGTATTTTTTTACCCATGAAAGGGAACAAGGTAGACCACTCAAATTTATCATTAAACATATTTAGGTCAGGTACTATGATACCGAATGCTTACATTGGAAAATTTCCAAAAGTTAGGGCTTGTCTATGGTAACCCAACCAAAAATTAAAGCGGTGCATAAACGTACCCATGTCTTATGAAAGCTAATTAACCCATATACATGATCATATAATCATATAAGGTAATAAGACCTCATCCAGGGGGATAAATTGGGCCAAATCCAAATACGTGGCTGTACTAAGAACTTGACAATTTTGTACCCCTATAGGGAACGAGGTGGACCACCCAAATTTATAGTGATCTATATTAGGGTTCTATACTATAATACCAAATGTTTAAGTTGGGCAATTTCCAAAATTAAAGAGGTGGGTCAAGGTGCCCCTCCCAAAAATTTAAAGCGGTGAACAAATGTACCTATGTCTTGTAATAAGGAATGGACCTCTATACATGATCATATTTCCTTATGACATCATCCAAGGGGATAAAGTAGGTCAGAAATCAAACACGTGTTAGTACTACAATTTGGCATTTTTGTACCCCTAAAAGGAAACGAAGTGGATCACCAAATTTATAGTGATACGTACTAGGATCCTATACTATTATACCAAATGTTTAAATTGGGCAATTTCCAAAAGTAAAGGGATGGGCCAAGGTATCCCTCCCAAAAATTTAAATGAGTGCACAAATGTACCTATGTCTTACGATAGGGAATGGACACCTGTATACACCCATATAACCTTATAAGGGAATAGCACCTCATCAAAGGGGTTAAATTAGGTCAAATCCAAACACGTTGCTGTACTAAAATTTGGCAATTTTTTACCATGAAAGGAAACGAGGTGGACCTCCAATACTAATAGAAGTACTTACTACGGTTCTAAGCTACCACACCCAATTTTTAAATTTGACCCTCCCCTCCCAAAATTTTAAAGGTTACTTGAAGGGGTGTGCCAAGGTACCTCTCCCAAAATTTTAAAGGGTGCTTGAATGGGTGGGCCAAGGTATCCCTCACAAATTTTTAAAGGGATGCACAAATGTACTTATGTCTTACGATAGGAAATGGACACCTGTATACGCTCATATTACTATATAAAGTGATAGGACCTCATCCAAGGGGATAAAATGAGTCAAATTCCAAACACGTGGCTGTACTAAAATTTGGCAATTTTGTACACGTGAAAGGGAACGAGGTGGACCACCCAAATTTATAGTGGTACATACTAGGGCTCTATACTATTATACCAAATGTTTAAATTCGGCAATTTCCATAGTTTAAGGTTGGGCCAAGGTACGCCTCCCAATAATTTCAAGGGGTGCATTAATATGCCCATGTCTTATGAGAGGTGATGGACCCCTGTATACGCCCATATAACCATATAGGGTAATAACACCTCATCAAAGACGATAAATTAGGTCTAAACCCCCCGAAATTTGATTTTTTTTTTTTTGCAATTTCTTACCCATGAAACGTTTCATAAGTACTGAATTTCATTTCTATACTGCATACTACAAATGACAGAAAATACCGGTGGTTTTCTTCACGTATTATTGGAAACTGTATTTACTGTTTTTTTCTTGTACGAAAGGAAAACAAATCATTAAATAAACTTCAAAGGCATTAAAAATAATGTCAAGGTAATATAAATAGTATGTTCAATACATTGCTTGCGTTTAAGTTTAGTTTTAGCAGATCGGTCCAAAAGATCGTGCGTGATCTCTTAGTTACGACTTTTGAAAGGTTAAATAAAACTTGATCTATTCTAAGATCTGATTCTTAATTAAGTATACTAACATGAAATATATATTACAGGAACTCCATACATATTTGAAAGTTGTGGCTGTTTAGTGGAATGTGAACAAACTCTGGTTGAAAGCCTTACTACCAGCCTGTCTGCTCCAGCAGGGTAAGACAATTGATTTCTTCCTTTCGCAATTTGTTTGTATGTACGTATTGGCAAATTGGTATATTAATTTTTCTATGTTTCAGTGTTTTCTGAACAAAGATGAAATAGGACAAAAATCGCGAACATAGCTGAATGTTCAATATAATAATGTGTAAGTATTGCAATAAATTCTATGATTACGAAACTTACTTTGGGATGAGGGAATTTTGCGCTCTAAGTCTTTTTAATGAAAACTGGATGACAATATTATGACCACCATGTTCTCTGAGTATTTTCGTCTCTAAGGAAAAACGATATTTGTCTGGCACACAAGTGTGTCGCTATTTGGCACCCTTCTTGTTCTTGTATATACGTGATTGGAAAGTTTCAAGAGGGGCTTGCTATTTACATATAAAAAATAGCAGTACTTACAGATTGTTGAAGTAGATCTCCTTTAAAGTAGTCAATTGCTGTTTGAATTCATAAATTCCAACAATGTTTCCGTTCCTTGAAGCATTTCGGAAAATTATCTTTCGTAAAATAGCGAAGAGATATCTGTATACTTGCCTGGAGTTTTAATTTCAGTCAAATCTCATAACCTTCATTGACAAGTTTAATTTAGGAAACAGGTAGAAGTCACCAAAGGCCAAATCAAAGGAATAGAGATTGCTGTAAACATAAGAGTGTTGAATTTGGCTACAAATTCCTGGGTCTATAACGCACAATTACCTGTTGGGTTGTCGTGGTAGAGGACCAAATTCTTGTCTTCCAGATTTCGGGATTTTTCCTCTCCTAATTTTAAAGCAAACGCTGAAGGTTACTTTTGTAGTATTCATTGTTGACTGTCTGGCAATAGGGGACAATTCATGATAATATCTCTATAACCGAAAAAAAGCACGAACATTATTTCCTTATTCGTCCAACTTTCTTCTGCCTTCTTCGATCGTGGCGACTCTGGGCTCTTCCAGGTAGAAATTTGAGCCTTTATTTCTGGGTCATACTCATAAAGCCATATTTCGTCACCTGTTTTTACCCCTTTAAGAATTGTGGGTCCGTTTCCGCCCGATTAAACAGATTTAGGAACATTTCATTTCGATGTTGTTTCTGACCGTCTGAAAATAATTTCGGAATGAATTTCGTTGAAACTCGACGAATTTTAAAATTGTATGTTAATTTTGACTGAACCCCGTAGAAACTTAAATTCAGGTTATCAGCCATATCTCTAATTGTAAGTGCAAGGTGGTCCTAGCGCATTAACCATAAATTTTTGCATTGTTTCCTTTGTTTTTTGGCGCGGAATGGCTACGAGACCGTGGTCATCTTTGAATCTATTAAATCAGATAAACAAGTTTGATTGGATCAGATATTTATATCCAAAACCTGTTCTTAAGAGTTCATAAGTCTCGGAAACAGATTTCCCGGTTTGAAAACAAAATTTGACACAAATGCGTTGTTCCAGTTTTTCATCCATTTTGCTCAATTCTGTATTTCGCCATGGTATGCACACGCAAGCATTCAACATGTTGCTACGCTGTCGTGAACAAAGATACCGCAACAATGATTGCAGCACGTATCAAGGTCACTCTACGCCAACGCTTGCAAGCTAACAGACAATTTATGTCTGTTCTTTTTGAGCAGTGCCGCCAGCTGTCTTAAAACTTTCCTACCACACCATGTATCTCCAACAACTGTGTCTTTCGTTACAACGAAGGTTTCTGTTAAAATTATTATATATTGGAAATACACAAAAATGCAATTACTTAAGTAATTTGGAAAGTAACCTTTTTTCACTATTAGTAAAATAACATATACATACTTCGTTTACTTAATGTGAAAAGTAAACAAAGAATGTTCTCTAGTGCTGAGCATGTTCAGCATATACATTCAACAAACTTCAGAATATTTCACCAACCGACCCAAGCGTCTTTTATATGAAATTAATCTAAGTAGGAATTTAATCAACTTGCCACAACATTTTTATAACCCTCACAACCAGCGAAAATATCCGTGAATTTTGCAAGAAACCAATGACAGGTCAAAATTTCGATTACTCCAACCATTAGTGCTTTGTTATGCTCGTTAGTGAGGCAAATCCCATCGCTGGTGCACTACAGATAACGGCTAGATTTTTTTAAACAAACTCATTATTTTCCTCGTAATATCGCGAGAGCAGACCATGGACGAAAACTACGATAGATGACAATTTTCACTACATCCGTCATTAGTTCTTCGTTAGTATTCATTAGTGTTGCATATTATATCGTTGTGCTCCAGAGACAATAGTTACACTTTTGTAAAGAAAAAAGCCATTGATGGCCTGTTAATTTCATGCCAACAGAACAGGGATGACATTTACGGCAGACAACAATTTCGATTTCACCCATCCTTAGTGCCTTATTATTGATCGTTAGTGCTGCATGTCCCATCGTTAGTGCTCAGTAGTTAACGCGTTCATTAAAAAATCATTATTCGCCTGCTAATTTTATGCCACATGCCAAACACATTACCGACGACAGACCACAATTACGATTTCAGACATTTTGACTGCTTCGCTAGTATTATTTTTTGACGCATATTCCATCGTTAGTACACTGCGAATAACCCCAATATTTTTTACTTAAAAGTTAATTTCTCGCCTGCGAAATACATACAAACATGAAAGGAGAGACACCTACAGCAGACCACATTTTCGATTTCACACATTGTTAGTGCTCGTTATTTCTGCAAATATTCACTCATTACTGCTCTACAGTTATGGCGTTCATGTTTTAGAAGTCCATTATTGGCCTGCTATCTTCATGCCAGAGGCAGGTACAATGCCAGCGGAGGAACATAATTTTGATTTCTCACATCGTTAGAAATTCGGTAGTATTACATATCCCATTGTAACTGGACTAAAAATAACGGTCACTTAAAGAAACGTAATCACTATTGACCTGCTAACTTTGTTCCAACAGGTTTTGCATGACCTCTGTAGAGAACCACTGCAATTTTGATTTCACACCATTAGTGTTTGGTTACTGCTCTTGTCACAAATTGCATCGTTAAATTTCCGGAGATAATTCCAACTTATTAAAAGAATCTATTTACCGGCTACTATCATGGCAATTCCTGGCAAGCCATCTACGTCACACCTTTCGAATGCATATTTCGTTACTGTTTCATTTGTGCTGGTTAGTGCCACAAATCCCATTGTTGGTCCTCCATAAGTATCGCTCCATTTTTAGAAAATAAATGTTGGCTTTCTAACCTCGTGCCTACAGGCTTGGCAAGCCGCCTACAGCTGGTTTCACACATCGTTAATTCATGGTTAGTTGACGTAATAGGAGGAGCACTGACGATGGAATTTGAGACACTAAGCAGCAGTAACCAAACGCTAACGATGTGCAAAATCAAAAATATCCAATATAGGTAGAATGCAAGACCAATCCAAATTAAGTTGAAAAATGTTGGCGTTATCTGCGAATCATTTAAGACAAGACTCATCACCAACGAGCACTAAGGAAGCATTTACGATGTGTGAAATTGAAATACTGCTCTGCCGTAGGTATTTTGCCTGCCTGCACCTTGACAAGAAGTTAATAGGTCTACAATATTTTTTAATCTAGGTTTTCTCTGTGTAGCACTAAGGATGAAATTTGCGGAACTAACGAGCATTTACGAATCACTAACGACGCATGATATGGAAATTGTGGTTTGAAGTAGGTGTCGTGTCTGGCCACAGAGCACACCGATGTCCAATGTACATCCATTTAACGTTCGGGCAAGGATTTACGGGATGTCCAGTGGACGTGAGGTTTAGGTCCATACAACGTCTAATGGATGTACACGGGAGAATACAGGTGGTACAGTTGCCGTGCATCTACTGGAGGTCCAGAGCGTACATATTATGTCCATTTCTGGTACCAAAACGAACTAATTATGGACGTAGAGACGCCCAATGGACGTTAAGAGGACGTGGACTTTTGGTCCATACGACGTCCACTGGTAATATACAAGATTTTATTTTGGGACAGTTGCCATGCATCTCATGGACGTCCATTAGGAGCTAAAATTGACCTATTATGGACTTCAAACTGATGTAGAGGATGTACATGTGTGGATATCATTGGAACCTGAAAGTACAAATTGTGACTATTTTTTGTTCCTACACGGACCAATTATGGCCTTTCACTGAATGTTCTAAAGGACTGCCACAGAAGAATTATTCACTTAAAGCCCGTTACAGAAGCCATACTATCTAGAATCAATCTATTTTTAACATAGGTTAAATTTTACCATATCAAAGTGACATCTAAATAAGCCATCTTCCATCAATTTTTACTATCAGTCAACAAATACACACGTCAACATTTATACTATAAAGTTTTATGAGCAAACAAAAAAAAAAAAAAAAAACAATGAGAAATATTTTTAATACGTTTAATATTCCGTACCTTTCCAGTCAAAATTCTTGTTCTGTGTTCCACGAAAATAATTGGTTTTCGATTTTTATCTACTGAAAGGTCAAACTATTTGAAGATTCAGTATCAATAGCAAATCTAGTTCCAATTTTACATGAATTAATCCTTCCTTACAGTAATGCATCCTTATCTCCCGAAAATGAGTACTCAAAATATAATTAACAAAGTAAAGTATTCTGCCCATACGCTTCAGTTAATACAATTTGTTGATTAAAAAAGCTTCAAACCTGCATCCTCTTCCACTCTTTGTAGATGCGTAGCAAGATATCACAAACCGAAACCTCCCACGATTCACTCTAAAGTTTCAAATTCATTTGGAAATATCAGTTCTCCCTTTTCCTTAGTATTGAGAACAGACAAGACAGCTAGGCTTCACTTCTCATATTGAAACAAATGATGACCAAAACTTTTTAGCACTATCCCAAAAACTTTTTTTTGGTATATTATTATACTCATAGGAAAAACATTAACTTCAATCAAAACATGCCGTCCATTAATGGCAGAGAACGTTACAAATTATTGAACTTATATACATTAAAGAATAAGAAAGGCGTAACATAGAAAGAAACGAATAACATAACAATATACTTTATTGGATTACCTATAATTACATATACTGCTCCACAATATTTGTCTTTTTAATATATTGAATAAGATTATAATATGATTGTAATACTGATATATCATGAGATTCTTTCTTCATGCGCTCCATTTTTCCTTTTTCTGAAATTAAGAAAATCGGAAAATTAATTCTAGGTATAATCAACATCACAACGATCAAAATGAAAATCAGATTATGAGGTTGCTGTTAAGTAATGTTTTTTATGTTTAACTTTAAAGAGTAAAAATTATATGACGGATTCAAGTTGGGACCTTTTGGCTTTAAACTATACAAACGGGAGTCAAAGGTATACAAAAGCTACAATTACAAATTACAAATTGAACTACAAATTACAAAAATGAGCTCTTCCGTGACTAAGCGGTTAGCATACGCGCCTTTGGCGTTGGAGACCCGGGTTCGGTTCCCGGCGGGAGCCCACGTGGTTCGGATGCCACGTTAATCAGTAGGTTCACGTCTCATATAGGCTCGCTGCTGAAACGTACGTTAAACTCAAAATCAATTAATCAATACAAACTACAAAATATATTATTAGCGGCAGTTTCAAGTTTCTGAAAATCTACTTTTTTCTTGCAGCCTTGGGCCACAAAATGTATTCCCTTTTCATACTTTATTCTGTTCAAGCACAATACAATGAATCTCAAATTTCAAGTTTAACTCCCAAAGGTAGTTCCATCTAAGAAACAGGCTTTCTCATTCCATTGTAAGATCGAAGAATGTTAAAGGGGATTATTTTCTAAAATATCGGAAAAAAATATATACTGTAAGTACGAATATATCCCCACCTTTCCGAAATAATATATGTACAGGTGGCGGCAGTGCGAAGCTGAACAGCTGCGTTCTGTTTCCAAAGCTTAACCCTTTTAGGCTTTATAGTAACTTCTGTTACCATGGCGTAGTATCGTATTTGATCGCTTATTTAGGTTCTATAACAAATATTTAAGCCGGGTTTTTTATTGGTCAAGTCTAGGATGGGCCAGAGAACATCCCAGATGCGTTTGGGAACCGGATGGTGAACTTGGCGACGGAGGGGCGTGAAATTAGTAATAAAAAAAATTTCAGAAATTTTTCACGCCTTTAATTTTCAAGATATCAAATTGAAACTTTGCATACGGATTGCGTGCACCATTAGGTATTTCTCTTTTCTTTTGAGATCCCTATGTGAAACCAGGGTCGGGTATGAGGGGCTCAAGTGTTTTTCGGAGGGGTCCGACGGGGTGAGTTTTTCTGAAAAATTTCCGATTTTCTCGATTGTTCCGGTTTATGTGTACGATACGGACATGTAGTGGTACCGTTACAAAGAGCTCGTTATACTGAAGAAAATGCCGTTTGAACCATGACTGTACCCAGGCCCGGGCCAGAAGGGCGCAAAAATTTCGATTTCTTTTTTCCAAAAAATCTCCCAGTTTTTTTCCCGTTTCTAGTGTGTAATACGGACAAGCGCATGATACCATTGGAACCTATCCTCTATCCTTATGAAACAAGATATGAACCTTGATCCTACGACAAATATTAAGGAAGCAGTAGTTGTTTGAGTGAAAGTCTCAGGTTAATTCAAAAAGTGGAAATTCTAAAAGGTTTAAACACTTCTATGTATTTATTTATAGTTTCGTATTTTAATCTACTACTTATGTAGCATGAATACAAATGAATATCAAGCACTTCGCTGAAACTATCATTTTTCTTTTCAAAATTTTTGTTAAACACTGAGTAAACACCCTGACATTTTAAAAAATTTAAATTAAACGGGTAATTGTAAGCAAGTATACTATTACTTCAATACAACACAGCTTCTTGGTATCGTAGAGTACATTAAACTTCAGTTTCTATTCTGTACGTTATCTTGTTCGTCTACCTGATGTTCTACGCAATCCATTAAAACAACCGTAATATCATTTTACTACTTTGGAAATTTGTTGAATTTAATAACTTAAAACTATACTTGCTCAATAAATCATAACTAACCTTTGTTCTCTTCCCTCCTGTCTTTCCTTCGTTCGTGGCAGCCACTTCTGAATTATCGTCTCCACTTTTTCTCTGTAACAGTCCCGCAAGCTTTATATACGGATTCTGTGGAAAGAAGAATATGTGTTATAGTTGAGTCTGTGTGTATTATTTTGACATTCTAACATCTGCAAATCTATGAGATTTAAACTAGTTATAACCAGAAAATGTAAAAACAGCAACTAAAGAATTTTGCAACAATTGATGTAATCATGCCTATTTACCTCTAACCAGGGCCGTAATTTTTGGGGGGCAACTGCCCCTCCAGGAAAGTTCCCCGCCGTTCGAGGCGGCCCACTTTAAGAATATTTTTTTATTCCATACACTGTAATACATGTAATTATAAATATAGCATCAAACAAGTTCACTACATTACATTTACAAAACAGCACACAACAGGTAGATAAAACAAAATTGTGTCGTGGACCCACTTCAGTAAAAGAAAGTCTACTATTACGTGCCCCAGAAATAATATTTATTCTTATGGCTTTGACATTTGTAAATATTGTCCCTTTATTTAATTTGTCATGTACGGAATGGGCCCTACAGAGAGCTAAAGGGCCCACAAAGAGTAAGAGAAAGATGGAAAGGCTCGATCTATTTTTGAATTTTGTGGGAGGGTCCAAAACAATCTTTTGGAGGGGGCTCAAATATAAATGCTTTACCCCCAAAAAAATCAAAGTTACGGCGGTGCCTCTAACTTTAATTTAGAGCAAGACATGATATGTGTAATTGAAAGGAAAACTGTTATAAGCTAGATATTTGTAATCGACTCCAAAAATGTTATCTATCTAACATTGAGCCCATTTACTACGAAAATATATTTATCGCACATTAAATGTGCAACACAAAAATTGTACTTTTTTTTAAAAAAAAAAGAGATAAACATATTTGAGTCATTCCACGTCAAATTATCACACTACAGCCCATTTTCAACCCGACCCCTCTCTTTCAACTAAATTGTATTTCCGTGTTATCCTGGATAAAAATTTCATTAACTGCCTTAGAAGAAATGATCAAATCAATTACAATTTTATCTACGTTCATTATAGCTTACAATTCAGCCTTTAAATATTCAGACTAAAACGAAATCTTTAAATATGAAGACTAAAACCAAATTGACGATGCAATATTTTTGACATTTTTTTATATTTCAGACGCGTGTCTCTGGTAACATGCTACACGTATGAACCTAACACTGCATTTCTACTAGGACAGTACTGCAAATGCCATTTAATTCTAGAGATGGTGGGCTATGGACTATGTTGACATGGAATAACCCAACTCATATCGTCGGTCCTAAAGAAGAACTGCCATTGGGTCTCGCACAAAATAATCCACTATTTGATTTGCCGATAAAGCTTTTAGTTGCAAGCCTATTGGAATGAGACTAGCATCGAAAGAAATGTTCGAACGTCGATCATGCTTCATATGGGCCCCACTTAGAATCTAAATATTATTTAAGTGAACATAATTGTTACTGACTACAACGGCACATGTTTTCCACGATTTCACTGCACGCATGAACTCTTCTGAGTACATCAAATTTCCGGGAAGACTTTTATTCTTGTGGGGGGCCTTAGAAAAATAGTCACATCAGTTAAGACTGTAAATCAAAATAAAGTTTGAAATCAGTCCATGGCTACTCTCAAAGCATGATACTTTTATGGAGCAATCCAGGATTTACATTAGTCCAAAGCGCACATGTTGTTTGTTAACCACACCATTCAAATAAGTGATGCCTACCACAAAAGAACATGATGTTAAGTTTCCGTATTGTCTGGTAACCAATAATATCCATGTTCACTTAAAAGTTCAAAATCAAACAGGCGCTTATATTCTACAGGTTCTGAAAACAAAAATTTCTTTACACTGTATGTTTTAATACTAATCCCATTACCCTATCCACACTAAAAATATTTTATCGAGAAAACAAATGGTGGATTACTCCATGCACCACCCATATCAATTAAGTATTTTGCCTCAAAACCGACAATATATTTATCATAGAGAAAATGGAGCAAGTAGGAAAAACTATCCAGACATTCTGTATTATTTACTTACCAAAATCAACTTTCACTCTTAATTTTCCAAATGTGTTCTTGCCTTTTAGACCACAGTAAGTGCACTTCACTGCCACCGCATCATTTAACTGACGTTTCAATTGCATCTATTCTTCCAACTTCACTAAGTAATTCACCTAAAAAAGTCCACAAAGTGTATTTAATTCAAAATTATGCGTAGTGGAAAATAAATGAAGCAGATTTATAATAAAAGTCTAAAATTAGGTAAATGAAAGTGTTCACATATAAAGTACTTCTAACCTCATCTCTCATGTCACCTGCATAGCAACGATCTTCGTAGGAACATAGCAAATATTAACCATGTGTTGAATAAGGTGGGCACTTTACCGAAGAGAAGAAAAAAATACATTCCAGAGGAAATGTCTTTAGAATAAGATGACATGAGCATATCCGTTAGAGTAGGAAAGAAATGAAAGGAGGAAAAGAAGATAAAAGAAAAGAGAAGAAAGAATCAATATCTAACTTAGCCACATAAAAGAATAACCCTGAGAGAAAACACTTACGACCTAACTCTGTAATTAAATAATTTCATTATTTTTTTAACTAGTCGCCGTTTCAACGATTGCTATATCTTCTTCTGTGCTATATACCACTGAATATATATATATATATATATATATATATATATATATATATATATATATAATATTTAAATGAGTAATAATAATTAGATATTACCTCATAAGTTCGATTGATACTGTTTTCAGTGCATGGCTAACATGGGTATTGAATCTACTCTCATATATATAATCATTCACTACTGAAATATTCTTTATAACCAAAACGGAGTAAATACACACCACCATATCAACCTAACATATATAAATACACAAATAAATTAAAATCTTACTAAACTACCATTAGTTGCTAGGATGCATTCGTCTACAAATTATAGAAAATAAAGAAACATTTTTCAGCTGGAATTTTTATTTACATTTAATAATTCGACATATTGAAATTAAAGAAAAATATTAAACTTCGAATTACAATTAGAGCGAACATGGAATGCTTGCAAGCCGATAAAAATGTCAAGTAACTTAAAATTTATCCTTTCCCCATTCCTAAGAACGCTAGCTTCTTAGATTTTGAATAATCGACATCTTGGAGTCATCGTTGATCAGGAATACAAGGAAAAGAACCGAAGTTGCAAAAGAAAAAAAACTGAACAATTTTAGGTCGTAAAAAATAACAAAAACTTGCAACCATTTGTGTTGACGTAAACCGAAACAATTAGACATAGACCCCAAAAACGTATGGTCCTCTCAATACAGACCGATTATACTATCCTCAAACCAGCCATAAGTCTGCGGCCAAGCAGAGATACGAAGGAGGACCACCGTTAGAAAGTCCCCCTTAGTAACTGCGCCTTAGTTATTTCGTCTCCGCTAGACGACCTTCAGAATTGGAATTTACAAACAAATTCTACATAACAAACAAACTTCGTTACCACCAAAAGACGGTTAAAAAGCAAAGAAAATAGAAAGGAAAATTTAAAAAATCCAGTTTAAGAAAATTTAAATAACAGAAATTACTATAATCAAAAGGTGAACTAAGTAAATAGAGATAAATTACATGTCCGGAGGAAAGCTTAAAATTAAATCGGATAGTTATTAGTACAAGTCTGTCGGTGATGGAAAATAACGTTAAACTTTCTTACTGTGAGCTCACACACATGTCCCTCCACATCACATCGCTCTGTCTCGAGGGAACCATGACAAACACCATGAAGTATACAAGGAGATGAAAATTTCCTCTCACACGAAAACAAAGTAGGAAGAAAGTACTTAATTCGAATGAAAATAAAGTACAACAAAAAACTGGAAAATACCGAAATAATGAAAAAAACATAGGATGTGTTAACTTGTATTACTTTTTCTTACTAAATCTTCGACGTTATTGGAAATATTGTAAATATATGGTATAATAACGTTAATAAATAATAGGTGGACGTATTTATGAAGTTTCGCAAGATATCAATAAGCATTGATGTCATTACACTATTCGTCTTCACTTACACACCAACTTGATTAATTTCCACTGAACCTCATCTGGTCGATATACTTTTACGCCGAAACTTTAAAACTGAAAATTTCTATAGTTACATTGTACGTGTTAATGCAACACCGATATTCGAAGAAAAGACGCTTCTACATCTCCTACTCCCAGCTTCTAGAAATCTGGGAGCTAAAATCTTTAACCAATGACATTTCTTCTATCCATCTGTGGCAGACGTGACGAAGAAAAAAATATCACTGAGAGAAAACATTTGCTAGTAATTATTTCAACTTAATAAATATAAAGGATACTCTAAATAATAAACTTTACTATTATGATACCAAAAAAAAAAAAAAAAGAAAATTTGATGCTATAGACCTTTTACGTTTATTTATTAACTGACATTTCTGTTTCTTGGCAAAGCGCTGATACTTATATACACGATAAAAAAATCTATACGGAAAAGGGGGAGGGTATGAAAAGTTTCTCTGTCTCTCTCTAATGGCCGTAACGATAAGTTACACACTGAAGTAATGAAATGCAGGAGCGTTTCAGGAGGAACACAGAAGAAATAACTCAGGAAAAAATTAATATAAAATAAAAAATAAGTACATAGAAATACACAATTTTGTGACTACATTCATATGAGTGTCTATCATCCAGCATCTTCAGTTTTTATTGTTCAGTATTTTCAGTACTTATATTACAATATCTGCAGATATATTTAAGTAGATGAATACTGCATCTAAATGTTTTTAGTATATCGTATTGTGAAAGCGTATCTTCACTATAAAATAATGCCTTCAGATGACTTGAAGAATTCTCACTTTACGAAACAAGAGCTCAGTGTTAGAGCGTTCACCTCTGGTGCATATGGCCCCGGGTTCAAACCCTGTTCCCGCCAAGTGAACTTTGTGGTGGACAAACACCATGTGCTTGGGTTTCCTCGGGGTTCTCCCATTTCCTCCCACTTTCTTCATTCCACCATTTAATTCATTTCTCATCATCACCACCGTCTCATTTAGCGTAACAGGTATAAACATGGGACGTAAATATCAAAAATATAATTTTCATTCATTTACGAAACGACGGAGCATAAGTGATTAGAAGGGGGAAGGGGAAGCAGGTGAAGAGAAGAAAGGTAAAAGAAGGAAAAGAGGGGGACTCAAAGAACTTGTGCTATTGTCGATTGGGGCCAGAGGAAGGGTTCATCTTTAAATTATTTCTTTTTTACTTTTTTTCTCCTTATTTAAATCTAACGATACACATTACTGGGTTGTGCTGTATGCAACTTCGGTAGAGACTAAGCACCGCTTGGCGAATACATGTTCACCCCATTCCTCTGAGCAGATGAGAAATGATGCGAGAAGAGCTTTTAAGCGATAACTAGAAGTGTAAAATGTCCAAGAGCTCTCATTATACTCTGAAACAAACTAGGTCTAACGTAACCTGATGTAAATGCACATAATAATGGAACAGTTATCTAGATCCTTCCCAGAACATTTCATATAGCATCAACATATTCAAGCGGCAGGGGTGCAGAACACTGACTCGCCTCCCATTCAGTTGTAATAAAACAAGAAAGTAATGTGCCGTACGGGGCTCTAACAACCCGTCTTTACTCGCTGTCCCTCGCTATGTGAATTGAGGGATTCATCCAAGCAAACGATCCCACCAAATAGAAAATTTATGGGTAAAATATGATGGGAAACACACTTCGTGAAGGAATGAAACTGTGAATATGAGTAATTACTGTCAGTGCACACCATATTAAAATGAATTCGAGTGATAGCGGAAGTTTTTATGTGTATATGTGCGTTTCCACTATCCTCGTTTAGCGTATAACTCTTGTAGCTGAGACGCCTTCCTATGGACGTACGCCCTCCAAACCGCACCCCATCCTTGATTCGGGAATATAGCATTCGTGCTTCTTATTGGTCACCTAGCACAAGTTGGTACATCATCATGCACTGCAGGCTTTATGCCACACACAAGAATTTTTTTTATTAGGCTCAGGCCCGTCTTTCAGAATCGGTATCAACAATGTCGTAGCTGTTGAGTTTAACATCCCGTTCATCAGTTAGGCTATATATGACGTAAACTTACTGATTAACGTGGAATCCGAACCACCTTAGCTCTCGAAGGGAATCGAACTCGGTTCTCGCACGCTAACTGCTTAGCCACGAAGGAGCTCACATCCGCAATGTATTTATACTTATGACATTACTGCTGTATTGCCAGAATACGAAAATAAGAAAAGGAATATTATTTAGTTCCTCACCCAAAATACTAGATATTGGCCCTGGGTCACTTGATAATGATTATTGTCCGAAATACGATGTGAACGTATGGCATAAATACCAGTCCATAAAACACTGACTAATTTGTGCTACGTGACCAGTAAAAAGCACGAATGCCACCTAACCGAGTCAAAACAGGAGAGCAGAAACAGCGTAAGTAGGGAGCATGCGCGTCATCGGCGATGAGTATACGCATAAGCGAGGATGGTGGAAAAAGAATTTCATCAAACAGTTCATTTCATAAAATGCACGCCTTATGTGTTGCACAGCTTTGGGGGAGGTACTACATGCAATCCAAAAAAGTACCAAAATGCACTAAATTAGATTATACTCGATTAGGTTTGCTTAAATGTTCCTCTTCCTTTCCGTAGCTTCAATTGGTTTACACTAGTCACAATAAACTTTTTGCCTGTTTAGTAGACCATGCCTTTCACACAATTTCGACAACTGACACATATTTTTTTATAACCTCATAAAACTCAATCACGATATGACACAATCTTGCCATTTACGCATTGCCTTTCCCAAAAATCATAACAAATATACCGCCAAATAGTCCCTTCCGCCCCTATATATATAGTGTAGCTTACAATATCAAAAATAGCTAACGACAAGTATTTTGGTAACTATCACCCTCAACTTACTTTTACTCACGAACCAAAAGAAACTCTCCAATTTATCTGGTAAATTTTCTAAAATTGGTCCGGCGATACAGTAGTAACCCATACTGAGCTCTCCTGAAGTCAATCTGCAAGTAGTAATGGAGTTCCTCATTTTGTGCATGCTGGGCTAAAAGAAATAGTAAACTCTAATCTAACCTGGGAATGTAAGAAATCTGTCAAAATTTGATTTAACTATTCTCGAGTAATGTCGAATTGAGTCCTGATCTTTGGTACGGAAGGAACGAACCTCACTAGTATCTTATATGAGGGTGTTATTACACCTTCACCATCCGAATTCACTGATATATATATATATATATATATATATATATATATATATATATATATATATATATATATATATATGTATATATATTTCCAATTCCCACGTGCCCATCTACGTTACCCCGGCCTATTATGATACACCCGAATATAAGATTTGAAATGGCATGTCGACGTAATACTGAAGTTATCCACGTCCTAAATTGTTCCTTCTTAATAAAGAATTGCTTTATAATTGATAATGACTTATTTTTGTCCACATACACAGAAACTTTCAGTTGTACAATAAATGGTGCACCGGAATAAATCTATATAAACAAATCACTCATCATATCTTACCTTTTTCGCAGTTCCTATTCTTTCTTCTTCACTCCAACATAGAAAGCCTTTAAAAAATTAATTACTGAAATTAAACAATCTTAATCAACCACTCAATTCAAACCGGCTGAGAGTGCACTGTGCAAGGATCTGCGCATACGCCGTCACTAACAGTTGAATGTTGTTTACCGTACGTTCCTTTCTTATCCAGATAATGTAGGTCCGTGGACGTTTCATTTGTGGATTAAATATTGACATCCAATGGATCATCCACTGAAGTCCAGAAAATGGATATTCACTTCTGAACGTAATATGGACATCCAATGGACCGTCCATTCAAGTTCAGAATATGGATATCCATTGCCGAACGTAATATGGACAACCAATGGATGTTACGCATAAGTCAATGTACTAAAACTGGACGTTCTGGATCTAATATGTACGTCCACTGGCTGTGATGTGCTCTGTGGGAGGTATGTTGGCGGGAAGTTAGAAGGTCACTAATGGGTTTTAAAAAATTATAGGCATTTATGTGAGTAGTAGTGATGCGGTAGGCGGCATATCAAAGCAGTAACGACCTAGCCGTAGTATCTGTGCAGCAGTAACGATACAATATGTTGCACTAACAAGCACTAAGGAAGCACTAACGATGGCTTCAAACGAAATGAGATTAGATGCAGGTTTCGTCCATGGTCTGTTATAACCAAGTTAGCAGACAAATAATGGTTTCTAAAAAGATGTAGCCGTTATGTGCCAAGCATTAACGATATGATATAAGGCATTAACAAGTACAAAAAAATCACTAATTATAGAGAGACTCAAAATTGTTGCCTACTGTATGTTCCTACTTGGCATGAAATTATGACGGAAAAATGAATGTTTTACAAATGTACGCATTATCTGTGAAGCATTAGATATGCGGCACTAATGACGAGTGAAAGAAAAATTGTGATCTGCCGTACATTTCGTCCCTGGTCTGCCGGCATGAAGCTAGCAGCACAAGAATATAGCTGTATTCGTTAACTTTGAAGCGAAAATGGTGGGATAGACAGCATATCGAGAATTTCGTTCCTTGTCTCCTGCCATAAAATTAGCAGGACACTAATTGCATTCTTAAAAATAATTATACATTGTAGCTCTGGAAAATTCAAGATTTTTAATAAAACTTCAACTGACCTAAGCAGTATATATATTTCAAGATTATATAGTTGTGTTACATCGCCAAAACTGTAACACAAATATATTATCTCAAAATATATATACTGCTTTGGTTAGTTTGAGTTTTATTAGTAATATTAAAAATATGCAGCAGTTATCGGTGGATCACTATCTGTTGGATATGTAGGACTGACAAGTACGTATAAAGCACTAATAACAGGTGTAATCATAATTGTGTTGTGCTGTGGATATCGTCTCTGGTTTCCTGCCATAAAGTTAGCAGCACTAACAGAATAATGGATTAAGGATAATGGAAAGGAGAAGTTGATGAATTGGTCTAGTGGACTTGCGATACAAGAATTATGGAATAGATAATAGCCAAAATAGAGAGAAATGATTAAAAGCATCAACACAAGCTATTAGAACAATTGTGCAATGGTGAACAGCAGACGGACAATAGTGAATAGAAAGCTTAAGTGACAAACACCTAATTAGGTGTTTCAGAACAGGTGCGCAACAAAGTGATTTCATCTCATTAAAATTTTACTTTTATAGCAATTAATAGTTTACCTTTGGTAAGGAGAAAGTAGGCGTGTCTTGCATTCGGATTGTATATAAGCTGTCAAAATTGGATATTTCTCTCATAATGTGTCTGAGAAAGGCTATATTACATAGGAGAAACTGTAACACAGATATATATAATCTTGAAAATATATTATCTGCTTTGGTCAGTTGGAGTTTTATTAGCTATCTTGCATTTTCCAAAATTGAAATGAATAATTTTCAAGTTGGATATATGTCCATTTTAATTTTAGCAAACTCCAAAACAATACTAGTGGTAACATAATTTCCCGTAACTACCTGGCACAAAACAGTCCTAGAATATTTGACCATTATTCAGATTCAAAATTGACAGATTATACGTTCAAATTAATAGCAGAAGAGTCTTACAACCCAACAGTTTGTTATCGTTTGTTATTCCAACTTAGGAAAACAGACATATAACACCTCCTGTATAACATATGTGCTTCAAGGAATTCACAATTACCTACAATCTGAGATATTTTACTAAAATAAATCTAATCACTTTTCTTACTTCATATTTTGGCAGATTTTCAGTAAGTACATATGTAAGACTTGATAACCGCACACAATAGACAATACAGTAGTCTCAGAGTCAAAGCTCACTTCTTACTGAATCAAGATTCCGAGGTATGGCAATGGGGACATTTCGAATGCTATTTCCAGAGCCACGCCAAAACCGTGTTACTTTCCCAATTACCTAATTAAGAATGCAGATAGTCACTACACAAATAGTTGAAATAGCAAAATTTATATTACCAGTAGCTCATGTTTATTGAACAAATACAAACATATTTTTATAGACTTAAGTAAAATTATTAGGAATCCCCCAAAACAAGTAATTAACATAATTAGTTGAAGGATGAAATTATATTCAGGTAATAATTTATTCACATGTTTAATTGTATGATGTTGATAATCAATGATAGAAACTTAGGTGTTAATTTAGCAAACCAGTTTAGTATCTAATGTATTTACGTTCAATCTCTATCAATATGTGAGAAGCACTTTATTCGATTGATCTATATTTGTTTAAATATTCTAAGTAACCCACAAATTAACAACTATAATGTGTCAAATAAAACTCCTATTTAGAAGACAATTGCCAGGTAATTGCTGATTATCGTTTCGGTTTTTAAATTCGAGAAAATGCAATATACTATGTTTCAGTATTCTTGTCCCTATATTTTAGCATAGACGTGGCGAATATGCAATAACACACAAAATGTCATAGTAAATTAAACAGCAGTATTCAATCAGTTCTGATTTTGAAATTTCAGTCATAATTGAGGGTCTTAGTGGAAAAGGGACGTATCCCACATTTAAATGTTTTCGAGAAACAGAAGGTTTTGCGTTGAAATTGACAAAAGTTTTACTATGGAAGAAAGGTACATAAATATAACAATACATATTAGAAGGTCTGATATGTTTCAGAAAAATCACCATGCATCTTACTTCTTATCTTTAAGAAGAAATAAACATAAGATATGCACATGATCATGGTTGTCAAACAAATACTAGCTTTTTATATTAATGAATCAAAATGAAAGTTCCAATACGCTAATATTGATGTAACATACAGAATAACACAACAAGTTAGAACATATTGGATAATGAAAATAAAGCACGCCTCAAATATCCGGCTAGTTTGCATCTCTGGTCCGGTATATCGATACAAAGTGCAGTTCAATCTATGTACTGAAACATTTGAACATTAATCTGGTGTGAAAGTAAAATAAGACAAGTATGCGTGTAGGTGTATTGTGAGAATTTGTTGATCACTTTAGAAAAAAATGTAGTTGTGATATGTCTTCAGCCTATGGGTTTCTGGAGAGTGAGAATGTGGCTTTAATGCCGAACGTATACGGAACAAGCATGTCGTATTATTTAGTAATTAATTAATAGTAAACTGTACTTCATACGTATCCTGACGCAAATCAAATGAGGTCCACTAGTTTTACTAATGTACGACTCTTGTGTTGAATGAATAGATTGAGTGGGTGAAGTCTAATATTTTAATTTTTCAAATGTATAGCTGTTTTCGTAAACTACAATTATTTTCACACACACACACACGAATACTAAACAGTAATACTTTAAAGATTAGTGGAAATTACGCGCTGTGATGGGGGCGCTGTTGAGAGAGGGGCACAACAAAAAGACTTGCCCCCTACTATATTAGAAATGTTGTTACGCGGCTGAACAGCAACATGTATCAGCCGTCACACTTGGCTGATTTCTAGACTCACAACCAATGAAACATGGATTTACAGATAGAATTGTCATTTTATGACAACAAGAAATGGAATATAAAGACATGTTAGCTGATAAAAGTAATGCATTTTGTTTTGCCCTTTGTCTAAGTTGAAGGTGAAGTGACATCTTAAATAGGATGATTGCCGTGACTAACGATCCTTGGAGGTTCGATCACTATTTGAATTTGTGCACAGCTAAGAATAAACTCATTTTTGGCCAATACTACAGCAGTAAGGACGTGTTTAGCCCTTATGTGTTCATCAATTCTTGTCCAAACACGTTACTTGCCAGACAGTTACGAAGGTTGATACGGATGACGGAACTTTGTGTTGTTGGCATTTCACCTGTAAAGAAAGTTGTCTCAACACTTAGACCCAGAGATATTGAATATTTTTCATCTTAGTATACATCATAAGTATCAGTTCTGTAGATTATAAAAATTTCCTGAATGCCACAGCCGGAATCGAACTCGCGTCCCCAACATTATGAAACTAACGCTTAAGCCACTACTCTAAGACATCACCGGTCTGGGAGAAGAAAAAATGGAGCTGGAGTGAATTCAGTAATTACACACTTTTACGATTCCAGTGTAATAATGCTGAAACTTTCTGATTTCAATATGAGAAAAAAATATTAAAATATTATACAGGAAGAATAGTCCAGAAAAGTCAAATTTAAAATGACAACTCATATGTGCGGAGGTGATACCGTATACTCTCGCCTCGGGTCCTGATTTTTCACAGAACGGCATAGTACAGATACTTATATGATCGGAATCTTGTGTTTCAGGACACTACAATATTTTTTTAAGTTAGTGAATTTAACGAACTTTCCTCTGTACCTTGTTTCCTATTTTGACGCGTTTTACTATCAGTTACTCTCAGTGACGCGTTTTAAAGTTTTCCCACTAACCCTTTAGGAACAGTGACCAAAACACAGAAACATGAAGGACAGTAAAAATCAGAAACACTGAGTGGGTCAATGAATCAACACCATGTGACACAGTGGGTCCCATGATACACCCTGACCCACTGCAAAGCACCACCCACCGTGACCCACCACTCACTATGACGCACTCTGAGCCACCAACCCTCTCTGCTGACTGCATTGTAGACAGCATCTTCTGACGCGACAAAACACCCAAAAAAAACAGAAAATTACTCTCCCTAAATATGTTAAATCACCCATATGTGTGATTTGTTTACATTAAGATGAGTCTGAAAAACACTAAAAAGTACCTCGGAGGTTGCTCGATTACCAACCTTATGATTACTGGGCGGTTGTTCTTCCGACTTTGCCATGGAGGCGATGAAGGAGACGTCGCTTGTAAAGGGATAAATCGTTGAGATCTTCTTACTTTGGTCAATCAGAGCGCTCTTTTAATCGTATATGTAAGAGGATAACTGTCTGGGATAAGATAAAATTCGTTTGCCATGTAATTTTATAACAAAATGACGCGTGTCTATAGTTCTCCCATACTCACTTTCTAATGATCGACGACAGTTCCCGTCTCAATTCATACGATTACCGCACTCAAGATTTTTCACTTCATGATGTTGAGGCAGAGGTTATTATTGACCCCCGGAGCTCACTTTAGGAAAAAATTCACCAGGAAAAAACAATATATAATAATAACCGCATGCACATGACTGAGGATAATTTGTGTTGTTCCGTTCGCAATTCTCAGCGACGAACCGAAGGAGCGCGGACCAAACCGAAGTCCTTGCTGCTACGTGGTGGTAACTTCAACACCCCGACGCGAGATGTCTGTTTGGACTCGACGAAACCCTGCCGGCAGTGTGATACTAGCGCCAATCCTTCGAGTCGTCACTATATTGACGATCGACGTTTACCCGCATGTGGGCCACTAGGTGTTGGCGACGTTTACGGAACGAGGTATGTTCATGTTTCATATTGCCTCGCTGCTGAGAGGGACATTAAACTCCAAATCAACTCGGGAGCCGTGTGTTTTTTCTTGAGGTTCTCCCGTTTCCTAGCAGTTTTATTTTTTCAAAATCAACTCAACTGAACTGAACAAAAAATGCCGTGATTCGCATCATATACATGTACGTGTATATTCATATATACTTACCATACGCTTTATAATTGCTGAAGCTTGTTTATTATATGGAGCGCTTAGAGCACAGGGCAAATAGACATAAAATTTAAAATGTAAGCTTCCGTATGTTTTACCTCTTACCTTGATTTCGGACTTTCAAATTTCATCCGCTTTTCCACTGGAAAGTATGGTTAATTCAACAAGGAAGTAATCAAATCATGATAATTTAATTGAAATTCATCGTAATTTTGCCCATGACAAACATTTTACCATTTTATATCTTAAAGGTCAGATCCATCATTATTGTAACAGAACAGTGCCTGAGCGATCGACCGTAGAAAATCAAACTCCGATTAGTTAGAATATGGCAACCTGATTTTTTTTACAAGTATAAACTCTGTAGTCGGTAGAAAAGAGAACGTGAATACTGTGTCAGGATTGATGACGATGTGTTTTGGTGGGCCAGTGGTTCATGGTGGGTGGTGGGTCGGACTGGGTCATGGTGGGTAGTGGATCAAAGTAAGCCAAGGTGGGTGGTGTATCATGAGTCAGAATAAGTCGCGGTGGGTGGTGGGTCAAGTTTTCATTGACCCACGTCATCTCTGATTAAATCTATAAAACCAAACTAAACAAAGAGCAATATTACTACCCAAAACGCTCAACATCTTAGCTATTCATGACAGACTATTGCATAATCCGAATAACTAGTATCTCAACAAACCATCATTTGTCATATTTTACCGATATACGTCATGACTCTTCTGACAACCTGATACTTGAAATGTTGTTAATACGCAAAGTTAATTGACCCTATCACTTATTCGCTTATTCTCTTATGATCATCTCAACCTTTAGGGTACTTCCCGTAGATATAGAAAGGTGAAAAGTAGTATCTTGGCTTGGTGTAGCGTACAAGAAAACAAATGCAAAGCAGCAGGATAAATTTCCCTCCTCCAAAACCCCTAAAGTGGAGGGTGTTGATTTTCAACAAGAAACTTGAAATCGAGTCAGAAAATTCATAAAGTATAAAATATGTAGCCAAGTCTCGACTTTGTAATAATAATAATAATAATAATAATAATAATAATAATAATAATAATAATAATAAAGGAATAACAGAATAACAAAATCAGTTACGTAGACAATACCTTCCAATTAGGAATGCCACGACGCAGGGCCGTTACTTGTGAGCGCAGAGGGTCCACTGCAACACCCAGGGAAGCTCCTCGCCGTTCGAGGGGTTCCCATTTTAAGACGAAATTGTGTTACTCCATATACGATACGAAAATAAAATTATAAGTGAAGCATCATCAGGTTCACTACATTACATAAACAGAACAGCATACTAAAGGTAAGTAAAACAATAATGAGTCTGGGCCCATTTCAGTAAAACAAATGTCTACTATTAGGGACACTAGAAGTAATATATATTCGTATATTATTCTCAGATTTTTCAATATTCTCCCCTTATTTAATTTGTCGTCTATGGAACGGGCCCAGAGGCGTAACTAACGACCCCGAGGACCTTGCGGTGCGGGATATTCATAGAATTTCAGATATCCTCTGATCTTATTGGCCGATACAGATAGGACATCAAGAGTCTTGACCTGCATATAGCGTAAATTAAATTCAACTGCTGTCGGCTCTCGTGGACGAGTGTTCTAAGGCAACGTTCTACTAATGAAAATATTTTTTGGCGTGGGTTCAAACCTTGCCTAAGGATTTGTTAAATTTCCATAGCACTTTTTTCATTAAAATAAGCTTGTAGTTTTACTATAAATATACCGATTCTTAGTGAAAGTAATAATAATAATAATAATAATAATAATAATAATAATAATAATAATAATAATAATAATAATAGGAACGATTTAGAAGCTCCGCTAGGATTGGTTAGTTTCTGTTCTCTTGGTCAAATTTTTTTATACATTTTCCATGACCAAATTCAAACAGCTGGTTAGGGTAGCGCGCGAATACTGAAACTATTGCGATCGGCGTAAATGCTACCGGCTCTTTTACGTTACGATAAGGAAGACAATTAGTCATGTAAATCGGAAGCAGTTAAAAACCATGAGGTAGCCTCAACTTGAAGAAAGTTTCGTGATATTTTCCTCATGGTCGAAGGTCTATATAACTTGCTTTTGACTTAAAGAAGGAAATCTCGAATAAGTCATTGTGACACTCATAAGGAACGTCTTCTCGTACGGGCATTACTAGTATTTGAGGAGAATTGGAGAAAGTATCTCAATGAAGGCAATCATTTACTAACTTATTTCCAGCAGATGTTCCAGATTTGATATTTTCAGCTACTTTCAAGCATTTTCTGATTCATACGTGGTCAGCAGTTTTATTTCTTTGAGTATACAGTATATATGAAAAATACATTAGATACACAGAAATATTAAGACAAATATATGGTGTTCTTTGGAAAACTCGATCGGAACCATACAGATTCATCTTAGAATAGAGAACTGTTTCGTTAGTCACCTACTTTAGAATTTTACGTGGATAATCACCTGGACCAGGGCTACCAACTACTGTCAGTGCGAAGAAAAGTTACGTGTAAGTTAGGTTGCATCTGTCTCGGCGTTCTCACAGCTGCAAATTACCTGGACCCCAAGTAATGGAATTAGAGCACTTAGGGGGTAGATACTTTTGTAGCTGGGTGTACCAAAATCTATCAATTGCACATTTATTGGTTACTGAACGTTACCAAAATGTACAATATAAAGCTTTTTTGTACGCAGCATTACTAAACGTGCGAAGAGGTTCCTTCCCGTTACATACCTATGTATCATATACTTTTGCCAAATAATATTGATTAACGAATATTGCTTTTCTTTCAGATGAAGTTAGATGATAACACCATTCACAGCCAGATAGTAAAAAAAGTAAACTATTCAAGTTCTTAAAGTGACAAACTGCAATGGTTTAATTTCTTTATTTTTTTCTTATCATTCCGAAGAGAAAACATTTTTAGAATAATCCAGAAAGTCAATTTTTTTTTTAATTAGCAGTTAAGTAAATTTGTACCAAACATTGCCGGAAACAAAGGTTGTTAAAAAAGTTGGAAATTTCTCAAACTATTACACTCTGTAAAGAAAAAATAGCGACACTTCAATTCTCGAACTAACTTATACAGAAAACCATAGTTGCAGCCCGTTAGAAGAGGAATAGAAGGAAATGAAGAGTGGGATATTTCATTTGCGTTATCTGAGACACCTGTGGTGTACAATGTCGCTTGCCAATTGTTTGTGTATCAGTAATATTCTCTCTAGATGGCACTGAGTGCGTCTCTTAAATTATTGTAGTTAGAATTCTGCATTGCATTTGTGATGTGTAGGCTGAAATAAATAGCATTTGATGATTTTTCTTTGCTTTCTCATTGTTTGGACAGTGTCAAATGGCAAAATTGTTGTTGTGGAGCGTTGTTTGTATGTGATATTGTTGCTACGTGTGGACTGTAAACAAATAAGATGGGTTAGAAATGTGACTTGTTGCCTTGTGAACAAGACATAATTCTTGCTTTTCGCAGCTAAGGCAAATCTCTAAGGGAATAGATGGAATACTGAAAATACATCATTCTACGGCAGGAAGACTAATTCACAAGTGGAAACAGCATAACAAATCGTCCCTTCGTCAACAGTGAAAGAAAAAAAGAAAGTATCACCCAGAGCAGATCGCAAAATGAAATCAATAGCAGTGCAGATTTAAGGAATGATTTCCCCAAAAGTCGCTTCTGTAATTTGACATAATCTTGGCGTTGCAGTTACTTGTACAACTGTATTGCCTTGACTGCGTGAAGAGGATATTATGTAGAAGAAACCGCGTAGAAAGTCGAACTGACAAAAACACAAGGGACTTCAACATGTAGGTTTGTGAGTCGATATGCAACTTGGACTTATGACAACTGGAAGCACGTTTTTTCTCGGTTGAAAAGAAGTTAAGCATAATGGGAAACGATGGTGGTTTGAAGTTGTGGATACGAACAAGCAAGGAACTTCACAAGCATTTTATTTAAAAGATACAAATATTCAGTTACTGAGTGGTTTACCGCTAAAGACATCAGAACGATGGATATAAGGACCGCTTGATGCACGAAAATATCTTCAAATTCTGGAACGTAAAGTTCTTACAACAGCTAAAGATGACTTTTCTGAAGAAAATATGAATTATTTCCTTTCCCAGGACGATAATGCTTCATGTCACCGAGCGAAAATCGTTAATACATGATTCAAGAATATGACTATTTAGAACATCATGTGGCCTCCGAAATCACCTGACATGAATCCAATTGAAAATCTGGGTCGATATGAGAAGAAGATTCAATAGACAACTATCTCGAATAAAATGAAATTCAAGGAATAGATAATCCGGGTGTGATTCCATGAAATCGAGGTTGCATTTTACAATAGCCTTGTTACCAAAGGGCCCCGATGATTCGCTGCACTGCAGAAAGCCCATGGTGCACACACAAACTATAGTTTGCTGTATTGTACTTCCCGATGTTCGTGCACAGTACATCTTACCCTTGTTTTCATTCTATTTCTTGTTTCCTGCTATTGTTGTTAATCTTTTTCACTTTTATGTATAACTCCTCCTATAAACGATTTTGCTCAAAACACATATAGCTACTTATATATGCATATAAATTCATTAAATTCATGTCAAAAGTCAGAAACTCTGGCGCAAATATTAAGAATGAACTGCTCATTAGGAATATGCATTGAAATATTATCAGGAATTCATGTAAAAAATCATATTGGTTAATGTATGTTGCGAAAACCATATGAGAGCAACTGTCGCTATTTTTCTTTACAGAGTGTATGAAACATCATAAATTAATGACATTCAAGTAATCGTCTAATTAAAAAGTAATGTTATGATGCAAATTTTGTCCAAGGCGTAGTCAATCATTTCTACACGCGTTTAAAAGTTGAATACAAAAATGTTAACTTTAAAGTAATTGCTTCATTGAAAGCGGAATCGAAAATATCATAGTAGGAAAATAAGGAAAATTATATTTTTGTCAACATTAGACAACATTGGCAATTTTCGATGTTTCCCATACTACGTATTACGAACAAAGCGGCATAAGTTGTTTTTCCTAAGACGGAACACGAATGTAAGGATATACGTAGCTATAACGAACATATATAATTTATGAATATACTGGCAGCACTACAGTTAAGATTGATAAAAATGCAAGATTCCGTAATATTTTAAGTTTCCTTCTATTCATATATGGTAAATATTTCTTTGGAATTAAGTGAAATAAATTTTGTTCATAAAACCAATAAAATGATTCCAGTAGATCTCTCCCTAAAGCTATATAATGTGTAAACATATTGACCGTTATTTCAGGAAATTCCAAAGATGGAGTCAATTTATTTTAAAACGGGACCATAACTAGCCATTTGCAGAACATTGTAAGATGATAAAGACTTGCATGTAATGAAAAAGGTAAACTGGTACTTGCGTTGAAGGTAGGCCTACATAATAAAAAGAAAAGGAACAACCCGCGAAGAGGAGTATGCTTATATATATTCGCGATTTTTTGACAGAATCCCCAATATGTACAAGAAATTCCGTACAGGTCCCTTAGCGATTTAGTTAGATCCAATTGCACCTGTTCTATGTACACACTTTATACAACTTAATATTAACAGTAACGATATTTTTTCTTAAAGAAATCGCAAAGGGAATATAATGCAAACCTACTAGAAAATCTGATATTTTTCATTGAGTTGTCATTTTCTCTTATAATAAAATAAGACGCACTTGGTGCGTTTGAAACGAACGAATATTTTCTTGCTCTTAACTATCATATATGTTGAGGAACTGAGAACATATTGAGTGTTTTATCATTAAAGTTGCAAAGTTGAACAAATTTTATTTTTAAGATTTAGAAACTCTGAAGTATTTCCCTATTTTCGCACATGTTTCCTATATCCATCCGGTTAAAGTGGTTTAAGCTTTGAACCCAAGAAGTATTAATGTGTTTCCGTGTGGAAAGAATATACATGGAAACGAAAAATATATGGCTTCTGTTACCATATGGCGAGTTCCGGCTTGTAAATCATGAATATACAGCATAAATATCACTTTATTCTTTTCTTTCCAATATTCAGACTTCAATTTCAGAATGTAAACCAATTTTATATTATTAGCATGACTGCCTCACTACCATTATTCTCAGTTATATAAATCTGCTTGAACCTTAGAGAATAGAGCTACTTTGATTTATATTACTCCTGTAAAAAGGAATTCTGAGGAATGAATTGTGAAGAAAAAGTAATTACCACTTAGTATATTCTATAGTATTTGAAGTAATTATTCCTTCCATTATATATTTGAATACACTTAATTCTAGAAGATATAACCTGCAGCAGACACAGAAACTTCGAAAACACATTTCTGGGTACTAACATTTGTTGCATTCAAATACAATGACAGAGTCTTTCTTCTCAGTGAGTAGATTGGGTACCTAACTACTAGCGCACTTTCCCCTCCACCCCCCTAACTAACAAAAACTATGAAACCGCCACTGTGCACTTTAACACAGAGGGATACCCCAAAGTGAGATTGAATATGCTTTTATGACATCTAAAAACTTACAATGGAATCCTACACAAAGATTTATTGCATCTTAATCTCCAGTTTATAAGCTTTCATTTGACACTTGAATCATGAAAATCCGTTAATAATTAGCTTTAAAAACTCAATAAGAAGGAATACATATAGCTTCGGAACAGGTGATCTGTCACTGATTCATTTGAACGATTCCAGTACCAGCACAGGATCATTCAATCCGATTCTCTTTCCTTCTTCTCATGCCAACATACATATATATGCATCAGCCTCTTCTTCAACAGAGCTTTTAGCTAGCAATGGCGAGATGGCGCTGTCAATGACGTCGTCTCCTTTGGGGAGAATACGTAATAGATGACGTCATTGAATCCGTGACATAGTCTCCTTCGAGTTTCTTTCTTTCTTTCCTTCCCATCAACACTCAGCAATACCAGAATATCAGAACTAAATCCTAAGTTGCAGGACAAAAAAGAAAAAAGTCAGGGTATCCAACTCAATATATTTTTTCGGAACGTTCCAGGATTTTAATTTTTCAAGATATCGCTTTAAAACATATAGGGATGAATTCACCCCATTACTAATAAATATGATAATTGTTAAAAATGAGTTGGCAACACTGATAGTCCTATCCCCCCAATACCCCCAAATAACGTTAAAATTTAATAACTCAGTCCCTAATTAACCGATTTTCAAAATTCAAACGACATTCGACAGAGAAATAAATTTACCATCTTCTGGATGTATTGTATGTTGCATACCTCTAAGGATACTACTTCGAATTTGTTATATCTCCGTTGTTTATTAACCTATTTTCAACATTCAAACGGCAATCAATAGACAAATAGATTTCCTATCTATCGAATTTCTTATAAATTGCATAACTCTAAGGATATAATTACAAAAGACTCAAATAAATCTCTTATTTATACATGTATCTTTAAAATTCGAATGACATTCAAAAGTACTGCTTCTCCTTATGCATTGTGTGTGTTTAAAGATCTCAGTTTTATGGCTTTATCACCATAAAACACATAGAACATACTTAAAATTACAAGCTCGGATACTGATAATGGAATCTTCTGTTAACCTCGTTCTCTATAGGAAACAATGACTTCTTAAACTCTGTCCACTGATCGTAATTCAAGCTGAATAGACAGCCGTTAATATCAAAAACCACTTGAACTGCGGTTTGCACATTTTCCACAATTACATTGAAATTATTAGTAAGAATGAACTTCTTTTGAGGATCCATTTCTAAACACTCCATGTTTTACTTATGACAACATATTTTTGTTCATTTTCGTTCATTTTTTGGATTTACATACAGAACTCAACAGTGGGATAGTTTTCTTTTAGACCAGTGTATTTGATTTTTATCCCATCTTTAACGATCTCATCAATCATTTTATCTGTTAAGTGTTTTGTAAATCTAGGTGGAAGAAAAACATTGAACTCCTCACACTCAACTAATATGCTCTTTCCAAACTTAGTTTTAATCTTTTCCATTTTCACAATCTTATATTCTGTATTCAATTCTAATTCTCTTAATCCAATAACTTGTTTTTGTTCAAGACTTCCAAGCTTGTTTAAAAGTTCAATATGACTCGCCATCGTATTTATTATATAGAAAATCAATCAACACTCTTCAATTTTTATCTTCACCAAAAAATATTTAATCATTTTCGTCAATTTCGTTTGATGGAAAAACTTCCATAAAACAATCGTTAATGAAAACAGTTTGAGGATGCAAGGGTATCTTTTCGATACCCTTTAAAGTCGTCTATGGCTAACTGATACTGACCCTTAGATCCTTGAATTGTTTTTGATATTTTGTTAATTATCTAAAACTCTTCTACTACTTTCTCATTCTTGGGATCATATGTAAAGTTCTTTTGTCCAATTAAAATCGCATAACATATAGTATTAGCAGCCACAGCTTCTGCAAAGTCTACAACAATCTTTATGTTTGTTCTCTCATTTACCGATACCTTCTTCCTCTTACTACAATTAATCACATACATTGGCCTGTTATCTATAAACTCTTTAGGGTCATAGTACATTTCGGTGTTGCCACATGTTATTCTCTTAAATGCAGTATAGTCTTCGTACATCTTAAAATAATCCTTGTTAGCAATATCTAAGTTTCTTGATTCTTTTGGAAATACCTCATTCTTTCCATTCTTAAGATAGATATTCTTTACCTTACAATGATCAAACTTACTTGCATCTGCTGTTTGTTTGCCACTTCTATCAGTTTGGAACATTACAACTACGAAATCAGGCATATCAAATTGTCTAGAATTAAATTGAGTAGTAACATCAAACTCTAAGAAAGAACCTGCAACATTCTTCTGAACACATTGATAACTATGGAATGAAAACATGACTTTAGGTTCTTAAAGAATATTCAACTTTAACTTGTTTTCGTAATTAGATTCGTATTCAACTATAGGCATTCTTATCTCCATACTTTTTATTGTTATTTTTCCATCATGAGGAGCTGCTCCTGATCCAGTCCATTTGTACAAGACATCGTTATTGTTGTTAGCTTTTGTAAATGTTATTCTCAATCCACCTTTCCACATAACCTCTTTATAATCACTTAAGAAGCCTGGAATTAATCTTAATGGGTACAAAACGCTAAAGTCCTTTCTTAGGCCAAGTTTATCATCTGTTTCAAATCCTGCTTGTTTTAGATATTCAACTTCTGGCTTGAAAATCTTCAATGTTCCGACAGCTGTAGATGTTATTCCAGGTAGTTCAATCTTATCTATAACAACTCCATGCTTTCTTACCTCAATTTGAGAAAAGAAGAATGGGAAGAAGTTATCTACAAGTTTTATAGTATCGTTTCCACCAAATGTTCCTCCAACTGATGCACCAACAACTTCAAAAGTCATATGACAATCTGCTTTGTGTGGATGTATAAAGCCATCGCCCACGTTGAAATCAAACTCAATATCTTTGTTAGCTTCATTCAAGTTATTAAATGTTCTTGTGTTAGCCTTAAAGCTCTGTAACTCGTAGCTCTCAACACTATCCATTTATTATAAAGAAAATCTTGAAACAATGCTTGTGCCTTTTGGTTTGTTAAAGAACTCTAATCCTTGGCCCTTCACATGTGAAGGATCTAAAAGTCTTGTGTATTTGCAATCGGAAAATCTTCCGTTCAGGAGTTTGTTTGTGTTTGTATAGTTGTATAAATATTAGCATTGTCGGAAAGTCGACCGAGGAAAAACAACACTTTTATGGGGCGTATCCATAAAAGACTCATACATAATAACATTTAAAAACTTACAACCCCCATCCCAACTTAACCTTAGCATTCATAGCAGTACCAACCCCAAAAGCAGCTAATCGTTCACCAATTGGCGCATCACTACTAAATGCTCTTTTCCATGCTTTAGTTTCTATTTCCTTATCTGCAATATGTCTTGACTCTGTATCTTTATTGTCTCTGTAGTATATATCATGCTCTTTACAAGCCTCATCTAATGGGTTAATACCTCCATCTCCTCTTTTTAATCTTTCCTCTAGCTTCGTAAAAGGTCCGCAAAATTTGTAGCCTGGAATATGTAACTCTGGTATACCCTTCATGTTTAAAATCCTATTCATTAATCCTTTCCCAAGCTTCTCATCATTCCAGAATCGTGGTGGTAATGTATTTAAGATCTTAATCAAATACCCTATACCTTTTGGATCATTAGGAATAAACTGTGAAAGCTTATTATTAATCATACTCACTATACCTACTTTCTCATTGTAAAAGTTATCATTTCCAGCCTTTTCATCTCCATCTATAACTATTAACCTATCTATAAGCTTTCTCACGTCATCCATCCATATATATTCTTTAGGTATCTCGATATATTGTTTAATTCCTTCACCAGTCCTTTTAGGTGTCGTGTTCTTTTTAGGAGTTGGGGGTAAAGTTGGTTTAATATAATTATCCCAAATAGGCTTGATAATATTAATGTACTTTGAACCTCTACTAGATGCTACCTTTTTATCTCGATTATATTTTTGGAAGGCAGCATCTGAGTCTATTATTATTTCCTTGTACTGTTCAAAATCATCATCATCATAATCTTCAATGGTTTTACTAGTATTCGTCGTTAACAATTCCCATAGACCTTCTGTTCCTTTATAAGTTTTACCATTAATTATCAAATCATCACCATTCACTTTAACTTCCAAATTTCCTATCTTGTTTATTATTTTTCCATCTTCTTCTACAGTTCTTATTGCAAACACAGTATCATTTCTTTTACTATAATATTTCGTTGCAATCTTACCAAATGATTGGGCTGTTGTTAAAGGCTCTACCCCTTCCACTTTGTCTTTAATTTGTTTTCTCATTTGCTTTATTTCTCCGGTTATAGGCGTATCGCTGCTACTTGGAGAACTATCATAAGTTACCTTTTTAGGTGTTTCTAGTAGACTGGGATCTTTTGAAGCTGTCTTATGTGCAACTGGAACAAGTTCAGTTATTAGATTTTTATTTTGTTCTGCTACTTCTTTGATCTCCCTTCCCAAGTTTTGAATAGCATCAATTACAGGTTGCTCCTTTGTCTTAAATTTATCGTATATACCTGCTCTTTCTTTCTTCCAAGATTTGAAGCCCTTTATCAAGAACTCCTTCAACTTAATATTCTTATCAATTTCTTTCTCATCCATTTATTGTTTAGCAAACGAACAAACGTCAATGAACGTCAATAAACGTCAAAGAACGTCAAACGTTAAAACGTAAAACGTCAATGAACGTCAATAAACGTCAAAGAACGTCAAACGTTAAAACGTAAAACGTCAATAAACATCAAACGCTTAGGAAGTGTTTTATCTTGTTCCTATACTTACCATTGTTTACCTTCCTTGTCATATCAATTACTATAAAACCATAATCTTCTTGCCAACATTTTGAACACATCTCTTTAAACTTATCATAAGACATATCAACCCCAACAAACTCATTATACACATTTTTAAGATTAGTATCATCTTGTCTGAATATGCATAGGAAGTTAACGTTATCTCTTATAAGCTGTTTAGGTACTTTCGAATATGTTTGCGCAAGATAGAAACAATCTAAATGTCTATGCCTACCTCTTGTAAAGTAATTTCTAACAGTATCTTGATTCTCCAAAATGTAATCATCAAACACAACGACAGAGTATTTTTCACATTTATCAATAGGTACAATAGAATCATTACCGCTTAAGAACGTTGCTATTTGCTTCTTAAACTTTAGTTCTGCCTTCTCAAATCGGTCTTTTAACTGCTCATACTTTGGCTGATTCATGCTTTTAGAATATATGTAGAAGTAATTATTGTTTAACCAACCTGGCTGTAATAAGAAGTTAAATAACAAAAATGTTTTACCACACGCCGACGGACCCACGATAAGACATCGAACATCATCAAGTATAAGCTCTCCATTTCTTTTCTTAGCTGTTGTTTCTTTTATCATCTCTTTTACATCCCAATTAATAGATTTCCTACTCATTTATTATAGAGAAAATCATCACCTTTTATGATCTTATTTGCCTTAGAGTATTCATAACCTAGAAACGCCATCCAAGATCATGTAGACAAAGAAGATAAGAAAAATTTTTCGGAAGATAGGGGTCATTGAATCAATGCCCCCACGTTAATCCACAACCACATACAATCTTCATTAACGAGTCTGGCCTGCCTTCTTGTAAACGTATGTTCCTGATATGGTGTTATTGATTACCTGCTAATTTGACCTCATATGATTCTTGTTTAAAACCCTCGGAATTCCGATGATTAATTTTCTGCTCATAGTACTAGTACATACTCGGTTTGTTGATAAAGGTTGTGTGAAGATGCACGGTCGATAATAATGTGTCAGTATTTTGGACACTTGTAGTTTCTAGGTCTTCAAATCTACTTTGTCACTAAGCAGTGTTTGTTATATGGTCTCCACCCTTGACCTCATACATAAAGCGATGACCCAAATCCGGGTCACCGTTTTTTCTCTTGTAATAACCTTTTAATTTGACCTTATATGATGCTTGTTTGAAACGGTCGGGAAGTCGACCGTTAATTTTCTGCTCATAGTACTAGTACGGTTCGCTGATGAAGGTTGCTTTACCATCACAACGGCCGTCGATTTTCCCGACGTCTGTAAAAGACTTAAACTCGCGCCTGTCTTCAAATCTACTCTTTACGATCTTATATCTTTAAGCTGTTCTCTGATTTTAAGCAACGTACCTTTTATATATTCGTTATCCATTTCACCATTTAATGTTATTATCATCTCTAACTGTTCTTTAAATGAGTTAATACAAGTGACAATGGCTTTATATTCATCCTTTCTTTTGCTTATGTTCAACTTAGATGACAAACCTGTTATTATAGCACTTCCAGTTGCAAGAGACGTTGTTAATATTGAGTAAATTGTTACAGGTATAAAAATATTAATAAACCCAGTTGTTGCAGAAAGTATAACTGATAACGTGATCAAAGTGTAGTATGCATATCTAACAATTCCTAGTTTTCTCTATTTCTTTTTAAACTGTATTCTAACTTTTGAATGATATCTTCTATTAACTTGATTACTTTCTCTCTTGGAATATCTCTAGGTAAATCAAACTCATTCATTTATTATATAATAAATGGCTAAAGTATTCAAGTTAACGAGTGATACTTCTGTTTTAAAGAAGAAACTCCATTACGAATTAGACAACAGTAGCAACTATCTAAGTATAGGACTAGTTGGGTTTTACAGTACATATCTAACTCCAAACATAACAGCAGAGAAAAACAGTTTCTCATATAGTGATAGACAAGTTTTTATACCAGAAGGACAATACAGCTTAAACAGTCTTAATGAATATTTAAAATCTCAATCTATCAACATAACATTATCAGAAGATCATTTAAGAAATAGAGTTAAAATTGAAACTGATAGTAATGATGTTACAATTGGGAGTATAGGCACTGTCTTCGGGTTTAATGTTTTTGAAGTTTTAGAAAAGAACAAAACACATATTGGAAGTAAGTTGCCAAAGTTTCATCCGTTTGATACTATAAATGTTCACTGTAATATAGCAGATGGCATGTTTGTTAAAGATACAGAATACACACATAGAGAAACGGGAATTATTGCCTCATTCAAAACAGATGCTGAGTTCAAACATAGTATTATTTACGAGCCTACTTATCCATTATTTTTCCCTATATCCAAAGACAAGGTTGATAATTTTGAGATAAGGATAAGAGATGAGAATGATTCCTTAATTGATTTTGGTGGAGCAACAACAACTTTACTTTTGCAAACCAAGATTTTCTCTTAGATAAATAGGAAGATGTGTTCTATTAAAGGTTGTATGTTTAGTGTTCCTTATAACGAACTAAAGGATCTAAATATTGATCATGTATTAACAAAGAAACAACTTAACGATAAAGCCAAGAAAGTTAAAGAAGGTAAAGGAATGAATTTAACTTTAACTACTGCACAAATGAAAAAGATTAAGAAAGAGCATATGGGTGGTTTTATCTTTACAATTCCAGCCATTTTAGCAGCTTTAGGAGCAGTTGGCTCATTAGCAGGTGGTGCAGCAGCGATTACTAAAACTGTACTGGATGCTAAGAAGAATAAACAAGAACTTGAAGAACAAAAAAGACACAATATGGCTATGGAAGAAAAGCAGGGGGCGGGTAAGCCAAAGAAGTCAAAAAACTAAAACCATTGACCAACTTCGATATAGAGAGGTTGGCTAAAAAATTAAAGATAAAACGATTTAGAGGTGTATTTATGAGTGATGAACTTCCACAAAAACCCTATGTACATGAGTGTGGTGTAGTTAACCTCGATAAATCAGAAAACATTGGTACTCATTGGATATGCTATTGGAAAGATAACAACATAAAGTACGTGTTCGATTCTTATGGTGGTGTTCCTCCTAAACAACTGGTACAATATCTTGGTACCGAAAACTTACTTTACAATGACGAACGAATACAAGACTTTAACTCAGTTATATGTGGTCATCTTTGTGTTAAAGTTTTAAATCTTCTAAATCAAGGGTATTCTTTTAGTGACGTTATGTATATGATTAAAAATGATTAAGCGCTTTTATGGTTTGTATCCATAAAAGTTTTGTTTAAGATAAATATGGAAGCTATACACAATAGATTTTTAGATTATTTTGAGAAGCATGAGGATGAACTAGATCCACTAGTTAGTTATAATTTTTTTCAGTATTTTCAGGATGTTAGCGAGATAGACTTAAAAGATAAAAACAACGTATATAATGTTATTGATTTGTGGAAAATGCTAATACCTAAATTTTTGTACACGGAAGAAGAGTTGAGAAAGTTACGTCCAATAATTACCTTAAAGGACTTGTTGTCAAATTATAGCTCTAGACCATTACAATGCAGTTATTGTGGTAGTAAGTCATTAACAAAAGGTATGAGTAGCTACATTTGTGACGATTGTTCTGTAGAGAGTGGTTGGGTTTATAGTACTTGTGAAGAAGTGAAAGCTGCTTGCGTAGGAAAACCATGGTATGATACTATAAAAAGGTTTAAGTTACAGTTATCTCGTTTGCAAGCTTTACAGGATAGAATTATTCCCGAAGAGGTGCTCAAGGTGTTAAATGATGAGCTTAGAGATATACCAAGAGATTTAATATCAACAAAAGATGTTCTAAAAGTACTAAAGAAAAACAAATACACAAAATATTATGATGATGTCTATTTAATACACCATCACCTTACCGATCAAAAACCATTAAACTTATGACATATGGCGGAAACACTTATAGACGACTTCGAAAACTTACACGAGGTCTTTAGTGGGCTGTATCCGGAAAGAGCATTATTTATTAACTTGAAATGTGTATTGCACCATCTGTTGAAAAAGCACGATGTTCATGTTGATATTGATTTTAAACACTCACTTAGACAAATAGAGATGTTAAAGAAATGTTTTGAAAAATTAGGATGGGCATTTTCTGTATAATAAATGAGTATGGATATATTTGGTAATGTTAAAGATAGAAAAGGTGATGTTGATATTAGTGAAGAAAAATTAAAATTGTTGGAGAATTTAAATGATGTTGTTAGCGTAAGTCAACTTAGATCAATAGAAGCCCAATCTGAGAACGATAGAAAACGATTTGAAGATGCATTAGAAACGTTGCAAGACACATACATAAAGAAAGAATATATTGAAAAGATTAGGATGGATACTACTAAACTGGTTATGCAAAAAGAAACCATGCCTCTACTATATCGATTAAAAGTTAAATACGTTAAGGAGCCAATCTTTAGAATATTTAATCTCTCTAACGGTTACAAATTTCTCTATAATGGGAAAATAATGCACATGGACTTAAGTTTGGATAAATACTTTGTAGATATATATTTGGGTGATACTTTGATTAAAGAGATACCTTTTGAATTTAAGAAGAACGATATAATTACGATTAAACCGAATAAAAATTCTGCTATGGAAGAAGGACAATTATTGTTTGTTGTAATGTACATAGAAAGAGAGCTTTCCTAAAGACGTTTGCTATATAATAAATATGGATATCTTTGGTAATGTTAAAATGACATCAGATAATACAGTTGTGAGAAAAGATATTGCTATGTTGAAAGAAGAGCTTAACTTCATCAAACGGAGTTATGTTATAGAGCTTCATAGTCGATTGATATCAGAAAATGTTGAAACTCCGTTCTTTTTAATACACAATCTATCTATCACATATAAATTTCTTTATAAAGGTAGGTTAATGCATATAGAATCATCTTACAATACGTATTATATAGATATATATTTAAATGATTCTCTAGTTGAAACTTTTCCATTGCACTTTAATACAAATGATAATCTAGCAATTAGACCATCTAAAGGTTCTGATCTGAAACATGGTAAATTACTATTGCTTCTTATGCATGTAGAAAGAGAAGATGAAGATAGTGATGATGATGGTGAGAATGTTGATAGCATAATATTAAACAGCGATAGTTATTGATTTTCTATATAATAAACAGGATGTATTGTGTTAAGTGTAAGAAATCGACAGATACGAAGAAAGATACCATTAGAATTGAACAAACAAAGAATGGAAGATATCTAAAGAAAGGTATTTGTTCTGTATGCGGTGTTACTAAAACTCAATTCGTTAAAAAGCCTGATTGACTAGAAGAAGGTAAAGGTGTTAGAGAAGACATTATAGAAGAAATTCACAAACCATCTAGAAAAAACTTTGACAGATTAAGTGTAGTTATAAAAGGTATCGATGATCTTTGGCAGGCTGATCTTGTAGAAATGGATAGTGGAGTATTAAAAGGTGTTTCCAAAATCAATAAAGGTTATAAGTATTTGCTAACGATTATAGATGTGTTCTCGAAATATGCGTTTGCTGTTCCTGTTAAAGATAAGAGTGGGAAGAATGTTACAGAAGCATTCGAATCCATATTAAGAACGAGAAAACCTAGTAACTTACAAACTGATCAAGGTAAAGAGTTTTACAATAAAGAGTTTAAGAAGTTGATGGATGAAAATAAGATTAATCATTACTCAACCTATAGTGGTAAGAAAGCTTCTGTTGTTGAGAGATTTAATCGAACACTTAAGCAGAACATGTGGAAAAGGTTCACGACACAAGGGAACTACAAATGGATAGAGATATTACCAACACTAGTTAAAGAGTATAATCATCAAATTCATAGAACAATTGGTTTAAAACCTATAGAAGTTAACAAGAAGAATGAGCGAACAATATTGGAGAAAGTGTATAAGAAAGAATACAAGCGTGTTAAGCCCAAACACAAGTTAGGTGACCATGTTCGTATAAGTAAGTCGAAAGGGTTATTTGAGAAAGGATATACACCTAATTGGTCAACAGAAGTATTTGTTATTAGCGAAGTTATTCCATCCAATCCACCTACATATAGAATTAAAGATTTAGAGGAAGAGGATGTGCATGGTAGATTTTACGAACCAGAACTATTAAAGACGAAACATAAAGATGAATACTTGGTGGAAAAGGTGTTAAGAAAGAAAGGTGACAAAGTATACGTTAAATGGCTAGGGTTTGATGATTCGCATAATAGTTGGGTAGATAAAAGTAATGTTGTAGTGTAAATATAACTGTTTGTCTTTTATGGTTATTATGCCATAAAAGGTTGGTTTAAATGAGATAAGGGGGTAACGAAACGATACCCCCATAGCATATATTTCCAGCTGTAGAAATTATCAAAAAAATAAGCGACTCCTCATATACGAGTGGTCGCTCCAAGACAAAGTTACATACAAACAAATACGAGTCCTCGAAACGGTGACCCACGTTAATCCACAACAACATACAATCTTCATTAACGAGATAAGCGGTCTAGATATAGACCACTTCAAAGAAGCATCGTATGCATGTTTGAAAGAGGGCCAGTGCTGGTGGATCCCTTTGAAAAACTCATAGCATATATTTCCAGCGCTCGTATTCCAGCTGTGGAAATTATCAAAAAAGTAGCAGGTGGTAACGAATACTACGATCAAAAAATAAGCAACTCCTCATATACGAGGGATTGCTCTACATATCTAATTAAAGGAGGAGACCAAGAAACAACATCAATCATCTCAGGAACATATGTCTACAGGAAAATATTTCCAGGGTCTCTTACATAATCAAAGCCGGTGCGGGATATCTGGCGCCAGCTAGCTGGTAACGAAATAAACAATCTAAAGAGTTAATTTCTTAAAGCCATCGCACTGAATACACGCGTTTAACGAAGAAACACAAAAAAAAACTCCCGAACGGAAGATTTTCCGGTTACAAAATATACTATCATGATACAAAACAAAACATCAGAAGACAAGCTCATTTCAGAAAAGATAAGCGGTCTAACACTGGATATTTCAACGCTACTAAATTGTGTCAAGATGGAGGTAAGAGGTTTAGACACTGGCTAGAAAATAAACAATCTAAAGAAATAATAAGGTATTACGATGAGAAAACCGACTGCTGGAATTCTGGCGGTCGCTCTAAGTATCTAGTAAAAGGCTGATTCTAGGAACTTCAGAAACTCATCTTACACAGTAAAACTAGGCGGTAATGAAAATGAAGTTAAAAATTAACATTTTCTATATAATAAATATGAGTACTATGGATAGTTCTCTTAGTTTAAACGATATTTGCTACGAACAGATTAAAGACAATTATTGGTATGGTATTTTTGGCGATTTCAAATTGATTATAGGTAAGAGTACAGGATACTTCAATGCTACTAAGCTGTGTCAGAGTGGTGGTAAGAGGTTTGATAACTGGCTGAAAAATAAAGATTCCAAAGAATTGTTGGAATACTACAATGAAAAATTAGCTTCCTCTCTTTGTAGGAAGCTAAATGTAACGTATTATATAGAACCAAAAGGTACAAACGAGAAAGATTTATTAATTTCCGGCACATATGTATATAAAAGAATTTTCCTAGCTATTGCTTTTTGGGTATCACATGGCTTTTACGAAAAATGTTCTGTAATCATCGAAGACTATTTCGTTTCTAGTTTTACACAGATTCAAGAAGACCAAGAAGAGTTGCAAAGAAGAGTAGAAGAGATAGAACAGCAAATGGATGAATTACGTTTGCACAATCAAGAACTAGAAAGCAAAGTTGATTATCTTAAAACAGTTGCAGCACCTTATACAGAAGATCCAGGAAAGATACATAGGCTATTCATTATCAAGAAAAACCTTACTAAAGAACAACTTGAAAATATACTTTTTTACTATGACGAAGAAGAACGAGATCAAAAAGAAAGAATAGAACGATATAAGTATTGGGTTGGAAGAGTACAAACATGCAATTACGAAAGTAGGATTAAACAACTCAAACTTAAGTATCCAAGTATGAGTATTCTGCTTAACGTCGACGATCCAAACTCTGTCAACTTATACAACCGAGCTAAAGAAAGATATGATGATAGAATAACTTGGCACGGTTCGCATATGAACACAGATTTAAGTGATATAGATCTTGTTGACAGGTTTATTCAGTTAAGAGACATTTAAGTATAAAAATACGATAAACTAAATATACTATTGCTTTTATGGTTTAAACCATCAAAGTACAATTTCAAGCGTAAAATAAACCATCTGTTGCAACATCGAACGCTAAATTCAGCATACTACCTAAATCAGGATTATTATGATATTTTTTTATTATGGCTCTCCAATCTACATAATGTCTAAATATATATATATATAAAATCTACAGAGAGGTCTTGATAAGTTGAAATGTTATGCCAATGAACTCTGTCTTTGAACTCTGCAATAAATTCTTCTGTTAAATTTTGAGACTTTGAAATCATTTCCCAATCTACTTTGTCAGCGTAATCTCTTATAAAGTTTTCTGATAATTGACGAGTTCCAGATATGTACCACCAATTAACTCTATCTGCATGTTCTCGTATAAAGGCTTCAGAGAGTTCGTTTTTGTAAGATATAGCATCAAAATCAACTTTATCTATAAACTCATTAATAAATTCTTCAGATAGCTTTTGGTGATACGATACTTCTTTCCAATCAACTCTATCTGCAAATTCTCTTATAAAGTCTTCTGATAAGTCTTGGCTTCCTCAAATAATCCCCCAATCAACTTTATCAGCTAATTCTCTTATAAACTCTTCCGACAAATTTTTCCATAAACATATTTCGCTCAAATTAACTTTATGCAGATATTTGCGTATGAAGTCTTCTGTAATGTGATCATAGTTATATTCCTCCTCATAATCATCATAACTTATAGATAACCATTGCTCATTAGTTAGTGAATCTAATATCTCATCGGATAAGTCCATAACGTTTGCATAGAGAATGTTTTGTATAAGGAATGAGTTGTTTTCTTTAGTTGCTTTCTTGAACAAATGATCTAACATACCTATGGACATGCTAAAATTTATTTTGTCTTCATCATTATAACCACCAATATCTAAATGTTTACATACACAATCAAATATAGGTTTGTAAGATAATATTTCCTTAGCACTAGTCATGTTTGTTTTTTATTCTTAGATTTAAATTTATTTCATTTTTTGTTGGTTTTCTATATAACAAATATGGAGAAAGAATTTGATTTATTACATGATAGACTTAACCTTATTCATGAAGATCTTAAACTTTTAGCAGCACTACTAGAGAAGCAAATACTGTTAAAGGAAAAAAGTTATTAGTAATGCAACAAAAAACATCTGATTTGAGTAGTGATGATGAATATAAATATGGTAGTGATGATTATGATGATGATGATGAGTAAGTTACAAAAATGATTCAGTTTTAAATGTGTATATGTGACTTTGATGGGTTAATCCCATGAAAGTTCTAGACTAACACAACGAGGAAACATATGTAGGCAATGGCAGACGCGTGCAGATGTTTAAACGATGTGTTAGAAAAAATGAAAATGATCTGAAATAACCCGGTAAAGAGTACTAACGAAGATTTTCTATATAATAAATAAGATGAGTAATTATAATAGATTTACTGTAGTAGAGTTAAGACGCCAATGTAAAGAGAGGGGAATCAGAAGATATTCCCGGTTAAGAAAAGCAGAACTGATAGACCTTCTTAAACAATATGACGAGGAACAAAGCAGAAGGCAGATTAGAGATATATTCCCATTTAAACAAGAAGTAATTGAAGAACCAAGAATCAAAGTTGAATCAGTACCAATCGATGTAAAACTTAAAAGCACAGCATTCAAATCAAGATTAGAAACACGGAGATTTATAACAACTTATAAAGAACATGATCCTCTAGAACAATATATCAATTCAACATCAAAAGCTTTAATAAATAGATTGAACATCAGCTTACAAAAACATGGATCGTTAAAGGCTAATCTACTAATAAGCTGCCAATATAAGAAAGGTAAAGAGATTCAAGACATTTACTTCAACATTAATAACAAAGAGGTATTCCAATCAACCAATCTAAAAGAATTCATAAGTGATGCCAAACAAATATTACGAGCAAGAACGGATGAGTTCCAAGCTAGAGGTTCTGGATGGGCTCTTACAAATATAAACTACTTGGAGGTAGCTCTTAATAAATATGCACCATATAGAGGATCATCATATATAGAACTACCAAATGAAATCAAAAGGAAAAAAGCTGTTATCAATGTAAAGAACAAAGATGAAAAATGTTTCTTGTATTCAATTGCCTCTGCATTGCATCCTGTTGAAAAAGACCCACAACGACCACCAAAGTACAATCATATCGTTATAGACTTAGAAGAAAAATTAAAAGATATTCATTTTCCTGTAAAACTAAGTGACATCCCAAAAATTGAAAGACGACTCAATATATCATTTAACGTTTATACATATAGTGATGATGGAAAATATACAATATACGTTCTATATCATACTAAAATTAAGAAAGACATCCATGTGAATTTATTATATGTAAAAGAACAAAATGAAGACCAAGTTAAAACACACTATTGTTGGATTAAAAATCTAAGTAGATTAGTAAGCAGCCAAAAATAACTAAATGCAGAGCTCGAAAATACTTATGTGATAGATGCTTGTTATATTTTTACTCACAAAGTGCATTAGATAAACACGAAAAAGATTGTTCCACTCACGAAGCTGTTAAGATAGAAATGCCACCAAAAGATACATACGTTGAATTTAAAAACTATCAATTTACGATGAAATTGCCATTTACAATTTACGCTGATTTTGAATGTCTGCTACATAAGGTTATGGAATGTAAACAATGTTATCCAGAAGATGAGTCATATAACAAAAAATATCAACAGCACAAACCATCTGTGTTCTGTTACTATATTGTAAAAAGTGATGGGAGTAAAACGAATCCTGTTGTGTATAGAGGTAAAGATGCAGCGAAAAAGTTCATAAGAATGTTAAAGAAAGAAGCCAAACAAATTTCGAACATATATAATGAAAACAACGAATTACCATTAACACGTAAACAGATAAAAGAGTTCAACCAATCCGAATCCTGTTCTTACTGTAAAGTAAAATATACACCAGAAAACCACAAAGTTAAACATCACGATCATATAACAGGAGAGTTTGTAGCTACATTATGTAACAACTGTAATTTGAAAGTTAGAATACCTAAGTTCGTACCAGTGATTATACATAACTTATCTGGATATGACTCTCACTTGTTTATAAAAGAGCTAGGACGTAATAAAGAACAAATAGAATTAATACCTAATAACGAGCAACGCTACATATCATTCAGTAAAAAAGTTGGAACTATCAAATTAAAATTCGTAGATTCATTTAGATTTATGGCATGTAGTTTAGACAAATTATCATCAAACCTAACGAGAGAACAAAAGGTACACACACAACACTTCTATCCTGATGAAGAACAATTTAACCTCGTAACAAGAAAAGGTTTTTATCCGTACGATTATGTTAACATTTGGGATAGGTTTAGAGAAAGAAAATTACCACCAAAGGAAGCATTCTACAACAAGCTTAACAACACACATATAAGCGATGAGGATTATAAGCATGCAAAGAAAGTGTGGAAAACATTTAAAATTAAGAATCTCGGACAATACCATGACTTATATCTAGAAACCGATGTGTTGTTATTAGCAGATGTGTTTAAGAACTTTAGAGAAACATGTCTTAAAGCTTATGGTCTCGATCCAGCTTGGTATACGACAGCACCAGGTTTAGCTTGGGTTGCAATGTTAAAGATGACAACTATAAAACTAGAGTTATTAACTGATTACGATATGGTATTGATGATAGAGAAAGGTATAAGAGGCGGGATTAGTCAATGCTCAAAAAGATATGTGAAAGCAAACAATAAGTATATGGAAGATTACGATAAGGATAAAGAAGATTCTTACTTAATGTATCTAGATGCCAATAACTTGTATGGGTGGGCAATGAGTCAATATATGCCGTATAAGGGATTCAGATGGTTAAGTGAAGATGAGATAAGAGAAATAGATTTCACAAGTATACCTGATGATTCTGATACTGGTTAGATATTAGAAGTTGATCTTGAATATCCTAAAGAATTGCATGACTATCACAAAGACTACCCATTAGCACCTCAAAACATGTGTCCACCTGGTTCAAAACAATCAAAACTCTTAACAACCCTATATGACAAAGAAAAATATGTAATTCACTATCGAAACCTAAAACAATGTCTTACACTTGGATTAAAACTCAACAAGATACACCGAGTAATAGAGTTCGAACAATCAGATTGGTTAAAGAAATATATTGATTTAAACACGCAGATGAGAACTAGAGCAACAAATGACTTTGAAAAAGACTTTTATAAGCTCATGAACAATTCAGTTTTTGGAAAGACTATGGAAAATATTAGAAAGAGATGTAAACCTATAAAAATAGAATGTGATCCAACAAGAGTAGAAAAACTAATTGCTAAACCAAATTTTAAAGATAGAATTATTTACACTGAGAATCTGTGTGCGATCATAATGAATAAAACAAAATTAACTTTCAATAAACCAATATATGTTGGAATGAGTATCTTAGATCTATCGAAATATTTAATGTACGACTTCCATTACAATGTGATGAAGCCAAAATACCAAGACAAAATAGAAGTATGTTATACAGATACTGATAGCTATATATACCATATTCAAACAGAAGATGTGTACGAGGAAATGAAAAATTACATTGATTACTTCGATACCAGTGACTACCCTAAAGATAACAAATATAAGATACCACAAATCAATAAGAAAATACTTGGTAAGATGAAGGATGAGATTAAAGGTACAATCATAGAAGAGTTTGTGGGTTTAAGAAGTAAGATGTACAGTATAAAAGCACCTCAAATAGATTTAACAGATAAAGACTTTAAAGGTAAGATCGATAAAGAAAAGTGTTGTAAGAAAGCTAAAGGTGTTAAGAAGAGTGTCGTGTATAAAGAACTTACATTTAACGAGTATAAGGACTGTTTGATTAGTCAAAGAGAATATTATAAGAAGATGAATTTGATTAGAAGTTATAAGCACGATTTGTACAGTATAGAAGTAAATAAGTTAGCTTTAAGTTGTGTGGATGATAAAAGATGTGTTTTAAAGAATGGTATAGATACTCTACCATGGGGGCATTATAAGATAGAAGAAAAATGAAATATATATATATATGTATATATACAACTCATTTATATAATAAATGCCTTAACAAAACATAATAAAATTAGAATCTTTTCGATATTATTGCACAACATGTAAATCAATTGCAACGCAAACTAAAAAAGATTGTACAAGTGACTTCTGTAGCTTTGGAAGATGTAGTAGATGTGAAAATTATGGATATGATTATATTTGTAAATGTGTAGAATAATTTAGTTGTAGTTTTAGTTTTAGTTAGATATAAGTTTTTATGATTTTAAATGTCATAAAAGCATATTCAATCTCACTTTAACATTGTAGTTATAGGGATACGTTGCGCTTTCCTTTCGTGTTAAAGTGTAATGGTTAGTGGCGGCTTCATAGTTTTTGTTAGTTAGAGGGTGGAGGGGAAAGTGCGCTAGTAGTTAGGTACCCAATCTACTTCAGTGAATACATCATAATTTTCTGTTTGAAAATGCAACCTCTTACTATAACATTTAGCAAAAAATTTTCAATATTTATCCAAATCAAATCTAAAAACACTTTGTTAGATATCAGTTACTAAAAACCTGTTTTCATGATGCTCAAACTGATCGTTCATTATTTGCATGATCTCGTGCTTGCATCAACACTTATGTTCAAATGTATAGCCAGTTACGCTTTGCAACTCAAATCAGTAACATAAAGATGGTTTTGTAATTCATTTGGTTGCATGCAAATTTCCGAGAGATTGCAAAATTTCACGAGCTTGTTGTTTCTTTGTTTTCATACCTTCATTACCTATTACACTTTCTTGATATTAATTTAGGCCATGTATTCAGTTAACTCTTTCCTTGTTCAGGCATTCGTACTAAATGATTCCACCGATTTTTCAATGACTTTTTTGTCATGTTTGTTGATAATGAGTCTAAAGTGCCCTAGCTCAATGTCGCACAATTCTTGTATGCGCTGCCAGGTTACTCTTAGCGGACTTCTCTACTGGTAACAGGGTAGAATATACTCCTCACATTTCATATCCACGAGCTGGTTTAATACGAAACAAATCCCATTAATCCGAAACGTAACATGGAAATAACTTTTCAGTTATTGAATCATAAAAGGTTAAAGTTAATTCTACCATCTGTGTGAGGAACAAAATATAAAACATAAACGTCTGAATTATTGTAGTATTGAAACTAACTTTTAATCGTATTATATTAATAGGTGGTGCCATTCGTAACCTTGATTGGTACAGGCTACTGCCTAGTGCAATTCTAACTATGAGGTTTACTTTTCAGCTATTCTCTATAATTGCCTTGATTTTATTCCACTGTGATCAGAAAGTTGGAAGTCCCCCTCCACTGAAATTTTGCTTCTTTCTGAATGCATTTAAAAATATAAGAAATTATCCTTGTTACGGAAAGGGATTTTATTTCTTTGTGCTTTTAGATGCATATAATATATACGCTGTGTTTCAAACAACACCGACAATATCTGGGAGGTGATTCTTGACACCAGGATAAGAACAAAATATAAACCAACCTGGGTGTACAAATGCTTCCTTTCGAAGTCAAAGCTGCCGAAAACTTGGATAAACGAAGTTTAATAGTCCATAACTCCACAACTATGTAACTTATCTAGTCGGATTAAGACTTCACTTAGGAACTAATATGTGCGCTTTCCAAAAATACACGTTTCAGAACCTTAAATACATACGCAACAATCTTTACAGTGACAGTTTGACTACGAGCATATAAGTTGAAGTACTCACCAACTACCTTTAAAAAAATTGATGTGGAAGTACTGCAGGATTCTGAAACATGGTTTTTGGATAGGGCACATGCCAATTTCTAAATAAAGTCTTGATCCGACTACGGTAGGTCACATAGTATTCGAGCTATGGACCTTTATATTTCATCTTTTTATGTTTTCGGCAGCTTATAACTCCGAAAGAAATCATTTGTGTACCTTGGTTGATCTATACTTTTCGTCAAATTTTGGTGTCAAGAGTAACGTCCCAAACATATTCGATGTTGTTTGAAATACCCTGTATATAGAAATAAATTAAATCCGAGTATGCATATGGTTAGACAAGTGTTTGTACGCTAGAATGCGATCCTTTTGTTACACAAATCTCACCTGAATTATACCAATGTATTTCTTTAATCTTATTTGTTTATTTATTTATTATTTATTTTATATATCGAATTTCTCAAAACAACATAATAATATGCGATAAATGCTGTAATGTTATTTCATTAAAACTTAGAGAAGTACACTTTGCCTCTTCTTTATATTCTATAGCCCATCTGTATAAGAAAAATATATATGGTCTAATGAACACGAAGATTAAATACCACATTCACAAAAAAAATAAATATTGACTTCTGTCTTGAGACAATTCGAATCTACTTTTGTACGAGACATTTGAATTTTTTTCTCACATATCTGTCCCGGCCTTCAAAATGATCTCTTTTTCGATTGGAATTTCGGTCAAAATTTATGAAAGTGTTCTAATTTATATTCATTCTTATTGCATGTCATGCTAGTCAGCGGTACTTAAACTTGATGACTAATAATAACTTATCTAGTAAAAGGAATAATTATGAAAGTTCTCGTTATTATTTTTCCCCATTCCCTATTCCCGTCAGTCACACAATATATATTATTATGGTTTTATATATATTTTAAGCTTCAAATGTTTCGGCAAATACTTTTGTCAATTCATTTCCAGCTTAAAGGTCCATCTAGAAACTTCCTGATTGATGGCCAACGTGCAGATAAGCAATGAGGTGGTAATAGTATCCAAATATCTGAGTGCTATGCCAATGTAATTTATTTATTGAAACATTATTTATAGCAAGGGACAGAATCGTCACAAACCAGTTATTGTCTATTTTTCATTTATAGCCTGTAAAAGAGCATGATATATATATAGTCACTAGAACCATTTTGCATTGATTGTGATGTATCTTTCAAAATATTATAAGCTTCTGTTCTTCTTGGAATACCAAGTCTAAGAGTTGTAGAGAACTGTAGTTGTTACTATATTTAACTATTAACTTATACAGCCTAAGCTATTAAACTCTTTTAAAATTACGAACTTTACTGACAATAGATTTAAACTCAAATGTTCGTTGAGATTTTCCCTTAGCACACTTAAGCTAAACCAGCAAAATGCGAAGTTTAAGACGGAGTAAGTACTACACGTGTTCGGGCTAACATGGATGCATCCTATATTTTACAAGCTTCTAAGTAAGGTTTAGCGGATTGCTTATTGAGAAAGTAAATACCTGAGCGTAATGCTGATTTGATGTGCTCTACAAACATCAGTATAAACAAGGTACTGAAATGACATAAAATATTTCTGCTCTATTTCTTCATTTATAGCCTCCAATAGTACATGCATTGTTAATGGAGTTAATAGAACACTTTTTATTTGTTATGATATAAAAACAAGTGGAAGTGAAAAATAAGCAAAGTTTCCGGTTTCCTTTATTGTTTCAATACGATCTGTACTGACGTAGTTTTTTCGTTTACTATATTTATTTGACTGCAATATCTACATCAATATCTTTGAATCTAAACTTAACTTAGTTGGTATTTGCCTACTACTTTCCACTTGTCTTCATATTTTGAAGGGTTGCTTATTACCAGATCATCCACTAAGTAAACATCACTTCGTTAGAAACACACACACAAATACTTATCATTCTCCACATGGTACGCAGACACAGTAATATATAAAAATATTGAAATTATTATTATTATACAAAATAACCACATGCAAATGCCCACCCTAATAAATAGAGACCAGTGCTTTTTATTCTATTTTTTGGTTTTAAAAAACTTCAGATTAGACTTAAGTTTGATTTCTTCGAAACTATTAAACTATATCAATGATTATTTTACAATCAATTTTGTAAATTATGTTATTTTTCTCCGGTTCTTCAAAACATTTCAACTGCTATGAACATTGAAATATGGGTTATATTTATGTCTAAAATGTGACATTACAGTTCAAGCCCTTTACCAAAAGTTTCTTTCGCAGTCTTTGCAACCAGCTGGAATATATTTCTAGAACGTTGATTGTCAAAGCTTCGTAGCGTTTCTAATACCTTCTTTATATCGTTGGGAAACACGTTTGAAGTACACTGGTTTAATTACAAAAACATAAAGTGACACTAATAATTTTCAATAATGCTTGTATGTACAAATCTGTTTTGCTTGTATTGCCATTATTTGTATATAAAACTTCCAATTTTATATAAATTAATTAACAATATTGTTATTATTAATATGGTGATTGAGAACAAACTGTGTAAATTTATCTACATAATCCGAAAGAGTAGTTATTTTATATTTTTCCCAAAGTACAATACGATATATTTCAACCTGAACTAATCATAACTCTTGAAATGTGGACCTGAATATTAGACGTGATTTGTTGATAATTATGTATCCGTTAAATTGTATATAAATAACATAAACCACTCCTTCTGTATTCTCAAGACATGTAAGGTGTTTACTGTATGTACGTGTCTCAGGAGGATATCATGTTTGAAAAGTTTCATACTTAACTCATCTCTGTAACACACAAACTTAGAGCGTAACTGTAAAAATGCAACTCCTTCTGTGGAAAGAATTTTATAATAATTGTGAGATATATTGAGAAGAAACTTGTACTTATCCAAGACATAGAGGGACTGATAATGAAAGGGTCAAATTATCTTAAAGTTCGAAAATTTTTATTTATCCGTATTTAGGCTTAAAAGCTATAATCTAAATACTTGTTTGTGTTATCAGCAGTAAAACATTTATATTGTAAACATGGCCTCTAAGATATGTTATATTAAATTTTCTAACAAGTTTTCAGTATTTGCTGGTAATAATTGAAAATATATATATTATCATTTAAAACATAATATCGCTATGCACTATTTTTTTGCGACAATCATCTCCCATTTTCTGCATCAGCATAATTCTATCATTATAGCACTACTGTGTCTATTAATATTAAAAGTCCATAAAACGTGTCATACATATCTGTAATTTGAAAGAATTTTAGAACTTTGAGGAATATAGGAATACGCGGAAAAAATATTCTGAGAAAACAAATCAATGGGTTATAATATGTATGTAATTAAACTTTCCAGCCAATCTATCTCTGTTTCTGACTTGACGTTAAAATGTGAACGGCCTGCAAACGTTAACACGTTACCTGGCATACGTTCTATTCGTTAATTGCAGATTATTCTTTTAACTTGCTAGCTGCAATCACTCTAGATTTGGACTCTATTTGTTGCCTCTACGCTCAAAAGTATATTGTTACGAACTTAAACAGCACTTAGCGATGCAAGATTTCCTTCAATGACAACAAACCCACATAGAGCCTTCCTGGTTCTTTGAGTGGACCTCAGATTGTGAATAAACTTTTTCCTTCAACAGCGACATTTCCTTGCACATTATTGTCATAGATTAGTAACTTTTGTTTCATCTTGGCCACTGCTTCAGAAGTTGTTAGAGTTTACTAGGTTTCAACACGGGTTCATAGATAGTAACTTGAGGGATATGTCGTACTTCAGATCATGTTTCACTCAAACGTTGAGTTTTCTTGTAGTGACCATTCTACAATGATAACAATCTTTGGTGACGAATAATATGTCCTTGTGAATGTTAGTACTGCATATCAGGCAACGAAATATATAATGTAGTCTCAAAATAAGTGAGGTGTTTTAAAAGGGAAAATAGATATATTGTCCCAAGTCTCAAAGTATATAATTCACATCGGGTACAGCCTCATGCTGTTCGATAACTATATGTATACTCCGCATCAAACAAATTACGACAGCTAACGCCGTACAGCTAGGCCACAAATACACATCTTCTTATCCCACAATCGTGTCTGGTAAAGAGATTTACTCTCTCTCCTACTTTCTTCTCTTCCATACTAAATTTAGCTAAGAAATTGAACGCACTTTCAATTTTAAACTACACATGTGTTAGTATCGATAAAGTGAAATAACGAAACCGAGACAAAACAAAACTTATAAGTTAATTAAGGGTGAAACGGAAACACACAGAATGAAAAATTGAAACCAATGTGTTTCTATTACACAGAGTTTCAGAAATTAGGCAGAGAGAGAGAGAGAGAGAGAGAGAGAGAGAGAGAGACAAGAAAAAGAAAAGGGAGAGCAGTAAAAATGTGGAATTTTAAACTTAGTAAGAAGAGAACCTAACATTATAAAGTTCCGTTACCAGAAATCCAACAGTAATATAGAAATAACTTTTTTTGTACATTTTTCAGCACTATTCAAATATATAAAGGATGCTTCAAACATTCATGAAGTCACTTTCAGAAAGGATAGCGTACTCATTTTCCACTAGAAATGTAGATCTCACAGACACATCTAATATAATGTCAACAGTTTAACACACTTGCTTTGTTTGCGCGTGGTTCGGTTGTAAATTCGGTAGCGTTCATTGGACGTACAGATGCAAACTACATTCTAATAAACCCAGTAGGTAGCGTAGGTCATATCTTCCATTCCAGACTACTAATGCAAAGTGAAAAAAAAACGAAAAGAAAAGGGATGAAAGATAGAAAGAAAGTTAAAATTGAATGAGTGCTATTTTACTGGTAATTTTTTATCAGAAATATCCTATATTAAAAGTCCAAATCGTATCATAATGAAAAGTTACAGATGTTCAAATGAAAAATGGGATATTCTTTACAGATGTAGCAGCCTTTGCATGTTTCAAATTTCAAAGTGAATAAATCATATTGAATTATAAGATGGAAACAAATTTGTGTCGAACTAGTATCAATAAAATTTTGTTTTCAAATAACCTAAGAGTTTGCTATTTTCTAGCCTTTTCCGAAGATATCTGTTCCGAACATCCAGCATCACCTTCATCTCTTTTGGATATGACGTTGTAATTTTCCCAGATAGATTGAACACGCAAGAGCTTAAACGGATCATAGTGTCAGTCGGATGGTGTTGGCTAGCCTATGGACCACCACTGGATCGAGGATTCAAACCCGTAGTGACCCGGTAATTCGACTGAGACTCATAACTCAGATGATAAAAAAGATATTTTGGTTATTCCGTTGCGTTTAAACAGTATTTCTTTCAGAGATGACCAGGACTGGAGATGTTATGCCCAGAGCACGAAAAACTCGACGCGGAAGTTGCCAGTTAATTACATTTTCCAGACCAGGTTTATCGGTCTCTTGCTCCGTTTTAACTTTGGAACATGAACACAGACATGATGTGCGTGTGTACGTGAGAGAGAGCGGGAGAAGTGCAAGATATAACGACAGGATAGGGAAAAGTCAAGAAAGAGAGAGAGAGGGAGACGAATATAAATATGAAACATACTTATCATCACAGTGTATGATGAAGAATGCACAAACTGTTTATTCAATTCTCGCCAGTGATGCTTTGTAAGTTCTCCAACAGAAGATAAATCTGTGTTTCCAGCCATTATTTTATGCGAAAAAGTTATACTACCTGACGGAGAATAGAAACCGAATTTTCCGCTTAGAAATCTGGTACTTAGCCACTACACCACCGATTGCTTTGCCCAAACGTTGTCCAACAAATGCTGTAATTATTCTTTCTAAGAACAATAGCACGAAAAGTGTTTACAGCAGATCAATGAAGTGTTTCGAATGTCCTGGTAAATCCCTTGTCATTTCCCAACCAGCATTCGTAAATAATCTCTATCCTGATAAAGATATATGCTTTTAAATTCTTAAGCATTGCACGTCTAGTATGAGAAATCGATTGTTCAGTATCACTTTCTAAAAATGCAAGTTTGGAGTGAACAGGATTTGAACCTATGCTGGTCATGTGTGTTAGTCGAAACTCCATTACGTTACCGGTACACTATCAGCTTTATTACTTCCTTACATAAGTTACAAGCTGGAGACACAACCATGTGAGCCAAACATAATTAAGTATAAAAGGAGGCTGAAACCTGCTTACTATATTATATAATAACAAATATACTATACATCACAAAAGAATATTATATGACATAAAAAAGAGAGAAAAGACATTTGCTAGTCTTAAAGAAAGGAATGTGCGTTATTGCAAAACCACTTCCAAAAGCCGGCTAAAAAAGTGCCGGTCCCTTTCGGGGGTATAAAATTTTCGAGGTGTACGTTTCAAAAAGTCAAAATACGTGTGTGCATCTAACAAGGTTTTGAAGCGCCGAAAATATACGAGAGTGCTTGTAACAAGAAACCGCACCGCTCGATAATTATTGGGGGATAAAAATGAAAATCAGGGAATAACATGATTTGCACCGTGAAGTGTGAAGGCAGGCGAAAGGTGATGCGTCCCAACACCTTCTGCATGGTGGGCAAAAATGATTGAGAGCCGACACAGTGTGTATATCGATGGGCTAATGTATCCTCTTCCTAGCAGTGCTCGCACAAGGCATCTGGGGCTCGTTGACACGATCATAAACTAAACCCTTTCTTACAGGTATCGCGACTCCTGTGGTGTTTTGACAATTAATAATAGCGTGATTATCAGGGAGAAAATAGAAAGAATGAAAAGTTAATTCAGTGAGACAACATACATCAGGACGGCGGCGCTCTATAAACTGCTTTTACAACGTTAAATTTGGTGCGGAGCTAACCCTATTAATATTAAGAGTTAGAAGAGTGAATGCATTTAACATGGGCATGCTCTGAGGCACTATGTAAAAACACACATTGCAGTACTTACTTAAAAAATCCTTAGAAATATTGGGTGAAAAGACCACATCAAAACCAACATTCCTGCACACTTGAAAACAACTAACGAGAAAAATAAAGAAACCAAAAAGCACGCATAACATGCGAATCAACACAAAAACACTTGTTTTAATCGTATGGTGAAAAGGTGACAAACTATCAACACTCACTACAGTTCAGAGTCAGATATGGAGCTGCCTTGCGGGAGCTGGTCACGTGAACTGGACTGTTTCGATCGCTGTTGAACACGCTGGGAAGCAGTTTGTTCATTCTTTTTAGTTACTGACCTTGAAACTCTGCGACGTTTTTGTAGCGAGAGAGAATCAGACTGCTCGGAAAAAGCACTCTGTGAGAAAGTAGGAAGAATAAAAGCTTCATTTCCACTTGTCATAGACTCTGCCGAGATCGTTGTAACATTTTGATTTGATAATTGCACTGACATCTTCGAAACTTCCAGTGGCGTATCGGTAGATTCCTTCAGGGGCGCAAGGAGTGTGGGCCCTCCCATCTCGGGCTGCAATGGTTTGTAGGACGTAGGATCATCTGAACTGCCAGGTAGCTCAGGAAAATCTTCACCATCAAGTATAGGGTTAACCAGCGCGGGGCCGGACGGGAGGTCCGAAGTAGTCCCCGCCAAGCGATCCACAAATTCTGGGGTAGGAGCAGGCCGCGTCACTTTGCCTGTTTCCGTCATCTGAACAGATACAGCGTTAGCTTTCACACCCAGTGAAGGCGGTTTTTTCTTGACTGGGCAGCTAGGTACGGTGTGGGAGACACTCTGCAAAAAAAAAAAAATACAGGAGATAGGTTGTTCCTCATACGAGACGCTCACTTTATAACCCTGTACGATTACACGGGAAGGGATGTGTTTCGTCAGTTCCATGTGTATAATTCTAACACCACTGTCGATTCCAGTAGGAAATGGGGCGGTCCAATATTGCGTTTTTACTCGGCGCACGGTACCATAGGACCGAAAATGATCCGTTAACACTGTTAGGGGCACTTCAAGTGGAAAATGATAAACACGAACCATTTTCACTGGGTCTTCACTGGTACAATGCGCACAAGGCTTGTGTAACCGTCAGCATGCTTAAAGGGCACTGTGTCCGGAACTGTCGAGGAAAACTGCTCATAAGCCGTAATAGATTTAAATTTGACGTAAATACTATAAAATTCTTGATGGAGCTGTAATGCACAAATTTTCTCAAAAATACCTGGAAAAGTATCAGTTAACCATTGGTAGACAAGGCACGAATGGGGTCGAGATCTCCGGTATCGCTTATCAAACATAAGTTTGTATTGCAATTCTTTCTTATATGGCATCGTACTAGAATAATAACACAACTTAAACTACTTCACTCCAGTAGAATACACCAATCGGCCTAAATAGGCCTCAACTAACGTCGATGATCAATTCACAGCAGGTGTGGATAAAGCAAAGAATCACTTCCGGCTCTGCTGCGATCTGCACTGCTCGAAGGCTCGAGCGAAACTGTGACTATCCTGCCACCTGAAACTAGGAGCCAAATATTACTTACTTTAATCTTGATCATTGCAACGATCAAGATTCTTGATGTAAGGTTATTTGCACCTTAGTGCACAACGAAATTCATTTATTCGCCGACCTAGAGAGAAATTAGTGCCCGCTAATAAAGGAAACCACATTTAATCCAGGAAAATAAAGAAATAAAAACATATTATGCAGTAATTTCGCCTTGCAAATTCAAAAGTACACAAATAATAACAACAACAATAATAATAAGAATAGTAATAATAATAGTAATAATAATAATAATAATAATAATAATAATAATAATAATAATAATAATAATAATAATAACCTATATTATAAAATTGAAAGTTACTGTGAGTTATAGTCTCTTGAACCACCCGACCGATCTCGATCAAATTTGATGGTGTTCATTTTGATGGTGTTACTTAGAGGAGGGGGAGGGTAAAGATTTATAAAAATAAATAAAACTTAATAACTCTTGTACCAACGGGCTATCTCGATCAAAATTTTAAATAGACGAGGATCGGGTCTGACTAGGGTTTTATTATTTCACTTTGACGCTAGAACTTAGAGAAGGGGATTGGTAAATAGAGATATATAAACATACATAAAATGTAATAAGTCTTGAACCACCGTACCAATCTCGATAACATTTTCAATCTAGATGAAGTTCAAACCCGAGATGGTTTTCCTCATATCATTTTGATGATGTAATTAAAGGACAGCAACATTTAAAAGAAAACGAAACGTGATCTATATTAATACCGAATCTATAATTTTTGCAGGCTCTGAGATGATCAGTGACACATCTGATGCCGTTTAAATCCAAATTTAGCACACAGCCTGAAGGAGGGGGAGACATATAAAAATGATCACAACAACCAATACCAATGTCGAATTCATAGTTTTCCGGGTGGTTGAGATGAACAATGACACTGAAGATGCCGTGTTCAGCAACACGGGAAGGGGAGGGGATATATAAAACTCATCTAAAATGACCGATATCAAAGAGCGCTATAGTAATAGCAAAAAGTGACTGATTAACGGAACATATTATTCCTCAATTTAGCCCAGCAAAACGGTCAATTGATGGTAGTAGTAATAATAATAATAATAATATAATAATAATAATAATAATAATAATAATAATAATAATAATAATAATAATAATAATAATAATAATAATAATAATAATATATTATTATTATTATTATTATTATTATTATTATTATTATTATTATTATTATTATTGGCGTACTTTTGAACTTTCAGGCCGAAATTAATTCATAATATGTTTTTATTTCTGTAATTTTTCCTGGATTGTACATTGTTTCCTTTATTAGTGGGCACTAATTTCCCTCTAGGTCTTCGAATAAATGAATTTCGTTGAGCATGTAGGTGCAAATAGCCTTAGAGAAAGAAACTTGATCGTTCCAAATATCAAGGCTAAAGTAAGTAATATTTGGCTTCTAGTTTCAGATGGCATGATAGTGTAGCGGAAAAATAACGCAGTTACGATTAATAAGGCTGTGCAGCATAGTTTCAAACCCTGTTCACGCCAAAGGTGCGTTTTTTTACAAAATGATACTGAAGAATCGATTTCTCATATTAGACATACAATGCTTAAGAATGTGGAAGCAAACATCTTTATCAGGATAGAGACGATTTACGAATGTTGGTTAGGAAAGGGCAAGGGATTTACCAGGATATTCTAAACACTTCATTGATCTGCAGTACACAATTCTCGTGCTATCGTTCTCAGAAAAAAATTACAGCACTTGTTGAAGAACGTTTGGGTAAAACAAACGGAGGTGTAGTGGTAAAGTACTTCCGTCAGGTAGTACAATTTTTTTGCATAAAATAATGTCTGCAAACACAAATTTATCTTCTGTTGGAGAACTTAAAAAGCGTCACCGGCGTGAATTCAAATAAACAGTGTGTGCGTTCCTCATCATATACTGTAATGATAAGTATGTTTCATATTTATATTCGTTCCTCTCTCTCTCTCTTTCTTGACGTTTCCCTATCCTGTCGTTACACCTTTCACTTGTCCCCCCTGTCTGACACACAGACGCACTTCGTGTGCGTGTTCCAAAGTTAAAATGGAGCAAGAAAACTCTTTGGTTATTTGAAAACAAAATTTTATTTATACTAGTTCGACACAAATTTGTTTCCATCTTATAATTCAACGTGATTTATTCGCATCGAAATTTGAAACATGTAAGGTCTGTTACATCTATAAGACATATCTATTTTTGATTTGAACATTTGTAACATTTCATTATTATAGGATTTAGACTTTTAATATAGGATATTTCAGATAAACATTTACCAGTAAAATAGCACTCATTCGATTTTAACTTTCTTTCTATCTTTCATCCTCTTTCTTTTCGTTTTTTTTTTCACTTTTCATTAGTAGTCTGGAATGGAAGATATGACCTACGCTACCTACTGGGTTTACTAGAATGTAGTTTGCATCCGTACGTCCAATGAAGACTACCGAATTTACAACCGAGCCACGCGCAAACAGAGCATGTGTGTTAAACTGTTGACATTATCTTAGATGTGTCTGTGAGATCTACAGTTTTAGTGGAAATTGAGTATGCTATCCTTTATGAAAGAGACTTTATGAAAGTTTCAAGCATCATTCGTATACTCGAATGATCCTGAAGAAATATATAAAGATAAACATTATTTCTATATTACTGTTCGATTTCTGATAACGAAAATTTATAATGTTAGTCTCTGTTCTTACTAAGTTTAAAATTCCAGATTTTAGTTTGTTCTCAATTTTCTTTTTCCTCTTTCTCTCTCTCTCTCTCTCTCTCTCTCTGCCCCATTTCTGAACCTCTGTGTAATAGACATCCACTGGTTTCTATTTTTCATTGTTTGTTTGTTTCTTATAAATCTTATTTCGTCTCGGTTTTGTTATTTCATTTTATCCTTACTAATACATATGTAGTTTGAAATTGGAATTGCGTTCATGCTGTTAGCTAATTTTAGTATGGGAGAGAAAGGGTATCTTTACCAGACACGATTATGGGACAAAAATGGGCATATTGGATGGCCTAACTGCACGGCGTTAGCTGGCGCAATTTTTTTGATGCGGAGTGTACAAAATTATTTGCAATTTTATAATAAGACGTACAATACTATATTGTGAAAATGGGTTCAATTTTACAATACTTTTCCCTATTTACTAATATTATTTCTATAGAGGCGAAAATGTTGTTTATCTTTATATGCAACATACGTTCCAAAAAGCAGTAACCAAAACAGGTTCTGTCGCTTAGTTCTTTAAATGATGATGCCCAAGAGATTCTTAATGGTTGCAAGAATCAAGGTTGGTGATATTCTTGAAGTTATCAAACAAGGTTAACAAGTAAACTTTCGTAAGATAGGCAGATATAACAGCCATCACCAAATGGTGTTCAACTACTTGGATAATTAATAAGAACCTCGATATTTCTGCGGCACATTATCATTCTTAAAGAAAAATTATCAAATTTTTATTTGGGAATTTGTAATTTAACATAAAGGACTCGAACTATTTCTAACGTTGTTGACGATAAATGACTAAAAGTGGACACTGTGAGCAACAAGAACAACGTACTGAAATATCTGTGTTAAATTTACAGTATGTGGCAAAAAATAACATAGAGCAGTCTATGATGTGCGGTATTTGGAATCGGAAGGTTATCGTATTAAACGAGTGTTTATAGTCGGAGAAAACGATAGACTTGAAATTGTACAATTTGTGAAGCTTATAAGAAACGGACGTAATTTGTCAAAGCTAAATGCCCTGTCCTTGTATCACAGTCTGCAAACCTCCAGCCTGCGACACAGCGTGGTTTGGGAGAACTAATGCATCAAATATACATTCTGAATTTCAAATTTTCAAACTTTTATTGGTTTCCGTTTCTCTAAAAATTTCTGAATCCTCTGGTATGCCACTGAAAACCTTACGATATAACGCATTAATAGGAAACCACCGTAATTTTATAGCAATGGGACTATACGCTTCCTGAATAATGGCAGAGTTTCATAGAATTAAATAGCGTACATGCAGTACTACAATGTCCAGTACTAAAGTTATGTATATTTTATAATACAAATTATGCATATTTTTACTAATTATAAAATAAGTAAAATACTATAAAATAAATTACTATAAATTTATTATCTATTTGTCCCACTCAAGTAGTTCATCTCTATATTTTTGCCTCACTACATGATTTGGCTGAATACCTACAATCTTAGATCGGTTCTTCATCTATTAATATTGATAAACTTAAATTTCATTAGGCCTTAGAGGCCTGCAATAGTCGTCTTTCTGCTCCATGGCGTCGACTCAAAAAGGCATTGAATGCACTTCTGAATATCTTTTGTCACGTAACTTGCATGCGAGACTACAGGATTCAGTCGCACTGCGGTAGATAACGTAATAAGCAAGGTGCGGATCAATTATATTTCTAACATGATCAATTATATTTCTATGATGATCGTATTTTAGATCGACTTTTGTGATTTCATAAAATCATTACCAACTTTCCTTTGAGAAGAGTTACAAATTTTCAAACGCATTTAACAGGAAGTAGAATAGCTAAAGGAAAATTGATTTAAGTATATATATATATATATATATATATATATATATATCCCTGACTTGAACTTTACTCCTCACTATATTGACGTTTAACGCTTAGAATACTTTCATAATGGGATAGCTTGAGCAAGAACCTGTCTACGAGGATGATAATCAGGTACTCAGAACGGAGAAAGATTCTCACACTTTATTTTTGAATTGACTTATCGATTCTCAATCGTTTGGAGACGATACAATTATATGTATATAATTCTTTCATCATTCAACAGATTCCGCTAACAAATAACCAACAGCTACCATACTTGCTTCGCATTTTTCACGCTCTTCCATAGCCACAGGAACTAAACACACGTTTCTGATTGGTTGCACTTTGCGATTGTCCAAACTGTCTGGTGCATGTATTGTGTATTATAGTTATAGAATAAAAGTGTCGTTGTGTGCGGATAGAAGGATAATTATGTTTGGGTTACATTTTTTTCACAGGTTATCCTAAAAAAAACTGTGAATTTTGGTCCCAAGGGAGCAGGTGGGACTCGAAGTTGAACCACTCAGGTGTGACGTAATGTTACGTGGTATTATAGCAAGGTGAAGGAGGAACAATAGGAGCCCTACGGGGCCTTTACCTCCGTTTACTCGGAAACATTCCCTCAGTTATATCACTTTTTGTATTATATATAACGTACAAGAGCAAATGATTATGTGTTTTAATGATAAAATTGTTTCGAAAATTTAAAAATTATAAAAAACCTTCTTGGACCGGTTTGAACCGACGTCAAGAGCAATGGTTATTTGTAGTACTTTCGCGTGAAGGCTCGGCCAAAAAGACTGACAGCAGCAGGCGTTATATTTGTGTTATATGTATGCTACGTGACGAGAAAAGAATAACTTAATCCAAGCAGAACCGTGTATTAAGTTTCGTGTTTGCTTTAATAGTAAACTGATAGGGTCGATAACAGTGTTCACTTTTTTTTTTCATTCCATACCTTGTCATAAAGGTCATGGGCTTTATGCAATGTTCATTTAAGGTATAATTTGAGTCATACTAAAAGCCTGAATACTGCAGGAAACAAATCTTATTCGAAATCTTTAAGTATAGCACCAATCACGCGTCAGAACGACTCTGTATAAGGCCCCATGTGTTTTGATAAAGATTCCTGTATTTTTTCTTGTGAAGCAATATTGATAATTAAAGACAAGTGCAGGTTTTACTATGTATACTATCAAGTCTAATTAATATTTTTAACGTTATTTTTTCAAGGGAGTTTTATGGCCCTAATTCAGACATCACCATTAACATTGTAGCTCCAAAAGAAAGATTGAAACTTATAACTAAGTATCCAAAAATAAGTGTCATAGGTAAGTTTGGTCTAATTCAATTTCTTAACAATATTTAATTGCAAATCTATACAAGTAAAACTATTTTACTTTAGTTATGCACTGAAGTTCCGCTGAATTACAGATAAACGAGTTGTAGAAAGTTGTTTCATCTTTTGTCTTGCTAGTTGTAGCCACTCAACAAGGAATATATTCGAAAATATACTGAAGTAGTTCCCCTGTGATACGTCTTTCAGAATTGGCAATAAGCCAAATACGTACAAGAATGATAAATGCCATCCCTGCACATTTTTCTCATACAATCCTCTTAAAGAAAAATACGATAACGATTACTATTAAGGAATAGTGAACTGTATTAAATGGTTACCAAGCCAGTTATGAGCCAACATATATATTTGTCATTTTCAGTAAGTATGCGGAGACACTCCATTTAAATTTAGATGACTAATAATAAAAAAAGGAATGTTATTTATTCTATTTTTTCTAGGTAGTGGAGATGAGTTGTATATGTACCGAAATTTACAAACCTTCGCAAGCAAAAATTTTATAATTTATAAACATTCCGTCATTGATCTTGAGCAACTTTAACGTGACATGTTGGTTTCATGTCTTTATGGGGATAACACCGTATACGTGTTTTAATATCAATACAATGCAGTCCGATTCAATACTCATCACACGAACTGACTATTGTATTTGTCAATGGTACGTGTGTTGTTCTGCGGGGCATGCAAGCCGTTATACTTTGTGACATATAGTGAAAGTTTTTACATTCTTGTTATTTGTACCCTGCTGAAACTTCTACTTTGAAGTGAATGCAGCATACGTAGAGCATGGCTACAAAGTTTGTCTATTTGCTGTACAACTAGTCTCTCAGTTAGTACGTGGTTAATTCGGCAAAGATATTGTGGGGTTACATACATTACTGCTGATGTGGGCTTTTTGTATTCACAGCCATTGAAGCTGCTTTGGTGCAATTTACCTGATTGTTCCTGATTCTAGCGACATTATTTTACTACCATCTAGTTTTTGAAAGTAAGGGTACAAGAAACCAAATTTGTTCAAGAGATTCTGAGATTGCATTCCCTAAGTGTGGACTATCTATTATTTTCTCTATTTAAAAGACCTTTAAATAGTTCTTTTCAATTCTGTTGCTAGCAATTGCTTCGAGCCGGCTGAGATTCCAGCTATATAGGGTGAGTTGATAAATCTATTCTGTATTTGCGAACGAAAAACGACTGGGGATAAAATGAAACAAAAACTGATTTGAAAGTGGGCGGGACTGAATCGAAAATAACGTTTGTTTCACTATCAAGGAATATAATAGGGAGAGCTACGGAGTTATCAAAAATTTTAAACAGGAAACTTTGTTCCTTGATATGTCGTCGAAAAGTAAGAAATAACTCTGTACTTTATTATTTCTCGTGTGGAGCACAATTTCCTACTTAACACAGTCAAAAATAATATCCAATGCTTATAAAAGACGCTCAGCTGAATTAAAATCATAAATCAACAATTCGGATATTCGACACATTATAGAGCAAATTGAATCAAAGGTTGTGTTGGTCCCACGGAACCCAAATCATTAGACACTTACTGGTTCATACTTAAATTTTATATGAGAAAATATGTTCTTTTATATATCAATGAAAATACCATAATATACAGTTTCGATTTCTTATTAAGGGCCGCGGTGGCTCAGTGGTAGAGCGTTCACCTCTGGTGCTTGGGGTCCCGGGTTCGATCCCAGCCCCCGCCAAGTGAACTTTGTGGTGGACAAACACCGTGTGCGTGGGTTTTCCCGGGGTTCTCCCGTTTCCTCCCACTTTCTTCATTCCACCATTTCATTCATTACTCATCATCACCGTTTCCTTTAGCCTAACCGGCATAAGCGTGGGACGTAAAACTCAAAGATTTCATTTCATTTCATTTCGATTTCTTATTAATTCTGAAAATTCACTTTCCACCTGAGCATCTGTGCGTGGTCATTTGATCTTTGTACTGCTGCTCATAATAGCGAACAGTTCTGGTGCACCATTGTACAATTGAGGCGTTAAATGGCATAACTTCGTAACTCATTTTTCTTTTTCAAAAATAAGATTAGATCATTTGCAAGAGTTTGAAGCCATGAGCTGTTGAATGGCAAAGGTGGGCATCTCAGAGATAAAATTAGGTCAAATAGGCACAAAGAATGTCGTAAATTGGAATTCGCGATGACCCTGCATTTCACAGTGGCGTATGTCAGACAGCATTTGTTAAGCACCACTTTACAAAGGGCCTCTCGTCATCGGCAAGCAAAAGACGAAGGATGCAATTCACTTGTGGCCATTTATACCACCTATCAATTATAACTACTTATCTTAAAAGGACAGTGACTAGCATGGAGATTATGATGGTGAAGTGTACTGTAACAGAAGTAATGGGCATAATGTTTCAGTATGATTTCCGTATTCATGTTCTTGTTTACGTTTATGTTACCACTTTGTTTTTTATGACTTATTTTTACGTTCATTTAAAGCTATGCAAGTTTTATGTCAACATACTGTTCTGTAACACAAAGGCTTGGATGGCAATATGGTGTAAGTCAATATTGCTTCTCAATTTTAGATATTGATCTGTTTATAGTGGTAAATAAAAGTAATTCTACAAACTTATGAAGGTATACCTACATAGCCAGTTTTCATAGATAAACGTCTAGTATATAGGGATAAAAATCTATAATATTTGTAGAATTTTCTGTATATATTTTAATATTTTTGCAAAATCTAGAAACGACCAGCACCGCTTACTTTTCCTTCCAAACCCTCTATTATGTGATAGTTTACTGAAAATACTGGAATTCTGTGTACATATTCTGAAACTCTGCACTTTCTGAGTTGGCAACATATATAAGCAACATGAAGGATTCACAACAGACTTCATATGTTTTGTCGAATTCCAATAAAAGTCTCAATGTCTCAAAATGTCTCAAAAGTGACCTACGCCACTTTCCCATCCAACGCCTCAATTGACTTCTAGATAATCATTCAATGGAAGCTGATAAAATTTAATACACGAAATCCTTTCATCTATCAACAGAATTTATCCTACAAATAGGCAGCTGTTACCGCAGTTACTTTTTGCGTGTATTTTCTACTAATAATCTTCATGAAAAGTGATCAATAGGATGATGACCATTTTATAAGTGATATCCAATTGAAAACAAAAATCCTATAAAGTTTCATAAATCGTTTTTTGTCTTAAAACCAATGGTGATGGTAGTGCTGTTGAACAAACGCATAACTTAAAATAAGATATAGATCGATTCACAGTTTCCGATAATGGATGGTTTTGTGGAACAAGAAAAAGCATATTCTACGCAATGCGATCCATGAGACTTCCCATCACAATCTTTGTTACTTTTATATACCCTGAGATTTTGAGAATTATAAGAACTAGATATTTTCTTTTGTTTTGCAGGTACTCATATCGGAACAATGTCCATTTCGTTAATGATGCAACATGTGAAAAACATTTTCTAGTATTTCTGTTTCATTCGTCACATTATTAACATTGTTCTATCAAATGGCAGACTTTTTTCACTTAATGTTTTCGAGTGACTCTCCTGTGCCGCAGACAGTGGATTCTGTTCGACAAAGATCACCCTTCACTTAATGTGTCCCATTATGTTTTCCTATAGAACTAGTTGTTTATCTTTTTATGTGTCCAACTGTTTCTGATTTATAAGGACTGCATGGTTTATCTGCTTCTACAAACACCCACATTTAAATAGTTGTGTTTCGTAAATGGTGACCAACAATGTACATACACAAAATAATATGCGGAAAAATTGTTTGTTTTCTACGCGTATAATAAATTCAACAATATTTATATTAATTATCTTCATATTTTAAATTTTCGAGTAATTTTCTGAGCCTTTTGTTAAAGAAAACTGAACTGAAGCAAATGACTCCATCAGATACATTGCCTGCCACTTTTCACCTAGGTTTCTTTCATTCTTTTATGTTCAGTCCCTTCTGATTTATAGCCAGTGGACGAAGCTAAAGACTTGTCTCTATATATTCTATTTGAACGAAAGCACCTGTGCAGAAATGAACCATAAACACACTCTATGTACATTAAATGGTTTCTCCCTAATTCAGTGGTACTAAAGTAAAGGTTTTCTTTTGTGTTTATGTTTGTGTCTCAAATTACTTTTCGTATGTTATAATTACAACACTCGCAACATCGTTCGTCTGAACTCATGGTGTGTCTCATCAAATCTAACATGGATATAAATATCATGATATTCAATATTATACAAAACATACACCAATATCATTAGTATTAGAGATGCGTTCCAAAATTTCAAATATGCTAATTTCTACTTTCTGTTATTGTGAGCGTCATGGCAAGGAGTTAGACGCACTGTAAAGAATTTTGCTTTAAATTATGTAAAAAAATTAGTTATCTAGAAACGTAATATTTTTATTGATTTCTTGCTGAGTGAATGGAGACGGCAAAAGAACAACAACACAGATGCATATATCTAAAAAGGAGACTTACATAAACAATAAAAGACACTCAGAGTTAGGAAGAGAGACTATAAATTTGGACAATTTTAATCCCGCGAATAAATGTAAGAATAGTGCCACAAAGAACGTTTTCATACTTTGCCGAATTAAAAAAAGAAACACTCTTCAGAATTAGTCCTATTTATTTAACTCTTTAATAATATACTAACTGATAAGTTTTGTGTAAACGCAAACATAAAGTGGTAACACTAAATGCTGTAAATAAAATAACGCGTACGGAGATGGAAACAAGCCACATAGAAGGTGCATTCTTTGCAAAACGTAATCTCTCGGTAAAACTATATAGCAATTGTCTAGTAATGGGTAATACATACAAATGTGGTGTATGTTTCTCCATTGTTCTTTTTTACGCAAAACGCTGTTGCAATAAATAATGAATAACTATATGCCGTACTACAGATTCAGAAATTATAATTTTTTAAGTCAATTCAAACCGAAAGGTAATGGGAATATGAAATTTTTTAATGAATAGAGCCAATATCGACCTACTGTAAAATGAGATACAAATTTTTAACACCATTGACCATTAACTGCTTCACTTTTGGGTAAGTACACTTTGTATTTCTTCTGTTAAAAAATCGGAAATCTCCTGTATAGTCGGCAATAAGTAAACATATAACACTATCCAAAGTTTCATAATTCAACAAGGCATCATATTGTGTAATCATTTGGTGAAATATATGTCATTACAGTACACAAGGAACGTTTATTCTTTGACACTTTTTCAATAATAAAAATGATCCAAAATGGCTTTCAGTTACGTAAAATCTTTGCCTTCATATTAACTTCAGAAGGAGATAGATTTTATTAGCAAAAGTCCTTTCAAGTTAGATAAGGTTTTGAGTTAACAATCACCTACTTTTATAACATTTCCTTTCTGACCACACGAATTTTGTTGCATTGGGAGATACTATGCCTCTAACAGAGAAAGTTTAATTACATTCTTGAAATATACTCTTCACAATAAAAAATAAACTTACATATAATACTTCCCAAGCGTAACACTCCGATTTTGATCAAATTTGGCTGGTAGATACTACACATAAAATAAAAGAATACACGTTTTTTTACTTTCTGTGGAAAAGCGGTTTAGAGGCAAGAGCCCCTCTACAAAATTTTGAATGTTAACGGTTGAAAGGCAAGAATAAGTGGATGGAAGTGAATGTAATTGTTTGTATTTTTTGTGTTGTTACAAACCAAAGTTTCCTTGCAATTCTTTATGTCCTTTAGACATTTCTGACATGCTGTTATTAGCACTTTTGATATTTCGTGATAAAAGGCTTGGAAGGGTCCGTGCCCCACTGAACCACTTTTTCCAGGAAAATACAAAACATGAATTCCCTCATTTTACTTTTACAATATTTGTGCACAATTTCATTCACTTCTGTCCATTTCTTCTTGCCTTTCGGGTGTCAATATCCTAAATGTTGGGTTTGGGCTTTGGCCCGTCTAAAAAAACTTTTTCCACAGAAAGTTAAACAACACGTATTCGTTTATTTTATGTGTAGTATCTACCTGCCTAATTTTATCAAAATCGGAGTGTTACACGTGTTAAGTGTTACATGTTAGTCACACTAAAATTTCTATTTTGACTACCTGTGGCATCAGAAAAGAAAACGTGGAAATATCACGAAACGTTTGATTTTGCTTCCTCAGACAGTCATGAACAAATAACAGAGTTTGTTTTCTTTATCCGCCGCATTCAGGAATGTATACGTCATTGTGTGCCTGCTTAATACAGCAATAAACCAGAATTCTTGTAAAATGGGTTATTCACATATCATTATGGAATAGATACGTCTACTTTGATGCGTATAGTGTTAAATGCTCACGCAATATTAAAATATTGATGTGTCTATTTGCGAGTAGCTAGTGGCTAAGTATTGGTGCACATTTCAGCGAGTACGACCGCACTGAAAAACAACGCAGTGCACAGTCATTTTTCGCATTTTGAATGTCTGACTCAAAACATACATTTCGTCAGAACACAATCTTTATGTATGACATGTCAACTACCAAATGTGTACGAACGTCATTGTTTGGGATATTGATAAAACTTTCACTAATGAACCTTTAGACACAGAAGAACAAAAATATGCAATACATGTGAAAAGGGAGCATGAACGTACGTGCTCTTTTACGTAGACCGTATTCATTACCCTTATGCACCGAAAGAAACAAGAAAAATGAAACTGTTCGATATCCTAGCATACTATGATCCATTTATCTTGACAAGTGGTATATTATAATTTGTATATTGATATCTTAGAGTTTTCAAGAATGGAGATTTTCTTCTTTCAACTTATTCAAATTTGTCTGTCAGTTAAAGGGTATTCACTGGAGTAAATGCCTACTGAATTTGGAAAGTGCGAAAAGAATTCCATTCTATTTTTTACATTCTAGAAGTTTCGACTAATATCCCAGTTCATTCGCTTTTTCCTAATCCTCAATTGTCTATACTGAAAGGAGGGAACGATAACCAAGCATGGTTCCGTAGCTAATGCCGTAGTATATTCAACAATAGTAGTCAGTGCAAATAAGCAGAAGAAGATATAATCTTATTGTCGTACTAAACTGTAAGATTACCTGCTCTTCGTGTCGAAGTTAAGATTGGAAAGAAGATCGTTCACTTTCGTAGTTGTTGTCCCAATAAGTCAATAGTACTACCGCCTTTTTAAATTTTTATTGTAAAACATATTAAACTATTGGTACTAATCATACAAAAAGTATTATCTCATTATATGATTTGATGTACTTACTTATCATCTGAGGTGAATTGCCAAATACCAGATATCATTTTCCTCTTAATCAATAATCAAGCACTATGGAAGGCTATAAAATGCGTGACATAATATGAGGCTGAGTTGTTTCAGAAAATTTCATGTGAGAAGATTAACGATAGTTCTTTTGGTCCATATCTAAAGCTAGAAATAAAGATTTTTCAGAAATCACTAGTAAACAGTTGAATTATATGGTGATTGATAATGCAAGCCTGCTTGAGAAATGATAAAAGAGCAGATGACCAAACAATAGAAAGATATTATAATTTAACACTCAACTGGTGTAGTGAACTTTTAGTTCATAGTTAGTGACACGAGGTCCCTGTTAACCTTTATTAATTATTAAAAGGAACACAATTACTTTTGAAAGATAATCTTGTTTTAATTATACATTGCAGCTACAGGAGATAACGCACCATAGATATAATAAAGAAATGGGGAAATGTGCATGGATATAACATGCGCAAACAATTCTGGTATACGTTTTCTATTGTAAATAAAGATAGCTTTATATATGTCTACACGGACACTGATATGCAAAATATAATAAACAAATTTCTCAAAATTGTTGTCAATGGAAGGCAATACATTTACAAACTTGTGCAATTTTTGAAGTACATATTAGTTTCGCCAATTTTGCATAGGTTGGTTCTACCTTACGTATAACTGCATCACTTTTACTTTCTGACATGAAACATGTAACATATAATTAATTTTATCTCAGTAAATTCAAAATCATACAAATTCACAGTAGATGAACTAAGTTTGTCAAAGCTATTGAACGAGAAAAAGTGATTACAAAGTTTTCAAAATGAATAAAATATGGACACATTTGAGCTCCATCATGGCTTAATGGTTAGTGTGTGCGCCTTTGGCGTGGGAGAGCCGAATTCGATTCCCAGGAGGAGCTCATAGGTTCGGATTCCACGTTGATCTGTATGCACCGTCTTTTATAGTCTTGGTGCTGAAAGATACGTTAAAACTCAAAATGAAGTCAACTCATCAAGACTGCCCTGCAACAAAATAGTTACACAACTAGTGACGTGTGTTTCTGGTTTTTATACTAACTGCAAGGAAACGTAATAGTGACGCTTAGACATCCGAACTCTACAGCTGCTTGTAGCCAACTGCGAGAGAGAAAGGTACGAGGGTGGCACGTACTCAAGGTCAATCGTTTGCTAGAGGGAGAAGAAAAAAGGGTTCGGTGTCCCTGGGACCTCAGGTCACCAATTAGGGGATAACCAAATTATACTGGAAGTGATGCTACATCGCTACAAAAGGTAAATTATTTTCCAACTTTTCATCCTTCAAGTCAGTATCGTTAATATTTCGGGATCATGTCTATATCCATCATAAGGTTAAGCTACAGAATTCCATCTAGTGTTAGAGTATATGCACTAAGAGCAGTTCTGTGCTTAATTCATGACCAAGCAAAACACTAAGCAACACATACAAGACAGCTTCTGACTCCTAAACTCCAACATATACTTCACATATACTTCGCTTGAAAGGCTTAGTAAGATATCATTACTAGCAACAAATGCAAAAAAAAAAAAAAAAAAAGCTTAGTGGCAAAAAGTTGTCGAGCATTATATTATTGAATGATTGTGGCAAATAGTGGGAAGAATTGTGTAATCCCCTGTGCATTTCTTGTTTAAATTGCGTAGAAAATAATACTTTAGAGTTTGACAAGATTTATTACTTACCAATGCAATTAATAACGTGAGAAGTAATTTTATTTCAAAATTTGCATATTTTATGATGTGTTTCCTTTATATATTTTTAAAAAACAAGTAAACAGAAAATAATTGAAAACAACGTTGTATACCTTTTAAAAGAGTAATGAATTGTATTTGAATTGTCATGTATATCATTCAGTTTGGTTAAGAAACAACGAAATTATAACACATTAGTATTTCCTTTTTTTTTTTTTTTTTTGCTTGATTTTGACACATGAATAGGCGGGGCTAAGAGTAATAAGGTAACCAGTCACTTTGCTGAAATCTTTCCAGTTGGATGTGTCGATATTATGATACGATGAAAGAGGAATTGAAGTGGTTCCAGTCTGACAGATTGGCCGAATCCAATATGGCGGCCATCAAAGTGGCTGCCATAGCGAAAGCATTGTCCTCGCTTACACCCGGTAAGCACATTATGTATTGATCCGTGGGTGATATTTCTGATGAGCGAAAATTGGTACTCTAGCTATTGCCTTTACCTCTGGCAACCGAATTCAGAGCGTAACACATGTAGAAATATTATTCTCTATTACTAAGTCCTGCTCATGTTTTCTTTTGGTATTAATTCAATCATGTTGAATAAAGTAAAACACAATTGTATTTGCTTTGACTGACTTCATAATAATAATTCAGGATCTTTAATAAAACTTAAGAAGAACATTTCATGGGCGGTGAAAATAGTTTTCTCAGACAACACAAACTTTTGAAAACTTCTTAAACTTTTTGAACGGAAAAATAAATATTTAAATTGTATATTATAATTATATTTTGCTAAGCTAACGCTGAAATAAAAATATTTTTAATCCGTTATACAGCAGCCGTTAGGCGCAATATTTTAAAATGCATAATCAGAGATAAGCACCATTTGTTGTTTCCAAATTGAAAAAAAGGTTGGGATATCTCTCTGTTGGTATATGCATCAATATGTTTATTTACTTGATTCACAGCGCTTTCTAATTATAAAAAGTATTTTAAAACGCAAAATACATGAACGTGGAGACTTAAATGTAGAGTAGCGAATGTGTGTGATCGTAGTCTTTATCAAAGACTCTCTGGATCTTTTTGTTTTCCTTCAAACAGTGTGAAACTGTTTCATAGTTACACTGATTTTTCTTCAGAATTACTTCCTTCATAGTCTAACACATGATCTATTGAATTTTCACAATCATCTTTACACTGACACAATTCCGTGAAAGGTAATTTGCGTTTTCTTGCAGCGGCACGCATTGTATCCAGTTTTACAGACACAGTGTACATTCAAAAAATTGCGTCATGCACCGGTGGCTTCAAAGACAGAATAGGCTGGAAACGATGTTGTTCTTCTATCCATCCGTAATTTGTTGTGGATGGAACTTCGGGATGGGGAAGGTGACTGTTCCTCCATACAATGCTCTCCAAGTGTGAGGTTTTAAACTTGCGCATGTTGGTGAAGTCGTTCCCCTTCGGCATTTTTTGCGTGAGGACAGTTGCCATGGCAACTGTGAGAGGTCGGTACTGGTGTCTGTGCCTGTTGAGTGCATACTACAAACAAATCGCTCTAAATTGCCACATGTTTCTTCGGTTGGTAGGTCCACAGTCTTTCTTAAAGAGGCAAAGGACTCTAATATTTTTGTCGCTGTTTTGATAAATTTTAAATGGCCTTTTGTCGGTTTTCCAGCAAATTTTCCAGAACCATCTGTGCCAGTGAATGCATCGAAAGCTAATAGTCATCTACACAAATCAGTCCCGAGAGACGAATTAATATTCCAAAGGTGAATTACGCGTCTTCCCTGGAGATCACAGAGAAAGGTGACTTGCGGTCCAATGTCTTCAAAGTAATGTAACGGAAACAGTACTACGTCTTTATCTGGTGAATATATATTGTCCAGTGAGCGTCTATTTTCTTCAAGCATGGGATGAATGCAGAACAATGAGCGCATCCACGTCTTCATGACTGTCCTTTCTCAATTCGTCTACCAGCAAACCTGATGCTGCTCCTGCGCAATCCTTCCACACAATAATGACCTGCTTCTTTGAAGACATATTTCGGAAGTAATCAATGGTCTCTTTCGCCAAGAATGCTATCAAATTTCTTTTTGTGCTGGAGTGTAAAAGAGAATAGCTCATAGATACATTACAGATAATTGTGGAATCATCCACACGGAACTTGATTGATGTAACTCCACTTCGCTTAGCTCGCATTTCTTTCTTTCGGAATTGTTGATGTACTTATCGAATATAATGCGACTTCCGTCTGATAATCGTGAGAACTACTCTAATTTCTCACAAAATTGGTCGCAAAATCACCACAGGTTTTCACAATCAAGGTCTTCCTCAAGCTTTGTACAATTGACATTCTATCAATTATCATGATGTTTTTACTTTGAACACCACTGTTTGAGTTTTCATCAATTTCTGGCTGGGTACTGTTGCGTGAATCTAGCATTCCTTCCAAAGTGCGAATAATAGTGGGTATATCTGTGCCCAATAGGAGCGAACCATCTGCAATAAAGAGTGCTCGAGGGATCGTAGATAGCTCTAACTCCCCAGTAATTTTTTAATTTCTAACTCATTGCGTGTACGACAAATGATTACAAAAGGCCATAAAAGACTTCTCCCTCTTCGCTAAATTTGATGATTTTACCGGCTACTGGTTTTGTTAGCTTTTTCGCCAGATGTTTGAAGGACCCTAAATTAAGCTTCCTCATTTTATCAAACACTGTCTGCGCGGAACCATGAAGTCGAGATTTCACGAAATGGTCTGCTTGCTCTGTCCCCATGTCATCATGAAGAAGAATATTTGTTTTTATTTTTTCTGGGAACAATTGCTTTGGGTGTGATGTTTACAAACTCTCCTGTTCCAGCAAAAGGACTACCATAGCGAATTAAAATCTTTCTCAGTTCGTCTGCACTTTGCAGCTCTCGAGTTTTTGAAGTTCCAACAAGACGATGATGGTTATGTGACTGCACGTATTCCTTTCAACCTTATAAAATTTCAAATTCTTGGAGGACTTGAGTTACAACGGGTGCCGACCAAAGATAGCGATCTAGAGCTGACTCATTTTGTGTCAATCCATGATACCTCCTGTTACTTTCAGTGATCGAATCTGATGTTCTATCCCGTGATCTGAGCCAATCGATGTACAACGATGACCGGACTTGATGCAAAAGTTTTCTTCTTTTAGGTTTTGAAATACTTCAGGCTCACTATTCTGCAAATCTCGCATTTGTGCACAATACATTCTGGTCATTCTGGAATAGCTCAGTTGATCATTTGCAAAGAAATATTTTATGAGATATTCTTTAGCAGAGAGATGAAGGGACCAGTTGACCTCCCTTTTGGCCCGAATGTAGCGCTGTAAAGCTTCAAATTGCTTCATATAGTTCCTTATAAACTTAGCCATATCACTTAATTGTTCATCTTTCTCTACCAGAATGCTTCCAAATTTATCCTGTTGAATAGTTCACATAACATTGTTATGGTCTTCTCTCATTTCCTGTGCGCATGCTGGATCAGAAGATACAGCAGTAAGGAGCTTGCCCAAGGTTGGATACATTTCTGTCTTCTTCTCTGGATATTTCTGCCATATGGAATCCAGATATAGGGTATAGAGAGCGAGTATCATAGGCGTGTTTGCTTCCATTCCTCTGTATAAATGTTTTCAATGAATAATTTGACGGATGGTAGTGGGGCTGCAAATTGCAGCAGCTACCCAACACTCATCAAGCCCACTACCTTCAATAAAGTATCCTAGAAAACGCAGCATGCCAAGACAGTGTGGAGTTCACCCAAACGCGGTACGAGGTTTCCTCTCATATTCTTGCGGGCCATGAATTTCTGTGCTTTCTCGCACAAAGGCATATCGAAGGTTACAACGTATGGCGAATTGAATCCCATAACTAAATCATATATGCGTCGTGCATATATCAGGGCCCTAAATACTTACTATCGACAGCAGAACGATCACCGAAACAAGAAAATTAAAACGTCTATTTTACTAGTTTTCCCAACCAATTCTAGTCAAAAGGACACGAACTGGCAAAAGTGAAGTCAATCTTATCAGTTTCGAATTAAAGACGAAAAAATTAACCTTGTCTTTCTATATGTGTGTGCGTAGAACAATAACTCTTTGTTCGAAAAGTCGCTGAGAGACTCTTTCTACTTCAGTTCCCATGAGAACGAAAATCCAAGTCACCCCAGTTCCCTAAGTGACATCTAAACTAATTTTTGATTGGACAATTTTTGGAAATCAACCAATACTGGACAATGTTATATTCAGTGAGTGGTTGCTAGTCATGTGACCGACGGTGACCAGAAAAAAACCGCAAATCAGTCGGACGACGGACATCGAAACATCCATCACGGGAGGGAATTGCGTGTGCAGCCATCCCAACATAGGAGGCTCGAAGAAGCAGTTATCCGCCAATAGTCCTAATATACAAAGTATAGTTAATCACGACTAGTGCCCGAACACAGTTTTAATTGCTTAGTTATTTGATAAAGTTTGCGAACATAAATTGATCAGACTTAGTGTGCAGTCATTTCTACGCAACGCCGAAAGGATTGTTCCAAGGACTTTTCATAGCAGCAGAAGAGGAAAAGTCTTGCCACAGATCGCAACACGGAAGAAAAACGTCAGTAGCTACAAAATTGCATTCTCGATTGCAGAATCCAGTGTTAGCATTGCCAGAGGAGAGTCGTTTGAAAAATAGTAGTGATGTTCAATTAGCACGTCAGCTAGTAAAATGCCATTGTAGAAAAAATATATAACAGCACGCAATTGCTTACGCATAACTCATTCTTAAAAAGCCACTTACATATAAATAAATGTGGACAACATGTTGTTAATCTAAAAGAGAAAAAGAAAAGTAGTTAGTTAGTTAAAATTCCCAAAAGTTAATATCTGATATTCTTGTTTTAACGCCCGTATATGGTGTAAATATTGTAGATATTCTTTTCTTACGTAGTGTTCTTACATATTTTGAAGGCTATTAAGTTGTGATAATCAAAGTGTAATGTTAGATGTAGCGAGCATCTTAAAGTGTAAATATGAATAGTTAAACGTTATTACTATATGAGTAATCATTTTGTTTTGTAAAATTTCATTCCTTCACTTACGCGAGGTTGTAGGTTACGGGATGTGCGTCGCATCCAACGTCGAGGTAGTGAGCTATCCCTCGCGATAGGTATAAATACTAGAAAAGAGAAAAAGAATAATTACACCAATTTTGTTACTTTGATAGCTCGTACGTAATTGACCACGTTTCCTATCAATTTCTTACTTAAATCTTCCCAAGTTTAACTAACAATTGAAAACGCATGGTATGTGTCCTGGTGGGGGAGATGGTTGAGAATTTTACATTTTCCGATACCTCCCAGCTGTGAGTGCAAGGGTAGAGAGACGCGACCTCCAACACCAGCGATAACATATTCCTGAATATTCTGTTTTTTGGAATTCTTATAATGGGTGCAGTAATGGAAACGTTAATATTGTTAACTGGTTTGGACAGAAAAGCGTTGTACGATGTCAAGCGAATCATGAACTTCGCAACAGGTTTTGGAACACAACGTTCATTTTCTTCTTGTGAATCGCATGTGCTTGAATTTGCTATGCGTGCACATGATGACATAATCCACACAATGTCCTTGTTATTGCACATCTTTATTTCGTCACTTGGTTTAGAAATATAATAACATTTGCAAGTCTGTGGCTGAGGAAATGGGGCTGAAAACTGACGAATGCACAAACTTGGAGTAAGTTTTTCGTGACTTATCTTAACTTCAGAATTGAAGCACAACTTCTGAACCATCGTTACTTCATTGAAATACTCCTTTTGATACATTATGGTGCAAGTAAGCCAAAACCTAATGTACATGGAGAAAAGGAGATACACACCGCAGAACAGTATATTCCAGAACCCAATCGAATACAAGTAGAAATCGCTATAAAGAAATTAAAAAAACACAAATCTCCGGGTATGCTGGAATTCCGGCTGAGTTGATTTTAGCTGGAGGCGAAAAAAATGTGGAACAAGATACACAAACTCCTTCTCCTTATCTGGAAAAAGGAAGAATTGCCACAATAGTGGAAAGAATCAATCATTGTTCCAATTCACAAGAAAGGCGACAAAACTGACTGTAATAATTATCTAGGAATTTCTCTTCAGTCAACATCCTATAAAATCCTTTCAAATATTCTATTAGCAAGATTGGCCCAATACGCAGAAGAAATTATTGGAGATAATCAATGCGTATTTCGACGAAAACGATCAACTACCGACCAATTATTTACCATTCGCCAAATACTCGAAAAAAGTGGGAATACAATACTCCGGTACATCAATTATTTATTGATTTTAGGAAGGCGTACAGCACGGTTAGGAGAGAATACCAAGAAAGCTAATTAGATGAATTAAGATATGTGTAAATGTATCCCAAAGTAAAGTCCGGGTCGGAAATTTTTTGTCCACGAGCTTTCACCTCGAAAATGGCCTGAAACAAGGAGATGCATTGTCGCCATTATTATTTAACTTTGTTCTGGAATACGCTATAAGGAAAATCAAAGATAGCAACCAGGGCCTAGAGTTGAACGGCTTTCGCCAGGTTATGGCATATGCTGATGATGTAAATTTAAAAGGGGATGATAAGAGAGCGATTGAAAAAATACAGAGATCTCATTAAACGCTTGCAGGTATATGGTTTAGAAGTAAATGCAGAGAAAACTAAATAAATGGAAGTGCCTTGGGACCGCAATACGGCAAATTGTGGAAGCGTTAAAATATTAAATTATAATTTTGATAAACTGCATACTTTCAAATATTTAGAATCAATATTAACAGACGAAAATCATATTCACGAAGAAATTAAATGTCGACTAGAAACAAGGAATTAGTGTTAGTATTCGGTTCAAAATCTCTTCTCGTCGCGAATTCTGTCGAAGAATTTGAAACTTAAAATATATTAAACGATTATCATGCCTGTTGTTCTGTATGGTTGCGAAACATGGTCGCTTACTCTTAGGGAAGAACATAGATAGAAAGTATTTGAGAACAGGATCCTGAGAAGAATATTTGGAACCAAGAGGAACGCGAATGGGGAATGGCGGTAACTTCATAACGAGTAACTACATAATTTATTCGGTTTACCCAACATTGTTAGGGTCGTCAAGTCTAGGAGGCTTAGGTGGGCAGGTCATGTAACTAGAATGGAAGAAAGTAGAAAGGCTTTTAAAATCATGATTGGAAGACCAATCGAAAAACGACCATTAGGGAGACCTAGGCACAGATAGAAGGACAATATTAAGATGGATCTTGCAGCGACTGGAATACAAAGTAGAAACTGGATGCAATTAGCTAAAGATAGAAGTCAGTGGAGAGCTTTTGTGAACGCAGTATTGAACCTCCGGGTTCCATAGGCCATAGAGTTAGCTAGTAGGTAGTTAATTATGGTGCAAGTAAAGTGTAAAGTGTCTTTTCCTGTGGGTGTATCTTCATTAAAGTCGATGTGATTAGTAGCAAACCATACAGGCCTCTCTTTAACTGTGAATGGAAGTATATAAATATTGTCATACTTTCTAACTTCTGTTTCCATTGTATGGCCAAAACTAACTCCAATGCTCTCTATTTTCTTGTAATTAACTCCGATTCCATAATTCTCCAATGCATTTACGAATTGTTTGCTGGTTGCTTTAACGATGAATGAAGAGCGGAATCCCAGAGGTTAATGGTGTATCACCTTCTTGTTGGAAGTTACTATCATTTACGAAGCCATGAACGACCTTTTAAGTCGTCTTGGAAGCGCAGAGATTCTCAGGAACGTTCATTTGTGGTGGACGGACAAAGTTCACATTTCGTAACTTCTTCTGTATTTGTGATTTCAATAACACTTATAGTTACCATAAACTATCTTTCCACTTTTTTCAAAAAGAAGATTAAAATAAGTTGTATTGGCATCCATTATTCTTATTATAGCATCTTTATCCGAATAAAATGTGCATTGCAAGGTATTTAGTAATTCGATGACAGCCAAAACGTTTGCCGAAGACGTTATCAATCTGGTTTTAAGTGATTGTGATAAAGATTTTCTTCTTTCAGCATACACCAAGCATTTTAAGTTATATTTCATGTCATATGCAATTGCTTCCCCGGGTTCGTTCAAAAAGGCCTGAAGGATGCACTTCAATTCATCGGAACTATTTTCAACAACGTTCTTAATTTTTGGCCCGTGGACAATGTCTGCACTAAATGAAGTTCGCCTTCAACCTCTTGACAAAATATGCATTTGTTTTTGTCAAGTGGGAAGGTAGACGACCTTCTTGAACTTGGAGCATCCACCGTTGTCTCAGAACTTGCAATATTCACTGTTAATTTCGATGGACGTTCTCTTTTCGCAACCATAATCACTATGGATTCATGTTTTAAAGCCCCCTCATATCTCCGCTTCGATTTATCATAGTGCCCTTTATTAACTAAACTAGAGTAACAGACTTGATGGAAGAATGATGCCTTTTCTTGCAGATGCTCACATGATAACGGTTAAAGAAGAGATACGACCGCTGAATACTGAATACCACCAAATTTGCTTTTGTCCACTGCAATTGTTATTGGCTTTTCCATTGATTCAAGAGATGGATTTCGACTTACATCTCCTCTTTTCTGATCCTGACACACGATACAGAGATTATAATCGAATTCTTTCTAATTTGGTGGCTCCATCTTGTAAGTTAATTACACAGTTTCATTTTTAAATACAATAAAGAATTGAGGAAACACTTTAGAAACAAAGGGTAAGTCAAAAGAGGACTAAAGGTAACGTAAAGCAAGTGATAAATACAATACTTACGTTGGAATTGAAATTTGGGAAGCCACCGCACGGTTTGTCTTGCTAACTGTAAGTAGTTCCACTTTCCGCCGCACTTATATACTTTTTCCGAGTACTAAAAAGCTCCAGAAAATTCCATTCAATTCTAATGGTAAGTTCTAGAATATTCGAGAAAGTTCTAGAAGATCATATAATTTTCAAGAAAGTTCGAAAATGTTCTTGAATTTTCGGTAAGTTCTAGAATCTTCGGGCAAGTTCTAAAACGTTCTATAATGTTATAAAAAAGTAGAGCCTCTTAGAAGTTCCATTAGAATTTTATGGCTATTTCTAGAACTTTCTAGAAGTTTTGGTCATATACTTGAGTTGTGGTAATAGGGGTGTCTGTTAGGGTATAGCATGTGACATACCAAACTATTTGTCTTGAAGAGTAGGTCACGGATTCTTTGTTGGTTTTCCTATAGGTCTTGATGTCCCTCTACTCATGTGGGAAAATCAAGCAAAGAAAGGGTAATATTAATTTGTTATAATTTAGTTGTTTCTTAACCAAATGAATGATATACAATTTATTATTCTTTTAATTTAAAGACAATTTATTACTCTTTTAAACGGTACTCAACGTTGTTCTAAATTATTTGCGTTTCCTTGTTACTTAAAAAATATAAAGTAAACACATCATAAAATTTGAAAAATTTGAAATAAAATTATTTGTCACGTTATCGTTTGCATTGATAAGTAATAATTCTTGTCAAGTTTTAAACCCTGATTTTCTACGTCGTTTCGTGTTTGTTGCATGAAGGTTGGTCAATTAGGTTGGGGGATATAGGCTTTTAAAGACAGAGCTATGCATTCGCGAAGGGTGCCATTTTTGATAGCTGCAATATTGGATTTGGATGAACGAAAAATGGCAACATTGTCAGAATTTTAAAGCATCACCGAAACTACAAAAATCAAGTGTTACTTCAATTTTAACAAGAAATGCACAGGAATTTGTAATTTCAGACATAGCGCACCCCACTAAAAGAGACATTCTAGCATCACAGATGTCCTACTGAGTTGTAAAAATTAAAAGTATATATGTCTTTTTCAATTTTGACTGATTCCTCTTCATCCTAGAATTGAACCACGTGCAATATCTTCATCTATAACATTATCTACCAATAGACTACAGAATCGGACACAGGTGGATCATAGTTTACTGAAAATATTAGCCAAGACCACCTAAATTTAGACCTTTGAATACTACTCAGATTCTCAATCGGGATATACATAATTAGTACTGCAGGATGACAATGAATTAATTGATTGTAATATACTTGTGAACGAACTATTAAGGAGCATGATGGAGTGTAAATTAAGTACACGTATATACGTTAAAGCCAGTAGAGAAGGAACTACGATAACTGTAGCGCAGAGTATACATTTCACTGCCAAAGGAGTTTGAGCATTCCTGGCGGCGGTATTTTGACACGTGTTGTCATGTAACATAAGTGCGTCTTCCGACGAAATCGAATTCTGGGTTTAGTAATAATGCAGGCCTTGACTTCCTTACCAGCTCATCACTGAATTTTAACTATTTGTTGTTGACTCTTGTTCTAGATAATATTCCAAGATTGACCATTACGAGTCTAAATTCATTGTTAGCATCACTTTCCTTGGAGAAGGTTGACTATTAAATTTATTCTTCGCGGTAGGTCCACTGTGTTTCCATTCCATTTTTTTGCGTTGTCCCTATGATATAAAGTGTTGAATTCAGGTTTCGTATCCAGTGATTATTCGCCTGAGAAACTCTTCATCTTTGTAAATATAACAGACTAATTTAAAACACAGTGCTGAAAGATTCTCACACAATTTCGGTTGTGCTTTTCATCGATATTTTTGGAACTCTTCTCGCACAGACATTGTAATCGTTGAGCCTGCTATGCATAATTTTATATACAGAACCATGCCTAATATGCATATGGGTTGCCACTTTATGAACAGTCACGCGTCCATTGCTCAAAATCAATGCAGTTGCTTGTTCAATAATATTCCATTCCATTTCTGTAGCTTGTTACTGTAGATCTTTCTTCATTCTTCACGCTTCTTCGAATACCTGTTGAAACGTCAATCAACTTCTAAACACTTCGCTGTCCCAAAGTGTTTTATGAATTTCCCATCCGAGTACGCCTACAGACTAATGAAACTTTATGACAGAACTCTGTTCTTTCTTGGTTCATGATACTTTGCAAAAGCGTACAGCAAACTAATATGATAGAGCTGGAACGTAACTTAGGCGAAGCACCTAGTGTCTGGTGAGCACACAATGCAGTAAAGCCAATCTCAAACAGGAAGAGGGAGATAGATATACAGATACATTCGTTTATTAGTGAGTTTTCAATGTCAAGAAAATGCTGGTACTTTACCAAAAGATTTTAAGATGTAACTACTGGAACAAGTAAAATTAATATGCATAATTATCAACCTTACACCCTCCAAGGATAATTATATTAAAACGATTAAAATGCATGTCCTAAGGGCTATCAGGAGTTGTAATTTACGCGAGAAAATCAGTGATAGCAAAAAAGCAAAAACGACTGATATTACTGTAAAACCGAAAATTTGTTCCTGGATTGTTGGCACAAATAGAGACATAGTGGATTCACTTACTTAGTGTATCATTTTTGTCCATGTGAAAATACATTTTGCATATACATTAACTACGCTCGTGATAAATTATTCACGATTGGCTTTGTTTAGATGTAGTGGGGGAAAGAGTCGGAGCAGGAATTAATATAACTGTAGTTGAATTATTTTCACTGGATACAAATGTTCGGTTGGTACACTAAGAGATAAGTTCGAGTTCAGCTCGCATCGAGTTTTAGGGCATTGGTTGGAAAAGTGACATTCGGACTTCGTTCTGGTTAAACTTTCATTTTTATACGTATCATAAGAGGGAAAATGGGATTATACCTTCCAAGATACTATTATAATCGTTCGAGGAAAGGAGAGTTCTAACTCTTTAGGGAAGAAAATGAAATTTAAAACGTGGTCTGGAAAATTAATGATAATGAATGAAACGAACGAATGTAACCATTGCTAACCTTTTTATTCTATTCAAGGGACAAATAGAAAATGAAAATAATAATACACTTCCAAAACCTGAACAAGAACTTTTTGTTTACACATCCAATGTAATTCATGTATTAATAATTGCTAAATTGAAAACCGAAAAGTAGGAATGAAAGTGAAATTAAAGAAAATTTTACCCTCATTCAATTAGGGCTAAACAAAACGATGACGACAAGTGATAACGGATGAAAGTAAGAAATGATGAAGTAAAATCAAACGGTAAAGCTTTAAGAAACCCCGCGATCACACTATTAAATCACAATTAAACTCATATAGATGGCCTCACAACCCGTTACCTATAATCTTGAAGTGAAATTAAATATTTGAGATTTTCGCTCCATTGTTATGCCGTGTGGACCTAAATGACACAGTGATGATGAGAATTGAATAAAATGATGAAATGACGATAGTGGAAGTTAACGAAATAACTCCGAGGAAATCTAAGCAGCCGGTGTTTATCCACAAATTGGCACGAGTTTGGATCGAACCAGGGACAACATACACCAGATTTGAAGGCTCTTGCAATCACCCACCGAGTATATAGGAAATTCATACACTCTTTATGAAAGTTTTTGATTATTAATTAGGCTCATCGATATTCACCGTCCGCTGAAGAAAAAGTTATTATTTTATTCATGAGTTATTTTTGTAAAACAAATACAAACTCTTATTCATTATATTATTAACGTTCTAAGGTTTCACAAAGACGTGTCACAAACGTTTCACCTTAACCGAAAATTGTTAGTGTTTCAACAAATAATTTAGAAATAAAATTATGTTTTCCCTAAATTTATATCATGTTTGTAATACTGAATTATTGTCTTATTTTTCAGCGGCTGCTGGAGGCATTCTCTCATTATTCATTGGATTCAGCGCAATGTCATTTGTAGAAATTTTACATTATTTTATTCTCAGAGGCATATTGCTGAGATCATACAGGAATTAACCCATTTACGCGGGATTTTTGTTTTGAATTTTGAGTTATTAGGTGTAAATTATACTTATGAAACATTTTGAGTTCTTGTCCTAAGAGGTATCGTAAGGGTACCCCGTGATCATATGAATACGCTAGGCGTTTAAATAAGTACTTTCGAATACCATGACTAGATGAATACTTTGATAAATTATTAGAATATATCTAAAAAAATATGTATTTTTCTTAGAAACTGTTACACTCTACAGTATTACGACTGGAATTGTCAGTTTATGAAGACCATTATCTATAGAACTTCAAGGAAATTGAAGAAAACAGTCATTATACAAACATACTTTATCATACTTTACATTTCGTATATGAATTTCAGTGGAACCCAGTCTACTTGCACAACGTTTACGGTTAGAGCGAACAAGTAAGTGGTTTCTCCCATCACGACGAACGGAAACATTTACACGGTATTGTTGACAACTGAACTTTGGAATAGCTGGAATTCCTGCCCCTAATGGAATGGTTTTATATTTCTGCAAATAAGTTTGTACAATCTGCATTCGAAATTCTAAATGCGAAATGTCTATTCCGGTTTTTCTCAACAGAAGCCACGAATTTTGAACCGATTCATCAATTATGCAAGAGAAAAGCGTCCAGAAGCAATTTTTATACCTGAGCCTAATGCGATAATATGAGTTATTCTGGTCGATTGATCAGTACCTCCTATGTGCTTGTTGGATTCTCTGAATACACATGGACGAGTTACACGTACTTTCTCCTATTCACTCTGGTAATATCCCTCGATATAAGAAACAGGCTGAGCCCCGCGAAATGTACACACAGTTATGACGACAGAGTTGTTTCATTATCCTCATCAAGTCGAGAATTATCTGCAAAACCAACTTTAGCGTAACTGGTAAGTTGGCGCCCAGTAATGTTGTTTACGAGTACACTACTACCTTCTTATGAATCTTCATCCAAAAAGACGTTAATATGGGGGGCTCAAGATATATGTCTTGTACGTCTAGAATGTCATCAGATTTCAAAACATCAAGGTTATTTTGACGTGAAAGACATCTGTATTGAAAGGGAAAACTGTATATAATGATCAATAATAGTAGTAGCAAAAGTAATATATAATAATAATAATAATAATAATAATAATAATAATAATAATAATAATAATAATAATAATAATAATCATAATAATAATAATAATGAAGTATAACGAATAAGACAAGCGAAATTAAAGCATTTAAAAACTTCTAAATTGGTGTATCTAAAAAATTTTACTGGACTACAACATTTTTAAATACGTACATAAGACAGAGAAAATTACTTAAACGCCTTCCGAGTTCACACGATCACAATGATGAAAAACTTCAATAAGCATGACCTAAATACATTCAGATGAATGAAATATAATCTGTTACAACTTTTGAACTCTCTAAAATATAATGTATCACAAAATAATCTGAAATGATAAGATGTTTTAATGACTAACATGTTTTAATGCTTACGGTCAGGATGATGACATTTTTCTTGTATTTTGGCCCCTTGCTGATATCTGTACATCCAGGTTGCATTGATGCCGCAATTTAAAAGTCATTTTCTTTGAAAAGTGTTGCCAGAACATTCTCCTAGTAGGCAATACATACAATGTAAAGAAACCACTACAAGAACGTTGCAGAGAATATTTTTTTTATCTATATTTAAATACTAACCGCTGTGATTATATAATCACGGACGGCGCTAATAAGTTAAGTATCTTGAACGAAGGAGACTTATGTTAGATGTGATATTTATTGTAGGAGTGTTCGCGTATATTATTGTTATATGTAGACCACTCGGAATATACCAATAATGAGCATTATATATATATATATATATATATATATATATATATATATATATATATATATATATATATATATATATATATATATATATATATATAATTTGTGTTAATATTTAAAATGGGGAAACCGATGCATGTTTAGATATTGTACTGTCCTGGATCAAGACAATTTTATGCCTACCCACAAATGTGTTATTCGTAACAAAGTACACGAATGTAAGAGATATCTTACTTTTTCTTCTAGCGCCACTAGTATAGTGACGAATAAACTCTGTCATATACAATGTGCCCTCACCGCTATTGTACTTAGAGCTTTTCATTGATGAGCTCTGTTGTGAACCCTTAATTTAACCTTGGTTTGAAAAGCAACTTTTTTTTTGCATTACATACTCGATCTTTATTTTGTTTAATATGCTTACCTGAACCTGAACCTATGTGATCTGTGTGTATATACATATATATATGTGCCTATAGGGAAATATGTATGCACGCTTTTAAAACAAAGCAAATAAATTAACATGTCTAGAAATAGGATGTATTGTTTGATGATACATACACTTCCAAAAATAGCCTTGTCTTTTTATAATGTTTCCTTTAAAATATAAGTGCTACACGATTAATATAAAATATGACAGTGGATATATTACTGCAAACCAAGCTTCTATCCTTGGGATATCGATCTGATTCTCTAAGTAAACTTGAACACCAGTGGAAATGCGTGCTGGTCCTGTGGCTGTGGTGTTCATGTTTGCATCAAGAATTCACTGTTCGACTTCTGGACTAAAATCTAAGAAAGGTTTTAACGTATTACTCTGCTTCAGATTCCAACGTGAATTTTAGTACTCAGACCTATAATAGTAACGTTGGTGCAAAAGGAGTTTTAGTTTAATAGTAAATAACCAAGAACACAAGTGGTTAATTCATTCAGTACAGCTTGAAACATTCAGAAGATGCGGTCAGTTTAACTACCCTTCTCATATACCTCGGATAGGTAGCTAAGCGTAATTACGCTAATTGCATTATTCTTTTAGTCACCAGATTATCTCAAAGATATGCATACACACAATTATACAGATTAATTTCAGAATGTTAAATTAATTACTAACAAAATTATAGTTTCATAATGTACCGCTACGGTAAAAAGAAAGTTGTCTTCGAGTAGTTACAAGTGTTAGAAGTGAGATTCACTATTGTATGACGCATTAAATTTGAATTGCAGTCTAATGACTCATATAGATTAATGTTCTGTTGCGACTATACTACAATATTTTTATTTGTGTAAAAGAAACTTATGAAAACAACGAGTTGACAGAGAAAGTTATTACGTTGTGATAAAGTATGCGTTTACTATTATACAAATACACAACTTGATGCTAATTTAATTTCTGTGCAAAATGAAATGAAATAGTACACGTTGCTATCCAGCTGAAAAATATCTATATTTAGATATAATATATATAAGTAAATGCAATATAAGATTAGTTGTCCTTTTCACGATTGCAAATTGTAATTCTGTTCTGTGTTCTGTGTTTATTGCATCAGTTTTAATTTCCTGTTAGAAAATACTCAAAATATTTTACAATTTACGTACATAAGGATTTTTATGATTCAACTAAAATTAATTGGTATTCTGAAAATTTAGAGTAAAGAAAACATAAAAATTTACTGTGTTTTTTTTTTTCAAAAATGTATTGATATTGTAAACACCTAGTATTAATAAATTAACAGTTTTAAATAAAGAAATTAAATATGTTGTTCTGCTTGAAAAACAAACTATTTTACCATGAAATGTAGAGTATATTTGCATCATTAAAAATAGCATATAACAGAATTAATTTTATTAGAACCCTTTCCCATGTTGAGCACCGTTTACGAAATTGCTTCGTTGTAGTTTTACATTCATACACCGTAGGAGAAATCAGTAATTATTATCAATCACAAATAAATTTTAGTAAATGAAATAAAGAAAAAACTAATGTAGAAATATGGTAAAAGAAATATTTAAAATTTAACAGAACTGCATATTTTTGTAAGAATGGTGTCTTTGCAAAAAAAGCTAAATAGTAGGGTATGTATTTTGTGCACATTGGCCAAGTCCTGGAAAAATATAAACTCAAGGAAATAATTTTATTGCGGAACACAGTTTACTAAAGTCATATCTCAAACGTCGTGTTTCGCACGTAATAATTTAATATAAAGTAATGACAAGTAGGTTAGCAGTATCTCAAAACCAGAGCAAAAAATAAAAACAAAGAGAAACCTCTCCACTAACAGGTACGTTCTTACCAACATCTTGATATTCCGAAACTAATTATAATCATCGCATAAACTCTTGTTGAACAAGGAGAATCTTTTGTTCGATAAAGCCTATAAAATTTAGTTATTTCCTATACTTCGGTAGTTTTCAACGGTACATAAATATGATATTGTAAGCATTCCCTTGAGATGTAAATTTGAAACGTATAATTAACTAAATTATTGCTATTTTTAAAAATATAACTTTATACTTAGTTGACAACTTAATTAATCTGACAATATGACAGAGTATGTCAAGCAGCGTCCACTTGCCAATATTTGGATGGTACGAAATAGCTGTTTGGTATTTTTGCTTTAAATGTTAGAAGATGCAGCAAGATATTAGCTTATAAATGGTCCAACCACTATATATGCAAATGATTATTTCTTATTTCATTATAAGAACGTATTATCCGATACAGCATGCTATAAATGTAGAAGTCAGAATTGACATACCCTTATGTATACAATAACCAATGACTAGTGCAAACTTCAGAATATGTCAATATATAAAACATATGCCAGAAATAAATATAAGGGCTCTCTCTAAGTAATGCATATAATATTTAGGAAGGATATATCACCTGTTATTGTATAATCAGTAATGTATCGTGTATATTTTCAAACAAGCTTTTCTATTCTTCCACTAATAACAAACACTATCTATCTATCTATCTATCAATCTATCAATATATATATATATAAGGGTGGGCCGAAAATAGCCGAAAAAAAATTTTTTAGAGAATTAAGATTGACTACCGTGCAAAAGTTGTAAAATGTTATGTTTCTTCACCAAAATAGAGCCGGATAAAATAAATATTTAACCGGGCCCGGGAGCCCCAAAGAAGGTTAAGTTTGAAAAAATAGTTTCTAGTACTGAAAATATTATTGGAATATTGTTTCTCAGAAAGTTAAGCTTGAGTACCATGCAAAAGCTGTATAATATTATGTTGAGTTTCTTTACCAAAATAGAGCCAGATAAAAAGATATTTAACCGGGCCCCGGTGGCCCTAAAAAACGCTAATTTCGAACCAAAGTATCGACCAATGAAAATATTATTAAAAATATTTTTAGAAAGTTAAGTTCTAGTACCTTGCAAAAGTTGTATAATGTTATGTTTCTTCACAAAAACAGAGCCGGAAGAAAAGTTATTTAACCAGGCCCTGCGGGTCCGAAAAGAGATATTTTGTTTTTTAAAATATATATACCATTATTTTAAGTATATATAGAAAATTGGTTAAGATTCCTAATACTTTAACTTGACCCCAGGATTTTAAATGTTCTGATCTAATGTGCAGCTCTTCGTCTGATTGGTGTTTAGTAGATATAATAGTACGGACACAAATACATAAGGTAAGATAGAAAAATTGACCAACAAACACCAAACCAGTACAACACTCACCACTGGAGGTGACTACACAGCGAGTTCCTCTCACCCAACTTCCTCTTATTTAAAGCTCCTTAGTTGAATCTTGGAACAAAGTATTAAGATTTATTTTCGATGCTTGGTAGATACTATCATATTTCCAGTTTAGTGCGAATATAACCGTCTCGTGCAACACTACCGCATACTTCTGAAGAAGATTCTGTTACTACCTTTACACACCTCTCCAAAGCCTGTGTGTGGAAGGGGAACGTAACAAACTGTGAAACCTCCTCTTTTCCACAATCATCTCGATTAGTTCTTCTGTTGATACGTTAGCCGAAATTGGAGGTTTCGTTACTATTGCTTCTGACCAATCGGTCAAATCGATATAATCCACATATTCTCCAGTGCTTTGCCTACTGTAATTGTCAATTAGAACTAAAGTTTGGTATTTTTGGCCATCAAAGTAGACCCTTAAAATTAGTAGCTTTACACTGTAGACGGTTTCTTTTTTTGCTAGTTTCCTACGGATTTTGTTTTTATCTACTATCTTGTCTTGGTTACTTTTGTTCAGTAAATTCATATCTTCTAAAACAGCTTATACAATTTTTGCTGCCGACCTATGCGAGACACCTGTTAAATCTTTTGCGGTATTCATTTGTTTAGAGCTCACTATTGTTTATTTAGGTTTCTTTAGATTTTATTCTCTAAACGATAGCTCCATGCGAACTCTTCATCGACTGAATTCGGAGTGGAAGCTCTTAATGTATTTCCAACTGCGGAATTGAGGCTAACGATTGTAACCCTCTTGTATTTGGTACCTCAGCATCATAATCGATCTGTGTGTCTTGCTTTTTTTTGAGCCTATGAGTTTCTGCTTCATCTACATTGCAACTCGTCACTTGTCTCTGATTTCTCTGATCTAATATGAGCTCCCACTCCAAAAGCAGTATTTAATTTTGTTTATCACACTTACAGACTAATCTATCGCAGCATTTGCAAGAGAAAATATCAAATAACTTCTGAGCACCGTTCTTCAATTTCTGTAATTTGGCTCTTAATGGAAGTATCTTGTTTCTTAATGCGGTTAATGATAGTTTTGCATCTTGAGTTGTAATTCAAAATCATATCCTTAATTCGAAGGTAAGACAATACAGGAAGAGAGGCTCGCAGCCATATCGTTTCTAGTTTATTTGAATTCAGCAATGTAAGCGCCGCCTTCGGAAAGCCAGTGTTGTGCATTTTGCATCCAGATGCGAAAAAGTAATATTCTCTTAAAGTTTGAGAGTTCTGACGCAACACAAAGGTTTTTCGTGTGTAAATATGGTAGTTATGAAAGTTAATTAAGCTCTTAATAGTTATTTGCGTATATTAAAACCATGTATTTCATGTTTTATGTATTAATAGTATTGTCTGGTAAAATGTTCTTATTACCTAAAATCATTTTATTTGAACAAAAAATTAAGCACCTTAGGGCCACGGGGGCCCGGTTAAATATTGTTTTAAAATCAACATATTTGACATGGCTTCATTTCGTACCAATGCACAACTTTTGATAACTCCTCAATCCTGAATATCTGAAAAAAAATTTCGGCCCACCCTAATATATATATATATATATATATCGGGTGATTCCCTTAATCCGTACCAGGCCTTAAATTGAAAACGGTCCAAGGTAAATGTAAAAAAAAAACACGTATCTCATTAGTTGCAAAAGAAACAACAGATGGAAGTAAAAACTTTCTCACCAGAGTCCCAGACGGAGTCCAACTCAAAATTATCAAATAGAAATAGAGGTCAAGTGGTATATTGCTTGAAAGTTATTGTAAAAAGAAAGAAGCTACAACAAGTCCCGATTTGCTACGATCACCCTATGCAAAAAGGCGGCTGGTCAAAATGTCATCAAAAGTTGCATTGAAATGAATGTGAAAAAACACATATTCCAGTGGAATTGGCGGTAAAATTGCTGGACAGTGCCCGGTAGCCCTGGAGAGTTGTGGTGTTCATCATAAAGACACATAATGGTGCACACAGCCGAAATATTGAGTCAATGACACCAGTCGGTCGGGAGAAAACAACTGTTTTCACTTTGCTTGCACAGAATTCTTCGAGATGTGGAACGATGCAAGCATGTTCTACCAATGTTTCCTGCATCTGTTTTGTGTGAGGTCTCGGGCTCTTTCCAGATCTTGACCTTGGTGTCCGCATAGGATGTGTGTTTGAAAGACCTTTGTCGGTAGTTGTCATGCTTCTTAGGGTGGCCTCTCCCCTCCCAGACCTCCAACAGTATGGGATCAAGGAAATTGAACACTGTATCCTCCCGACTGGCTAGAGCAACGGGCGAAATATTTCGGCTGTGTGCACTACGGGATAATTTGTTTCCATGATGCACACCATAACTTTCCAGGGTATAGCATTTATACGGAACATTCCCCTGGGACATGTTGTTTTTGTACCATTTGCCCGCATTCAGCCCAGAACCCAAAACGGCGGTATAAATTGATCTGTATTCTGGACTTGCTGTGTGCTATCCAATGACGTGTAAATCATGCCAATAACCGAGTGTCACGTTGCGACCCTCTCCGCGTTATTGTGTTATTTCCGTTCGAGAAGGCATTTTCCCCCAATTCCCGACCTAGGTTTGAATGATGCCACAGCCTGGTTCGTCTGTATACCTACCTTAAGCTCAGTGTTTGTCAGTAGCAACAGGCGAATAATGGGATTGACGCAAGTTTCCAACCCTGTCCTTGCCTGCCCGTTTCTTCCCTATGGTCGTGTAAAAGTGAAATTCATGAGACATTAATGTCGTGAAACGTATAACTTCAAATGAAATACCGAAAGGAATAAACATACACACCTTCGATAAGGATTACTGCAACAGGATTGTGCTGTTTGCTGGTTTATGTTTGTGGTAGAAAACATACGCCTTTCGAGAGAAACAGTAGCAGACAACCTTGAATTGAAAGGTACGAACCTGAGGTATGTTGAAACACAGTTTGTTCCACAGTGAGTTGAGCAGGCTTTAGTGAAGGGTCGTTAGTACGAATTGTAGTGAATTACATGTGCAAAAGTAATACACGCTACAAATTGAGTTGCGTGTGTGTGTGTGTGAGAGAGAGAGAGAGAGAGTGTGTGTCAGAAGGCTTCCATTTCATTGTAGAAGGTTGCACGTAACACCATAATATCGTGTGTTAGTGCAGCGTCGGCTAAAAATAGCATGGTATTGGAACAAGGCCATTTACGAACGGGGAGGCATTCGACATGTTAATGGTGTTCGAGGAGTGTATGAAAAACTATAGAACTACAGCCCTAATTTTTAAAGCGAGGTTCTCACAGCGACAATCAATTTTGCATAATGTACTTTGACGGTTAGCAAATCGTCTAAAACAAACAGAGTGCATACCTCCTCAATTTGGGGGTCACAAACATGTTCCAATTGTAGTTGACAACGATGTCGTTGTTGATGTTTTGGCTGCTGTCGACGTAAGTCCTAATGTATCCTCAAGAGATATTACCCGGGATCGCGGAATTAGTCAAACAAGTGTACTGCCTATGCTCTGGATGCATAAACGCCACCCGTTTCATATCTCCTTGACCAGGTGCTTCCAAATGCCAACCGTAATAAGCGCCTCAAGTTTTCTAATTAGGACCGTCAGAAATTGAGGAGAAACACAACGTTTTTCAGTATGTACTTGCTGTGGATAGACGAAGCAATATTCACAAGTGATGGGCATGTCAACCTGCACAATGCGAATTATTGGGCTGCGAAGAATCCGCACTGGACACTACAGATCGACCGACAAAGACGGTGGAGCATCAATGTATTGGGTGGTATCATTGGAAGACATCTAACTGGGCCCTGGTTTATTGTTGGAAATTTAGCGTCGGTTCTGTTCCATCAATTATTGACAGAACATCTACCGCAACTGCTGGAAAATATCCCACTTCATTTGCAGCGTAATATGTGGATGCAATTGGATGGTTGTCCAGCACATGCTGCTCGTATATGCAGAGGTGTGTTAAATAATTTATTTCCGCACCGCTGGTTAGGAAGACGGTCCAATAGTCCTTTCACTCCTCGCTCTCCAGACCTTACGTGCATAGACTATTCTTTCTGGGGTCGACTCAAGGAGCTTGTTTACACGAATAGACCAACTACACCAGAAGATATGAGGCAACGTATAATGACCACATTTCAAACACAGGAGAGGCAGAGCTTGGAGCTGTGGGCTATAATCATTATCGCTATCTGGACCGTTGTCTTGCTGTACATGGACGACAATTTCGGTAAAACGTGATGTAAAATGTGCTGTGTGAAGTGCACATCTGTTACATGACGAACAGCAGCCGTCTCCAAGGAAATATGATGTATCCTTTTTATGCGATGGTAAATTATATCTTAGACCAACATTATACGTTTCAATATAATATGCTTACCTGTCTACTGTAACGCTTCCATTTCCATACTGTGTATGTTCCCAGTGTTGAGCATGAGAAGAGACAAGAGTGACAAGAGTCACAAGACCTTTCAGTAGTGTCACAAAAGAGGACTGAACAGTCTCTGTAATATTGAATCCGGAAAACGTGTGTTACCAAGGAAATATAGCTGTTCAAAATGTTTAGGGTCTTCCCTCCAGCACAATCAAACAATTGCTAATTTGGAGGTGGACCGTGCCTGTATATCTAGAACTGGTTACCGTGATATGTTGTACTTTACAAATAATGAGACACTTGTTTTTTCCGTTTTTACGTCTGACTGCCCGTTTCAGATTTATAGGGGTGAAAATATTGTTTTCAATGCAAATTTTGATGACATTTTGACCCGCCGCCATCTTGCACAGTGTGATCGTAGAGAATCGGGACTTGTTGTAACTTCTTTCCTTTTGCAAGAGCTTTCAAGCGATATACCACTTGACCACTCTTTCAATTTAACAATTTTGAATTGCATCTCGTCTGAGACTCTGAGACGAAACTTTTTACTTTACTCTGTTGTCCTTTGCAACTAATGCGATACGTGTTTTTCAATTTGTACATATCTCTGTACATATCTACATTCCTCCCACTGAGACAAAAAGAGGAGTTCTCTTGAACTTTCGGCTATCGGACATAGTTTCGGATCTATTACAACGTGCCGAAAGCGGGGAAAATAACTTTCGGACGCCAATAGTTCGGAAACTATTCAACTTAAAGAGGACGGCTAAAAAAATCACTGGAGAAATCATACCTGCTATATTGAATTTTGCATGCTTCACAATCCCGCCATGCACGCGCAAGGGATTCCCCAAATGAACGTAGGGAGTCCCGAATAATCTGCTAAATGAAAATTGGTCTAAATGGATATGAATTGATAGGGTTTCAACTAGGTAACAATAATTCGTTTGTATTAAATCGATATCTAGAACAAATACAAAATGTCGGACACCTCCATGCCTGTTGTGTGTGGTTGCATAATCGCCAGGTACGGATGCTGGCCAACAGTGACGTTCTGAGTATTAAGTGTAGCGAATTTGTACTCAAATCTCTAGAAAGACATCTGGAGTGTCCGTAGAGCACAACACATGAAACAGGGTGATTCACATGAGTGGAAACACTTAAAAAAAAAAAGAACAGAAATGCGCTCATACTAAGTAAACGTTAGTTCAAAGCGTCGGAAATGTAAGGATTAGCGTCAAGAACACTAATTTTGTTGTAACATTTATTTTGAAACACTGGATATATATATATACATCCTCACGGCATTGTCAAGGCTCTATATTTGTATTTTACATTTAAAATTGTAACCGGGTGTTCCTCTCTACCGTATGCGGTAGTCCGGTCATCACCTTTGTTCTTCGCGCTCACAGTCATTCGAAGACCTAAAAACGTACTCTGTTCACAAACAGTTTATGGTTGTGAACTCGGAAAGCCTCGTACCTCTGCTTGTCAAGGTCAAAAACTGGGAGAAAAAAACATGTAGAATGTAAAGAGGGCGCAACAGGGACTGACACTTGGAAGAAACATATTCATTTGTAGTTCGTGCACATTCCGCCTGTAGCGCTACTGTGGCACAACGTACATTGTAACTGTATAACTCTTGTACACCGCTTGTAGGTATATTGACGTAAGTGACGACCGAAACTATGGTGTCAGCACTGACTGCGATAAGGCACTGCTGTTGTGTTTTTGCTTTTCTTTTTTCTCTTTTGTCATTTGTGAGACTTCAAACCTGTTATTTGTGTTTGATACACGCTCGGATGGGGTTCCTGCAGAGCGAAGTGTTTAAGAAGTTAACTACATATTCTTATTTACGATAGAAATATGATAAAAACTTTGAATTATAAAACAGTTTTAAATCGGTTAACTGTTGAAAAAATACCAAAATAAATTTGTTCTTGTAAATGTATATTAATAGAGAACGTAGCTACTGACAGTGTTAATTACAGATTTTCTCGTGGAAGATTTTCATTACACGAGGTGAAAATCAGTACTGCAAAAATTCTTGTAATTCATATTGAGGAAGATAAGAGGCTATGTTCATTTCAGATTTTGCAGGGCGGTGGGATTGAATAAAAGATGGGGGAATATAGTACTGCAAATTTCGGGTAACTGAGATTGAGCACGCTCATGGAAATGCCCAAGAGAGACCTTCGGAGTTCTAGGCACCCGAGCCACCTCTATAATCATCACTGGCTGCCATTTCAATAATGTGTTTTATGGTCTTATGTCCATGTTCCTATCTTTTCCTTCCCCTCCAACTGGACACTTGATACTTTTTCTATGCCAAATTTTTGTGCTAGTTTTCTGCCGAAACCTTGAATTTTCTGCTCTTATCAGTTTCGAGTTATTTAATTATTGAAGTTTAGGATTCCCTTTCTGCATCGAGGTTATAAGAGACGTGGACTCAAGGATTAAGATGAAATTCGAACACAGTAATCGCTCAAATTTTGTAAAGGACTGCCACCAGGAATCGAACGTGGGACGCCGTGCACGAAAGGCACGCGTGCTAGCTAGTAGAACAACGGAAAGGGCGTCGCCATTTTTAGTCTCTTAAAATTAAGTTGTATTTACATCTTACAAGTTTTGTGAACTTGCAATATAAGAAACAAACATAAATTAAAATTATGAGAAAATCTTAACAAATTCCTTATAAACGTTTAAGAACAGTTCAAAAGGTCAGAAATCTCTCATTCTCTCTCCCTTCTACGTCGTGGTGCTATCTAAAAAGTATACTATAAAAATACCAAAAAAAATCTACAGTCGTACCTACAACTTTGGATTGCAAATAGTCTAGTTTTTTCTTAGTGCACAAGTTAACAAATAATTAAACTCAAAACGTTCATTCTAACCTCTTTCTAAATTGTAACAAAGTACCGCTATTCGTCCCAGCACTAATGAGAACCATGGATTCGCCTTTAACATACGGTGAACTTGAACGCCAGGGAAACAGTCATTATACATATCAGCGGCTGACCCCAAAACTATGGATTCAACACGACTATCGATCATTACAATTACTTTTAAAATGTCACCTCTCCTGTCCCTACTCCTTAGGATACTAGAGTTCCTTACCCTCCCAAGTATTTCTTTTCAGATTGTAAAACATATATGTGTCAAGTTTAGCTGTAATAAATCCAAGTGTTACTTAATTATGAAAGACAAATATTTTAAAAATAAAGGAGGTGACTCTTGGACTGGAAGAAGAAGAAATCAACGCCTTCCAATTTAAGATTGATAATTGTAGAGCAAAAGACGTTAGTAGAAAGCTAGAAGCGTTTTCAGAAAGTCGATTAAGCGTCCTAAGAATATACAGCATCTCTATTCTTAACCTACATCTAAAATAGGAAGTAGTAGCGATTAATTATTTCCTCTTTTTAAAGTTGATTGCTATGGAAGAACAACTTTCATATATAAAAATCTCTGTTTTCCTTAATCGATTAACCGTCCAAATAATATATTACATCTCCATTCTTAACCCATTACTAAAACCGGAACTAGTAGACATCAACCCTTTCCGGTTTTAGCGTTGATCACTGCGGAGGAGAAACAATGGCCCGGCTTTCCTCAATCGACTAAGAATACACTTCATCCTCATCCTTTACCCTCTACTAAAACTGGAACTGGTAGATATTAATTTCTATTTCAAATACCTGGGAGCTTCGCTCCCAGGGGACCGGTTTCGTTCGGCTTATGGCCTTGCACTTTATATATATCTAGAAGCATACCAATTTCAGTTGAAATACCACCTTTCATGTCTTCAACTTTACGGGATCCCAAGATATAAACATCTTAGAATAATTATAATTGTGATATCCACTTCTATTCTCTCCCAAACCCTCTTCTTCCCTTCTAGATCACAACAAACACGCTGAAATATGTATATAATTATTAGGAGTAAGCGGTAAGATTTATAATAGTATTGTACAATCCGTCCGTTGAAAGAAACTAAAATTGACTTTTGTTTTTTGCAATTGATAACGATAGTAATTATCTCGAAAGATTTCGTTAGTGAGGATAATAGAAGAGAGGGCTGTGGATTAGAAACCAGTAGTGGTAGAAATCAACCAATTTGCTTTTGGCGTTAATGCTGTAAACCGAAAAGAGCAATAGATAGCTAGAAACATTTTCTAGCAGTCGATTTGCCATTCCAAGAATAAATTTCATCTTCATCCTTAATACTGTATTGAAATAGAAAAAGGTAGAAATAAATTAGTTCCCGCTTTAACATTGAACGGGAAAAATGGTAATATATAGCGAGAAGCAGTTTTGGGAAATCGACTAAACATCCTAAGAACACCTTTCACTTCTATCCTTAAGACTTTGATATAACTAGAATCGGTAGAGATCAAACATTTTCGGTTTATTTGTCATTAGTGTGGAGCAAAAGCTGTAATAGATAGCGATAAGCTGTTTTGCTGTTTTTGAGAATTGACTGAGCATCTCAAGAATACATTTCATCTATCCACAACACTTTCATAAAATCAGAAATGACAGGGTATCTGCTAAAATTTAATTTCATGACCTTTTCTTTAACAAAAAATTAAATATAGTAATATTCTCAAGAGCAAATTTGAGTATGACTGGAGCTACATTTTCCCGCACGCAATAGAGCATGCTTTGCTTGCAATTTGGTAGCGTTTAAAGCCAACTATAAAATTTTTACTGGTCAATTTTGACGTTCTATAGAACAAAATGTTCCAGTCTGTACTTATATTTATACAGATAAAATGAATCGTGACCCCAAAGCAAAATTTCGTGGCTTTTTCTAAACTTTCATGACCGTTTTCTGATTACGTGACCTTTTTAATCACTTTCGTAACTTTCGTAACCTATAGACAACCTGGAAATCCAGTATGACTTCTGGTTCAATTTCATATACATAGAACATGACCTACAAGAGACAGTGAGAAGCGTTTTTTAATGAGTTACCGTTCTTAGAGTGGAAACTATCTCTTCTTTTACCCTGTAATCAAACGTAATTATTAGAAATTAACTACTTCCGGTTTTAACGTTCATCTTTGTACAGTCTTGTTCAAGAGATCTTGACCACCCAACCTGCTATGAAAGATGATATTCTTGCAACTGCAATAGGAAATTATAATGTTGTGACTCTAAATAAACATCTTAATCGACCAAAGAAAATTCACATTTATTTTATTTAATTCCAACTGTAGAGAAGACTATAGACATTTTCAAGAAAAGGTGAGTGGCAAAGTTTCTTGAACAAGACTATATGACAAACGGCAATAGATAGCGCGACACGGTTTTCGTATTCCATTAAGCGTTCCTAGAATATATTCCATCTCCACTCCAGTCACTAGACTACAACACTAAGTGGTAGATATCTACTTCAATTTCTGGTTTTAATTATATTTGAAAAAGTTGGTGGTCCTGTTTACTGCCTTTAAGAGATTTTGTTTTAAGTGAGAAGCCCTAAAGCCTCATTTCATTTTTCTAGTTTTCAGAGATTCAGATACCAACATGTTATTATATTAGTAATAATTCCTATTCTCACCTTTTTCCTTCCCCTTTATTACTAAGATATAAAAGGAATGTTAAAACACGTGTTAAATTATTTTAAATGGGAAATGCAAATACCAAATTTCAAGTTCCCAGTCCTACACGTTTCATAGATAAGGGTATCTTATTAAAATAACTTTCATCCCACTTTCTCCTCTTTTCGTGAATTCTCAAAAATTTTTCTTAGTGTTACCCCACGTCACAAATCCTATATAGGTTTAAATTCCAAGTTTCTATTAGTCCCTAGAGCAGTGGTAAAGCAGTGGGGTGCGAGTCTCTGACAGAACTATATTAAAATTACAAATATTACGAATGTTGTAACAAACATTAAATTAAATATCATTTAAACACGAAATATCTTTTGTGTAAGAACTATGGTTTCATTAAGGACAAAACTGCTAAGATCTAATATTCCACTGCACTACAAGGCTATGCAGAAGTCTTGCTGAAAATAAATATAAATTTGTGAGAATATCGCTATTAGTATTTACTATTATTAAATGCAAGGCTGTTCTTCGTACAGGTAGAATAGATTTATGGGAAATATTTGAAAGTTATATTTGATCACCCTTTTCCCGCTACGTAACTTTTTTGAACAAAAGAATAATAAAACCCATAGCTCAACCATGTTCAAAAATGTGTTTCATATGATGCAGTATTTATTCTTTGCAAGAAATCTAAATTATCCTCTGCTTCTACTATTCTTTCTTTCAATGTGGAATGATAAAATAGAAATGTCCAACGTGCTAAATATGTTTAAAATTTCATTTCAGACGTTTCAAACACTTCGTCATATCGTACATTTTATGAATACAAAACAGTAAGCTTAAAGGTTTAGAAATGGCCCTGTAACCTGATTTGGAAACAGAATTTACGAAAACGCTGGGGCATGTTCACATGGCGACTTCGTTAAGTGAAAAGTTTATATACCTAGTTTGATCTCCTTGGCTTGAAAGACATTTAATTTTAGGCGTATATATTAACTCTTCCACCCTCTTAGGATACGAAAGTTTATGAAACAACAATGGCTAAAACCTGGCTTCAGCCAAGTGCTAACTATGTTCTAAAATTCTCAGTCATTTTTCATGAGATGAGACAGAAGTGGAATTTTCGAGAACGCTGGGTTTTTATATTAAATTTCAACTTTATAACATGAAAGATCTGTAAGATACTGTATTATTAGCAAATATTTTAGACCTTGACCACCCCTCCCTTAGGTTAGGTATTTCAGTGAAAGTGACATGATAAAACCATGTTCTAGAAGAGTTCTAAATATATTCAGTAATTCTTTTCGAACAGTTCAGTCCTGGAACATTCTATGATGATGAGACAGCGAACGCCGATTTGAATGTGGAGAAATAAATAAATAGATTTCACCCTCTTTCTGGTTAAAAGGAGTATTTCGGAAACTCAGTAATAGCTATTCGATTCTTTTTAGTTCAGAGTTTGTATATCAAATTTCACGTTTCGTGACATTTTCTGAATAAATATAGTGGTAAATTTAATATTATGGAAATTGTCTCTTTTCCCCATATATAAGAGGAGAATTTCCCGAAAACATACGTTTAATTATTTTTTAGTTAAGAAGTCAAAGCCCAAATTCACACCTCAAACGTAAGCAAATGCGGAAATTTTAATAGGCAGACACTACCCTCCATCCTCTTAGGACATAATTTTTGGAAAAGCTGAAAATGTATTGATTCGTTTTTAGTTCCGTTTAATTTTGAAATTTTATATCTCCAATATAAAGAATTCTTACATTTGGCATTTTGTAGAAATAAAGAAGTAAAATACAGCTGAAAATTTAATGTTCTACGAATTACTCCTTTCTTGTTTAGGCGCAGAATTTTCAAAAAAGGTGAGAAATATGTACAGTTATTTTTGGTGGTTAGTTTATGTGCCTAATTTCATTCTGCTTACTTCAGGGATTATGAAGATACAATATCCTTTTAAAAAACGCTATTTACACCTCTAAGGATAGATATTTGCAAACATCCTTCCTTATCTTTTGCTTTCGTCGAAAAGAGTCATCTTGCTAATAATAGTATTATGGTTCGGTCGATGAGGAGTAACTCTTTTCTACTGTCTTAAATACAGTATAAATTATTAATATTATTATTATTTTGTTACTATTACTGATTATTTGAGAATACAAACGCAGAAAGAGTCAGACAAAGAGATGCCTGAATGATGTGGGCGTGATGTGTGTAGGGTTTAAGAATTGCGGCCCTTGTTAAAAAGGTTGGAACCATTCCTCTAGAGAATCTCAAACCTTTGATTTAGAAAGCACAAATCATTGATTCATTCAATACTTTATAACAATACAGCGAATAATCTGTAAGAACATTATATTTCTCTTAAATTACCTAGCTGAACAGTACTAAATGATCACCGAAGAGTAACATGAAATGGAGGCCACACCCAATTAGATCCGCTTCTGGTTTAGTTAACTAAACATTAAACATAATACCCAAGTACCATTATGGATAATGTGAGACTGTAGTAAAAACGAACCTTTCCTCTAACAATTAAAAGAATAACAGAACCTGGATGCAATTGTTAATAATAATAATAATAATAATAATAATAATAATAATAATAATAATAATAATAATAATAATCACTCACTCACTCTATGGCCTATGGAACCCGGAGGTTCAGTGCCGCGTTCACAAAAGCTCTCCACTGACTTTTATCCTTAGCTAATTGCATCCAGTTTCTATTTTGTATTCCTATCTCTGCGAGATCCATCTTAATATTATCATCCCATCTGCGCCTAGGTCTTCCTAATGGTCGTTTTCCTATGGGTCTACCAGTCAAGACTTTGAAAGAGTTTCTATTTTCTTCCATTCCAGCTACATGACCTGCCCACCTAAGCCTCCTAGACTTGACGACCCTAACAATGTTGGGTAAACCGTATAAACTATGTAGTTCGTCGTTATGAAGCTTCCGCCATTCCCCATTCTCGTTCCTCTTGGGTCCGAATATTCTTCTCAGGATCCTGTTCTCAAATACTTTCAGTCTATATTCTTCCCTTAGAGTAAGCGACCATGTTTCGCAACCATACAGAACAACATGCATGATTATCGTTTTATATATTTTAACCTTCAAATTCGTCGACAGAATTCGCGACGAGAAGAGATTTTGAACCGAATAGTAACACGAATTCCCTGCTTTTAGTCGACATTTAATTTCTTCGTGAATGTGAATTTTATCTGTTAATATTGATCCTAAATAATAATAATAATAATAATAATAATAATAATAATAATAATAATAATAATAATAATAATAATAATAATAATAATAATAATAATTCAATTTCTTAAAAATAGTTTTAAAAATAGAGAGAGGAAACTGCAGTCTGGTAATAATTATAAGGAACCAGATTGAAATATATTAGCCACTTTTCAACCCACTGAGGAAGAAAAAGTTGAAAGCAAGAGAGGAATAGTAAGAAGAAGCATGAAGTTGGTCGATGATTTGAAAAATGGAATCAAATACTGGGAATTGAAAGAGGAAACTGAAGATCGAGAAAGGTGAAAGTAGCATTTCGAGATCACAACCTAAGAAGAAACACATTCAGACTCACGTCTCCCATTTGTCCCAGTACCTGCCAACAGGTAAAATACTTAATAATAATAATAATAATAATAATAATAATAATAATAATAATAATAATAATAATAATAATAATAATAGACCACAATAGCTGCTGTGACTAAGTTGCTGCGCACGATAGCTCTTGAAAGACAACAAATTTTTAAATTCCTTTTTTTTTTTTTTTTGCCAAACTATGGGTAGAGTAATTATTTCGGAGGAGCTAGTTAGTTAAGGTGATGCATAAACAGAAAGTGGTAGAAATCAAATATTTCCAAATTATAACGTTGACCACTATAAAACAACAACGGGTTTTGGCAATCGATTAAGCATTGCAAGAATACCCTTCATCTCCTTTCGTTACCAACCGAAAGGGTTAGAAATAAACCAATTCTTTTTTTACGTTGAAGACTATAGAGCAAAATAGACAATCGGTACGAGCGGTTTCTGTAATGAAAAAATTCTTTAGATTGGATCTAGCAAGAGATTACCGGGAAAAAAAGTACCACACGCAAATCAAGCCCAAAACGTGGCCGATCTCGGAGAGTAAATGTAGCATTTTTGTTAGGTTGAGTGCTGCCGACCACCGAATTTAGTAGCGATTCGGCCAATAGTTATAAAGAAAACATTAAAATACAAGCCAAGCTCGGCCATCAATGATAATAATCGTTATTTTTTAAATGATGTGCTATTCGATCACCAAATGTGGTTAGATGAGGCATATAGTTGCCTACAAATAAAGTACCACATACAAGCCAAGCCAAGCCAATTTGACCCAGTAACTCTCCGTAGTGACCCACCAAGTACAGAGATTTTTTTATTATGCTGCTGCCTAATTAATTAGTTATCGAGAAATAAGGTATGAAATGCAGCCAGAGACCAGCCTATACTTAGCCAACTTTGACCTCAAAATATAATAGTAATAATTTCCTGGGTAATGGGCTACTGGCTCACAAAATTTGGTAAAGATCCGCCCAGTATTTAATTTAAAAATAAACTCTAGTAAAAAAGCGTAAAGAGGATCATATAATATATGTTCTCAATTGATACGGAAACAGGAATTTATATCATGAGTTTTCACTTCTGGTTTGAATAGAGAAATTAATGTTGAGATGGAATATACTCTACTATTACTTAATGAATTACATGAAATCACTTCTAGCTCCCCAATCTGTAACACTCAATTTATGACCGGAAGTGAGTAGTAATAAAATGCCGGTTCTGCGCCACTGACCCTGTACCAACTTTCCCGGTCCCGCCTGAAGCAGACAACGAGTTTCCCAGTGCCGCCTAATACACTATGCCGGAAGACACAGGGAGGAAACGAGAAATCGAGCATCGTGAACTGTCAACCCACGGTCTTTTACGACCTCCATTTTAGGGGTGAATTTGTTCCCTTTTAGGGGGTGTATTCGTTCTCTTTTATGAGCACATTTTAAGGGGTGAACTCGTTCCCTTTTATGAGCATATGTTTCAACCCTTACGAACACATAGCAGAACATAACAGATCAGATAACAGATAAGAATATGAAACACACAGCAGAACAGATAACACATAAGAGTACGTAACATAACAAGGGTGAACTCGTTTCCTTTTATGAGCATATTTTTCAACCCCTATGAACACATAACATAGCAAGGGTGTACTCTTTTTCAACCCCTATTTTAACATAGCAGAAACTATGAACACATAGAAGAGCAGATAGCACAAGGGTGTATTCGTTCTCTTTTATGATCACTTTTTCAACCCCTATTTAAACATAGCACAGCTAATAAAAGAGCATGGCTTATTTTCCAACCCTTATTTTAACATAGCAGAAATTACAGTGAGACTATGAACACATAGCAGAGCATAAGACTACGTAACACACAACAACCTCCATTTTAGGGGTGGACTCGTTTCCAACCCCTATTGTAACATAGCATAAGACTACGAACACATAGCAGAGGTATATTCGTTTTCAACCCCTTAGCATAAGAGTATGTAACATAGCAGTTACGAACACATAACAGAGCAGATAATAAACACAACAACCTCAATTTTAGGGGTGTATTCATTCCCTTTTATGAGCATATTTCCAACCCCCTATTATAACATAGCACAGATTACATAGCAGATCTAATACGGCTTATTTTCCAACCCTTATTTTACCATAACAGAGACTACGAAACATAGCGGACATAGCACAGGGGGTGTTTGAACATAGCAGAAATTACACTGAGACTACGAACACACAGCAGACCAGAGAATACATAAAATTCATTCCCTTTTATGAGTACATTTTAAGGGGTGTACTCGTTCTCTTTTATAATTACTTTTGCAACCCCTATTTTACCATAGGAGAAATTACATAAGATTTTTTCAACCCTATTTTAAGACAATGAATAAGACATAGCGATTCGATACGTTCTTTGAACCGATTTTAATGAAACTCGGCATATGGGAAGTTTTCGACCATGCTGAGTACGAATATCATACTTATTTTTACCTGGGTCCTATAGTTTATGTGGCATACGCCCTTTCTATGACAATTTTAACCAATTTGGGTGAAACTCGGTATATGGGGGTTTTCGGACATGCTGATTACGAATATCATACCTATTTTTACCTGGGTCTTATAGTTTATGTGGGATACGCCCTTTCTATGACAATTTTAACCTATTTGGACGAAACTCGGTATATGGAGGTTTTCGAACATGCTGATTACGAATATCATATTTATTTTTACCTGGGTCTTATAGTTTATGTTGGATAAGCCCTTTGTATGACACTTAAAACCCAATCACTCGTAAACGAAGCAACATATTGAGGTGCTATTTTCACATTTAGTAATTGGTCATCAACTTCTACAAGTTCCAAAAATAATAACCATCGAGGTCGAAGGTCAACATACTTAAAACCTAATAGCCGGAAACGGAGTCAAATATTGAGGTGGTGTTTCTACATTTAGTAAGAGCTCATCAATCACTGCAAGTTTCAAAATAATGACCATCGAGGTCAAAGGTCAGAATACATAAACCTAATAACTCGAAAACGGAGTCAAATATTGAGGTGGTGTTTTCACATTTAGTAATTGGTCATCAACTACTACAAGTTTCAAAATAATGATCATCGAGGTCAAAGGTCAACATACTTAAAACCTAATAATTAGAAAACTGAGACACATATTGAGATGCTGTTTCCACATTTAGTAATCGACCACCAACTACTACAAGTTAAAAAATAATGACCATCGAGGTCAAAGGTCAAAATACTTAAAACCTAATAACTCGAAAACCGAGCCACATATTGAGATAATGTTTCCACATTTAGTAATCGGTCACCAAAGACCACATGTCCCAAAAGTGTCGACCATCGAGGTCAAAGGTCAAAATACTTAAACCTAAAAATACGAAAACGGAGCCAAATATTGAGGTGGTGTTTCCACATTTAGTAATAGTTCATCAATCACTGCAAGTTCCAAAATAATGATCATCGAGAGCTCGTAAACGGAGCAACGGATTAATTTTGTACCAAGCAGAAAAAGTGAAGGAGGAATAAATTTGAGTGGCCTATTGAATTTTGCACCAACGAGCAATCTAATTTGTAACTAGCTCAGAATTTCTGTACCTGTTTGGGTTATTCCAAATAAACGAAAAAAATAATTTGGATGGACTAACGAAAAAGAAAGCAAATATATGCCATTTTAACTAGCTGAGAATTATAGGTCTTCTTGTACTAATTAAATAAACGAAGGAATATTGTACCAATGAGAAATGTCATTTTTCTAGACCATGTTCTAATATTTAAACAAATGAAGGGGTGAATTTGAGTGACCTATTCAATTTTGCACCAACGAGAAATAACTGCGTATTTTAAATCATTTTGTGCTATTTAAAGAAACAAACAATCGGATAAATTTAACCGGCTCCGAAGTTCAAGACTATTTTGTACTCTTGAGTGAGCTTTCCAATTTTGTAGCAAGAAGGACCGTTTTTTAAACTAACTCAGAATTTCATTTCATTTTTGTAATACTCAAATTTGGATCGAGTGTTTAGTTTTGTACGAACCAGAAAAATTTGATTGGATTATTTCCTTAGGTACCAACTGGAAAAAGTCAAGTCCATTATTCAAATAAACGAAGGAATAGAGTATTTAGTTTTGTACCAACAAGAAAAAAAGAAGTGAAGTATGAATAAAATTTAGGTAGACTATTTTCTTTTGTACCAAATGGAAAAGAGAAGAAGAGCTACTTTAACTAGCTCATTATGTACTGTATAAAGAAACGAAAATTGACCATTATGTTACTTTTGAACTACTGAAATGTTCTATTTTTGTATCAATCAGAAAAAAACGAAGAAGAGCCATTTTAACAAGTTCATAATTTCTGTAACGAAAGAATAATTTCGATGTTCTACTTTTTATCCCAACGAGTAAAAATGAACTAGCTGAATATTTAAATATACGAAAGAATAAATTTAAGTGACCTATTCAATTTTGTACCAATGAGAAATGGCTCAGCAAAAGGCGAAGAAGGACTATTTTATATAATTTTACTACTCAAATAAACAATGGAGTATTTAGTTTTGTACCACCAAGAAAAAAAAGAAATTGCACCATTTTGGAGTATTCAAATACACAAAGGAATAAATTTGAGTGACTCTAAAATCAATTAAACGAAGTAATGCATTTGAGTGAGCTATTTAATTTGAAAAACCGAAGTTGAGTATTTTATACCATTTTGTATTATTTCAACAAACAAAGGAATAAGCAAAAAAAGGATAATTTTATATCATTTTAAACTAGTCTAATAAACGAAGGCATAAATATGAGTGAGCTATTTAATTTTGTAGCAACCAAAGGATCATTTTAACTAGCTGAGTATTTTCACGAAAGAACAAAATTGTACTAATCAGAAAAAGCGAAGAAGACCCATTTTAACTAACTGAGAATTTCTGTACCTTTTTGTACTATTTAAACAAACGATGGAATAAATTTGAGTGACCTGTTTTTTGTACTAACCAGAAAAATCGAAGAAGGTCCAATTTAGCTAACTCAGAATTTATATACCTTTATACTAGCTCAATGAACGAAAGAACAAATTTGGGTGTTCTACTTTTTAATACCAAACAAGGAAGGACCATTTTAACTTGCTGAGTATTTTATACCATTTTGTACTACTCAAATAAACGAAAGAAAAAGCGAAAAAAGACCTTTTTAACTAGCGCAGAATTTCTGTAACGCAAACATTAATTTGGATGGAGTAACAAGAAAGAAAACAAAGATATGCCATATTAACTATTTAAATAAACGAAGGGATAAATTTAAGTGATCTATTCCATTTTGTACCAAGGAGAAATGCCATTTTTATCTAGCTTAGAATTTCTAGTGCATGTTGTATTATTTAAACAAAACGAAGGGCTAAATTTGAGAAAGCGAACATAAATCATTTTACTCAAATTTGGATGGAGTATTTAGCTTTGTATGAACCAGAAAAAAGTGAAGAAGAACCATTTTAACTAACTCAGATCTTTATACCATTTTGTACTACTCCAATAAATGAAATTTTATTTTTGTACCAATCAGAAGAAAATCAAAGAAGGGTCATTTTAACTAGCCAAGCAGAAAAAAAGGAAAGAATTAACACTTTGTACTAATCAAGTAAACGAAGGTATAAATTTGTACTAACCAGAAAAGGAGAAGAAGGATCAGCATTCTATACTTTTTGTGCCATTTATTGGGGTGTCCTATTTCCTTTTGTACCAACGAGAACCATTTCTAACTGGCTTAGAATTTTATGCCTTTTTGTAAAATTTGTATCAAACCGAAAAAAGCAAGGAAATACCATTTTAAATAGCTCAGCATGTTATAACTTTTTGTGTTTTTGGTCTACCCAATTTCTTGACCATATTGTACTATTTAAACAAAGGAATAAATTGGTGTGACCTATTCACTTTTGTTACAAGCAGAAAAAGGAAAGAACTAACATTTTGTACTAATCAAATAAGCGAAGGAATAAATTTGAGTGGCTTAAGCAAAGGAGGTTAATGGTAACTAGCCTTTTTGTGCTATTAAATTTGAGTGACCTATTGAAGAATGAATAAATTTTGTTTGCAATTAAAAAAGCGGAGAAGGTCTACTTTCTGTACCAACCATAGAAAAACAAATTTGTTTGACCTATTCACTTTTATAGCAATCAGAAAAAGCACGAAAAAAAGGGAAGAAGGTTCATTATAACAAGCTAGGTATTTTTATACCATTTTGTATTACGGGTGGTCTATTTCATTTTTGTAACAATCAGAAGAAAAGCTCAGAATGTTATACCTTTGTGGTGCTACATTTTGTATTATTTTTGTGTCATCCAGAGAACAATTTAAATTGACTCTCACTGACAATTTAGTTGCCGGGAATTCAGTATTTTAGCTCTAACTATTATTTACATGTGCTAGTCCGATGTTTGTAATATTACAATACTACAAATTGATTCATTTAACAGTTCAAGTTCTTCTATTCTTACACAATTAAATGCATATGCTACAGTGGGCTCAGTGTCCATTTACAGAATTAAATAATTGTTTATCTTTCTCTAAAAACATTTCTACTATTTCTTTGATATAATAATCACACTCTGTAATGTATTCATACACCAAATTACATTTTTTCTCCAAAGCATGAGTGTTCTTAATATTGCAACCTGTAAAATGCTTCTTTAAATAGAGTTTATAGATTTTCTCTCTCATTTCACGTTTAATTAAGATCGTCCACACCTTTTGTAATAATTCGTAATCATACCGCAGCAAACAGTGGTGATCTTTTTCATTTTCATTATGTTCAGAACATGCTTCACATAATAATACTGAATTTGGAGTGTACTCACTAAATAATTGTATAACACATGTATCACTAATACTTTGACTAGTACACTCGCACTCATTAGCTTCCACTTCAAAACAGTTAATATATTAAAACACTGTCATCATCACTTTCAGGGAGTATATCATCATTATATCTATCGTAGCGTCTAAAATAATGCACTTGTTCTATTTCTTGTGTTGGATATATGATTCTCACTTTATCACGTAATTCATCTGGCAAATCAGGGTCAGACGGGTGAATTAACAGTATAGGTTTTTCGTTTTCACGCTGAATTTCTTTTTCTCTAGGTGAAACATAAACTATCTCCATGCTCTTGAGCAGAAACAAATCAAGTGTGATACATCTATTTATATATCTACAATAAAAGTATTCTATGCATTCTTCGTGTTTAATAATATGTTTCAAGGCTATATAGCATCATGATGTATGTTCTATTATTTTCCAAATATACTCCATAAACTTATAGTCCATTATAATAAAATACATAAATGCAAAAATATATATTTGTCTTTTTGCACTTAGAGGAGGAAAGAAAGTTTAAAAAAAATAATTGAATCGTTGAGCAATTGACAGTACCTTAGGACCCTCACTATACTAGCAATACAACTGTTAGGTAGCGCATTCGTAACTTTGCTTAAATATTTGCAGCACTCTTTATAGATGGTGTGGAACATGGAACTTTGAAAACTTTTCTTACTTTGATATGATCTCTTCTTCTGCTGTGATTCAAATTGGCCAAGCATGTTGTTTCTTCTTTTTTCTTTAGAACGCTAATTGCTATGGAGTCTGTTCTACACAATTATGACGCAATTCTGGTTTGTTAAATCTTACGTTAAAATATTTTATAAACCTTACTTAGTGACGGTAGATTCAATTTAAATTGTTCTCTGGATGACACAAAAATAATACAAAATGTAGCACCACAAAGGTATAACATACTGAGCTTTTCTTCTGATTGTTACAAAAATGAAATAGACCACCCGTAATACAAAATGGTATAAAAATACCTAGCTTGTTATAATGAATCTTCTTCCCTTTTTTTCGTGCTTTTTCTGATTGCTATAAAAGTGAATAGGTCAAACAAATTTGTTTTTCTATGGTTGGTACAGAAAGTAGACCTCCGCTTTTTTAATTGCAAACAAAATTTATTCATTCTTCAATAGGTCACTCAAATTTAATAGCACAAAAAGGCTAGTTACCATTAACCTCCTTTGCTTAAGCCACTCAAATTTATTCCTTCGCTTATTTGATTAGTACAAAATGTTAGTTCTTTCCTTTTTCTGCTTGTAACAAAAGTGAATAGGTCACACCAATCTATTCCTTTGTTTGTTTAAATAGTACAATATAGTCAAGAAATTGGGTAGACCAAAAACACAAAAAGTTATAACATGCTGAGCTATTTAAAATGGTATTTCCTTGCTTTTTTCGGTTTGATACAAATTTTACAAAAAGGCATAAAATTCTAAGCCAGTTAAAAATGGTTCTCGTTGGTACAAAAGGAAATAGGACACCCCAATAAATGGCACAAAAAATATAGAATGCTGATCCTTCTTCTCCTTTTCTGGTTAGTACAAATTTATACCTTCGTTTACTTGATTAGTACAAAGTGTTAATTCTTTCCTTTTTTTCTGCTTGGCTAGTTAAAATGACCCTTCTTTGATTTTCTTCTGATTGGTACAAAAATAAAATTTCATTTATTGGAGTAGTACAAAATGGTATAAAGATCTGAGTTAGTTAAAATGGTTCTTCCTCACTTTTTTCTGGTTCATACAAAGCTAAATACTCCATCCAAATTTGAGTAAAATGATTCATGTTCGCTTTCTCAAATTTAGCCCTTCGTTTTGTTTAAATAATACAACATGCACTAGAAATTCTAAGCTAGATAAAAATGGCATTTCTCCTTGGTACAAAATGGAATAGATCACTTAAATTTATCCCTTCGTTTATTTAAATAGTTAATATGGCATATCTTTGTTTTCTTTCTTGTTACTCCATCCAAATTAATGTTTGCGTTACAGAAATTCTGCGCTAGTTAAAAAGGTCTTTTTTCGCTTTTTCTTTCGTTTATTTGAGTAGTACAAAATGGTATAAAATACTCAGCAAGTTAAAATGGTCCTTCCTTGTTTGGTATAAAAAAGTAGAACACCCAAATTTGTTCTTTCGTTCATTGAGCTAGTATAAAGGTATATAAATTCTGAGTTAGCTAAATTGGACCTTCTTCGATTTTTCTGGTTAGTACAAAAAACAGGTCACTCAAATTTATTCCATCGTCTGTTTAAATAGTACAAAAAGGTACAGAAATTCTCAGTTAGTTAAAATGGGTCTTCTTCGCTTTTTCTGATTAGTACAATTTTGTTCTTTCGTGAAAATACTCAGCTAGTTAAAATGATCCTTTGGTTGCTACAAAATTAAATAGCTCACTCATATTTATGCCTTCGTTTATTAGACTAGTTTAAAATGATATAAAATTATCCTTTTTTTTTTGCTTATTCCTTTGTTTGTTGAAATAATACAAAATGGTATAAAATACTCAACTTCGGTTTTTCAAATTAAATAGCTCACTCAAATGCATTACTTCGTTTAATTGATTTTAGAGTTGACACAAATTATAAGTCACTCAAATTTATTCCTTTGTGTATTTGAATACTCCAAAATGGTGCAATTTCTTTTTTTTCTTGGTGGTACAAAACTAAATACTCCATTGTTTATTTGAGTAGTAAAATTATATAAAATAGTCCTTCTTCGCCTTTTGCTGAGCCATTTCTCATTGGTACAAAATTGAATAGGTCACTTAAATTTATTCTTTCGTATATTTAAATATTTAGCTAGTTCATTTTTTCTCGTTGGGATAAAAAGTAGAACATCGAAATTATTCTTTCGTTACAGAAATTATGAACTTGTTAAAATGGCTCTTCTTCGTTTTTTTCTGATTGATACAAAAATAGAACATTTCAGTAGTTCAAAAGTAACATAATGGTCAATTTTTGTTTCTTTAAACAGTACATAATGAGCTAGTTAAAGTAGCTCTTCTTCTCTTTTCCATTTGGTACAAAAGAAAATAGTCTACCTAAATTTTATTCATACTTCACTTCTTTTTTTCTTGTTGGTACAAAACTAAATACTTCGTTTATTTGAATAATGGCCCTTGACTTTTTCCAGTTGGTACCTAAGGAAATAATCCAATCAAATTTTTCTGGTTTGTACAAAACTAAACACTCGATCCAAATTTGAGTATTACAAAAATGAAATGAAATTCTGAGTTAGTTTAAAATTGCTACAAAATTACTTCTTGCTACAAAATTGGAAAGCTCACTCAAGAGTACAAAATAGTCTTGAACTTCGGAGCCGGTTAAATTTATCCGATTGTTTGTTTCTTTAAATAGCACAAAATGATTTAAAATACGCAGTTATTTCTCGTTGGTGCAAAATTGAATAGGTCACTCAAATTCACCCCTTCATTTGTTTAAATATTAGAACATGGTCTAGAAAAATGACATTTCTCATTGGTACAATATTCCTTCGTTTATTTAATTAGTACAAGAAGACCTATAATTCTCAGCTAGTTAAAATGGCATATATTTGCTTTCTTTTTCGTTAGTCCATCCAAATTATTTTTTTCGTTTATTTGGAATAACCCAAACAGGTACAGAAATTCTGAGCTAGTTACAAATTAGATTGCTCGTTGGTGCAAAATTCAATAGGCCACTCAAATTTATTCCTCCTTCACTTTTTCTGCTTGGTACAAAATTAATCCGTTGCTCCGTTTACGAGCTCTCGATGATCATTATTTTGGAACTTGCAGTGATTGATGAATTATTACTAAATGTGGAAACACCATCTCAATATTTGGCTCCGTTTTCGTATTTTTAGGTTTAAGTATTTTGACCTTTGACCTCGATGGTCGACACTTTTGGGACATGTGGTCTTTGGTGACCGATTACTAAATGTGGAAACATCATCTCAATATGTGGCTCGGTTTTCAAGTTATTAGGTTTTAAGTATTTTGACCTTTGACCTCGATGGTCATTATTTTTTAACTTGTAGTAGTTGGTGGTCGATTACTAAATGTGGAAATAGCATCTCAATATTTGACTCCATTCTCGAGTTATTAGGTTTAAGTATTTTGACCTTTGACCTCGATGGTCATTATTTTGAAACTTGCAGTGATTGATGAGCTATTACTAAATGTGGAAACACCACCTCAATATTTGACTCCGTTTCCGGCTATTAGGTTTTAAGTATGTTGACCTTCGACCTCGATGGTTATTATTTTTGGAACTTGTAGTAGTTGATGACCAATTACTAAATGTGAAAATAGCACCTCAATATGTTGCTTCGTTTACGAGTGATTGGGTTTTAAGTGTCATACAAAGGGCGTATCCAAGATAAACTATAAGACCCAGGTAAAAATAAATATGATATTCGTAATCAGCATGTTCGAAAACCCCCATATACCGAGTTTCATCCAAATAGGTTAAAATTGTCATAGAAAGGGCGTATCCCACATAAACTATAAGACCCAGGTAAAAATAGGTATGATATTCGTAATCAGCATGTCCGAAAACCCACATATACCGAGTTTCACCCAAATTGGTTAAAATTGTCATAGAAAGGGCGTATGCCACATAAACTATAGGGCCCAGGTAAAAATAAGTATGATATTCGTACTCAGCATGGTCGAAAACCCCCCATATGCCGAGTTTCATTAAAATCGGTTCAAAGAGCGTATCGAATCGCTATGTTACATAGATATTCATTGTCTTAAAATAGGGTTGAAAAAATCTTATGTAATTTCTCCTATGGTAAAATAGGGGTTGCAAAAGTAATTATAAAAGAGAACGAGTACACCCCTTAAAATGTACTCATAAAAGGGAATGAATTTTATGTATTCTCTGGTCTGCTGTGTGTTCGTAGTCTCAGTGTAATTTCTGCTATGTTCAAACACCCCCTGTGCTATGTCCGCTATGTTTCGTAGTCTCTGTTATGGTAAAATAAGGGTTGGAAAATAAGCCGTATTAGATCTGCTTGTAATCTGTGCTATGTTATAATAGGGGGTTGGATATATGCTCATAAAAGGGAATGAATACACCCCTAAAATGGAGGTTGTTGTGTTTATTATCTGCTCTGCTATGTGTTCGTAACTGCTATGTTACATACTCTTATGCTAAGGGGTTGAAAACGAATACTCATCTGCTATGTGTTCGTAGTCTTATGCTATGTTAAAATAGGGGTTGGAAACGAGTCCACCCCTAAAATGGAGGTTGTTATGTGTTACGTAGTCTTATGCTCTGCTATGTGTTCATAGTCTCACTGTAATTTCTGCTATGTTAAAATAAGGGTTGGAAAATAAGCCATGCTCTTTTATTAGCTGTGCTATGTTTAAATAGGGGTTGAAAAAGTGATCATAAAAGAGAACGAATACACCCTTGTGCTATCTGCTCTTCTATGTGTTCGTAGTTTCTGCTATGTTAAAATAGTGGTTGAAAAAGAGTACACCCTTGCTATGTTATGTGTTCATAGGGGTTGAAAAATATGCTCATGAAAGGAAACGAGTTCACGCTTGTTATGTTACGTACTCTTATGTGTTATCTGTTCTGCTGTGTGTTTCATATTCTTATCTGTTATCTGATCTGTTATGTTCTGCTATGTGTTCGTAAGGGTTGAAAAATATGCTCTGAAAAGGGAACGAGTTCACCCCTTAAAATGTGCTCATAAAAGAGAACGAATACACCCCCTAAAAAGTGCTCATAATAGGGAATGAGTCCACCCCTAAAATAGAGGTCATGAAAGGGAACGAGTACACCCCCTAAAAAGTGCTCATAAAAGGGAACAAATTCACCCCTAAAATGGAGGTCGTAAAAGACCATGGGTTGACGGTTCACGATGCTCGATTTCTCGTATCCTCCCTGTGTCCTCCGGCATAGTGTGTCAGGCGGCACTGGGAAATTCGTTGTCTGCTTCAGGCGGGACTGAGAAAGTGGGTAGACGGTCAGTGGCGCAGAACCGGCATTTTATTACTACTGAAGTGACTGATATCTGCGACTCGTGCTTTCAGTATAAAGGTTAGAGTCGAAATAGAACATATTCTCGGGACACTTAATTGATTTCAGAAAACATCTTCTAGCTATTTAGTATAGTTTTAATCTGTTGTGATCATCACTAAAATCGGAAATAGTTGCGTTTTGCTCTCAGAAGTCATGGAGCCAAAAGTAATAGTTAATTTTTATGTCATCCGGTTTTACCAGAATGAAAGGATGAAGCTGAAAATTGTCGTTCACACCCTTTAACGATTGCCGAAAACTGCTTATTACTATCTATTATCATTTCCGCACTCACTTCTACCACTTCCAGTTGGCGAATCACCTCCATTAACGAACTCCCTCGAGAGTAATCACTCTACTTATTTATTGCAAAAATTCAGCATTAAAGTTTTGCATTCATCCAAAGTTATTGGATGAAGTAACGGCCGCACGTATGTATGTACTAATATCGATAAGATCCACTAAGTGATCCCAATAAATTCTTCATATATCCCTGCCGAACACACACACACACTAGCATATGTACTTACTAAAATATACCTGCTAGTTTCCACACGCTTACGCCGGAAACTAGAAACAGAGCGAGAGAGAGAGAGAGAGAGAGAATCTTATTGTACCTTTATATTGAATACACCTTTACTCACAAACTTAATTAAAAAAAGAAAAAGAAAAAAGTTGTAAATGAAACTTTCAAAAATTGGTACCACTGCTGCGTCTAACAGATTAAATTCTTCCATAATGATTGATTCGTAATATGATGTATATGTGTTTCCTAATGGTAGTATAACAAAACGCCTTCAAATTGATCACAAAATAAAAAGTGAAAATTATTTGTCAATTTTTTTAAATAGGCATTTCGGGAACAATCTACAATAACAATATCTGCAAATAAAAATTAATATACTTCACGCTTTCCAGAGGTGCAAGAGAGCTTCGGATAGAGTTTTGTTTTAAAATCATAAAGAGGTGTAAATAAGTCTTAAAATTTTACTTCATGTGTTCATTTCACAAACATGAAAACCAAGAAAAGTAGTTACAACATTGTAAACGTGTTAGTTAATGCTGCTGATCGTTGAAACTAAAACCAATAGTTAAGTTGTGCATTTCGATACGCACAACCTGATTTTTCTCAAGTTGTATATTTTGTTCATGAAAAGAAAAATATTCAATCATAACATTAGCACATAATTCATTTAATGGTGGACACTGTTTTGATTCAAGATCTACGACATTATCTAACAAAAATAGTTTCTTGATCCAAATGTATTTCTCTGCATCTTTACAATAAAAGTCTGCATCTTGCAAACAATCGATATACAAGGTTACGTATATCTAACACAGTATATCCGTTTTTATTATTCCAAGTTAGTCCATGTAAGTTTGGTGTTAACCAATAAATGTGTTTCTGACATCCTACAGATAATTGATTGTATTCAATCGGAGATTTTACTAAACAATGGAAATATAGTGTATCATCACATGCAGTTAAACAATATTCACTAGTAATAAATTAAATATTTGAAACCTTAAAATCCTGTATGTCAATAACGTATTCATTAACATATGGTGAAATGTCATGTTTATGATTCAAGAGAAACGGAATTATCTGTCCCACAAATTCCATGTTGTTCAAACATTCTCGCGTTTATTCGTATAAATTTTATGTTTGAAATTTCACTGATGTTCTTGAAACACTCCAAACAAATCAATAAGGGTTATTTCGTTAGATAAATGCCGTACAGCAAAAGTTCCAAAATCATGAAGAATTAAAAACTGGTGTTGAAAATTCAACGTGCATTGTTCACAGAAAATAATATTTAAACATAAGTATATATTTTTAGTTTTTAAAACACACAGTCCACTAATATTATTGTCACTACATGATACGCAAATATAATCAACACCACCAGCGATATGAGAATACATCTTTCTTTCAAACACAATCACTTCAATCAAGAAATCAGTTTGGGTACAGTTTTTCACTAATAAGAAAACTATTTACATGAACAGTCACTTTCTTCCTTTTCAATACCCTTCCTTCTTTACATTCAAAAATTCTTACTAATTCGCTCATAAAATTATCGCCATTTTCTTCAATTAAATCAAAAAATATTTTATAAAAATTTTGCTGGCTAAATATCTCAATAGTATGTGTTCTTGCACATACATAAAATATGGCTTCCACTTTGACGTCCAACAGGGATTTCAGCGCAAGTTCTTCTAATTTCTCTGGACTCATAAATAAGCAGTCATGTAACATTTGATTTTCCAATGCACACCCACAGCAAATTAATATTTTGTCAGTGTTCCATTTACTAAGGGCATGAACTATACATTCACGGTCCACGTTTCGAGTACTACATAAACAGTTTAAACTCCAGTATCTTGCTGTTGATCCTCTTAATAGCAATGGTGATGCAGGCTACGATGGTGACACCGTTGCAGATGGTATCTCGGGTTTTTCCAATTACTCTTCTTCATCTATCGATGATGAATAAATTTCATCATACGAAGATGATATGTATACTGCTTCAACGGAGTCAATCCGACTTAACCTTCTTCCTTCCCGCAAGAGAAGATGATAGCCTTTCCTCGCCGTTAAGTTCGCTGAAAACCAACTTTTGTACTTGAGCCCTAGCGGAATACATACAACAGTCTTCTGAAACGCAGTATTTAAGCGTTTGCGTCACAACAAAATGGCATTCTAACAACAACAATACAACAACTTCCCCTATTCATTTACCATTTACGTGAACATTGCAACAACATTCTTGTCAAGAATGAATTCTTGTCAAATGTTCTAAGCAATCAAACAAAATAATAAAACATCTGTGTACGTGACCATTCAAGGTCGAACTACTTTCTTGAATATAATAAAAACAATGTTCACTTCTCTCACTCCAACCTACCACATTCTCGAATACAAAGAATAAAGGAAATCGCCATGTCAATGACCCTAATTTATTACACATACAACCATCTGTGCCAAAATTTCAACCATTGTTCACACTTGTACACGTGCATGCTAGGTCAAGCTACTTCTCTGATTTAACCGGCATAAACGTGGGACGTAAAACTCAAATATTTCATTTAATTTTTTACTTGTCTGATAACAAAGGACTATTGTAAAGATCAACCCTAATTTGCATAACAAAGAATGGCTATTACGAACCACTACTACTAAACTTTACTTAACCAAACTTATTTTTTTTTTTTTTTTTTTTGAAACAACACGACATTTTGTTCTCAAAAACTTAATAGGAACCTACCTATAACGAGACCTTTAACTTTCAATACACTTTTCTCTAATTATATATGTCAAGATAATATTCGTTGCGCTACATTATTTACATACGAAACGGATTCGATTTCGTGGTGATTTGCTCCTTCATGTTTCATTTACTTTCTTGCTGTCTACTTCATTCATTCATGGATCCTCCATAATTTTTATTAATTTACAATTATTTATTGATATTATAATTTAACTGTTAAAAAAGAACGATACTGATGTAGCTTTAAACATTTAGTTTATGTGGAATAATGTGTAGGTTGTTGTCTTCTTACAGAAGTGATGCGCTAAATCCATCAAACCTAAGTAGCAATTCTGTCCATATTTGAATATCCTAATAGATAAAATAAAACGTGTTAGAAGCAAAAAAGTAGAAAGTAAATGCGTCACGCTTTGCTTAAATTCTTTAGACTGAATACACTTCCAATCTGTCAATAAACAATACAAGAGTTTCCACTCACCACACAGAAATTAACAGGTTTTGACTTTCTTGCGAGAAAGTAACTTTTCTGTTTTGTTTAAAAATACTAAGTGTATTCTTAATATACGATTACGGAGTGTTTGTGACATATCAGAATAATTTACTACAAAACTGGCTTACAGGGCGGCTTGGCACTTTGTTCGTTGTACTGACAAGTATAGAGTCAAATTGTTTTCCTGCCCACTTTCGTTCATCTCTCATCTCTTGGAAGGATTGAGCTAATAATATATGAAGCATTGCTCAAGTATGTTGTTAGATGAAAACTAGGCCCTCTAATTGGATTTAATAGATCTTATTTTTACACAACCGGCAAATTCTTCATCTACATCCGAACCAGGTATAGTATAATCTACCTCAGATTCAGAACAGACAGGGTGCCCCATTTGTCAGAACTATTTCAAAATTCAGAAAGAGAAGGAGGAGTAACTGACTTGGTATATCAACCTAGTCTAATTGTTCCGGATCTATTGATGTTTATTTTATTAATGCGTTGTTCTCTTCTGGCAATAGTAAGTTAGGTCGCTTATCCCCTGCTTGATCCGGGATTTGCAAATGGGATCTGAAAGGAAGGATCCAGAGGATGCAGGAACTTCCTGTTCCTCCCTATAATCATCCGTGGCGAGATCCTCCCCATGGGCGGTATCCGACCACAAGGTCTTCTGGTAGATTTTGACCTGCATCCCTTGAACATATGCTTATTAGCGATATGCTAATCTCCCGGTAGGGTTTGTAACTGTTAATTTACGGAATTCACCTTGGTACCATTTTTTTATGCCACTCGAATATTGAAAGTCCCAGTAATATCTATCCTGCTGAGGGATATCAACCTTCATGGTACCTAGCCTAATTGAGCGCCATATGAAAATGCAACATCGAAGATTGGTAGGCTGTCAACTGCCTGGTTAACTACTACTGTTAGGTGTTCTTTACCGGTCGCTAAAGCAGTACTAAGATATTTCTCATTAATATGCAGTTGACATAAAGAATTAGTTAATTTAACCAAATCAGTAGTTTCAGCGTGTTCGTTAGCCAGCGCTTCGGGATAGACACTATGGTTTCTTGAGGGGAGAACGATTGTGAAGTCCCCTCCCTTGGAGTCGAATTTTGATTAGTAGGTTTGTCACTTCCGGGTGTTTAACAATTTTAGTAGTCGAAGTAAGGTTCCCTAGACAGTCCAACTCATGTGAGTTGGCTGTACCTAATGCTAAAGTTGCACAAGGGTGATTAGGTGAGTGAGGTCGAACATGATGGGGGAAGCATTATCTTAGCGTCCTCTTCAGGACTCACAGTAACCTGCGCTTGAATGGACCTAGTAGAACTCACACTCACAAACTGTTCCCTGCACTAGGTAGCCTCCTGGCCGTTCAGTGACACCGACAGGTCGTTAGGAACCGAATGCAATGTGGTGGAAGTCACGGGGGAGGTGAATTTCGGGATATTATCCTTCCAAATTCTGGGGTTCCTCCGTATTGGTGCATCCCTTTCCGGATATGCAGTGATCCTATTTACTGTCAGTTCTAATGACTATCAATAATTTTCCGTAAGATTAGGGTGTAACACTCCTAGCGCATCCACTTGCTGAGATGAGCAGCAAGAGTGGGTACTCTCAAAGTTCGGGGAGAGGGAAGAAGTTTGCTTCTTCCGTCGTCTACGTTGTTTACGCCGTCGAGATCGATTGGATAATCTTGAGGCTTGCTTCGCTTCGCTAATTGTATTTGAATTATCCAAACTGTTGGCGTCATCATCTCGGGAACTTGTCGTCTGTTGCGTGCACTCTGAGCGTAAAGAGTTGACTTTGTAATGTTTACTAGAGCGTTTACGGTAGTTATAACTTGACATAGTTCGAGTAGCAGTGTTCGGGATCGGATCTACTTGATTGTCAGAACTTCCATACCTACGTCCCCACGGATATTGCTTTTGCGTATTCCTTCCTTGTATGCGTTCATACTTGACATGGTTACGGGGAACCAATTCGAACTTAGTGGATTTAAAATTCCGTTTATCTCTTTTCTTCGCTGTTTTTTTTCTTCTTTTTGTTGAGGGCAGTTCAAACTAAAGCTTTTGAGCACTATTTCCATATGCGTCAGCAATGACAAGATAATCCCGCATAATTGTTAAGACATGCCTTTGTAAACAATCCATCCCAAGTATTTCTGAACATGAACAGTACTCAAGCGGAACTAATGCAAAATCTAAATATCGCCGCATAATGTTGTTGAAATGATCCGTAAAGTAGTATGAAACACGTATTGCTCATAACAACTTGCTAGTTTTAGTTCCGACCCTTTTGATCTGGTACAACCGTTTGTAAACTGGCGGTTTAAATACTGTTTATGTACGGAATCGACCCGCGATAGAGAGGTTTCTGTTGCACTGTCTATCAATGCAGAGCCCCACTTTGGCCCTATCCATATTTTTAGGGTGCACAAATCTCCTCCTCCACTGCCAATACCATAATTGTTAAAAATCCGATTTCTGTACGGTAGGAGGGAGCGCTTTGCATGCTCAGCTCCGATGTAATCCGATGAAAAATGAGACACAAGAACGTACGAGGGTTCATTGGCGCGCTTCAGCGCTGGTTAATCTATTCTCTCGTTTCTCCACAGTATTTCTGGGTATTCTCTCATGTATATGGAGCGTTTTGCAAGTTCCAATTTCCTAAGAAAATCCACACATTCATCCAGATATTTCAAGTCTTCAACCCCAAGTTTTAATTTCTTTACAAGATCTGGCCGCTGACCTGCTCTAAGGTTATGCATCATTCATTCTTATCTAAATGTCCACGAATAAGTTTGAGATCTTTCATTAGTCTGAAAATGAAAGCCAAATTATACACGCATGCGTTCTGTCTTTTATTTTCTATAGCATACACAAGATTAACACGGTAATGGATAGATGGGAACGCTAATTCTATTTTACATTTTAGTTCTGAATAGGTAAGCAGTAGGCTGGTTTGCTACTTCCACTAAATACCACGCAGTGGCTGGACTTGTTAAAAGAAGAGAAAGTAATCTGCCATTTCTTTGGATGTCCAGCCATATATGCGTGCCATGAGTTCTTTGGATGATAGAAACACTCACACAGCCTCATATTTACCTACTGAAAATAACGAGATTTTCACACCCGGATAAATACGATATGCTGGCGAATGAGTCTCCGAGCTAGTTGTGTATGGACCACCTTCAGGTAGTGGGAATTACCGATTTCATTTTAAGTATAAATATGTGATCTTAGGTTTTTCTAAACTAGGCTGAGACGAAGGCTCTGTAACTGGACTAGTTTTAAATTATCTTTCAGATTTTATACTGATGTTATCTTTGTGATCCTGATTAGTATCCTGAACTGACCTTTTTTTGACTGCAAACAATTTCCTTTGAATCACTCTCATACGGAGAGAAATCAGTTTTCCTATCCTCTGACTTGTCTGTGGGAAGCTCGATTTCTGCTGAGATCGTCGCGGGATCCCACCTGCTTAAGTCCCTATTTTGTGACTGATATTCTCTACTTTGTTCCGGTCTAAATCCTGTATTCCCTAACGTGCTGGCCCCACTATTTGTGAGCGAGCCTGCACTACTAGGTGGAGAAGTAAGCACTATTTTCAGGGATAATACTGTCCATTTTCCTGATACTTTTTCACTTCATTGGTGGCTTGTGATTAACTAGTACAACCTTTTGAACTGGTATAAGGTGCACATAATAAACTACTACTAGGCCTGGCATTATTTTTGTTCTCAACAGTACTTGACGAAGGAGAATAGAGTGAAGAAGATTTTAGTTTCTCGATCATTTTAAACGCACTATTGGCGGCGCATATTCCGCATATTAAAATATCTTTCCAATAGTACGTATGACTGTTGTTTGCTTCTTTCCTTTGCTCTTCCCGGGTAGAACGATGAATGGAAGAAATGTCTTTCATTTACCTTATCCATTGCAACTGAAGATCTTGCTTCAATGCCAAGATTTTCGTTATCATTTTCTTTGGTGTCCTTAGTGAGCATAAGATCTCGTGCTGTTCTCTGGGGGGTTGATGCTACAATGGGGTCCCAATTGGAATATGTAAGGTCATCTTCTGGACTCCACGTAGATAACGATGTTTCTTCATTACTCAACCAGCTGAAAATTAACTCTTGGCTACTTCTGTGGAAATGCTCTATTTTTCCCCGGAGAGAAACTCTTTCTCAACTTGTAATCGGTTCAATTCATATCCCAAAAGAGATTCCATGACAGTATTAGCATTTTAGGGTTTGGAAGTACTAACGTTTCCATCCTACCATCTAACTCGCTTAACTACATCAAGAAGATTATATATGCTTTCTAGGTGCGCCAGTTTTTCTTCCAATGACAAATTTACAGAATTAGTTTCGTCACTAGCCTTCGTAAAAATTTAAGGTCAGTGTTCGTTTCAATTCTGATTACTTTTGGAAACCTAAAGTCCGTTTGGACACTAGCGTCCGTTATCTGCACGGGAGAGTCAGTTTGAACCTCAATATCGAACTCCCCTATTACATTATCTGTTGATAACAAGTCCTCATTGGGAATGATCGGGTCTGCCTGAAAAAAATGTTCCTCTCGTTTCTACACCCGGATCCGAGAAATGAACCACGGTAGTCTGTACCTTATTATTGCTTTCTTTAATTAGCGGCTGTATTAAGGCTCCTATCGATGGCGATAGGTCAGCTTGTAATGATGTTCTAAGCTGTTTTACTAATTCATCGTCCTGACTTCTATTCGTGCAATATGATTTATTTTCCTTACGTTCATTTTGCACTTTCTGTTCAGAGCTTCGATACCCGTATCACTCAAGTAAGTCTTAGCTCTTAAATCCAAGTCACTAACTTCATTACTCAAAACAGTATTCAGTTCGAAGATAAATTTTTCTAACACAGGTTGAGATGCAATCTCAGATGGCTCATATTTCGCTGGAAAATAAGTCGCTTCTGGACTGATAGGTGTACGCGAAGAGAATAAGTTGTGTTTGCTACTATGGGATTTAGTATGGGATTTATTTCCTGTAGTTCCAGTTTTGGTTTCTTTCTGATGAACTAGGTTCGAATCCATGTTAGGGGTAACGTCTGGCGTAGATGCTTACTCAACACTTTTCCAAGACCGACCTCACTACCTATAATTAATTTTGCTACTTCTACTTCGTTTTGTAAATTATTTTCATTTCTTAAATATCTAGCATTCATTCCAGGCGGGGTATCCTTTATTTCGGAGTCAAGCATTAAGGTTCTAAAAAATGGAACCCGTTTTTCACTTCTTTGAGCTTAATGAAACACTGGTCCTGCAGGGATAGAAGCAGCTAGAGGGGTTGTTTCGCAGCCAGTCACAGGCGGTTCTTGCACGTCCGAAGTCGGAGTGGGAGGATCTCAACATAAAGTTCTATAACACGTAGCGATATACATCGGTACATAACTATACACCCACCGGCAGAATTCAGGAGGAGCATATTCTTTTGCCTAACTTTATTGCGGAATAATCAATAGACACATTGTCATATTTATCCCACATATAAGTGTGTTTCCATTCCTTAGAGTGAACATGGGAAATGTGATCTCCTTAGGTCGCGCCAGCGTTGCTTTATTATTTCTGCAAAACTCTTAGTTAATTTTACAATTTGTCCTTGCTATCTGTTAGTGGCTCTCAATATAACATAGTTATGATGTAACCTACTTCCTTCTATATAAGTATTATCTGTCAGGAAAGTAAATGTACACCTATTTTTCGAGTCTGGCATTCCTGCGCTCCATCCGTGGAGAGTATGAGAATTAAATCAATCAAATGTTTACTGAGGGGCAAAAAGAAAAGTCTAATCTGAATAAGACATTACAGAGGGACACAAGCTGTGAATACGAATAGTGCATAGTGTAAATAAAGGACGACACCAAAAGAGAAAGCCAGAAACAGCTCTTAAACGGAGAAAAAAGACTAAAAATTGTCGAAGTGGGAATATAAAACACAAATACAACAAATACGCCGACAACTAAACATTCACTACGGTATGGTCTTGGTGTAGTGGTTAATGTGTTGGCTTACAAATGCGAAGGACGTCAGTTCGAATCCCCAACAAGGGCTTTTTAAAAAATGTTTGTTAATAATACATACAGCTCATGAGAAGTCGTATTTAGTCTTTCGTAGCAATTATTATTGGTAATGTTTAGTACTCATAATACTCTTTCTCTTTGCATATTGCTTTTATTCTTTTCTTCATTTCGAAAGAGAAGAATATCCGAAAAAATGCCACCAAAATTCCTCTTATTTTGAATGTAAAAGCCATTTGCAATTAGTGAAGAATAAAAATTGAACGTTCCGACGTAGCTGCAGTAAAAAGAAAAGCATGGAAGTGGAGCAGATCGAATTCATACTCATGGTTATTAAAAATACAATTTCTACATGCCTTACACCTCCCGATCAAGTTTCTACGTTAGGAAGTAAGATGCTTGTGTTTAGATTAGGCTGGTCAATACTTTTTGCAAAGAGGCCCGGTTTAGCTCTGACGCACCACAGGTGCGACAAGGGAGCAAAACACTTTTTCTCTCTCCCTCTGTGTGTATATTTATCTATCTGTACATATATAACGCTATTTGTGAATGCCAGAACCACCTTAATATTCATTGAGACGAAACTTGGCACAAACATTAATTATTGAAATCTTGATGAGTTCGTTAACCAGAATAATCACATGAAATTTTTCAAAATGGCGGCCCTTCAAACTCTTATAAAGTTCCAAGGGAACCAAATTTCGCCCATAAATAGGTATTCAGGAAGTTTGAATAACTTTTCCACTTTTACTGAAATATTTGTGTGCAGGGACTTACCCTCTTTAATTGAAATATTGGACCCGATTAATCGCCTAAAGAAGGTTCACGTCCTTTCTCTACGGTCAGTTTTTTTGCAGGGGGGGGGTGTTTTCCTATCGGAACAACGCGATTATTAGTGATGATATGAAATTACACATTGAAAGTGAAGTAACTTGTGAAACGTGTTATTTGAAAGAACAATATAATAAATGTGCTTTCCCCTAACACAGAGAACTATAAATCATATATTTCGAGTTCGAGAGCGTGAATGGCGAGGAGTGTTATTTGATTTGCTTTTTAGTAACACATTGCATTGCATATAAAAGTAGGCAACACTAGTGGTAAGTAAAACTGCAACAACAATAATAATAATAATAATAACAATAACAATAACAATAATAATAATAATAATAATAATAATAGGTATTTTTTGTGGCAAGGCAATATCTTCTTCAAACGTAATGATTGTAATGCCATATCTCCCTTACAGACAAAATATTAGCAATTTATATCGAGAGAACGGGAAATTGTAGAGTGATGGAAGCAACGGTGGACAGTATCCACTCATAGTACTCAGAAAAATGAGCGATTTCAATTCAAAATGAACGAAGAGTCATTGTCATGGGAGTCATGGGGCCACGGCAGAGGCCTCTTTAGGCAAAATGTCGATAACTTATATCGATAGAACAGATGGTGATAATGGGATGGGACCAACGTTGGACACTGTGGACCCATAAAGCGCATCGAAAAAATTAGGGGGGCACCAGTCAGCCTTACTTATTTCCACATAATAATATAAAATTATATTGTCGAAATACACACACGAGTTAGCTAGTAATATTTCACATTATTATTATTATTATTATTATTATTATTATTATTATTATTATTATTATTATTATTATTATTATTATTATTATTATTATTGTTTTTATTATTAACTCTTTTCTTGGCAAGGAGACTTGTGTTGCTCAGAAAAAATAGTGGATGCGACTTCCGTGCCATTATAAAATAATAGATAATTTACATGCATGTGCACTAAATGTTACATGTTTTATTTAGACAAGGCTGTGACGTAATGTATCCCATATGATACATGGCCAAAATAGGTAGTTAAAGAACGAAAAATGTTCAAAAAAAATTATGTATCCCAAAGTATACATTGTCAAGAAAAGGGTTAACAGCGTCTTTTCATTACGTGTGCATGTTTGACACGAAACCAAAGAGAAGATCCATCATTCGTAGAAAGAATAAGAATAGCCATTTACTTTAACTGTAAAGGACGGCGAAAAATATGAAAAGAGTGACTACCTGTAGGAAAAGAAATAATACTTTCTTGCAAATGGAAAAAAAAACAAGCCAGGACAGATTCGAACTCGCATGGACCGCGCGAAAAGCCAGTGTTTACTCCACTTTTTTTTCACTGATTCACCGAACTTGTTTCAGTAACTTACTTATTGCTAATTTTACTTGCTTCACTCGTTTAATTTGCTTTTTCTAATAACTTGTAACGACAGGGACACGAACACAGAAACATCGAGGACAGCTAGAAATCATAAATGCTCTCCCGCCGGGAATCGAACCCGGGACACCATAAGCCAAAGACGCACGTGTTAGCCACTAGACCAGCGGGGAGGACACCGCTCTCTCCCTTTGTCGTTAGGGGTTACGACCACTGTATTACCAGCTATCACTTCTGTGGGTTGTATACTATGATCACATGTTTCTTCTTTGCTGGAAGAGTTAAACCTTCATTCTATGTAATACATGAGGTATTTAGACCTACATGCTCTTCATATAATGTAATAAAAGGGTCATGTTGGGAATAAGAAAAATAACATGCCTTGGACAAAACGGAAACTATTGGCATCAGAAATATTTATCTACGAGGCATGCGCAGTAGTATATTTAAGAACAGTTACTGTTTAGTTCAGTAAACGAACAAAGGGGTAAAAAACAGCAAAAATGTCGCGTCAACGAGATCGGCCAGAGTTTGACAGAGGCGGAAGCAGATGTGTAGTAATACAACTTGGTTAAATTGATAATTGATTCTTTATCCTGTAGTAGATCGTATCACAACTTTACGGGATAGCAGAAAATGACTTACTTACGCTATCATATATTAAGCTTTAATGACACGATCATATAGACACAAATGAATGTAACTGTGAGTACTACAACTTGGATTTTACGAAATCCGTTTAGATATTCAGTGGTTTGTAGGGTTGTATAAGACACAAAAAGATAAGAAACAATATAATTCTTCATACATCAGCTTCCAGTAGCTAGATACATGCAATTTCTGGTTAGATACTGAAACTGCTGAAGCAATTTAATAAATGACGTATTGCAGGATACAAAATGCTTTGCATTACTTGTTTGTTTGTAGACAGCTACTAGGTTAGTGTTCTGAGAGGTTGCGTATAAACTAAAGATACCCAATTCCGTGATTATTACTTTCCGGACTCCCGAAAGTAAAACCGGACAAATTCCGGAATTCGGAAATTTCCGATTTTGGAACAATTCCGGAATTCGGAAAAATCCGGAATTTAGAAATATCTGATTTCGTTAAAACTTTTTTTCGAAATCCGGAGTTATTCTCAATTCCGGAATTGTCTAAATTCGGGATTCTTCTCGAGTTCCGCAATTCTTCTGAATTCCGGAGTTTAACTGAATTCCATAATTTTCCGAAATCCGGAAAGTGGAAGTTACACTTCCGATAAATGAATTTATTTTGGTTAATATGAATCGTGGCGGAAATAAGTCTTTGACCAGGTAATGGCGACTGCTTTGAAAGAAATGGAGAGTATGAGAATTCAATCTGTCATATTTGTATTTTCGTGTGGGCAAAAACAAACTTGTGAACCAACGGTTTAAAAACAACTCAAGTTATTAATGTAAACTTTGCCGACATCATAAAAGAAATACGAAAGACATTTTGAATCGAAGAAATATAACACAAGTTTGCAAGCGGAGACAAAGAAACCTGACATAACCATACTAAAGACGAATCTTTTACCGCGTAGCGATCGCGGTTCAATGGTCAGGGTGCTTGTGCAAATGCACGTTGCATTTTTTTTTTTTTTGCTTTAGTATTTTTGATGGCGATTGATCGGCGATGACATACGTTTTATTATATTCAGATATTTGAATACTCGGATGTTTCAATACTTGAACTATCAAATCTTCAGGAATAATAATAATTATTATTATCTCGTAGAAGATTAAAAGCTAGGATCTAATTATTGCTCAGGTCATATCATTACAAGCAGAAACGTGACATTTGGAAAGAATATTTCGGTTTGGTTTAATGTTGCTCACGAGAAGAGGAATTTCTCATCTCGTTTCTAAAAGAAATAAAATAACATGAGAATTACCATTTTACATTCGAGACGGGACAAGGCTAACTCAACATATTCGTCTTGCTTTGAAGATGAGAATCGAAACAAGACGAAAAGTGTCGTAAACATTTCCCGTCTTGTCTCGATTCTTGAAATAGTGTATGTCCAATCTTTAAGTAACAATTGCTCTGTAGACTGAATCTCGTAGGCTATTTTGTTACATTGTATTTCAGAGCTCATTGAATTATGCTCTGTGTAGGTATTTTTGTAGCAAAGCTTTTATATTTACTTCTGTATATCCTAAAAATTAGTTTATTATATGTCTTACTGTTGCGTGATATTCAGTTATATTTATTACAGTTATTTTCCTTAAAACATACAGTAGAATACTTTCTACATGAAACTTCAATGGAAGGCTCTAGTTTAAAATGTTGGTAGTTGCAGAGGTGTGTCTTGAAGGTACGGAACCCTTTCCCGAAATCTCTACTTTTAAGTAAGTTTTGCCAAATTTTAGAGCAAGTTTAAAACTTTTAATGCCATTATTATTATTATTATTATTATTATTATTATTATTATTATTATTATTATTATTATTATTATTATACTATTGAATTTGCACGTCGAAATTACTGTATAATACGATATCATTTCTGTAATTTTACTCCATTGTATGTTATTTAATTTATTAATGGGCACTAAATTGTCTCCAGATCAATGAATAAATTAACTACAGCATGCACTTTGGTGGAAATATCATTACAGGAACATTATCGTTTCGGTCCAAACATGTTCGTGTAATGATATTTCCACCAAAGTGGATGCCGTAGTTAATTTATTTTTTGATCTGGAGAAAATTTAGTTCCCATTAATAATGGAGTAAAATTACAGAAAAGATATCGTATTATACAATAAGTTCGCCGTGCAAGTTTAATAGTATAATAATAATGATAATAATAATAATAATAATAATAATAATAATAATAATAATAATAATAATAATAATAATAATAATAATAATAATAATAATAATTTTTCATCGGTCCTGCGCGGAAAGTGAGAATTAAATCAATCACATGTGTAGTCAAGGTAAGGAGAAAAGGCTAAACTGAATAAGGCATTGAAGCGGGTCACAAGCTGGGAATGAGAATAGTGCATGGTGTAAATAAAGGACGACACCAAAAGAGAAATCCAGAAACAGCAGGTAAACGGAAAAAAGAAAAGTAGAAATTGTTGAAGTGGAAATACAAAATAGAAATACGAATAGGGATGAGCACGAGTCGAGCCTAAATTCGACTCGACTCGAGTTCAATTCGAGTCGAGTCAAAGATAATTTTCTTGAGTTGAGTTCCGAGCCAAGTCGCTGTTTTCGAGGTCGAGTTTCCAGTTGAGTCAAGTTTGATAATGTCTCGCTTGCTCGTTCAGCTCGTTTTAACTCGTTTTGAAATAATGGTCTGATTAGACTGGAAAGCGAAAGCCATGAGAAATGTAAGCAGTAATGTGGGATACTTTTAGTGTTGCTCACGACAGGGGTGCATCTCGTCTCGTAATTTTAGTGCATCTCGTGGGGCATTTTTAGTGTATCTCGTCTCGTCTAGATAACGAGAAGGGAAGAGTATTTTTATTATTATTACGAGACAGCCTCAAATGTCATAATCACCAATATAAGTATATACTGTAGTTCTTAAAATCAAAGCTGAGACCTGCACGGTCGAATTCTTGAGCCCAAGCAGAAGACCAACCCGGGTAGTGTTATCAACCGGCTCGTCTCGTATCAACTGAGCGAACAGCTCGAGTCGGCCCGGTTGGGATGAGCCGTCGGCTCGGCCCAATTGAGCCGATGACTTGAGCCGGCTCAGTTGGAACGAGCCATCCACCAGCTCAATTGTGACGATGGCTCGAGCTTTCTCGGTTGGGATGGGTCACCTACTCGGCTCATGTGAACCGGTTCGAGCCAACTAAGTTGAAACTAGTCCATCGGCACGGTTAGACTCAGCTCAACTAAGCCGATGGCTCAAATCGGCTCGGTTGGGTGAGCTATTGGCTCGGCTTACTTCTCGGTTCGGTTCGATAGTGAGTGAGATGTAAGCCGAGCCGCTCGAGCCGTTGACAAGCAAAACCCGGTCCAAGATGTTTTGAACATGTTTGGCTGAAGCCTATAAGTTTTAACAATATTTGGCTTGAGCCCGAATACTTGCCCCTTCGGAACTCAAACCCAGAACGTGACCGATGTCCTTGCCTCCTGAAGACTTCTCGACGACCGAGATCGACAGTCAATTAGCTTTCACTATTCAGATACAAACCGCATATCTCTTATACACGGTGTTGATATAATAATAATAATAATAATAATAATAATAATAATAATAATAATAATACTTACTCTACATTAAAAGTTTTATACTTGCTCTAAAATTTGGCAAAACTTACTTAAAAGTAGAAATTTCGGGAAAGGGTTCCGCACCTTCAAGACACACCTCTGCAACTACCAACATTTTAAACTAGAGCCCTCCATTGAAGTTTCATGTAGAAAGTATTCTACTGTATGTTTTAAGGAAAATAACTGTAATAAATATAACTGAATATCACGCAACTGTAAGGCATATAATAAACTAATTTTTAGGATATGCAGAAGTAAATATAAAAGCTTTGCTACAAAAATACCTACACAGAGCATAATTCAATGAGCTCTGAAATACAATGTAACGAAATAGCCTACGAGATTCAGTCTACAGAGCAATTGTTACTTAAAGAATGGACATACACTATTTCAAGAATCGAGACAAGACGGGAAATGTTTACGACACTTTTCGTCTTGTTTCGATTCTCATCTTCAAAGCAAGACGAAAATGTTGAGTTAGCCTTGTCCCGTCTCGAATGTAAAATGGTAATTCTCATGTTATTTTATTTGTTTTAGAAACGAGATGGGAAATTCCTCTTCTCGTGAGCAACATTAAACCAAACCGAAATATTCTTTCCAAATGTCACGTTTCTGCTTGTAATGATATGACCTGAGCAATAATTAGATCCTAGCTTTTAATCTTCTACGAGATAATAATAATTATTATTATTCCTGAAGATTTGATAGTTCAAGTATTGAAACATCCGAGTATTCAAATATCTGAATATAATAAAACGTATGTCATCACCGATCAATCGCCATCAAAAATCCTAAAGCAAAAAAAAAGAAAATAATGCAACGTGCACTCGCACAAGCACCCTTACCACTGAACCGCGATCGCTACGCGGTAAAAGATTCGTGTTTAGTCTGGTTATGTTAGGTTTCTTTGTCTCCGCTTGCAAACTTGTGTTATATTTCTTCGATTCAAAATGTCTTTCGTATTTCTTTTATGATGTCGGCAAAGTTTACATTAATAACTTGAGTTGTTCTTAAACCGTTGGTTCACAAGTTTGTTTTTCTCCACACGCAACTACAAATATGACAGATTGAATTCTCATACTCTCCATTTCTTTCAAAGCAGTCGCCATTACCTGGTCAAAGACTTATTTCCGCCACTATTCATATTAACCAAAATAAATTTATTTTTCGGAAGCGGAACTTTCAATTTCCGGATTTCGGAAAGTTATGGAATTCAGTTAAACTCCGGAATTCAGAAGAGTTGCGGAACTCGGGAAGAATCCCGAATTAAGACAATTCCGGAATTGAGAAAAACTCCAGATTTCGAAAAAAAATTCTTAACGAAATCAAAAATTTCTAAATTCCGGATTTTCCAAATTCCAGAATGGTTCCAAAATCGGAAATTTCTAAATTCCAGGATTTTTGTCCGGTTTTACTTTCGGGAGTTCGGAAAGTAATAATTCCGGAATTGGGTATCCCTAGTTTATACACAACCTCTCAGAACACTAACCTAGTAGCTGTTACAAACAAACAAGTGATGCAAAGCATTTTATATCCTGCAATACGTCACGTATTAAATTGCTTCAGCAGTTTCAGTATCTAACCAGAAATTGCACGTATCTAGCTACTGGAAGCTCAGGTATGAAGAATTATATCGTGTCTTATCTTTTTGTGTCTTATACAACCCTACAAACCACTGAATATCTAAACGGATTTCGTTAAATCCAAGTTGTAGTACTCACAGTTACATTCGTTTGTGTCTATATGATCGTGTTATTAAAGCTTAATATATGATAGCGTTAGTAAGTCTTTTTCTGCTCTCCCGTAAAGTTGTGATACGATCTACTACAGGATAAAGAATCAATTATCAATTTAACCAAGTTGTATTACTACACATCTGCTTCCGCCTCTGTCAAACTCTGGCCGATCTCGTTGACGCGACGTTTTTGCTTTTTTATACCCCTTTGTTCGTTTACTAAACTAAACAGTAACTGTTCTTAAATATACTACTGCGCATGCCTCGTAGATAAATATTTCTGATGCCAATAGTTTCCGTTTTGTCCAAGGCATGTTATTTTTCTTATTCCCAGCATGACCCTTTTATTACATTATATGAAGAGCATGTAGGTCTAAATACCTCATGTATTACATAGAATGTAGGTTTAACTCTTCCAGCAAAGAAGAAACATGTGATCATAGTATACAACCCACAGAAGTGATAGCTGGTAATACAGTGGTCGTAATCCCTAACGACACAGGGAGTGAGCGGTGTCCTCCCCGCTGGTCTAGTGGCTAACACGTGCGTCTTTGGCTTATGGTGTCCCGGGTTCGATTCCCGGCGGGAGAGCATTTATGATTTCTAGCTGTCCTCGATGTTTCTGTGTTCGTGTCCCTGTCGTTACAAGTTATTAGAAAAAGCAAATTAAACGAGTGAAGCAAGTAAAATTAGTAATAAGTAAGTTACTGAAACAAGTTCGGTGAGTCAGTGAAAAAAAAGTGGACAAAACACTGCTTTTTCGCGCCGTCCATGTGAGTTCGAATCTGTCTCGGCTTGTTTTCTTTATCCATTTGAGAGAAAGTATTATTTCTTTTCCTACAGGTAGTCACTCTTTTCGTATTTTTCGCCGTCCTTCACAGTTAAAATAACTGGCTATTCTTATTCTTTCTACGAATGATGGATCTTCTCTTTGGTTTCGTGTCAAACATGCACACGTAATGAAAAGACGCTGTTAATAATAATAATAATAATAATAATAATAATAATAATAATAATAATAATAATAATAATAATAATAATAATAATAATAATAATAATATGAAATCTTACTAGCTAACTCGTGTGTTTATTTCGACAATATAATTTTATATTATTATGTAGAAATAAGTAAGGCTGGTGGGTGAACCCCCCTAACTTTTTCGATGCGCCTTATGGGTCCACGGTGTCCAACGTTGGTCCCATCCCACTATCACCTCCTGTTCTCTCGATATAAGTTATCGACATTTTGTCTAAAGAGGGCTCTGCCGTGGCCCCATGACTACCTATGACAATGACTCTTCGTTCATTTTGCATTGAAATCGCTTATATTTCTGAGTACTATGAGTGGATACTGTCCACCGTTGCTCCCATCACTCTACAATTTCCCGTTCTCTCGATATAAATTGCTAATATTTTGTTTGTAAGGGAGATATGGCATTACAATCATTACGTTTGAAGAAGATAATGCCTTGCCACAAAAAAATACCTATTATTATTATTATTATTATTATATTATTATTATTATTATTATTATTAATATTATATTATTATTATTATTATTATTATTATTATTATTATTATTATTATTGTTTTACTTACCACTAGTGTTGGCTACCTTTATATGCAATGCAATGTGGTTCTAAAAAGCAAATCAAATAACACTCCTCGCCATTCACGCTCTCGAACTCGAAATATATGATTTATAATTCTTTGTGTTAGGGGAAAGCACATTTATTATATTATTCTTTCAAATAACACGTTTCACAAGTTACTTCACTTTCAATGTGTAATTCCATATCATCACTAATAATCGCCTTGTTCCAATAGGAAAACACCCCCCTCCTGCAAAAAAAAAAAAAAAAAAAAAACTGACCGTAGCGAAAGGACGTGAACCTTCTTTATGCGATTAATCGGGTCCAATATTTCATGAAAAGATGATAAGTCCCTGCACAGAAATATTTCAGTAAAAGTGGAAAAGTTATTCAAACTTCCTGAATACCTATTTATCGGCGAAATTTGGTTCCCTTGGTACTTTTTAAGATTTTGCAGGGCCGCCATTTTGAACATTTCCATGTGATTATTCTGGTTAACGATCTCTTCAAGATATTTCAACAATTAATGTTTGTGCCAAGTTTCGTCTCAATCCGCTGAATATTAGGGTGGTTATGGCATTCACAAATAGCTTTATATATATACAGATAGATAGATAAATATACACACAGAGGGAGAGAGAAAAAGGGTTTTGCTCCCTTGTCGCACCTGTGGTGCGTCAGAGCTAAACTGGGCCTCTTTGCAAAACGTATTGACCAGCCTAATCTAAACACTATGTATTATTAACAAAAAATTTTAAAAATAATCTTGCCGAGGATTCGAACTGATGTCCCTCGCATTTGTAAGCCAGCACCTTAACCACTACACCAAGATCGTGGCGTAGTGAACGTTTAGTTGTCGGCGTATTTGTTGTATTTGTGTTTTATGTTCCCACTTCAACAATTTTTAGTCTTTTTTCTCCGTTTAAGAGCTGTTTCTGGCTTTCTCTTTCGGTGTCATCCTTTATTTAAACTATGCACTATTCGTATTCACAGCTTGTGTCCCTCTGCAATGTCTTATTCAGATTAGACTTTTCTTTTTGCCCCTTAGTAAATATTTGATTGATTTAATTCTCATACTTTCCACGGATGGAGCGTAGGAATGTCAGACTCGAAAAATAGGTGTACATTTACTTTTCTGACAGATAATACATAGCTACAATAAATTACTTCACGAAATATCACTTCCGCGTGAACTGACGTATGACCAAATTAAATAAAAATGTAATGAATTATCGTCCTAGGTTAATAGAATACTTACATTTCCCCCTTCCTATCTATTTTTTCTAGAACGAATGTTGTCTATGCTATTGTGTTTTATTGTGACGCTCTGTCAGTTTACTTCCTTGAATAGGATTTGAGCGTCAAATGAAAAATGTTTTTTTGTATTCGTACTTAGTTCTATGATCTTTAGGTTCGTAGGAATATAAGTATGTATCGGGGAGATTACCATGAACCAGAGCGAATCACCTTTATCGCTATAACCAAGGCTAGGATGGGTCGCACTCAAGTAAGAGTAAAGGTTAGGGAATAAAGAACATAGAGGAAGATTGCACACCAATACTGATTTCTACTGTAAGTACTTGCCTCCTCTCGCTAACGGGACAGGATATTTAACTCTCACGCAACACAAATGTAACAGAGGTTCCGATCGAGTCGAGGACATTTAGCGGATATCACATATAAAGCTCAAAAATTCTAATAGTGCGTTAGTGCTATGCTCTAAACAATTAAGAGATAAAATTCAACAACTACTTACAGATTATACTCGTAATCTCATGTATATTTTTATAGGTTCCGCACTATTCCTGGTCATATGTCACTGTTCATTAGCTACATACTACGTTGCATATGTACTTCGACACTTATGAAAACTAATATTTTCATAATTCAGTTGGTGTAAGAAAGCAAGAGACAAACCGGTGGAAACAAAATATGCACTAATACACATAAAACACATAAAAATAAATTTAATAAAAATTAAACTCTATTTCTGGCTATGAGTAGCAGCGCTCCTCTCTCTTTCGATACACAAGCCAGGGTAAACGACATAAGGTGTATAAGGGTAGAACGTCAATACCAACGGCACCGGCCACCAACTGTTACGGTTACGTGGGGTGTAGGGTAGAGTGGTCCACCGGTTGTAAGCCGGCAGCCGAGCACTAACATTTCGGGGGCTCCATTGTAACTAAGACGTGTAATAGAAACCACACAGTGTGTGTTCGTGGCAAAGCGTTAGCACACACTATCCCGCTTAATACAACTTTCATCAAGAACTTTGACTTTTACTGAGTTAGGAATCGTTTCCCCCCCTCTCTCTCTCTCTCTCTTCTTCCAGTCAGACTCGTCTGAAATTAGTTAACATCCCGTATTTAATCTCAGATAGTCTTGTTCTCATAGAATCGCTGGTAAAGGTAAAGCTGAATGAGAAAAACGTGTGGAAGTTGTAGCTCAGATACTCATTGTCTGTACCAGTAACCACCCAGTATTTGTTCTAGTGGAGGAAAAGTTCGATTAAGAGAGAAATTTCAGAATAGTTGATATTATTACAATGATAGGATAGCTATACAGAACGAGTTCAAGAGAGGAAACATAATGGTATAAACACAAGGTTCTTACAAGTGTCATGATTAACTATTCTAACATCGTCAATGCCTATCCTTTACTCTTTGACCATTCCAAACGACTGAGTTTCATAACACGTCCACGCTTCAATTATTCCTTTAACTAGTTGCTCAAAATCGCGAAAAAGAATAAGAATCATAGAGAGAAGAAAAAGAAAACTAGTGAAAAGATACTAAAACTATTCAATCTAGACCGGAAGAACATAATAGTCTCTCTGACCAAGGCTATGTGAAGAGCGAGGCCACTTGTCAATTCTAAGTCCGGCTCTACATGTTCCAGAAAAACTCAGCGTAGCGGCTAAATTCAATCATACCTGACCAGTATCGGAGACTGTTTCGAGCACATCTATTCGTTTTGGAAGTCGATGAAAAAGTGATGACCGGAACTAATCAAGAACGTTTCCGACTCCTTACATAAAACCTGTTCCAGGTCGTTCTTGAACAGAGAGCAGTGATGGGAGATGGATGGAGGGACTCCAACAGGGAAGGAAAAGATGAGAAAATCGCAAAGAAGAGTGGTATGAGGAAGTATGAAAACTCTTCAAGCAAGCTACATAAGCGCTATTATTCCGCCTAGCGGAAAGATAAGCAATTCCAGCTAGCTTAACAGCTACAGGAATGCTTCCCCAAAGAAATCCTTGATATAATACATTTTACATAATTTTCTTTCTCTTTTAACTCTTTCTTGTTTGTAATCATCTCGTTCCACAAGAATGTCGTTGTTTTATTTAGTTACTATCCCCCTCAGCACTGAAGTCCTTCCTGTGCCTTGCTTAGCCAGAGACTTGCTTTAACCAGGTCAACATGAGTAAATTGTTCGTTTCCCGATGCGGCCATTCCCATCTTCCTCCACGTTCCCCATAAGGAGCGCGGAGTTCACTACCCACGAGTCGAAAGCCGGTTATCAGGCTTATGAGCCTAATGTAACCTTATATAGGAATAAACACTATTGGAAAGTTCTCTTTATATGAAAGAAATACGGCACATAGTTCACGAGAATACATCAGGGTACTGGATGAGGAGAAATAATAGGTCTATCCTAATTAATATTAGATAATGTTTCCAAGTTAAAGCATGGGTTTCAGTATAGATTTCCATTATAAACTTTATTCGGATTTTTGTGACTATTTGCTATCTTCTGTTGTGTTGGATTTCAATACTAATTTCTTTCTTATTGAGTCTGATACAGCCAATTTTATTACATATAATATTTCGTGTGCTATCCTGTAATGTTTGTTACGAAATTTACACTAAGTTGTCTTGAAATTATTTGACTTAGGAATTCGAATCACTATGCGTGATTATTCGCAGAATTTTCATCTCACGTTCGATGATTTACAGAAATTTTGACAAGTATTGCTTTTAGGTCCGATGCAGAACTAACATGTCAAAAAAGAACGTTGGGCCATTCGGACAGTTCAAATAGAAGATTATAAAATAATTCACTAAAATATAACAAAACTTTGTTAAACAGTAGGCTAAATCTAAAACTACAAGTAACTTAGTAGTATTGATTTAGTGTGGTATCCATAAAAGAGATGCCGCGCCTTGATAAGTGATAGTTTATTGCTTGTTTAATTAAGGATAAGGGGGAGTATCGAAGGAGGTGATGAAATAGGGTCAGGTTTTTTTTCCTGGAGATAGATGACGAAAGGAAAGGTTGAATGACCACTATGAAGGTCACAGTGGATGGTCCCTACCGCATGGTCCCTGGTTTGCAGGACCACAATGGATGACCCCTGGAAATGACCCCAGGACCCATTGCCCCCTGTGCAGGACCTATACGAACAGTATGTGAGAACTTTACAAGCTACATGTTAAAAATGTGAGAGCAGATAAAAGGAAATGGTTTCCTTCCCAGCCTTGCAGGGCCCCTGGAAATGACTTCCAGGACCCATTGCCCCTATGCAGGACCTATACGAACAGTATGTGAGCATATATAATTGATTAGAAGCTACCTGTTAAAAAGGTGTGAACATTTTTTTTATTGTTTTGTATGGCAAGCCATACTCCTTGCTAAAAAGGTGGGAGCAAATAAAAGGAAATGGTTCCCAGGACTACAGTGGTTGACTCCCAGGACCCAAGATTGCCCCTATGCATGACCCACATTATTTATTCCTACGCTTCATTAGAAGCTACCTGTTAAAAAGATGTGAGAATATATATAATTGATTAGAAGTTACCTGTTTAAAAGATGTGAGCATCCCTTGACTTGAACAACGTGAGAAGTTAAAAATAAGCCCCTCCCCCCCTCCTACAAGTATACTATGAAAAGGGTAATATTTATTAAAAATTATTTTTTTCTTACTTGTGAGCTGAAGAGTAAGTGGCATAGACATCCTTCCTTGAGAGCCGTTGAAATTGAAATGAACGAGCGAAAAGCCGTTTGGCTTGGCTTTAGTGACGTCAAGATTAACTTTGTACCGTATCAGAATGATATAACTGATTGACCTAGACTTTACTTATTTACACGAAAGAGAGATTAACTGCAATCATCTACAAACATTTGTATGATTTGAACTTAATGAGAACTCTGAATAACAATCACGTGCAAGGTTAAAAACCTTTATTATTGACAACCATGAGTGATATCTAACAGAGTTAATCACAGATGGATCACGAGTTTATGTGACCAAGTTTAAATGATATTGACGATAGAAAAAAATAAACCGATAATCACGAGAACTGATGGGTTATTGAACGCTTGACCTATTACAAACTGAACTTGTATTTGTAAATATATATAAACAATTTGGAAACGTTATTACTTAGAGATAACCAGAGAATGGCGAAAACATTTATTTTGTTATTAGAATTTAATAGTAAAAAAAATAAACTGCAACTTTAGAGATTAATACCTTGAACTGCACAATTATTATTATTATTATTATTATTATTATTATTATTATTATTATTATTATTGTATGGATTTAATGTCCACGGTGAGAACATTGAGCATGCACCACTTATATGCAATAAAGCATATGGACTTATGGGTAAAAAAAATGGTTCCACCTATACTAAATAAAGTACTTATATATAAATCCCTATGTTCCCTTTTTATATATTATAATTGTTGCTAGTGATAGTGTCTTTTATAGTAATTAATTGTATGATTTTACGTGTGTGTGTGTGTGTGTGTGTGTGTGTTTGCTATTTTTAAAAAGTTTTGTGATTTTACGTGTGTGTGTGTGTGTGTGTGTGTGTGTATGTGTGGGTGTGTGTGTGTTTGCTATTTTTAAAAAGTTTGGACGACCAGCGAAAATTGTAAGTTATTATTGTAGTTGATGTATATATTCAGACATATTCATTGACGCGCCTTTTGTACATTAATATTTAAACCTAGGGCTAACGAACAAATGTAAAATTGTAATTCACTTTAAAAGTATAACACATAATCGTTAACGTGCCACCACAGTCATTTACATTGAAACGTGAGAAAAAAGTGATTATTTGTAAAACATTTTGGCATTAATGCTACGCGTTTGTTTGAAATGCTATTTATGTTGCACGCTTACACAAAGATTAATTTTTATTATAGCAAGAATATACGGAAATAATTTTAAAATGCAATTTCCCCCTAACATATGTTGGTTACGCCTTTGTTATAATTGCACTTACGCGAAAGCGAAATAAAAATTACTGTGTGCACCTAGCACATATTGGTTGCACTTTTTACAATTGCACGTACGCGAAAGCGAAATAAAAATTACTGTGTTCACCTAACACATGTTGGTTGCACTTTTTAAAATTGCACGTACGCGAACATAAAATAAAAATTACTGTGTTGACCTAGCATATATTGGTTGCACTTTTTTAAAATTGCACTAACACGAAAGCGAAATAAAAAATTACTGTGTTCACCTAACACATATTGGTTGCACTTTTTACAATTGCACGTACGCGAAAGCGAAATAAAAAATTACTGTGTACACCTAGCACAAGCTGTTTGTACTTTTAAAATTGCACGTACGCTAATACGTCCACCAGCTTACATTTAAGAACGCATTATAAAATAGTTTGTGTTATATATAATTTCCGCGGACAAATTAGTTGCCTAGCACAAAATTTAAATTGCATATTCATTATTAAACTAAGCTAAGATGGCTATACTTGCTAACGCGCCTTTACTGGAAAACTACATGTTTTTTACTAAGCTAACCTAAAATGTTTATATTTGCTAATGTGCCTTAGTGGAAAACCACATTTTTTTTACTAAGCTCTTGTAACGTAACCGTCGCTAACGCGCCATTACTGGAAAACCATATGGTTTTTTACTAAACTAACCTAAACTGGTTATAATTGCTAACGCTACCTATCGTAACGTAACCATCGCTAACGCGCCTTTACCGTATAACCTAACTTAACGCAGCATTATTTACCTTTGATAATAATGTATAAATTAATAATTATTTTGTTTTAACTTGTTGCCACGCGTTTGCTAATACTGAATAATTGCTTTAAAATGCACACCGACTTTGCCCTACGCTGAACCACTTGTTTGCGCGGTGGTTTTACCCTGCCCTGAACCACATCGTTGCGCGACGCTTTTACCCTGCCCTAAACCACTTGTTTGCGCGGTGGTTTTACCCTGCCCTGAACCACATGGTTGCGCGACGGTTTTACCCTGCCCTAAACCACTTGGTTGCGCGACGGTTTTACCCTGCCCTAAACCACTTGGTTGCGCGACGGTTTTACCCTGCCCTAAACCACGTGGTTGCGCGACGGTTTTACCCTGCCCTGCCCTGAACACTTGTTGCCGCGGATGTTTTTTTTTCATATAAATGGACATCGACTGCTACGGCTTGAACTATTTATTGTACGCATACTTTCGTATAAATGCACGCACGCACGGGCACCAATTGCCACGCTTTTAAAACTAATAAATGTAATTAAAGCACGCATGCTTCCGTATAAATGCAGGCACGTTTTTCCAAATGGACATCGATTGCTACGGCTTGAACTATTTATTGTACGCATACTTCCGTATAAATGCACGCACGTTTTTCCACATGGAAATCGACTGCTACGGCTAGAACTAATAAATATACGCATGCTTCCGTATAAATGCAAGTATTTTTTCCGAATGGACTTGCACGGCGATACGTTTAAACTAATAAATGTAATTATTGTACACATGCTTCCGTATAAATGCACGCACGTTTTTCCACATGGAAATCGACTGCTACGGCTAGAAATTAATAAATATAAACATGCTTCCGTATAAATGCACGCACGTTTTTTTTACATGGACACCATTTGCTAAACAATTGTTTAATTTATATAAAAAATCACGTTTATATTTTAATAATAAATTAAGCACAACACATAAAATCATGTACATATATATCAAGAAAGACGAAAACCACAGGAATAGAAAGTTGAAAATATATTATCCCTAGTGGAAGCGAGCTCTTTTATGATTTTGTAAGCAGATACATACTAAATAATACATAATAAAAGCATATACATACTAAATAATTTATTGCTAAAAATATTAAACTTACCTTTCTAAATTCTTCTTATTATAACACATATCTAATGATTCCACATGAAAAGCACTTGTAAGCGGCGTGGCTGGTTACATTGGAGAGAACAGGAAGTGACTCAACTTCCTGTAGCAGTGTTGGTAAATCTTAATACTTTGTGTTTAGTTAGAGAATGGTAATGGAAGATTTTTGATTTAAACAGATTAATAAATAAGAAATCATTATGTAATGGGGAATTGTTTTTGGTATACTTTATTTACAAGCGCAGAAAAAGTATTTGTGTTGCCTAGTTTGTAAAATAAAAATAAATGAAAATGCTTTAGGTCATTTTGTATTGTAGCCTATAGGAATATGAGCCGATTCACTACCCTTTATGATATTTAGACTGCAAAACACAGACTATAATGTAACACATTTGCTTATTTTATGGATTTTGCGATGGATTATTTACGCAAACTAGAATGCGGAGACAATTTAGTAAGACACAATGTGTTAGTAACAGAGAAAAAAGGGGCCAAACTAAGAATAGTTAAGGTCTATTTAGGTGGTAATCAGGGGTTAGTTACGGAATACTAAAGATAGGCAGGGAATAATTAGAGTATACTAAAGATAATCAAGGGGGTAGTTACGGGATACTAAAGATGGTTAGGGACTATTTAGGGAATTTTTACAGGGGGAATACTAAAGAAAGTCATGGGGTATACTAAGAATAAAAAAGGACTATTCAAGGAATATTCAAAGGATATTCAAGAACTATTTAGGGGATATTCAAGGAATATTTAGGGGATATTAAAGGAATATTTATGGTATATTCAAGAACTGTTTAGGGGAAGCTTAATTATAGAGTACAGATTGAGGGCCTTTTCTTTTTTGTTATACTTAGTTTGAGAATGAATATTGCGGTGGGGCGCAGTACAGAATGAGGACCTTTTCTATTGGTATATTTAGTTTGAGAATGAATATTGTTGTAGGCAGCAGTACAGAATGAGGCCCATTTGTTTTGGTATATTTAGTTTAAGTATAAATTTTGCGGTTGGCCGCAGTACAGAATGAGACCTTTTTTTTACGATACTTAGTTTCAGAATAAATATTACGGTGGGGCGCAGTACAGAATAAGGACCTTTTCTATTGGTATATTTAGTTTGAGAATGAATATTGCTGTAGGCTGCAGTACAGAATGAGGTCCATTTGTTTTGGTATATTTAGTTTAAGTATAAATTTTGCGGTTGGCCGCAGTACAGAATGAGACCCTTTTTTTTTGGTATATATAGTTTTAGAATAAATTTTGTGCTGGGCTGCAGTACAGAATGAGGGCTTTTTCTTTTGGTATATATAGTTACAGAATAAATTTGTGATGGGTTGCAGTACAGAATGAGAGCCTTTTTTTTATATACTTAGATTGAGAATAAATTTTGTGATGGGGCAGAATGTTCCTTAGCTTATTTTAGAATTGGAATAAGGCAACATACAGGTATACTGTTAACGCAAATGTGTATAAAATGGGCTTTAGGATATTTTAGGATTGGGATAAGCCTACATAGATGCGTACTGTCAACGCAAATACGTATAGAATGGGCTTTAGGATATTTTAGGATTGGAATAAGCCTACATAGATATGTACTGTTATTGGAAACACGTATAGAATGTACCTTACGATATTTTAGGATTGGAATAAGGCTACATAGATATGTACTGTTAATGCAAAGGAATATAGAATGGGAATTGGAAAAAATGGGCAGAGACCTGTTATTTTATGAATCCGTTTGCAGACGACTTAATACTATACTGAATGCTTTTGAGTTAAACCGCTAAGTGGCATTACTTAACATATGATTTTGTGAAAACATGGGTGAACTTGTTGAATATAATGATATATATATTAACATAATATTTTATTTGGCATTATTTTGTATGTCCAACCATATTTGATCACCGTACTAAAGACGGAGTCTTGTTTTTGTACATCTATCACCGAAGAACTTAAGACATGAACTGAGGTTTTGCGCGCTTTGAAAACCCGGATGAACTGACCTTTGTACGATTAGATAAACTTGTTGAACGAGGAAACATCATGTGATGATGAGTAATTTTGACCGTTGATACATGACTAAACATCATGTGACTATGCCAGAAGAAGTAATTTTGACCATTGATACATGATTAAACATCATGTGATAAGTAATTGGGGTCATTGACGTATGACTAGACATTATGTGATAAGTAATTTGGGCTACAACAGTATGATTAAGTAACATGTGATTGATAACTAACCACGTTTGATTATGCATAAGGTGAACACGTGATGGGATGTTCACCAACAGATGAATAAACATTATATGACACTGCCACAAGTAATGTTGATTTTACGTATTGTGACCATGTGATGGGAACGCTATGATAAGATATTATAAAAGAAACTGTTAACGTACTACGAAATAAGATAGATAGGGTATTGAACTTATATGATTAAAGATCCTTGTTACTAATTAAGATTGGCAGAGCGTTAAATACACAAGCGAGAGATTACCAATGATAAATAAAACTGAATTTAACATTATAGATGTTTTGAACTTTGAAAAATTGTTGTTTTCGAAATAATATTTGTTTTAATAGGTCGGTTTAAAATATCATGTGGTTTGATTACAACATGATAGCATATTGTTTACGTGTTTTCCGTATATCATGTGCTTATAATGATGGGTTGTTTTCGAAATTATATTTGAAAAAATATAATGATCATGTGATATGACGTTGGTGATAAAATGTTTCCTTATATACTGGGGTTTGAAGAGAAGTTATTCATAGAGGCATCAACGCTGTAGAGTCGATTAAGAGTTAAGTAGAGAGGCAGATTTGAGATGGATTCTAATATTGAACCGGCATTGAAGAAGTTTAAGTCTTTAGACGCTCCGGAATCTCCAGAAATAATTATTGAGGAGGAGATTATTCATCTTAGACATGAACCGGTTTTAATTCCATTTTCACCAGTGGGATCACCTTCATTATTGAGAGCATCAAATACTGGACCATTGTTTGGTACAACATTAAAAGTACCAGCAATGAAATGGACGCTGGATGTTGAGAAAGAAGAAGAAGCAAGACAATCACCACCACCACCACCAGCGATATATGTGGAGAATGAGGAAGCAAGACCCCCATCGCCGGATTTATTTATTGAAGAGGAGGAAGAAGGAAGAACAGCAGCAAAACCACCATTGATATATGTGGAGGATGAAGAAGGAAGAACAGCAGCACAACCACCATTGATATATGTGGAGGAGGAGGAAGAAGGAAGAACACCATCACAACTACCATTGATATATATGAATGAGAAAGAAGCAACACCAGCACAACCACCATTGATATATGTGGAGGATGAGGAAGCAAGACCCCCATCACCAGATTTATTTATTGAAGAGGATGAAGAAGCAAGGTTTCCATCATTATATGTGGATACGGAGGAAGCAAGACCACCATTGACAAGTTTATTCATTGAAGAGGAGGAAGAAGCAAGACCACCAATGTCACATGTAAAGGAGGAAGAAGAAGAAAGGCCCCCATCGCCAGACTTATTTAGTGAGGTGGAAGAAGAGGAAATTTTTCGTTTATTTGAGGAATTGGACGAATGTAAACCTGATACACCAATTGCAAGTGTTACACCATCATCACAAAAGGAACCAATGGATTTATCAGTGCGACGAAAAGAAAAGTGTAAGTGCTGTTTTGATATTGTGGACAAAAACTGTGTACATAAAAGTATTTTAAATTGGAAACCTGAAAATGTATTATTGTGTCAAGGCTGCGCCTTTAATTTTTACAATCAGCTTGCACATCATTGTTTGCTGACAAACCAACTGTCATTGGAGGCGGAAGCATGGGTTATTATGTCAAGAGAAAATGTAAGAAACGACGTTTATATTATTTATTTGATTTCACATGCTAATATGTATGTTAATGAACAATTGTTTAAGAAACAATATAATGAATTATTACAAAATCCGAAATATATTGAAGAATTACCCAATATACTATTGGAGAAAGATAGAAATGTAACATTTAAAGCATGATTTTTGTATACATATTTTGTTTGTACTTATTTTATTTCTTTGTATTATTATTTTGCTTGTATATATTTTTTTGTTAGTGAAATAAATATTTAGCCAAAATTTTATTTTTGATTTTTATTTATTATTAAAAACTTTTCCTGAATAATAATAAAAATAGGTAATATACTATTATTGGGTATAAGAATTGGTATTTACAATGAGCTTTAATCCGAAGAAACTTATTTTCCAAATACCCAAATTGTAAATTATAAAAAGTTATACGTTAATTAGAAATGCAATATGAAAACTGTAGAAACTTTTTCATATACATATGGTATAAAAATTTCAAAACAAGTTTAAAACAAAATGAAAATGAAAATAAAAATACAAGTTTAAAAAACAACATGCAAAATAAAAATAAAAATACAAGTTTAAAAACTAAATGCAAAAAAACGCAAACTAAAAAAGTTTTCTTACATGCATGCATTATAAAATGCACAAGTAAATTTTATGACATGTGAATTTTGTCTTGTTATATGCACATGTTAAAGTTTTTTTTACTTGCATGAATTAATTTTCACAGAATACTTTAAGTATAATAATATTGTAAGACGCATTTACACAAAAGAAAAATACATTTAAGGAAATAATAAAAAAATGAAAACAAGTAATATACACTGATAAAATTTTATTCACAATAAGATATACACACAGATACATTTGTATTTTTAATAATGTTAACATTCTTTGATATATTGTTTAATACATTCAAAATTTATATTAGTATATGCACAATTACATATTGCACAGTTTTCTGCTAATTTATACACAATGTTTTTATTATTTACAAATTGATTAACAGAAGAGTTTTCATTACAACTTTTTAAAATGCGGATTATATAGTAAATCTTTTTGTAAAAATAATTTGGTAATTAATTCAATGTTGTCTTTGTTTAATAACATGTTATATAATGTACATGTAAATTCCCAATCATCAATTTCAGTATGAAAATGCAGTGCTGCAAATTGTTCATATAAATCATCAAAAGTTTGTGCGCTTACCATTGTACGCCATGTATTATAACATAACATATTATAGTCCGAAGTAATACAATCGTGTTCTTCTATCTTGCTTCTGTTTTGAAAACATCCGTAACATAAAAGTTCTCGATGTGGTTTCCAACGGGCAATACACATTAACACACAGTGTTCTTTTATAGAAAAAGAAGAACAATGATATTCACATTCCTCGTATCTATTTAGGAAAATACAACGGTGTTTACAATAACGATTTTTGAAACACATTTTTATCCTTTTCAAGATATACTTCTCTTAAATCAAAAATATGATAATCAATAAATGTAATTTCCTGATATGTATAGTTAAATTTGTTTATAAGATTTGGATTAATGTTGGTATTTATATACTTTACATAAATTTTCAAATATTGTTTTATTATTTGATCAGGTCTTGATTTTTTAATTAGGAAATTCCACACAACAGTATTTAATTCCTCATTGGTTTCAGTTAAACATTTATGTGCAGTTTTATTTTCACTACGATTTGCACAACCTTCACAAAGTAAAGGTTCAAAAATTTTATAATTTTCTAGTAATTGTTTTACACAAATTTCAATTATGTTATTAGGAGTACAATTACACTTTACATCGTTAAATATAAAATTATCATTAAAAATTGTATTTTCACTTGTTACTTTCTTTTCAAATGGTATTTCACTTAATTCTTTGAAACTTCTTCTATACACTTGTTCGGGTATTGACTCCTGTGTTGGAAATATTATGCGACATGTATCATTTTCTTCAGGAATTTCAGGATCATTTGGATTAACAAGTATAATTTTCTTTTGTTTTTTAAGTTGAAACTGTTTTTCACGTGATGAAATATACTTAGACTCTACAGTATTACTTTTGGATAATAAAAGACTAGTTTGAATTTCACCTTTTTGTTTTTTATTATAAGAACTTGAAAATGGTTTTATATGTAGTGATGTATTTCTTTTTCGTTTTGCACTAGCTGAAACAGAGGGCCTTTGACTGTACATTTTATCATTGTAGAATCCGCTTTATATCAGTATGAGTCATGACCTGATTTATAATCACAAACCTGCGCAGAAGATTGAGCATATGCTTCTTTTTCTAGATTTCCAGGAAATCTTATGTAAAAAGGCTTATGCTCAATCTTCTGCGCAGGTTTGTGATTATAAATCAGGTCATGACTCATACTGATATAAAGCGGATTCTACCATGATAAAATGTACAGTCAAAGGCCGTCTGTTTCAGCTAGTGCAAAACGAAAAAGAAATACATCACTACATATAAAACCATTTTCAAGTTCTTATAATAAAAAACAAAAAGGTGAAATTCAAACTAGTCTTTTATTATCCAAAGGTAATACTGTAGAGTCTAAGTATATTTCATCACGTGAAAAACAGTTTCAACTTAAAAAACAAAAGAAAATTATACTTGTTAATCCAAATGATCCTGAAATTCCTGAAGAAAATGATACATGTCGCATAATATTTCCAACACAGGAGTCAATACCCGAACAAGTGTATAGAAGAAGTTTCAAAGAATTAAGTGAAATACCATTTGAAAAGAAAGTAACAAGTGAAAATACAATTTTTAATGATAATTTTATATTTAACGACGTAAAGTGTAATTGTACTCCTAATAACATAATTGAAATTTGTGTAAAACAATTACTAGAAAATTATAAAATTTTTGAACCTTTACTTTGTGAAGGTTGTGCAAATCGTAGTGAAAATAAAACTGCACATAAATGTTTAACTGAAACCAATGAGGAATTAAATACTGTTGTGTGGAATTTCCTAATTAAAAAATCAAGACGTGATCAAATAATAAAACAATATTTGAAAATTTATGTAAAGTATATAAATACCAACATTAATCCAAATCTTATAAACAAATTTAACTATACATATCAGGAAATTACATTTATTGATTATCATATTTTTGATTTAAGAGAAGTATATCTTGAAAAGGATAAAAATGTGTTTCAAAAATCGTTATTGTAAACACCGTTGTATTTTCCTAAATAGATACGAGGAATGTGAATATCATTGTTCTTCTTTTTCTATAAAAGAACACTGTGTGTTAATGTGTATTGCCCGTTGGAAACCACATCGAGAACTTTTATGTTACGGATGTTTTCAAAACAGAAGCAAGATAGAAGAACACGATTGTATTACTTCGGACTATAATATGTTATGTTATAATACATGGCGTACAATGGTAAGCGCACAAACTTTTGATGATTTATATGAACAATTTGCAGCACTGCATTCTCATACTGAAATTGATGATTGGGAATTTAAATGTACATTATATAACATGTTATTAAACAAAGACAACATTGAATTAATTACCAAATTATTTTTACAAAAAGATTTACTATATAATCCGCATTTTAAAAAGTTGTAATGAAAACTCTTCTGTTAATCAATTTGTAAATAATAAAAACATTGTGTATAAATTAGCAGAAAACTGTGCAATATGTAATTGTGCATATACTAATATAAATTTTGAATGTATTAAACAATATATCAAAGAATGTTAACATTATTAAAAATACAAATGTATCTGTGTGTATATCTTATTGTGAATAAAATTTTATCAGTGTATATTACTTGTTTTCATTTTTTTATTATTTCCTTAAATGTATTTTTCTTTTGTGTAAATGCGTTTTACAATATTATTATACTTAAAGTATTCTGTGAAAATTAATTCATGCAAGTAAAAAAAACTTTAACATGTGCATATAACAAGACAAAATTCACATGTCATAAAATTTACTTGTGCATTTTATAATGCATGCATGTAAGAAAACTTTTTTTAGTTTGCGTTTTTTTGCATTTAGTTTTTAAACTTGTATCTTTATTTTTATTTTGCATGTTGTTTTTTAAACTTGTATTTTTATTTTCATTTTCATTTTGTTTTAAACTTGTTTTGAAATTTTTATACCATATGTATACGAAAAAGTTTCTACAGTTTTCATATTGCATTTCTAATTAACGTATAACTTTTTATAATTTACAATTTGGGTATTTGGAAAATAAGTTTCTTCGGATTAAAGCTCATTGTAAATACCAATTCTTATACCCAATAATAGTATATTACCTATTTTTATTATTATTCAGGAAAAGTTTTTAATAATAAATAAAAATCAAAAATAAAATTTTGGCTAAATATTTATTTCACTAACAAAAAAATATATACAAGCAAAATAATAATGCAAAGGAATAAAATAAGTACAAAACAAAATATGTATACAAAAATCATGCTTTAAATGTTACATTTCTATCTTTCTCCAATAGTATATTGGGTAATTCTTCAATATATTTCCGATTTTGTAATAATTCATTATATTGTTTCTTAAACAATTGTTCATTAACATACATATTAGCATGTGAAATCAAATAAATAATATAAACGTCGTTTCTTACATTTTCTCTTGACATAATAACCCATGCTTCCGCCTCCAATGACAGTTGGTTTGTCAGCAAACAATGATGTGCAAGCTGATTGTAAAAATTAAAGGCGCAGCCTTGACACAATAATACATTTTCAGGTTTCCAATTTAAAATACTTTTATGTACACAGTTTTTGTCCACAATATCAAAACAGCACTTACACTTTTCTTTTCGTCGCACTGATAAATCCATTGGTTCCTTTTGTGGTGATGGTGTAACACTTGCAATTGGTGTATCAGGTTTACATTCGTCCAATTCCTCAAATAAACGAAAAATTTCCTCTTCTTCCACCTCACTAAATAAGTCTGGCGATGGGGGCCTTTCTTCTTCTTCCTCCTTTACATGTGACATTGGTGGTCTTGCTTCTTCCTCCTCTTCAATGAATAAACTTGTCAATGGTGGTCTTGCTTCCTCCGTATCCACATATAATGATGGAAACCTTGCTTCTTCATCCTCTTCAATAAATAAATCTGGTGATGGGGGTCTTGCTTCCTCATCCTCCACATATATCAATGGTGGTTGTGCTGGTGTTGCTTCTTTCTCATTCATATATATCAATGGTAGTTGTGATGGTGTTCTTCCTTCTTCCTCCTCCTCCACATATATCAATGGTGGTTGTGCTGCTGTTCTTCCTTCTTCATCCTCCACATATATCAATGGTGGTTTTGCTGCTGTTCTTCCTTCTTCCTCCTCTTCAATAAATAAATCCGGCGATGGGGGTCTTGCTTCCTCATTCTCCACATATATCGCTGGTGGTGGTGGTGGTGATTGTCTTGCTTCTTCTTCTTTCTCAACATCCAGCGTCCATTTCATTGCTGGTACTTTTAATGTTGTACCAAACAATGGTCCAGTATTTGATGCTCTCAATAATGAAGGTGATCCCACTGGTGAAAATGGAATTAAAACCGGTTCATGTCTAAGATGAATAATCTCCTCCTCAATAATTATTTCTGGAGATTCCGGAGCGTCTAAAGACTTAAACTTCTTCAATGCCGGTTCAATATTAGAATCCATCTCAAATCTGCCTCTCTACTTAACTCTTAATCGACTCTACAGTGTTGATGCCTCTATGAATAACTTCTCTTCAAACCCCAGTATATAAGGAAACATTTTATCACCAACGTCATATCACATGATCATTATATTTTTTCAAATATAATTTCGAAAACAACCCATCATCATAAGCACATGATATACGGAAAACACGTAAACAATATGCTATCATGTTGTAATCAAACCACATGATATTTTAAACCGACCTATTAAAACAAATATTATTTCGAAAACAACAATTTTTCAAAGTTCAAAACATCTATAATGTTAAATTCAGTTTTATTTATCATTGGTAATCTCTCGCTTGTGTATTTAACGCTCTGCCAATCTTAATTAGTAACAAGGATCTTTAATCATATAAGTTCAATACCCTATCTATCTTATTTCGTAGTACGTTAACAGTTTCTTTTATAATATCTTATCATAGCGTTCCCATCACATGGTCACAATACGTAAAATCAACATTACTTGTGGCAGTGTCATATAATGTTTATTCATCTGTTGGTGAACATCCCATCACGTGTTCACCTTATGCATAATCAAACGTGGTTAGTTATCAATCACATGTTACTTAATCATACTGTTGTAGCCCAAATTACTTATCACATAATGTCTAGTCATACGTCAATGACCCCAATTACTTATCACATGATGTTTAATCATGTATCAATGGTCAAAATTACTTCTTCTGGCATAGTCACATGATGTTTAGTCATGTATCAACGGTCAAAATTACTCATCATCACATGATGTTTCCTCGTTCAACAAGTTTATCTAATCGTACAAAGGTCAGTTCATCCGGGTTTTCAAAGCGCGCAAAACCTCAGTTCATGTCTTAAGTTCTTCGGTGATAGATGTACAAAAACAAGACTCCGTCTTTAGTACGGTGATCAAATATGGTTGGACATACAAAATAATGCCAAATAAAATATTATGTTAATATATATATCATTATATTCAACAAGTTCACCCATGTTTTCACAAAATCATATGTTAAGTAATGCCACTTAGCGGTTTAACTCAAAAGCATTCAGTATAGTATTAAGTCGTCTGCAAACGGATTCATAAAATAACAGGTCTCTGCCCATTTTTTCCAATTCCCATTCTATATTCCTTTGCATTAACAGTACATATCTATGTAGCCTTATTCCAATCCTAAAATATCGTAAGGTACATTCTATACGTGTTTCCAATAACAGTACATACCTATGTAGGCTTATTCCAATCCTAAAATATCCTAAAGCCCATTCTATACGTATTTGCGTTGACAGTACACATCTATGTAGGCTTATCCCAATCCTAAAATATCCTAAAGCCCATTTTATACATATTTGCGTTAACAGTATACCTGTATGTTGCCTTATTCCAATTCTAAAATAAGCTAAGGAACATTCTGCCCCATCACAAAATTTATTCTCAATCTAAGTATATAAAAAAAGGCTCTCATTCTGTACTGCAACCCATCACAAATTTATTCTGTAACTATATATACCAAAAGAAAAAGCCCTCTTTCTGTACTGCAGCCCAGCACAAAATTTATTCTAAAACTATATATACCAAAAAAAAGGGTCTCATTCTGTACTGCGGCCAACCGAAAATTTATACTTAAACTAAATATACCAAAACAAATGGACCTCATTCTGTACTGCAGCCTACAGCAATATTCATTCTCAAACTAAATATACCAATAGAAAAGGTCCTCATTCTGTACTGCGCCCCACCGTAATATTTATTCTGAAACTAAGTATCGTAAAAAAAAGGTCTCATTCTGTACTGCGGCCAACCGCAAAATTTATACTTAAACTAAATATACCAAAACAAATGGGCCTCATTCTGTACTGCTGCCTACAGCTATATTCATTCTCAAACTAAATATACCAATAGAAAAGGTCCTCATTCTGTACTGCGCCCCACCGCAATATTCATTCTCAAACTAAGTATAACAAAAAAGAAAAGGCCCTCAATCTGTACTCTATAATTAAGCTTCCCCTAAATAGTTCTTGAATGTACCATAAATATTCCTTTAATATCCCCTAAATATTCCTTGAATATCCCCTAAATAGTTCTTGAATATCCTTTGAATATTCCTTGAATAGTCCTTTTTTATTCTTAGTATACCCCATGACTTTCTTTAGTATTCTCCCTGTAAAAATTCCCTAAATAGTCCCTAACCATCTTTAGTATCCCGTAACTACCCCCTTGATTATCTTTAGTATACTCTAATTATTCCCTGCCTATCTTTAGTATTCTGTAACTAACCCCTGATTACCACCTAAATAGACCTTAACTATTCTTAGTTTGGCCCCTTTTTTCTCTGTTACTAACACATTGTGTCTTACTAAATTGTCTCCGCATTCTAGTTTGCGTAAATAATCCATCGCAAAATCCATAAAATAAGCAAATGTGTTACATTATAGTCTGTGTTTTGCAGTCTAAATATCATAAAGGGTAGTGAATCGGCTCATATTCCTATAGGCTACAATACAAAATGACCTAAAGCATTTTCATTTATTTTTATTTTACAAACTAGGCAACACAAATACTTTTTCTGCGCTTGTAAATAAAGTATACCAAAAACAATTCCCCATTTCATAATGATTTCTTATTTATTAATCTGTTTAAATCAAAAATCTTCCATTACCATTCTCTAACTAAACACAAAGTATTAAGATTTACCAACACTGCTACAGGAAGTTGAGTCACTTCCTGTTCTCTCCAATGTAACCAGCCACGCCGCTTACAAGTGCTTTTCATGTGGAATCATTAGATATGTGTTATAATAAGAAGAATTTAGAAAGGTAAGTTTAATATTTTTAGCAATAAATTATTTAGTATGTATATGCTTTTATTATGTATTATTTAGTATGTATCTGCTTACAAAATCATAAAACAGCTCGCTTCCACTAGGGATAATATATTTTCAACTTTCTATTCCTGTGGTTTTCGTGATTCTTGATATATATGTACATGATTTTATGTGTTGTGCTTAATTTATTATTAAAATATAAACGTGATTTTTTATATACATTAGCTAACAATTGTTTAGCAAATGGTGTCCATGTAAAAAAAACGTGCGTGCATTTATACGGAAGCATGTTTATATTTATTAATTTCTAGCAGTAGCAGTCGATTTCCATGTGGAAAAACGTGCGTGCATTTATACGGAAGCATGTGTACAATAATTACATTTATTAGTTTAAACGTATCGCAGTGCAAGTCCATTCGGAAAAAATACTTGCATTTATACGGAAGCATGCGTATATTTATTAGTTCTAGCCGTAGCTTTCGATTTCCATGTGGAAAAACATGCGTGCATTTATACGGAAGTATGCGTACAATAAATAGTTCAAGCCGTAGCAATCGATGTTCATGTGGAAAAACGTGCCTGCATTTATACGGAAGCATGCGTGCTTTAATTACATTTATTAGTTTTAAAAGCGTGGCAATTGGTGCCCATGCGTGCGTGCATTTATACGAAAGTATGCGTACAATAAATAGTTCAAGCCGTAGCAGTCGATGTCCATTTATATGAAAAAAAAACATCCGCGGCAACAAGTGTTCAGGGCAGGGCAGGGTAAAACCGTCGCGCAACCACGTGGTTTAGGGCAGGGTAAAACCGTCGCGCAACCAAGTGGTTTAGGGCAGGGTAAAACCGTCGCGCAACCATGTGGTTCAGGGCAGGGTAAAACCACCGCGCAAACAAGTGGTTTAGGGCAGGGTAAAACCGTCGCGCAACCATGTGGTTCAGGGCAGGGTAAAACCACCGCGCAAACAAGTGGTTCAGGGTAGGGCAAAGTCGGTGTGCATTTTTAAGCAATTATTCAGTATTAGCAAACGCGTAGCAACAAGTTAAACAAAATAATTATTAATTTATACATTATTATCAAAGGTAAATAATGCTGCGTTAAGTTAGGTTATACGGTAAAGGCGCGTTAGCGATGGTTACGTTACGATAGGTAGCGTTAGCAATTATAACCGGTTTAGGTTAGTTTAGTAAAAAACCATATGGTTTTCCAGTAATGGCGCGTTAGCGACGGTTACGTTACAAGAGCTTAGTAAAAAAAATGTGGTTTTCCACTAAGGCACATTAGCAAATATAAACATTTTAGGTTAGCTTAGTAAAAAGCATGTAGTTTTCCAGTAAAGGCGCGTTAGCAAGTATAGCCATCTTAGCTTAGTTTAATAATGAATAGGCAATTTAAATTTTGTGCTAGGCAACTAATTTGTCCGCGGAAATTATATATAACACAAACTATTTTATAATGCGTTCTTAAATGTAAGCTGGTGGACGTATTAGCGTACGTGCAATTTTAAAAGTACAAACAGCTTGTGCTAGGTGTACACAGTAATTTTTTATTTCGCTTTCGCGTACGTGCAATTGTAAAAAGTGCAACCAATATGTGTTAGGTGAACACAGTAATTTTTTATTTCGCTTTCGTGTTAGTGCAATTTTAAAAAAGTGCAACCAATATATGCTAGGTCAACACAGTAATTTTTATTTTATGTTCGCGTACGTGCAATTTTAAAAAGTGCAACCAACATGTGTTAGGTGAACACAGTAATTTTTATTTCGCTTTCGCGTACGTGAAATTTTAAAAAGTGCAACCAATATGTGCTAGGTGCACACAGTAATTTTTATTTCGCTTTCGCGTAAGTGCAATTATAACAAAGGCGTAACCAACATATGTTAGGGGGAAATTGCATTTTAAAATTATTTCCGTAAATGCTTGCTATAATAAAAATTAATCTTTGTGTAAGCGTGCAACATAAATAGCATTTCAAACAAACGCGTAGCATTAATGCCAAAATGTTTTACAAATAATCACTTTTTTCTCACGTTTCAATGTAAATGCCTGTGGTGGCACGTTAACGATTATGTGTTATACTTTTAAAGTGAATTACAATTTTACATTTGTTCGTTAGCCCTAGGTTTAAATATTAATGTACAAAAGGCGCGTCAATGAATATGTGTGAATATATACATCAACTACAATAATAACTTACAATTTTCGCTGGTCGTCCAAACTTTTTAAAAATAGCAAACACACACACACACACACACACACACACACACGTAAAATCATACAATTAATTACTATAAAAGACACTATCACTAGCAACAATTATAATATATAAAAAAGGGAACATAGGGATTTATATATAAGTACTTTATTTAGTATAGGTGGAACCATTTTTTTTACCCATAAGTCCATATGCTTTATTGCATATAAGTGGTGCATGCTCAATGTTCTCACCGTGGACATTAAATCCATACAATAATAATAATAATAATAATAATAATAATAATAATAATAATAATAATAATAATTGTGCAGTTCAAGGTATTAATCTCTAAAGTTGCAGTTTATTTTTTTTACTATTAAATTCTAATAACAAAATAAATGTTTTCGCCATTCTCTGGTTATCTCTAAGTAATAACGTTTCCAAATTGTTTATATATATTTACAAATACAAGTTCAGTTTGTAATAGGTCAAGCGATCAATAACCCATCAGTTCTCGTGATTATCGGTTTATTTTTTTCAATCGTCAATATCATTTAAACTTGGTCACATAAACTCGTGATCCATCTGTGATTAACTCTGTTAGATATCACTCATGGTTGTCAATAATAAAGGTTTTTAACCTTGCACGTGATTGTTATTCAGAGTTCTCATTAAGTTCAAATCATACAAATGTTTGTAGATGATTGCAGTTAATCTCTCTTTCGTGTAAATAAGTAAAGTCTAGGTCAATCAGTTTTATCATTCTGATACGGTACAAAGTTAATCTTGACGTCACTAAAGCCAAGCCAAACGGCTTTTCGCTCGTTCATTTCAATTTCAACGGCTCTCAAGGAAGGATGTCTATGCCACTTACTCTTCAGCTCACAAGTAAGAAAAAAATAATTTTTAATAAATATTACCCTTTTCATAGTATACTTGTAGGAGGGGGGGAGGGGCTTATTTTTAACTTCTCACGTTGTTCAAGTCAAGGGATGCTCACATCTTTTAAACAGGTAACTTCTAATCAATTATATATATTCTCACATCTTTTTAACAGGTAGCTTCTAATGAAGCGTAGGAATAAATAATGTGGGTCATGCATAGGGGCAATCTTGGGTCCTGCGAGTCAACCAGTGTAGTCCTGGGAACCATTTCCTTTTATTTGCTCCCACCTTTTTAGCAAGGAGTATGGCTTGCCATACAAAACAATAAAAAAAATGTTCACATCTTTTTAACAGGTAGCTTCTAATCAATTGTATATGCTCACATACTGTTCGTGTAGGTCCTGCATAGGGGGAATGGGTCCTGGAAGTCATTTCCAGGGGCCCTGCAAGGCAGGGAAGGGAACCATTTCCTTTTATCTGCTTTCACATTTTTAACATGTAGCTTGTAAAGTTCTCACATACTGTTCGTATAGGTCCTGCACAGGGGGCAATGGGTCCTGGGGTCATTTCCAGGGGTCATCCATTGTGGTCCTGCAAACCAGGGACCATGCGGTAGGGACCATCCACTGTGACCTTCATAGTGGTCATTCAACCTTTCCTTTCGTCATCTATCTCCAGGAAAAAAAAACCTGACCCTATTTCATCACCTCCTTCGATACTCCCCCTTATCCTTAATTAAACAAGCGATAAACTATCACTTATCAAGGCGCGGCATCTCTTTTATGGATACCACACTAAATCAATACTACTTAACTTTCAGATGTCATTCCTAGATGCCTGGACTTCCTTTAATACATTTCTTAAGAACGGCACTTAAAATAATAGTATAAAACGTCAGACAAATTATATAACTGATCAACTGAATGAAATCTGAATACGAAAAAAGAGATACGCACTTGAGGATTACAAAATCCTATTCAGTTTCAGTTGATCAGAATAAATCTGAGGCTTAGGTTTACGTGATCCAAAACCTCAGTTGAGTTACACGAACTACTTTTGTGTTATGTTTATGAAAATCATATACAATTATGTGACGCAAGCAGGAGCTACTCACTCAATCTTTAACATTGGTAAATGTATATGCATTATATAGAAAAGCTATAGACATATTTCATTTTCTAGGGCTAAGATTGGGACTAGTATTTTAACTCCATATCATACAAGAGCAAATATTCACGGACTTTCTAACTACCTATTTTATTAATTCCAGACATATAAGATGATCATACAACCTTTAATTCTTTGCTCATAAAAAAGAATATATTGGTATGCTCAATCCTTTTTAGTAGTCGTTAGAGCAGATTAAGCAGAGCAAGTAACATGTGGTAAATGTTCACAAAACATACCACGGCTGTACTTCATAACCAACTCACGTATATCGCCTCCATGTTTTTTACCGTTAAATGGCTTAAAGTTTTTCACTGAAGGATGCCGAAGCATTCTGCAAGTTACTATATGTTGAAAATAGAAAATAATTTGTAGGTTATATTTCTAAGATTGTACCGAAAACTGGGTTACTTGCAAAATATGACGCTCCTTAAAAAACTGATATTTTTTTTGTTATATTGTATAATAAAGAGACTATGATAAATATGTCGTTTTCTAGACCATGGAGAAGTCTGCACGGAAAAGAACCAATATGGATAGTCATAAGCACTATGTGTTAATTATAGACTGGGATAAATTTCTCACATCAATTTATTCTTTGTTGTGTTTTTGAATTTTCAGTAAGTTGTCTCTGTGTTTCCATAACGAAAAGTGATTTTCACCTGGTTGTGCTAAATGTCATTGCTTTCAGAAATTTCCTAATACGACGCCTAAGTTATACATTTCCACTCCCTTTCAGGCACAATCGGTGGCCATTTATCTATTTCCTTCTGTTTTTCTACTAAAAATGATGATTCTGATCTGGGGCTAGACAACGATGACATTATCGAAATTTTACCTGAACATACCTACAACCACAGAGAAAAAATTGTTTCTCCATATGGATGCAGCAAATCATTTCAATATGTGAATTTTGAATTTTTGTCCTTATCACACAATGTTACATTATTATTATTATAACAGTACCATATTACATTTCTGCAAAGGGTTAAAGTAAATGCACAATTATAAAAATGATACCAGGTAATTTTGTAAACTAATGTGAAATAATTACTGAGGCAATACATACGTAAATTTTATAAAGATATGTAGGACATTGTTTTAGTGTTTTAAAGAAGTCTCAAGTGCTTATGCTTGTATTGGCATTTGCCAAACTTTCCTTTCCACTGTTTGAAAAGCTAAGGTTTATAGAAACATATTCCAAAAACAATTTTTACTGATTTTTTAGGCTTTCATGAAGAAGAGCTTACCACTGTAGTTAGTTTTGATTCGTTCAATTTATTGTTTTTAACTAAAAGGTTGTGCAAGAAAGACTGCTTTTTATTTAAAACAGTCTAGGAACGCATTACTATGACAGAAACGTTAAAATGTTGTATATCGTTCTTCTCAGGAAAGTGTGATCTTAATGTGGCTCGTTCCGAATAGTCCCATCTTTCATACAGCTCTTGCAACTATGAAAAGACATATATTTTTCAAGTAGCCCTAAAAGTGGGACTACTTGAAAACAGTTCATTCTGGCTAATGGGAGACTTCACTCTCGGTTAAATTTTGTTATCACTGCAGGAAAATGTACCATGGACTAAGCTCTAGAAACATTAAAAGGGGAAGAAAATATAATTGGAATAAATAACAAGTGATACTATGAAAACGAAGAAAACTTTCCAAGTAACCACAGTTTACGGTACCTTTAATTTTTTTCACTTCCTTCCATATACCGCACTCAATGACACCAATTATTTAATCATGATCACAAACCACTGCAGATTTTCCACAAGTGAAAAATATCAATTTTTGACAACTCTCATTTGGTTCCTGTATTTGTAAGTTGTCTGTTAGATAGAGTCAGATTGATGTTCATATGTACTTATTTCAATAGAAAACAACATGAACTTATAGGAATTATTAAATGAAGATCTCAGTAATATAATACATTAACCAACACAGCATTTTCATTTGGCAGGTCACAATGAATGTAAAATAGTCACTTGCTAAATATTCCATCTCAGAATGCAGTGGTCATATTTTGACTACTATGCTAAATATTCCATATCCAAAATGATTGTCGCGTATCTATAACTATCTTCTTGTAAGGATATAATTTGATAATGATTTTGCAGGGTAATTTCAATACTGGTACTATGTGTATAACCGGAAAATGTATATTTGTAGTAAATTTCATAGGTAAAGAGTTATAAATATGAAAATTAGAATGAGTAAAACAAAATGCTGCTAAATGGACAAGAAAGTTTTATTTTCTTTGGTTGTTCTTATTTACTGCTCTTTTGACATCAAATTTGCCACATCCATGTCTTTCCTGATTATACATGTACTAACATTATAAGAGATATAGGGAGAAATCGTTATCAAATTATATTCCTACAGCAACAATTTATAGACATACGACAATAATTTTGAACATGAGCGTGTATTCTTATATAAGAAACTTTTCTGATGCCAATATTTTGTTATCTTACTCAATAGAATTAATCACCTAAGCTCAAACTGTCTACGCAAAGCTCAAAAATCCCAGAGAAAGGAATAGTAACCTTTTCAGATATATCAATGTTTATAGACTGGATTTCTGACTCTAAGTTTAAATTTTCAACTTGATACTCAATCATTTGAGAATAAAGGTTAGCGGTTTTTCCGGACAACATAATATTTACCATATTGGTATATTCAGCTTGTGTATTTTGGTGTAATAAAATTCCGTTAACAATTTTAAACTGTTCAATAAAGAAATATATATTTACCTTGAAAGTTTCCACAAATTTCATAGTCACGGTTTCATTACCTTAACCCTTAAGTACTATGGACGAAAATAATCACGTAAGTACTATGGAACGGTCTGTCAGACCGCATTGTTGTTTCACATTTTCTGAATAGTAGTGTCATTGCATATTTTTAAAAATGATATCCTACATATCTTAGTTGCCTATAGAAAAGGAAAACATACTAATTTCACGATGTAAATAAGGCTTTATATTTTTAAAACAATGCGAAACAGAACATAATCAAAATTTGCAACAATGCTTTCATTGTTATTCTAAAATTGTAATTGTTGAAATATTCAATTTTTGCTCCGTTCCTATGTAGTTAAAATAACACTAATTTAAAATACGCTGTTCTTATAGATGCACTGAGAATAAAAAAATACAGTAAAAACGGTGAAAAAGCATGGAATTTTAGCTTTTTAAAACTTACAGGAAGGTACTGTTATAGTTGTACTCTTACATTTTTTTGTAGTGAAAAGGTAATGAATAAAACTTATTTTTAATTCATATATGATGGAGAAAGTAAGGAAAATACGTTTTGCCGGTAAAGAAAGTACCGCACTAAATTTTCTGACAGCATGCACTTTCTTCAGGTAGGCACTCATATCTTTCTTTTCTGCACTGCAAGGAAATCGGTACCCCACACCGCTGACATGAATGAATATCTTTGCTTTCCGCTTACAACTCAGTTGACAGAAGACTATGGTTTCCTTTTGAACTCTTTATGCGCGATGGTGGAAAACTCACTTTCAAGCTGTAGTATGCACTTGATTGAAAAACTCAGCTTTCGTGGCAGATGTCCGATTAACAATCTACGTTCTATGTGAGGCCTAACAAGTCCTTTTGCCAACGTTTTCATGAAATCAAGTCTTGTCATCACTGCGTACTTAGCGTAGACTTGATGCAAGACATACGCATTGACACCACACGCAACATCCACCACCATAAAGAAAATTGTCAATGGCTATCATCTTGTTCGACGACTTGATGTGTAATCTGTACATTTTTTGTTTAGAGTATCCACTCCGGCTTTACTCATAAAATATGATTATTTCAGGTTTTCCAGTCTCTGGGTCACTATTTGATGTGTGGTGCAAGACGTGCCACACGGTAAGACACAAAACAGCTAATAATCAGTAGATAACTGATCAGCAAAATACTCACGTAACTACTATAGTACGTCTGTGAGACCGCTCGACCCCTCCAGCGCCGCGCACAGGGGATCAATTGTAACAGGAACTTCACAATACGTAACAATTTGCTAGACAGGAAGGTAGACAAAAAGATCCACTTGTAGTAGTGAGACTGTAAAATATAATGATATGAAAATTCGCAGCGGTCTGAGAGACGGTCCATAGTACTTACGAGTTAACCTAAAATTCGACCGTTTGACATGTTTTTAAACCAAGCATAACAAGGAGGACGTACCACATTTTCATGTCTGCTTATTACAAATTAACATGGTTATGTAAACTCGATATAAAAAATATTTCTACTAAATGATTAAGACGTTATATAATAGCACAAGAATTGAAACCAATAAGCAGTTTGCAACCATTAGAGAATTGCTCCAACTACATTAAAATAATGAAAGAATAAGTAAGATATTATCAAGAGTTTATTTACAAATAAATTATTTCACATGTTGGACATATAAGAACATAGTTTTAATATATATCAGGCAACTATAAATAGAAGTGAACTTTAACACTTTAAGGTTAGTAAATTGTGTATGAAATGGCTTAACGCTTGATTATCACCAAAATCAAATAACTGAGAACTTAATATACACCTTACAGTAGAAGAAGGAAATAGAAACGTAAATTTTTTTTTACACAAAATAGACACACACATTAAATTCGTAAAAAATATAACTACGAAAGAAAGATAAACCAATGGCGTGTACTAAAATTATTCTCATCATTGCTAAATTTACATCGACACATAAAATGGTAAAACTTTATAATTTACATATTTTGTATAAATGTAAGAATTAATATTCAAACCTCTGTACACTAGAGTGAAAACAATTAAAACTTACATTTTGGATACAAATAGCTAAAATACGATTTTGAACTTGATTGGATCAGAAGTATATTTTTGTATACCTACCTTTAGACAAATAGTTTTCCAAAAACCAGTATCCAGAGAATAAGAATAATTGTCAATAAAAATATTTCGTCTTAATTTAACTATTACTTCTATATTTTAGATATTTTGATAGAAACTTTTGATTAATTAACAACGTTACGCAGTGCTTCGTTTTTCTTTTTAGACATATATTATTCACTATGGTTGCTAATATAGGTTAATTATCTTCATTTAAGCGTATGTTGTTTTTTCCATAAATTATTTTTACATTAAAAATGTATATTGTTAAATTATCGTAAGTAAAAGCTTTTGGATTAGATTTTCCACCACACACACAGAACACCAGAATATAATTTTTCTGTGAATAAAAATAATAAGGTGCAAAAGTATTACTATACATTGAAACTGTAATCTATCACACTTGGCTAAAATGTTATAAACGTTGAAAGTACACTAAAAATTTTCTCTCACGAAAGCTGTGTAATCGATATGAGCATACTACTAAAAAATCTATCTGTCTCTTTTTCTCTCTATTCTTAATTTCAATCTTCGTCAATTTTGATAAACACAGTTTAAGGTAATTGAATGAAAAACGTATAATAACGGGTTTGAAAAACAGACATTTCACTGAGAAATCTAAATATTAAACAACTTTCTGCTTTGTTATTCGTATTTGAAATTATCGAAACGAACGTTCAGAGAATTGAACTATATGGTGTTAATTATCACTTACTATATAAAGCAAATGTAGATCAATTTTGACAGAAAGAAAAACATAAATATTTATTGAGGCTAGAACCTAAAAGTATAAATTAAATTTCATTATGTTTATTCTAGACTTTCGGAAACAGAACAAAACCAAAACAATGAATATCTTATACTAACGCCTCATCGTTAGGTCATCCTTACTTCATAAAGTTTAGTGATCAACATAAACTTACAAAATCTAAAATGACTAACATAGACATTGATATTAGATATCAAAGCTTTTATATAAAATAAACGTGTTATAACAGGAAATATTATCAGATGGTGCCTTAACCCTAGAACGGACGGGTGAAAAAAAGTTACACGAGCGGACGGGTTGGGTCTACAGGACCCCACCAAAATATTATATATAAACATACATCTATGTTAAAATTCGTTTATTTTTTTGCACAAACAACTATAATGGCCCTTTATTCTTCTTAAAATGTTATACAAAGCAATTGCAAACTGTAAGTTATTGATTAAAAGGTAATTTTACAAATTCTTAGAAAATCCCTTAATGTTTTCGATTATTATTTATATATAAAATATTCTGGATGGTATGCAGTTACCTTTAAGCTACTTCAGTCTCAGAATGTTTGAACTTGAATGTTCAGTCTATAGTGCGTTTTAGTTTGGACGTTCAGCACAGTTGTCACATACCATTTTTGTGTGTTTCAAACATACCCTCACTTTACAATATGTGCAAAAGTATTTGGTTTTGCTGTCTGGGCACTGGTAACAACGTCCTCTTTTGTTCTGATTGTTGATTTCACTGGCCTGCCTGATGTTAGTAGACGTACCACTGATCCTTCCGGCCAATTCTCTAATATGTCTGGGCAGTTTTCCATGTTGAGCTCTCGTTGCCATATGAGGTCTAATTAAAAGCAATGCAAGTTGTTTGATAAACTTACGTCGAGTTAAATTCTGAGAATCCATTGCTTTGCTTGCTTTCAGAACGACATATGCATTAACTCCAGCGATATTCGTCAGTGCATAGAACAAACATAATGGCCAACGCTTAGTTGCTCTCCCTACATTGTACTCAGCACACATCGCATCCAGCACATCTACTCCACCTTTGGTTTCATTATAAAATGTCACAATTTCGGGTTTTTTAGCTTCCCCTGTGGACTCATCAATGTTTCCATCATGGTGCATCGAAGACAGAAGAACAACTGATTTGTTTTTCTTCGGAACATACGACACAATTGTTGCATTTTCCTGGTACCCAAATAAAGAAGAATACACTTCTCTTGATTTCGCCGGAAGAAATTGTGGAGGGATCTCTTTTTTGTTTTTACGCACTGTGCCGACTAAAGTAAGATTCTTCTCTCGCAAGATCTTCATTAGCGGATACGAGGTAAACCAATTGTCCATTGAAATATTTCTACCAGTACCACTTATGGGGTTAACAAGTCTTAGCACGACATCCTTGGCCTTATTACTACAATTAAATGGTCCTTTGTGCTGCTCACCAACGTACACTTCTAAGTTTTTTGCATAGAAAGTTTTTGAATCGGCCAGTATGAAAATTTTTATACCATACTTTGATGGCTTAGAAGGAATATACATTCTGAAACTGCATTTCCCTCTGAAAGCCACAAGCATTTCATCCACTGTCAGATATTCTCCTGTTGTATAATGAGCATTACAATTATCAGTAAAAATATTTAAAATATCTCTAATGGCGGCCAACTTGTCCACTAATTTCCTTTCATTCCTAGTTTTAACGTTATCAAATCGGATACATCGTAAAAGAAATCTAAATCTTCTAAGGGACATAGTAGCTGGAAATGCCTCAGTACCAAAACCAGACGTGTCCCAGAATTCTTCAATATTTGCGTGTCCAGCATGAAAAAGTCCTGCAAGGTAGAGTAAACCTAAGAAAGCTTTTATTTCTTCCTTTGTACACTCTCTTGCCAGAAATGGATCATCTTTGTATCGCGGCCTCACAATTTCAATAAAAGTATTCGTGCTAGTCACAACAATATCTAATAAATTTTCATCAAAAAACAAAAGCCAAGCGTTTAAAGGATTATCTGCCTCCCTCGCATCTCCCTTCACTCCAGGCAAATGAGTAACAATATTATGATTTCTTGTTCTACAATTCGAGGGATAAAATGTTTTGTTCCATTTTGTTGTTTTATCTCGTCCAACATACTTTGATGCTGTACCACACCTCGTAGAATCAACATCACTTTCACTATCATCAACATTCAACCTTTGCACAGGTGTAGAAAAAAAATTACGATCATCAGGAACCGCTTCAACACAATCTTCTAATTCACTGTCTGTATTATGTTCACTCTCCAACTGGAAATCTGGATCTGCATCTGAGTCATCGAATTCACTAGGTTCTCTTTCCAATTCAAGTAGTATTTGATCATCGTTTAGCACTTCAGCCATGTCTAATCGGTCAGATACGCTGCCAAAACATTCACCAACAAATATGCACTTTATATTCTTCTTCTCGTTAACAATATGAAGTTTTTACGGGAAACGTTACTCAGTATGCCATAAAGAAACCTATTATTGGCGCAGCTCACAGTTATTCCACAAGACTGACGTAAACGGACGGGTTGGGTCTCACAGACCGAAAGCAATTTCAATCGTCACTCGTACACAGACTAATTGCAACTGAAGTAACATATGCATATTCCTGACATCTAGTGACATTACCTGAAAGGTATAGAGAAGGACTTAACAATAGCTTAAAATCGTTCAGAAATGCAGTACTTTTAAATATGCTTGGGTCTGTGAGACCCAACCCGTCCGTTGTAGGGTTAAATAGATACTAAGTAGTATAACATATTAATCACACTTAACTTCAACTGAAAGTTTTCATTAATTAAAGAATTGAAAATATTGTACATGCAGGTACAATCTAAGAAAAAGGAAATTTCAGAGGATCTTTGAATAAATTTTAAACTATTTTATTTCACTTTATTCACTTCATACTTTAAATTAATATAAAAAGAAGTCTATCGCATTCTTACGCTTGGACACAAGTAATTAGATATTAATTTCACATTAGTACAGTACAACATTGTAAATGAATTTAAATCCTTTGATTGAAAGTGATCGAAAGCGAATATTTTGATCCTGCTTAGTGGATGCGTGATTTCACAATTACGCAAAATATGTATTATTTCACGTTTTATTGTTAAATATTTACTTACTATCTAAAATAGTAAATAATGACAAAACACTGAAGGTTAATTTAGCATTAACGACATATTCCTACCATAATTTGTAATACACAAACAGGTGTAAGCATAAGTAGTACAAAACACTTAAATATTCTCTGAAACGCATTTTAAGCAAATATTGTATTAGTTATTCACAAAATAAAGACTTTATAATTTCGTGTTATTGACTCAGTAAATTTAGGTAAACAGTCAAAATCAAATATATTGTTACCGTAGCTGAGTTACATACAAAAGCATAGTAAAGTTTGTCTCTTTACAGTCAAACATGGTATGCAATTTTTAAAATCTTTCTGATTCTTTTACAATAATTCGATACCCGAACGTAAATTAATATTATCGAAGAAATTTTGCTGAATTGCTTAAATGAATTCGGCAAACAAACTATGCGGAAGTTACGAAATTATTTTGAGTTTCGATTGTATACCATTGTAATTTTAAAATGGTAATATTGGGAGTGTGAAATATATGTGTTAATAACTATTCCTAAGATGAAGATTACTATGTAGCCAAGTAAAATTTAATCAATTAATATATAAATTATCATTGAATGTACTTTGCCTGACGTTTCATAGCTATTACTTTCAAATTGTAAGGTCTCTGCTAATGCGAACAATATTTATATGCTCTTAATAAGAGCTAATACTTTTGTTTGAGTGGATGAGGAACCAGTGGTAAGGTTTCCATTTGAGACGAGACTATAACGTTATACGAATAAGGAAGTAGTATTGATGTTAGGAAATACATCCGTAAAATTGGACTCCTTTGTAAAACACAAGTAATGCCAATTTTGTCAAATATCGTCTTATAATACTGTCATATGACATTTCTACTCTGGCATACTGTCTGCAAGTCTATTATTCCCATAGTTCTTGTATTTTTGTACGCAAGAGGCATGGTAATATATTATTCGTTTCTTTGTTTCCCTTGATATAATAGCAATATTGTTACGCTGAAAAAAAACAGCATTTAGTAAGTAAATATCTTCTCTTGAAATTACTCTAATTTTTCCGATAATATTTAGACCACAAATATGACTAATAATGTTGTTTCCTTTCATGCTGAATGTTTAGAAGAAGGGACTTCGTTATATTAGGTGTGCTTTCATATTAATCTAGTAGCAATAGTAATAGGAGTTACATACAATATTTTATACACCTGATATTACAAAGTGGCAGCAGTGAGTAAGATCGGTGCCTATTTTTTCTTCGCAGCATTGTTGTCGTAACGTAATGCATTTTAAAGCTTGATTTGTGATATGGCGGAAATGTGAATGGCTGTCGATTGGATTCAAGTCTAGGAACCAGCGGTCAATTATTTCTTTAATTGTTTCTACAGAAAACGGAAATTTGTCACGTTCCAAAGAGACACTAAGATTTTCATGCTATAAATAATTAAACAACGGAAGGTCGAAAATTATATTCTAAGTGTCAAGATTGTCTTGGATTACCTCTCTAGATGAAATTAGTTGTACGAAATTCGATCTTGCTATTCGGTATTCTCAGGTAATTACTTACGATCCTGCCTGATGTAGTTAATATCCCACTGTTTTTACATTAATGTTGGTTTAGAAAACAAAACCGTAAAGAGCAATGTTACACGGTAATACCATCAATGCTGAAAAGAAACATCAATCGAGGAAATTTCATTGATAGGGTTTTGTTCTTGTCAGTTGATTAGTTGATTTTCCCTTTATCTAGGACATAAGTACTTCACTCAATGTTTTGTTAATTTCTTACGTTTCTGGAGAAATTATTTATCATGACAGTAGAACTATATGAGTTCACTACGTATTTTAAGTTCTTCTAGTTCATCTATTTAATAGTTCGTCATATTGCAAAAAGAAGTCAACTCAACTGTTTTCTTATAAATTCACTGTTAAACATTCGCCCTTAATATTGAAAAAAAAGACTTTGTAAAATAGTGTAAAATCATCTTAACAAAGCTCATATATATATCCTGAATCACTGCGAATTTCAGTTGTTCATATAAGATTAAGTAAATGTGTTAACTTACGGTTCATGTAGACTTGCTTTGGAAATATGTAGTTAATGTTTTCATTACTACCGTATGTTCATATAAAGAGTAAAAATGTGATTACGACGAAAATGGGTCTGCTACTTCGGGTAAAAGATTTAATATAACTAGGTGGTGCATATTCGAGTAAAGCGCATCAAATAATACTAAAAGGCGCTCCGCTACCAGTTGACAGCTAATACAGATTTTGTGAAACCAGTTTACTTCCTACGATACATCGAACTATGGCAGTATGAATTCGTTATGGTAGGAGGAAGATAAGGAGGATTATTCTGGTATATGTAATTCCGTTCTCATTAGTGTAGTGCTCTATTAAGGATTAAGGTGTAAAAGTATGTAGTTAAACCTCAGTGGGTAACCCCTATCTCGTCCTAAATGACGTGGTAGATTAAAACTTGTTACACGACAAGTGGCTTTGTCCCGTTCGAATCACTTGCTAAATTCGGATTTAGTATAGGCTGTGAAAATTTTATTCGTTGTGTTTCCACTGTATTCACCCAAATTCTCGGTGGAAAATTCATTTATTTAACCAGCCTAGAACGAGGTCTTCATTAATGTGGGTATTAGATTGAATAAGTGAGTTTAAGACTCTAACTGTGTGATCTCAAAGTTGTTCTACATGAATTTCAAGTTTATTTATTTATTAACCTTCAAACAGAAAACAATGAAATTTGGCATGATTAGCATCGGTTTCATGTGCTTTCTTCATAGGTGATGGAAATTCCACTAGTTTCCAAGGTTTGCAAAATATACTTAAGCAAAATTATATAAAAAAATTCCAATAGACATAAGTTTGTCTTACAAAAATGTTAAATTTGTCAATTAGTGCTTCACATACATAACATCTTCAACTAATTTCTTCATATGATACATCATCTGTTTCGTTGTAACTAAAGGTTTATCATTCGTATTTCAGTCTTGAAGAACCGACTTAAATTCCTATTAATGTTTAATTGTTCGAATTTTAATCTAATTTACAGGTTCAGGTTTAATATTTTCTTGGTGGAAGCAATCAACCAAAAATTTAAGAGCACTGAAGATAATATCTGATGATGAAATGAGAACAAGAAAGTGCAAAATATATGCTTTGCAAATTACTGAGTACATAATTTTCATATTCAATATATTTTTTTCACAAAGATACCTGTAAACAAACACCATCTTCCTTTTTTCATCCGAGATTTATTTATTTTATTAAATCTATTTTGGAAATGAACTGATTCTATTCGTCATCATAGTTATACTGACAATGAAAACAGTAACTATGTAGAAATGTAAATAAACCCTTTACTGGAACATTTCTCTGACAGATGGGCACCGTGGACACATGCTTCCAGTGATGCACACAGGTATTATTGATATTGATATTGGAAACTCAGTAACAATAGAGGATGAACTTTCTACATGTAGGACAAGGAGAAGAAGCGATGTTGTGAAACTGTGTGAACTCAATTTTGCCACAAAGTTTTAAAAATGTGGGAAAAGAGGAAGAAAAGAAGGGCTAGAAGAAGTGATGGATAATCTATTTTATGACGATTCAGTTGTCGACCTTTTTTCATTCTTGAGACTTTTTGTTCATTTACTGATGATGAAAATTGTCGTAATTTCGAACCTAGTATTTCGTTTGGAAGTTGCAGGACAAATAATGAGAAATGTGTTCCGGTATTCTTTCAAGGTTAGAAAGAGTATTTTTGGGAAACTAGGGAAACTAAGGAAACAACAAATACTAGACGTGCTCGTTTCCAAAATATAATACGAGGAATTCATGGAAAAATTAGAAGATTAGAAAGCTAGGTGAAAATCTCAGAATAGGTATCAACTTTTGGTGACTACTATATTCATCACATGTTGTTTTCAAATGTAAAATTTAAGAACACAAGAATTAAAATTGAAGAGTATCAAAAGAGCAATTACAGACCTGCTAATAAGTGTGAAATGATCTCCACTTTAGCTCTTTCTATGCTAATGGCGATTTGTTAGTCTGTAAATAAGGAAATGTTTTCCTTCTTTTCTGTTGATTCTATGACAAGACCCACATTTAGAGCAGCAATGTAAGTGAGATGTTTCCAAATTTTGCTCCTGTGCCTGGGATTGAATAAACCTGAAACGAGAGAAGAACGGAAGACCATCAAAGCTGCAGCCATTTCAGACTTCTTCTCCACATTCACGCATAACTGCCAATATTTTTTCTTTAGAAGAATGTTTGCATTGATGAAATGATTGTAACGTTAAGGTTTACATGTCCAAGATAGATCTAAATATGGTATTAAAATTGTTTATCGAACAGATGACTCAATATCATATTTCTAGAAAGCTCACGTTTATTGTGGCAAAGGTTCTGATGGAACTGGACTAAGAGATGAGGAGAAGAAACTTAGTTTTCCAACACAATCAATTCATCGATTAGTCCTTTGATGGCGAAGAGCAACAGAAACGTAACTGCTGACAACTGCTTTTTCTTTTTAGAACTAGTGACAGAACTTGAAAAAAGAGGACTAACATATGTGGGAACACTTACGAAAAACAAATACCGCATTAATTCTTGTCTTCTGGTAAAAGAGAAGTTGGATCTTGTATTTATGACTTTAAAGAAAACGTCACGATATTGACATTTGCTCCCGAAAGTAAATGGCTGTAATTTTAGTATCCAGTATGCATCACTCAGCAAAATTGGATGAGGAGACTGGGAAACCAGAAATTATTGGATTCTACAGTAACACTAAAGAGGAGTGGGGATAATCTGGGTCAAATGTGTGCCAATTATTCTTCTAATTGAAGATATAGGTGGTCGCTGTTAGCAATAATTATAATGTTAGTAAATATAAGTACACTAAATAGCTGCATATTTTACCTATGTTTTGAAAGCAGCCCAAGTATTTCTAAATACATATTTGTGAAAGGAGTAGACATGAACCTCAGGAGACCTCATCTTTAAAGTAGATTGAGGATTCATAACTTGGGAAGTGACCTCAAAATAATAATCGGGGATGCTCTGGGGGAAAAACTCCGAACAACGAATAAGAAACAGCGAGCAAAAAGTGACAAAATAAAATGCAAAAGTAAATGTAGCTTTGTTCTTCGATAAGAAGACTAAACGGTAAGGACTGAAAGATAAGAAGACTCATAATAATTTCTTTAACTGTGACAAAGCAGTATGTATCGAATGTTCGAGGAAAGTGTGCGTGACGTGTTTGTTGACAGAAGCAAACAATATTGAAACTTGCTCTGTACTTTCAAGAAAACTGTTGTTTACAGAAAGAAACGTCTATTAGAAAATTTCATTTTCAGGAGAAAAGAAAATTTTTCTTAATAATAGTTATATTTTCTAACGTAGTACTTGCATTATGAATGTATTTTGAGATGAATTTTATAATATTAGATAATACCAATAAATCTGTGTAATAGTTTGCTAAGGTAACCTGAGATTCGGCGTTCCATGTTTGTGAGACACATACTTCCCATTATGCAATAAAAAACATCCTTCCAGTTAAAATAAACTAGAAAAATGAACAGAATACCAAGCATTAAGTAATATCATAATAAAAAATAAAAAATTGACCAAAGCAAATTCATTCTGATAAATGATCGTTGCACGTTCGGCAGTGTAGCAGAGCCTTCGTCAAATACATTATCCGTTTGACACAAGATAACTTTTTATGTTGAAGACAATGATAGTGCCGAAACTGTAACATTATCGTTTATGAAAATTTATTTGCTCTGGTCAGATTGTATTTTTAATTACACAAAGTACGTTAAGAAAAATTAGGATGAACAATATTCATGTTAAATAATAAATGTATAGTTTACCTACAAGTTCGCAATTTTGTTTTCTGCACTAGAAATATCAATGTATCTTAACAAATTCTTAATTTTGTGATTAAGTTTCTGCTTTCCTCATAATCACTTTTTCAAGTATTTACACAAGATAAAGACGGGTCTTATAGTGGCACAATATAGAATCTCAGCAATGCTCATTATGCTTGCTCCTATGAAGAATCCTGATGCTCCAGCGACGGAAACTAAAGAAAAAAGTAATAAATTACTTGTTTAGATCATCCATAAAACGTAAAGAAATACTCGTTCCTTACATGTATAGTGCATTTGTTTGATTGTATAGTGCGCCAGTGTTGAAAATTTTACAAATGTAAATTTATAAAACATGTTGAAAGAGTGTAACCCAGAAATCACGAAAAGAAATGTAAGTAAACATTAATGTAGAACACCCTTTATTCCTAAAAGAAATAATAGAAATTCAGGGGCTGTTAGTGTGTAAAATTAGAATTTCGTAGAATAATGATCAATTCCCTTATGATTCAAACCTCGGTTTCAATTTCATTTACGATTAACCATCTTTACAAGCTGTCATAATTCTTGAAAGCATCAAAAATTTTAAGTATTCAATTCCAGCAAGATAAAGTAACAGTTTCACGATTCGACTCAGGCAACTTCAATTGTTTGGAAAATCTTTTTATGAATTTGCAATTGTTCATTTGTATGTTCATAGTTGTGATTGTCATTCAGTGTATTAAGCTTGTTTCCATTGTCAAAATGTTACCCTGAAGAACTTGCCAGGATTAATTAACGAACGAACATAAAATTCAGTCAAGGAAATAGGACATATATCAGTTAATATCTACTTCTGATGCTCATTACTTGAAATTAAAGGAACTTGCTAAGCTTTAACGTTTTTCTCGCAACTGCCTTTGCTGTTACATACAAAAAAAGATACATTAACAATAACATGTTCCAGGGTCTTCTAAAAGTTGTGCGAGGGGAAAAAAGGAAAAAAGAGGATTTGTAATAAGAAGGTTTTTCTTTTTTTTGTAGACAATGAATAGTTCATTAGCGTAGAAAATACAATAAATTCTGTTCATAATGTTGTCTATCTAACTTTTCCGCATCCACGATATGAATAGATCTAGCTTAATTTGATTCCTTCCTATCCTAAAACATGATTTTTAAGGATAGTTCCTAGGTTATTAACGAGATTTAAATTACTTTGCTTCGAAATGCACTGCACTTCAATGCAGGTACTGCGAACATATTGAATCATAAATGTGAAAAATGTAAGATATATATTTAGAGTGCGCACCTATTGTTTACCTGTGCAATTGTAATGATAGAAATTTTCTTGACCTACAGTAGTATAAAAATATTCACCATTTCCTTCCACCAGATATGAAAATAAAATAAGCACGTCCTAAATGATAAACCAACGTAGTTTTTAAGATAGTACTTATTGTTAAAAGTTAGTTCTTCGAAAACAATGTGTGGCCGTTTACCGTCTTATAAAGATCTCTTCTTCAAAATGTCCGTTTATTTATGTTTTTTTCTCAATTTTGGATCAATCAAATATTATGACGGTTAGATAGGGAACTTAAAATATAAAGAATACAATATGTAACATGCTAAGACCACAGAAATTTTATATAGCTCTTCAGAAATATTGAGGGAGAAAATTTGTACATACCTACAATCCTCCAATCTAATTTTAAAACAAATATTTTTGTAGGAGGTTTTATTTTAACTCACATACTATTTTCTGAATATTTCTTGAGGAAAAGCATTGTTGTATTAACCAAAATTCTTTCATTAGTGTTACATTTACTCATGCCTAATTACAAGCAGTTCATACTACGAATCAACAATGTATTATATGACTGATATACTGCATTTTGGAACGAGAGAGGATATGTATTGAACTGCCTAGAGTGATGATTTGAACTCTTTCTGGACAACAAATGACACTAAAACAAGTTTCTGAAGTTTTAGGGTGTCTTCCAAACACATGTTACATACTCATGCCGATATGATTATACTTATCATTATTTAAACACATTTAAATTTATCTTTAATTTCCAATTGAATTACCAAAGCTTAAATATGTTGTATCCCTAAGGATAGTTCAAATTTGAAAGAGGAAATTATTTAACAGCCAAACGTAATAAACATTTTTGTCGTTGTTTTAACTTCATAAAAACGTAAAAATAGGAATTACATTTGCTCCACTTATAATCTAAGTATTTTGGTATGCTATTTATGGAAATATTATGAAATAATAATAATAATGAAATATAAGTATTACTGCTAAGAACAGTGGTAGTAGAATAAGTAAGCGTGACAAACTTCAGTTGCTCTAGCGAAATGGATCTGCCCTAGGATATAAACGATTGTGTCAAATTCTACGATACGTAAAACTACTACTATCTTCGAAATTCTGATAGCCAACCCGGGCCTTGATATATGTGTAGATGCGTATTTCTAAGTTTTGAGGCTATCGGAAATTTTTATATATCTGAATTGAGACATATTCTAGAGACTAATGTTTCTAACATACGAACTTTCACTCTTCCAAAAGTTTACACTGCTTATACCTGTAACGTCTAGTATATCTCGCAGTAATCTTAGTCTTCTTCTTCCCTTGCTTACTATAAAATGGTAGTTAATCTCCAAATATTCTCCAGGTTGCGCTAATTCTCTTCCTTGAGCTCTGGAATCATAGATAACAAATTAATGAATCTACAATGACTTAGTTCAGAAGAAATAAATAATTAAAATAATAGTTAAACGTTAAAAATATTACACAGAAGCAATTGCAAGAGAAAAACTGTCATATATATATATATATATATATATATATATATATATATATATATATAAAGTCAATCTTAAGATATTAAAACCTGTCACTTCAATGTAAACTAATATGATCTTGCAGCAGGCTTCGTCTTCGTTTAGCATGTATATACATGTTATAGGTTTACAAAAGATTTTATTTCATCATGTACGAGTGAAGAAACTTTAACCCTCTCTAGGGAGAATTTTCGGGTGTGATGGAAAAAAATATTTTTACAGCATTTCCTATTGCAATGATGCCACGACCCAGATCGTCTGTTTGGCTTTATCACGAGTAAATAGAGATACTAACTTATGAGATTGATCCGAACAAAGATTATAATTTTTTCATGGAGAAGCAGCGTGAAATATTCTTAGAATTATGGTTATAAGTACTTAGTGATTGCAAAAGGTATCAGCCTGCTGTAAATACTGGCAACTAAGCTTCTTGTATGTACCACCAAATGGAATCAGAACTACTCTCATACACCTTAAATTTAGATTAACATTATAAATGAAACCATCTTGATCTTTACACAGAGGGAAGAAGAGTGTAGCCTGATGTGACTTTCCAGTCTAAAGTTTCATTGGTGCTGTGTTCTCAAAAGGGATACCGAGAAATATGTTAAGGTTTGATCTTATTTCTGGCCTTATGAAACGACAGTGAGTACTGTGGAAAATCTACATTCCATAACAATGGATCAATGGTTGAAAATCATGAATTAGAATGTCTAAATGAGAATTAGAAATCGAACCAGAAAACGATATGTCTGAGATATGAAACTTGAACCTCTAGGTTAATTTCGTGGAGATCGACTGTCAGCCACATAATATTATATCTCATACGGCTGCATTTAGTATTTTCAACGCAATGAGTATCATAGTTCAAATCATCAATACCAGAAGTTGCTACAGATATATTACTAATTCGACATCGCATCAAACGGATCCTAAAGAACTCTGATGATGATATTAATGTACACTTATAATATCAAAATGTGGGACGGCCTTTCAGAAGCTAAGTAAAATAAAAAAAAAACTAGATTCTTACCCCGCTCGGAATTCCCAACGGGACATATCTATTTTCCCTCCATTACATTACAGGGCAATGTGCCTTATAGTAACATACTATGTGTACATTGCCTCCAAGTAAATATTCATGTAGCACGTAAAAAACAATGGTAATACATTGTATATGTCGAAAAAATAGATAGTAAAATGCTGTCATACTACATTAAAAGAGAATAAAGTGGCTGGAAAAGTACACAGACAAAAGAACATTAACAGAAACAAACGGAAGAAGCCAAAAGCATTGGGCGTTTGCTTTAGTGGCTAACGTAACTGATTATTTGATCCCGCACTCAAGCTTATTTTCAAAACAGGTTCGAATTCTAATTGATATTTTATGAAGTTATTATTTTCATCAACAAAGAGTAATTTTCGCACTTTACCATAAAATAAAAGTTTATATAAAGAATGTTACACTTCCAACTTATAGATTCGTACATTTCCTATTTCATGAATAAAAGAAAATGACATTTGGACATTATAGAATGAGTTACTTTCCATCCTTAGGAATATATATTTTCTAGGAACATTGAAACAAATATTTTATTATTTTTAATTGACGTTTTAATTACCAAATTTCATACCTGCATGTTAAATAAATTCTTTCATTTGGCACCGTCTAAAACAAAGAAAGATAAAGAAATTTGAAGTTATATCCTTTAGATGAAAATCCTTCTGGAAAGCGTAAACATTTGTCAGTACTTTTATTTAAAAGTATATATGGCAAATTCTACACTTCCAATTTAAGCTCATCCCTATATTCTGCATTTTCTGAAGAAATATAAAAGAAAATTTGAATACTACATAGACGATTTCCACTTCCCCATTAGAAGCGAAGTTTCAAGACCGCTTAGTTAGCTATAGGGACTGACTGGAAAGCTTGTGGCACCCACTGCACATACATCGAACCAAGATCTTTTCATGTTACTTTGATTAAAATATCCATCCTAAGGAAAAGGTGTGGTAAAATATATATATTTAAAAACAGAGTATATCACTGCTTCTCATGTTGGAGCTTTGAATCCTGAAATTTGAAGTTTGTAAATAAATTGATGTATGAAGAAGCACTTCGGAAAATTAAGCGTCTACGGGGAGGGTGGAAGGGGGCATTTTTAAATAATATTTTATCAATATCTAAAATCGATAACTATTTTGTCTCTCGTCACTCTCATGTTAAAGCGTCTGAACTCTTTCACATGAATTTTGAAAATAAGCAATTAGAGGTAGCCTGAGCTGGACCGTTATTGCTTAATTTCGATTGAAATTCGTATCCCAAGTTGCACGAAAATAGTTCTTATCTACCTTTGTCTTATATCTAAATACTTCGAATTATTTTTCTTGTGTAAAGAACAGAAATTTCAGATAGTCCTTCTATATTGATTTCCTTTTATAGATATACATTATATGCAATGGTATTATTGTTTAGGGAATATATGTATATGTTCGCTGCATTTTATAGGAGTGATATATTTATACTTTGTAACTACTTTTTGATCTTATTAGGGACAATATATATATATATATATATATATATATATATACGAACGTAGCTTCAAGTTACAGTAGTGGGACTAGACTTTTCTTTCCGTTTTTAGCAGACTGTTATCATTATTATGTATATTTCTGCTCCTTTTTACATTTACTCTGGGCAACAAAGTAAAGAACCTCTAACCTAGTAGGCATTTTCGGGGAAGAGTTGGCATATAACATTTTCTCAAAGTTAAATGTCCGTATAATGCAAATTACCGTATGCCACTGAATTTACGTCCCCGTTGTTTTGTAAAATTCACTTGAAAATGTAGGTACCACGCAATTTTTGTTGTATCGAGATTGACAGGTAATTTGCAGAATTATATGAAAGTCGCTAGATGGCGGGTAACTTAGAATTTAAATTCACTGCAACTAACATTACTCACAGATCTTTTTTAACACTAAGGACGGATTATGATATAAGATTAGATATTTTGGCATATTTTTGGAACTGGGAGGCCAGAATAGTTTCCTTAAATTTCGTGTTTTCTTTTGCTATTTTTTTTGTATTTAAAGTCTTCTACCCCAATGTTACGCAGGGTACCTCGAGGGGCTAGAACTACAGTGGCAGCATCTCTGTACGAGGTATTGCAACATGTAGTACATACAAACGACTCAAAAGCTTGGATGGATCTCTTCTTTTTTCCTTACGTAACACAGTGCATTTCATCAAAAGCTGACAAAGTGAAAAATTTAACATCATGGGTTAAACAAAGAGTGCAATGTTGGTCTGATTCTCGCTGCGAAGCCCTTCCTAACCACAGTAAAAAATCCTTCAAAGCTCGAAGACCAGCAAATTCAACCGACATCACGAGTGTCGAGAACAAATTAGTACACGGTGATGTCCGCAGCGCAGTACGGCTTCTCATCTCAGAAGATACTATAGCTTCTCCGAATGGAATTGTTTTAGAAGCATTAAAAGAAAAATGTCCGGCTCATAGCCACCCTTTTAAATCTCTCGATCTCGTTGAGCCCACTATTGTAGAGCCTAGAGTATCATCTTACGAGTTTACAAAGGCATTTAAATCCTTTCCCTTCGGGTCATCAGGAGGTATGGACAGTCTCGGTCCTTCAACATTAAAGGACCTCCTACTATCCCATGACTGCAAACTAAAGACCAACTGAATAACGCCATCTGTGATTTTCTCAACCTGATTATTTCGGGTGATGTGCCCACGGAAATTAGACTTATTTTCTTTGGAGCATCAGTAATAGCTTCGAGGAAGAAAAGTGACGGCATTCGTCCCATCACAGTAGGCAATGTCTGGAGGAGATTGTCCAGCAAAAATCATTTGCCATTGAATTAAGAACCTCTAAAACATTTTCTATTTTCACAACAACTTGGAGCAGAAGCAGCAGTTCACGCTGCTCGTATGTACTACTCTTTTCTCCGCCATCAGAAGAAAGTGTTTCTGAAGATGGACTTTAGAAACGCATTTAACGAGTTAAATCGTGATTCTTTGCTCATACAGGTAAAAGACAGTTTTCCGTCAATTTATCGATAAGTCCGTCAGTGTTACACGCAACCGAGCAACTTATATTTAGGAGACGAAATAATCCTCTCTCAGCGTGGCGTACAACAAGGCGACCCTCTGGGCCCTGGTTTGTTCGCACTAACTTTACAATCCATCGTTAACAGTATCAATACGGAACTGAACATATGATATTTCTATCACGGGACTGTAGCTGGAGACAAGGATACAGTACTAGATAGATTAAAAATGATCCGTAGACATGCTAAGGAGATCGGATTGCAAATGAATTTCTCCAAAGTGATGTCAGCTTTCTCAGGGTCTCCAATGAGCAGGCTAATAACCTCTTCAAGCTGTTTGACGAAGCCGCTCCTGGGATTCAAAGAGTTTTGACAGATAACGCCAGCTTAATAGGAGCAGCATTATCTAAAGAGGCAAGACAAAATTTCTAAATTAGAATTCTTCTATACACGTCTTTCCTTGATTTCAGCACACTCTGCCCTTTACCTACTACGCGTCTGATTGTCCATGCCAAGGCCGCTATACTTTCTTTGCTGTGCTCCATCTCGGTGGGATGCTGATCTTCTGGAATACTATGACAACACCTTAAAAACCGGTCTATAATCTATCTTGAATTGCTTACTCAAGAATAACTCTTTGTTGCAGGCGTCCCTCCCTGTTAACCACGGAGGTTTCGGCATTCGCCGCACCATGGACCTGGCTATTTCATCCTTTCTGTCTTCATCCTATGGCGCTAGTCCATTGATCGATACCATTCGCCAACAAGATCTTAGTCTTGTAACGGATTCGGATGTCAACGACAGCACTTCTAAGTGCTCTATCGTGGGAATCCGATCCCCCTGATCTTGATAAGAGAGGATTACAATCCTCTTGGGATGATCCCATTATAAATCATCACATTTCTTCTCTACTTCAGTCATCCGATAACCGAGAAAACAAGGCCTGACTCCTAGCTACATCATCTTTTGAAGCAGGCGCTTGGCTCCATGCTATCCCATCACCTTCTTTAGGACTGCATCTTCCCAATGACAGTTTCCGAATTGCCAGTGCACTGCGTTGGGAGGCTTTAAAAGTGTCGTAAACAAGAAGGGCCTTCACGGACTCTCCTGTGCCAATAGTGCGGGCAGAAATTCACGCCACTCCAGTGTGAACGACATTATCATGAGGGCACTAATTTCAGCAAGTGTTCCTTCTATACGCGAAACGTTGGGATGCAGTCTTGCAGACGGTAAGAGGCCAGATGGTATGACCCTAATATCGTGGAAGAAAGGAAAAGCTCTTCTATGGGATTTTACTTGTTCCTATACCTTCGCCCCATCAAATCTACATTCTTCTTCAGCACAAGCTGGCAACGTGGCTGCTCGCCGTGAAGCAGAAAAACGAAAAAAGTACAGCAATTTACTTGACAAATATAATTTGACACTATAGCTATCGAATCAAGTGGTTTCTGGGGTCCCGATGGTCTTAACTTTATAAAGGAAGTCGGACACCCCATTTATTTATCGTCAGGAGACCTATTTTCAACTGCTACGCATCAGTATGGCAGTACAAAGAGGGAACGCTGCATCAGTTTTGGGGACGCTACCCTCTGGTAAGGAACTGGAGGAGATCTTTTTTCTGTAATCATCTCAGTGAGAGTTTGAAAGTGTTGCTGTTTTTTGAAAGTTTCTCGACAATTGTTAATAGTTTTAAATTAACCTATATGTGTTTTTCATGTAATTATGTTCATTTGCTTATTATTTTACATATTGACACAATTGTTCCGCAGGTGTTGTCAATTTCCAATATAATTTTTCTCATAGCCTATGTTTCTACACATATATTGTTAAATTGTCTTGCATTGTTAAATTTGTCTACATGCTTGTGTTGAGTTCCTTTTTTAGTATAAACAATTCTGTTAACTCATTTACGAAAAAACGTGGAAAAATGTCTTTTTTTTTATTATTTATTTTTTGATGGTTTAGGTAAGTTCGGTTAGTTTAGGTTAGATTAGGATATTTGGATTTGGGGGTCAGAATTTCTTGCTTAAAATTCGTACTTTCTTCCCATATTGTCTGTGTATTTGATGGTTTAGGATAGGTTTAGTTAGATTAGGTTAGTTTAGTTTAGGTTAGGATAGATCAAGTCATTTCTGTAAACATGGTGATTTTACCTGATTTTGGCCCCCAGTTCCAAAATTATCCCGAAATTTTAATAAAATAAACTTTTAAATCCACATTCTGTTAGAGTTGTTTGTATCTAGTTTAGATAAATATCATGTCTTGCAGGATAGTTTGTTGAACTTCCATGCCTATAATCTTCGTTTACGTTTTGTCATTACAAGGCATATGCTGATAACAATAAGAAGTATTATAGTGTCCTTAATTAATAAACGTTGCACTCTTTATTGTCCTTTAAACATTATGTACATCCTGATCAAATATTTGTTTTACTAACAGGGCTCAAAGTGTTGAAACCTGCTCTGATTCAGTGTAGAAGCTTAAAGCGTTCCTCGCAACTGCAATAATATAAATTACATAACATGCTTTGATCTTCTTGTTCTGTATGCTTAACCAGATAAATATATTAGTAAATAAATAAATCTGACCTCCATCTCGCAATGAAACTACCAAAGTTTATGGCCCCAGAGAAGGCGTTACCTTCTACTGCTTGCCTATCTTCCGGTGGGAATGAAATTGCACATTTAAAAAAAACGTTATTACATCGTATTTTTCAGGTAAGTTACTTTACGGAAGATAAAGTAAACGCTATCGTTAGTCTCCAGTTTTCTAATTCGTGAGTGCTGTTATAATTACGGTAGGTTCGGAGTTTGTTGTGTTTCCGAATTAATGGCATTATTCACAATCTAACATAGAAGCTGTTTGCAGCCTCAAAAGTAATATGGAACCCGATTTGAAGAGTGTTTTATCTTTCAAGACAGAAGAAGTGAGAGATTAATATGTGATACCGAACGAGGTCTAGAGACGTTAAGTCAAGCTTTCCAGACAAGACATAAACCACTTGAAACGTACAACAAATCTGCAATCAATCGGATACAAGCAGTGGTATCATCAGGGGTCAACGTACTGTGGTGGAATAAGTTATGGTTTTCATGTTTCACAAGCAAGACTAAGATTCAGCGACTACAAAAGAGAGCTAAAAGCTCACGAACCAAAAATTGCATATCACCAAAAAAATCTGAAAACTCAACACTATCCGTCAATTTGGAGGTTTTGGTTTTTAGGCAACTAAAGGAAACAATGTTCACAACGAGACAATGAAAGGCAGGATGAAATTGGATTCGAGATACGAAGATACATTGGTTTTAGTTTTGCAGGGATTTAGCCTTTTTTCAAGGAACATGCCACAGACATTGCAAAACATTGCAAACAAGGATTTGGCTACTCAAGGCATTGAAGGTGATCCCTTGGAGGCAGCTTATAGAGGACAAGATCGGTTTGATGCCTTTGAAAGAAAGGTTTCTGCCAACTCAAGAAAGAACGATAAATATTAAGGAAAAACCTCCTCAAAACAAATATCTGATCTTTGGATTCCTGTATCAAGTGAAACAATTAGATGTAAGAACTGGGAATAGAAAAACAGCGAAAGCTGATAGGGACATTCTGCAGCAACTCATTGCTGCATATGAAGCAGGACATCCAATCAACCTTAACAACTGACACATGAACGCATGAACTGACTTACGGCGCATGAATTGTTCATTGTTCCTCTATCTGTGGCAGAAGCAAACGAACAGTTTCGCTTAGGCACAAAAACGATTATGACTGGAATATTGACTGATTGTATTCCTTATCCCAACAAATTTGATGACAAAGACTTTGACGGCGAATCACAGCTAATCATTGATTGGGATACCCTGATAATAGGAATTGGAAAGCTACAGGCAGCACATACTTTCGCTTATCTTGCAGAAACATCTGTTCAAAATGTTTTCCAAAGTGTGGAAAACTTCCATTGCATTGATACCATTTTTAATCTTTACTACCATCGCTCAATCAAGGGTGATACATGGTAGCTGCGTAGAAAAGGCTTTGTGGGGATCAGGAGACCATAGATAGCATTATATGCCTCTTCCATCAAAGTGGGATAATTTTATTATTTACGATAACAACAAAGCAGATCTCTCTAAATTTCTTTCCCACCAGCTAAATCGGCAAGCACAACCCAACAAGACCATAGTCCCTGCAGGTGGCTTCAGTGATGAGCGAAATGTCACTGCAACCCTTAACATTAATGACTTGAATGCTAAATACGAAGAAGGTGAAACAAGGATTATTTTACACTGTATTAAAAGCAGAACCAGAAGAATTGTTGTCTTGGCAAGAGACATTTGAGATCTTAGTTCTTTTGGTTAGTTACTTCCACATGATGCCATGCCAGAAACTGTGGATGAAAGCAGGGACAGGAAGGAACAGAAAGCACAGTCCAATTCACACCATCGTTGAAAAGCTGCAGATGGAACATGTTCTCCAGCTTATTATATCTTTCCATGGCATCACTGGATGTGACTCTACGTCGTACATTACTGCACATAAAAAGAGGGCGTGCTGGGATGTGTTTGCACAGCATAAACATCTGCTGAGAGGATTAGGAGCTGATACAGTCCTTAGCGACCACACCATTATAAATGCTGAAATATTCTGCAAAGTGTGTGGCGCGCTAAATACTGGTAACATCAATGAAGTTCGGTCTAGAATGTTGTCAAGGATATTACAATAGAAAAACTAATACCAACCAGAGATTCTTTTTTACTTTTACATACATCGTTCTCATTACCAGAGATTAATGTGTAGAGAAACCCATTTGCAACACCCAATTCTGCCTTTCGCTTAACAATAGGATGGAAAATGGAGAATAATTAACTTGTCTCTCATTTATGAACATTGACACATACTCCAGACTCCTGTGAGGAGTTGGTTACCTGTACCTGAACCCCTGCATGCAAGACACTTCGGTGTAACTGTAAACCAAAGCTATGCACAACGTCTTGCAAATGTGGGAAGTTGAGTGACACTTGCATGAATCAGACATTTAATCAGAATTTTATCGTTCGAGCCGATCTAAAATCAGTAGTTTTGTACAATGCATCATTTACTTCACATATATGTATTATCATTATAAAATAGCAAATACTCCGCAAACCGAATCGGATAATTTTCATGTCAAGTTTGGCGCAGAGACGTTGAACCGTAAAGAATAAAAGGGAAAAATAATTTTTAATAGGTTGGAAACACTGAAAACTGGTTGCTTGAAGACTTAAATTCAAAGAATCGTTTTGTTTCTGGAATATAGAAGAATATTTACGCCAACTTTAATAGAAAATTGGTTCACCGGTGTGCAATCTATTGTTGAAGAAACCTTTATTTTGAGTTCTTTATGTTACAAAAAATATTTTCGACCACCATTTATTTTTTATGAATTTCTGAGAAACACTGAATGTTACAACGTGGCATATGCCGAAATAAATTCAGCAATAATAAGTCATACTGAAACAGCACTTGAAGTGTTTTTCCTCACAAATGCCTACCAAAGTTTATCTCTCAAGATTTCCACGTACCGCACCTGAGTAATTTTCTAATTGTTTAAGAGTTGTTTTTTCTTTTATCCTCATGTCGTATTTATGTTTTCATGTTATAGACATTGATATCTTCTGTAAGCAACATTGACATTTCGTTACTCTTTCTACTCTTTGTTTCATCAATCTTCAAATTGTTCCACACAATCAGTTAACGATATTGGTAGAAATTTTACTTGTATCTAAGAACTGAAATGTTCTCCATTAGAAATGAAACCCAAATTTATTGCTTTGAATCCCGGAATACTAACATCTCTCATAGGAGAAACATTAATTATGTTGCAGGTAAATAATAGTTATATGTTGAAGAAGTGCGCTGGGGAATTGTAAGTATCAAATTCAAGTCATATAAGTCATGCGAGAAAAAAAGCACGATTCACATTTTACCGCCCATACTTCAACAAAATACACATTTAAAGATTCTAAACAATGTAAGTCCTGCAAATCCTTATGCATTTCCTGGAGGACTCCTACGAAGTAAAATATTTTTTGTAATTTTTCAAGCATTATAATCTCTCTATGACCAGCTTCGCCAAATCTTTTCACTACACTTGAACGAAATTCGTAATCATGAAATTCTTAAACCACCAATTCGTATGTAAACTCTACCTCCCAGTTATGATGTCTAAGCACAACAAACCATGAAATACTATTTGTTACAATATACAGAATTTTCGTTTTCTACCAAGCTGATGTAAAACACCTCTTTCTCAGTCAACTTCTAGTTTACCCTTCAAATATCGGAACGTTCAGTTCATAACCCTTCCCCACGCAAATCTGTTCAACCCAAACCCAAATTATATAAGTACAATTGCCAGTTTGATAGCGTAATTGTCTTTAATGGTCGCTAAAAACGTAAACGAGGTACACGGGTAATTGTATATTGGGTTAACATTTTAATGCAATAAGACCAATCAAAGAAGAAATGGAACCAATTCGTGAAATGATAATAGCAATAATATCAATTCTAATCAAAGTAACGAGAAATAATATCAATAGTAACATCAAAATAACATCATTAAGGAAGGCAATGTAATGTCAAAATATGAGATTTGTTACAAGGGGTATGATGCATATAATAAGGTAAAGCTGAACAGGCGTTCTTAGGACAAGACAGATTATGATTCTTGCAAGATCGCATTAAACGAGATATTCAATGGCAATAACATTTTTCTTCTAAACGGAGAGAAAACATTCTTTGGATGAGAATGATGCTTGAACAATTCAAGATGAAACCATTACTAGATTTCAACATGTAGCTCTTATTTAACTTGGTCTTATTCGTCATATAGTCATGTATTTAGAACTTTATTTACATTTCTACGCATTATATGAATGGATGTCTTTTAATGTGACGAACATTTTAACTATTAAGTGTATACTTACGTAGAAGAATATATGTGTGAAGAAGAAACTTGAGTACATAGTAACTGGCAGCTACACTGCAGACCAGAACCCTCTGAAGTTGAAGCTAACGTTAAGTGATCTGTAAAATAATAATAATAATAATAATAATAATAATAATAATAATAATAATAATAATAAGTAGGGGATAAATGTATGTTATGGCGCACTTTCACCCCCACACCTCAATAATATAGCGCACCCCTGTTTCCAAATATCTTCTAATTTACTCCCCTAATAATTTTTAACACTTCCTATCCCCCCCAAATAACTTCTATCACATCTCAAATAACTTCTATCTTACTCATAATAACTTCTAATGCATTCTATCACTAAATCTAGTTACAAAAAATCATTAAATCTGGTTATAAACGGTTTTGACTTCAAAAATCACTAAATTTGGTTACAAAAAAGTCACTAAATCTAGTTACAAAAATAAAAAATCACGAAATCTGGTTATAAAAATCTGGTCATAACCGGTTTCGACTTCAAAAATCACTAAATCTGGCTATAACCGGTTTTGACTTCAAAATCACTAAATTTGGGTACAAAAAGTCACTAAATCTAGTTACAAAAATAAAGAAATCACTAAATCTGGTTATAAGAATCACTAAATCTGGATATAAAAATCTGGTTATAACCGGCTTTGACTTCAAAAATCATTAAATCTGGTTACAAAAACAAGAAATAACTAAATCTAGTTACAAAAAAACACTAAATCTGGTTATAACCGGTTTTGACTTCAAAAATCACTAAATCTAGTTACAAGAGGATTTACATAAGAATCAAATAGAAATTTATAGCACTTATCTATAAAGCACATACATCTAAAAACTTACAATCTAAAAATCTTACATCAAAAACTACAACTCTTCTAACTTATAATGACCCCCATGGTAGAGTATTTATTTCATTTTTTGACAGAGATCTCTTACTCCTACACAACATACTGCATCTTAATCTCATGTTTCTAAGCTTTCATTTGACACTTGAATCGTTGAAATCCGTCAAAAATTAACTGTAAATAGCCGATGAGAAGGAATGTATAATAAAATAGCATCTACTGGAATAGGTGATCTGTCACTGATTCATTTGAACGATTCCAATACCAGCACAGGACCGTCCAATTCGATTCTCTATCCTTCTCCTCACGTCAACATATATATACATCAGCCTCTTCCTTCCACACAACTTTTAACTAGCAGTCGAGAGAGGGCGCTGTATATCAGTGACATAGTCTCCTTCGGGGAGACAACGAAATACATGACGTCATTGAATCAGTGAGGAAATATCTCTCGAGCCTCTTTCTCTCTTTCCTGCCCATCAACATTCAGCGATACCAGAATATCAGAACTAAATCCAAAGTTGAAAGACAAAAAAATGAAAAAAGTCAGTGTTTCCAACTTAATATTTTTTCTGGAACGTTCCAGGATTTTAATTTTTCAAGATATCGCTTTAAAACATATAGGGATGAATTCACCCCATTACTAATAAATATGATAATTGTTAAAAGTGAGTTGGCAACACTGCAACCTCACCCCAAATAACGTTAAAATTCAAAAGCTCGGTCCCTAATTAACCGATTTCAAAAATTCAAACGGCAAATGAATACTAATAACATAGCCAATTTCATAAAATGCAAAAATAGTTGCATAACCCACAGGATATTTCTCATTTTTTCAATATCTCTACAAAATTTCATTAAATCGAGAAAATAAAAAATACTAACATAATTCACATAAAATTCTGAGACTTTTTTACGGAATAACATTTTCCCGAAAAGTCAAAAATAAACCCGTAAAAAATTCCCGAACTTTAATTTCGTTATAACTTTACCAAATATTTATCGATTTTAAAAATTCAAACGGTAAATGATTTTTATTTTCTTGTAATTTTCTTCTAAGGCGTTACTGGTTACCTATGTCTAAGGATAAAATTACAAAAAATGAAATATCTTCACTATTTAAGAATGTGTTAAGGAAATGTAAATAGCATATAAATACTAGAATATAAAACAATTATTTTCATGTATTACTGGTTACCTATGTCTAAGGATAAAATTACAAAAAACAACTTTTATGACTTAAAAATATAAATTTTTACCGAAAACTAAACTATACATAATTACTCACTAACACCTATCAACTACATCACACATAAAAGTTAATTAAATTTTACCTAAAACTAAACTATACATAATTACTCACTAACACCTATCAACTACAGTACACATAAAAGTTAATTAAATATGACCTAAAACTAAACTACACATAAATATATTTTAACTATATCTTATAATGTCCCCAAGCTAATGTATTTACACCACCCTCAGTATATATCTTTTATCATCATTTGAATCTAATGCTAACTTATTTACAGCTATGGTATACACATCATGCTTACAACTTCGAATTAGATTTACATTTTTGTATGTTTTCAGATCATTGAATAGGGTTTGCTTATAATCATCAAATTGTAACTCTTTTGCTACTACACATTTTGTTATACCTTTTGCTTTTTTCTCCTCTTTATTTTCAACTTTAAAGGCATACATCTTTGATCTTAACCCAATAAACTCTGTAATTGTTTTACCATTGTTTTCATCCTTCATCTTTTCTAATACTTTTTTCTTTACTAATGGTATTCCATATTGATTGTCCTTTCCATATTCACTTGTATCAAATAAATCAACCATTTCTTTTAAGTCTTTGTAGAAGTCATCTGTCTCAATTTCATATATAAAACTATCAGTATCTATATAACATAAGCCTATATTAATATCATATTTAGGTTTCATAATGTTGTAATGGAAGTCATACATTAATAGTTTCGACAAATCTAGCACACTCATACCAACATATATAGTCACCAACTGTTGAAGGTCAGTTTTTCTTTTCTCATATGTATCGCACACAAATCTTCAGTAAATATTGTTCTGTAATCAAAGTTCGGTTTCGCTATTAACTTTTCCACCCTCATTAGATCACATTCTAAGGTAATAGATGGCCTCTTTCTAATGTTTCCATTGTTTTACGAAATACGCTATTGTTCATTAACTTGTAAAAATCTTTCTCGAAATCATTCTTAGCTTTTGTTCTCATATTTGTATTTAGATCAATATATTCCTTTAACCAGTTTGATTGCTTGATCTCCAATATTCTATAATTTTTTTTAATATCATCCCAAGTGACATATATAGTTTTTAAGTTTCTGTAGTGAATAAAATATCTTTCTTTATTGTAAAGCGTTGTTAATAATTTTGATTGTTTCGATCCTGATGGACACATATTTTCTAGAGCTAATGGTAGATCTGAATGTTTATCATGTAAGTGTTCTGGATATTCTAAATCAGCTTCTAATATGTAACCAGTTTCTGAATCATCTGGAATATTCATTGTATTTATGTAAGGTTGAACCCATTTAAAGTCTTTGTAAGGCATGTACTGACTCAGAGCCCATCCATATAAATTATTTGCATCTAGATAAGCTAAGTACTTTGAAGGTTCGTCTTTGTTATAATTTTTCATATACTTATTATTTGCTTTTACATATCTCTTACTACATTGTGAAATTTCACCTCTTATACCTTTTTCTATCATTAATATTTTGTCATAGTCAGTTAACATTTCTAGTTTGATCTTAGTCATCTTTAACATTGAATCCCACGATAAACCAGGAGCAGTGAAATACCAAGCAGGATCTAAACCATATGCTTTTAAACACACATCTCTAAAACTTTCAAATACATCAGCTAATATTAATACATCTGTCTTGTTATAAAGTTCTGTATATTCACCTAAATTTTTAATATTGTGTGACTTCCAAACATTTTCCGCATGCTCATAATCTTCATCACTGATGTGGGTTTTAGTAAGTTTATTAAAGGACATTTCTTTTGAAGGTAGTTTTGTTTCTTCTAATCTTTCAATTGAGTCAATATAATCATATGGGCACACACCTTTTTTAATTACTAAATCTAATAAATCATTAGGGAAGTTCTTTGACGTTTCTCTATATTGTTCTTTTGTAAGGTTATTTGCTAGTTCTGCTAAACTCCTTGACATAAACTTAAATGAATCTAGAAATCGTAAATTAATCCCACTCTTTTTATCAACCTTCACATATTTCGAGTATGTTATGTATTTTTCCTGCAATTAGTTTTATTTCATTCTTATCACAAGCAAGTTCTTTAGCAAACAGGTGAGTATCATTACCACTTATGTTGTGAACAAATACTGGAATAAAATTAGGATTTCGATAGCTTAAGTTATAATAACTGTGAGCTGCACCTCTAAACTTTCCAGTAAATGATCATGATCTCTTACTTTTGCTTTATTTTTATTTATATACTTTAAACATTTTCCTAATTCGTGTTTCCATTCTTCTAACTTTTCAGTCATGCTATCATTATCTTTAGCGAATTGTGTTTTCTTATTTAACATATTTATTTGTTTTTCAATTGCTGGTGGTAAATCATTCAAGTTTCTCTCACATATAATACAATTATTGGAATTACTATATATCTCATTCTCATCTTTAGTTAGGACATTCATTTCAACATTTTTGTTATATATTTTCTTTATTTCTATTGCTCCTTGTTTTAACTTCTTCACAAACACCTTTGCAGCATCTAAACCAATATAACTAACAGGACTTTTATACATACCATTTGAGTATTTGATGTAATAACAGAAAATCTTTGGTAAATGCTTTTGATACTTCACAGTTTTAGAACAATTAAGCTCTACTTCCATTTTACATAACAAAAATTCAAAATCGGCATATATCGCAAATGGCACTCTCAATGATCTATTATAATTTTGGAACTGTATTTGATTGTCATATGGTTTTGGAAGTTCTATTTTAACAGATTCATGCTCCTTACAATATAGCTCATGTTCTTGTAATTGTATCTCATTTCTAAAACGTCTTGTTAAACACCTATCATAGAAGTATAATTTTTCAGTATGTTTTGTTACTTGACTTCTTATTAATCTCGATAAATCCTTTATATAAGAAAAATGATTGTTATTTTCATCCTTTACATACAATAAATTAACGTGTCTGTCCTGCTTATTTCTTGTAATTTGAAGTAGGTATATAATATATTCATCATCATAGCTATACATGTTACTTTTATTTTCAATTTTTAGTATATCTTTTAATTGTACAGGAAATTAAATACCATTACAATATTTATTTTGTAATTCATCCACAATTTCTGTATAGTGTGAAGGTCGTTGAGGATCTTTTTCTGCTGGTTTTAAATAACTTGCAATAGAATAAAAGAAACATTTATTATCTTTATTTTGAACATTAATTACTGCTTTCTTATCTTTAATTGGTTTAGGAAGGTCAATATAGAAAAAAGCTCTCAATGGTACATATTTATTTAATCTGATTTTAAATATTTAATTTGGTGCAATATCCATCCTGATCCTCTACCTTGAAATTCCTCCATCTCTCAACAAAGTTTTTGATTTGCGTGAGTTATATATTCATCTAGGTCAGTTGATTGTAATATTTTTTCATTCATAGTTTTAAAATTATGTTCTTGTACTTCTTTATCTTTAATATAATCACAAATGAATACAAGTTTGACTTTTAATGGGTGGTGCTTTAATTCTTCCTTGATTTTGTTAATAACATTCTTTCCACTTATATTTAAAACTTCACCGGATCTTTATATCCTCCTATGTTTTCAATTGTGATAGTTTGTAATCGTTTCTGTATTGCTGTTTCCTTTGTTTCTACTTTAATTGGTTTTCGTTCTGGTTTCGATTCTTCAAAAACATCTTGTTTAAACGGCAATATGTTTCTAATTTGTGATCTGTTTTGTTCATCTTCATATTTTTTAATAGGTCAATAAGTTCAGCCTTGTTTAATTTAGAATAACCTTTTATTCCTTTCCTTTTGCAATGTTTTTTAGTTCATCAACTTTCATTGTGTATATAACTTTCAATTCATCTGTTTCATTTTGATATTGCTCATTTTTTTTGATTAATTCACTCTTATTTAAAGAACTATAGTTACCGATTTTCTTGACTTTACGTATTAGCTTTAGTTTTGTAATAGACATCTTCATCTCCTCACCAGTAAAATTAACATTATTTATACTCATCTTATATGAAAAAATACTGTATCGTTTTTTATATTCACCAAATTTTTTAGATCATTTTCATAATAATTTTTCATGTTATATATACCAACATTAGCATACTCAATTTTCCTAACACAACTGCTAATACTTGTACACTCCTGCCATTGTCTACATATATTAGTCTGTTGTGTTAGTATAGGGCTTTTATGGGATCACCCCATCAAAATCATTATTAATATGATAAAAACTGAATCATTTTCATAAACTCACTCATCATCATAATTATCGTTCATCTTTCCTATTTACCTTTAATGAAATAACCATAAAAGATAACATTTATAATATTATAGTAATCTTATTTATTCAACTATTATGCAAATTATTAAACCCTAATTATTTAACAAACACTTTATTACGTTTTATGAAATAACATTTATAATAGTATATTACCTTCATTTTTTAATTATTATGCAAATTATTAAACTCTAACCATTTAATAAACACTTTATTACCTTTAATGAAATAACCATAAAAGACAATATTTATAATATATTACTCTTATTTATTTAATTATTATGCAAATTATTAAACCCTAACCATTTAATAAACACTTTATTACCTTTAATGAAAGAACCAAAAAATAGCATTTATAATATTATATTACTTTTATTTATTTATTTAATTATTATGCAAATTATTAAACCCTAACCATTTAATAAACACTTTATACCTTTTATGAAATAATCATAAATGTAACATTTGCAATACTACATTATTTTTATTTATCCAATTATTATGTATATCATCAAACCCTAACCATTTAACAAACACTTTTTTACCTTTCTTTCTCAATATTTTTTCAACCAAATACTCATCCTTATATTTAGTTTTCAATAATTCTGGTTCATAAAATCTTCCTTTAACTTCTTCATTGTTTAAATCTTTAATTTTATATGTTGTTGGATTAGATGGTATAACCTCATTAATAACAAACACTTCTGTTGGCCAATTTGGTGTATAACCTTTCTCAAACAAACCTTTAATTTTACTTATACGAACATAATCACCAATCTTATACTTTAACTTAACAGACTTATATTCTTTGTAGCTCAAGTGGTAGAGCGTTGGCTTCGCATTCGGAAGGTCGCGGGTTCGATTCCCGCTGCCGACCATCCTGATTGGGGTTTTCCAGGGTTTCCCTCAATGCTACCAGGCAAATGCCGGGATGGTACCTACTAAAACAGGCCCTGGCCGATACCTTCCCAAATCCTTTCCATTGTTGTTGTTATTGTTATATATCCAGTACAAAATGGCCCTAGAGCTGTATCTGGTAATTGTTAAATAAATAAATAAATAAATATACCCTTTTTTCAATATCACATGCTCATTTTTCTTATTCACTTCTACAGGTTTCACACCAATTGTTCTATGTACTTTGTTATTATATTCATCAACCAAACCTTGCAACACTTTTAACCACTTATAATTACCTTGAACAGTAAATTTCTTCCACATATTTTGTTTATGTGTTTTGTTAAATCTTTCAACAACAGAAGCTTTTTTACAATTATAGGTTGAATAATGATTAATCCTATTTTCCTCCATCAACTTCTTAAATTCTTTATCGTAAAACTCTTTACCTTGATCAGTTTGTAAATTACTAGGTTTTCTTATTTTTAACACTCATTCAAATGCTTCTGTAACATTTTTACCACTCTTATCTTTAACAGGAACAGCAAACGCATATTTTGAGAACACATCTATAATCGTTAGTAAATACTTATAACCTTTATTTAATTTTGAAACACCTTTTAACACACCACTATCCATTTCCACAAGATCTGCTTGCCATAAATCATCTATACCTTTAACAATAACACTTAACCTAGGATATTTTTTCTAGATGGTTTATGAATTTCTTCTATAATGTCTTCTCTAATACCTCCACCTTCATATAGTCAATCGGGCATTTTAATGAATTGGGATTTATTAGTACCACATACAACACATATACCCTTCTTAACATATCTCCCATTCTTTGTATGTTCTACTCTAATGGTACCTTTCGTTGCACCTGTTGATTTCTTACACTTAACACAATACATCATTATTTATTAAAAGAAAATCATTAAAGTTCTCTTTCTATATACATAATAACTTGCAATAATTTTCCTTCTTCCATAGCTTATTTTTTTGTGCTTGAAACATAATTATATCACCCTTTTTAATGTTTAAAGGAAAATTTACCACTAAAGTATTGTTCAAAAATATATCTAAAAAGTATCTATCCAAATTTAATTCTATATGCATTATTTTTCCATTGTAGAGAAACTCATAACCACTAGATAAATTAAATATTCTGAAGATTGGATTTGGAAGATTTCTAATTCTCAATCGACATAATAAATTTATAGTTTCTTTTTGCATAATTAGATTAAAAGTTTCCTTCTTCATCATTTTGAAATCTTCTTTTGTTGTAAGTGTATTTAATAGGGATGATATTCCTCACTTATATTGATTAAATTCTGAAACAGGAACCTTTGCTTTAAATAGAATAGTAACATTATTATTGATCTTTTTAAATTCTTCCATATATTTACCTTTTAAAACCTCAATATCATCTTTCTTTATATGTGTGTCTTGTAATGATTTTATTACATCATCAAATTTGTTTCTATCACTTTCTAATTGGTTGTTAATATCGCTTTTCACTGACTCGAGCTGGTTTAACGTAATAGCATATTGTTGATCAATACCATTAGTTATATTAACTATTCTTTTTGTGTAAACTCAATCCACGATCTATAATTTGTTGTGAAAATTTTATTTAGTTCAGATTTAAAATTTCTACGACTCATTAAATTTTGATGTGTGTAATAATTTTCTCTTTTATATTTTTCAAATTCTTTATTCTTAACAACATTATCTAAATTCCTTAACTGTTTCAGCTGCTCTTCACTAATGTCAATTACCTTACTTTTAACATTACCAAAAATATCCATATTTCTTATATAACAATTCAAATTATTTAACAGCAAGTAAAACAGTTATACGAGCTCCACCAAAATCAATCAAATCACCATTCTCGTATTTAATTGAATCTTTGAAATTATTAAATATATTGTGATGTATTGGGAAAAATATATTTTCTTTAGATTCATATATAATTGGTTCTCTAAACTCTGCATTTGTTCTAAATGTTGCAATTAAGTCTGTTTTGTTGTGTGCATCATCGTGTATCATTGTGTTTAAAATCATACCTTCTGCTAAATCACAGTGAATATTTCTAGTATCAAACGGATGAAACCTTGGTGGCTTATCTCCAACATGTTTTATCTTTTCAGCCAAGTTCTTTTCACTAAAACCTAATACAGTATTAATATTATCTAAGGTTATATCACATTGCTGGCTAAATACTTTAACTCTATTTTCCTTCTATCCTCAGTAAATTGAATATTTTAAAAGGATCGTTGGTATATGGAAGGTTTGATTTAATATATTCTTCTAATTCTTGTAAACTACATTGACCAGGCTAAATTATGAGTTGTTTTGTAAAGTTTGAATTACTATTACAAAATGTTAATTAGTTGTTCTTTTCTTTAATGTTTGGAGTTAAGTATGTTGTGTAAAATCCTGCAACAGCTACTTCTAAATCGTTTTGAAATGGGTAGTGCAAAGACATGTTTAATACAGATGAATTACCAATTAAATTAAATACTTTCATTTATTATATAATAAATAATTAAAGTGGATAATTGGGATGTTAAAGTAAGGTTAACAGAAGAAACGGCGAAGAGAAAGAAAAATGGTGAGTTGTTACCTGATGATAGAAGATGTTTAATAGTTGGGCCTAGTGGATGTTGTAAAACAACGTTAATGATTGGTAATTTTTTGTTGGCACCTAAATGGTTAAAATATGCAAATGTTCTATCTAAATCTACTCTAAATCTATTCTATTCTAAAAGACTATCGAGATATAGAACGTAATATTAAAGACACGATAGCAATAATAAAAGGAAACAATCAAGAGATTATTCCATTAGATGAATGTGAGGATTATTTTGTGGTAGTATTTGATGATTTCATATTAGAAGAACAAAATCACGTTAGAGAATATTTTACTCGAGGTCGTCATAAGGGTTTGAACTGTTTCTATCTTGGACAAACATATTCTAAAGTACCAAAACAATTAATTAGGAACAACTTAAACTTTCTTTGTATATTTAGACAGGACAATGTAAATTTAAAACATATATATGTTGAATGTGTTGCATCTGATATGTCGTTTGAAAAATTACAATCATTATGTAATAAGTGTTGGAGTGAAGAACATGGTTTCTTAACAATAGATATGACTAGGAAGGTGAATAATGGTAAATATAGAAATAAAATAAAGAATTTCTAGAAGTGTAAACTAAAGGTATATGAATGCAGGTGAACGTGTATGTTATGTTATGTTATGTTATGTTATGTTATGTTTTTATTTTTTCTTTATATAATAAATGGATGTTAATAAAGCTAAGAAGTATATTAAGTTAAAGGAAGAACTTATTAAAAGATTTAAGGAAATTAAACAAAGTAATCGAAATAAGTATGAGAAATTTAAAGAACAAGATCAGCCTGTTATTGATGCAATTAAAGATTTAGGGCAAGATATATCAAAAGTAGCAGAAGAAAATAAAAATCTAATTCAAGAGTTTGTTCTAGTTGTGTATAAAAGTGCGAGAGCGGATTCAAGCTTATTAGAAACACCACCTTTGTATGACAGTCCTATAAATGAAAATGATACGCCTATAACAGAAGAAATAAAACACATGAAAAAACAAATTAAATATAAAGTAGAAGGAATATAATCTTTAGCAACAACTCATTTTGGTAAGATTGCCTCAAGATATTATGCAACTGGAGATGATAAAAGGTTTGGAATACAACCATATGATGAAGATGGGAAAATTATATATATGATAGGAAATGCAGAAGTTAAAATTCATGGTGATGATTTAGTTATTAATAATCGACATTATACAGGAAGAGAAGGTTTATGGGAATTATTGCCAAAACATAATCCAACAAATTATAATGATGATGATCTAGAAAAATATAAACAAATAGTAATTGATTCTAGTGTTGCATTTCATAATAATGATCCAAGTACAAGAAAACAAAAATCTATTAAAGATAAAAAATATAAAGAGATTATCACACCTATTTGGGATGAATATATAAAACCAACAACACCTTCAAAAAAGACACCAAAATCTGGAGAAGGAATAAAGGTATATAACGAATTATCAAAAGAATACATATGGATGGATGATGTGAGAAAACTGATTGATCGCTTGATTGGTATTGATGGAGAAGAAAAGTCTGGAAATGATAACTTTTATAATGAGAAAGTAGGTATTATGGATATGATTAATTCTAAACTTTCACAGTTTATACCTAATGATCCAAAAGGTATAGGTTATTTGATAAAGATATTGAATACGCTGCCACCAAAATTTTGGAATAGTGAGAAGTATGGTAAAGGATTAGTAAATGATTTGATTAATAAACTTCCATTTGAGTTGCATATTCCAGGATTTCAATATTGTGGTCCGGGTAGAAAGCTTCAAGAAAGATTTGAAAGAGGTGATAAAGGTTTTAACCCATTAGCTGAGGCTTGTAAAGAACATGATATATACTATATGGATGATAAAGATACAGAATCAAGACATATTGCAGATAAGGAATTAGAAAATACAGCTTGGGAAAGAGTTTTTGGTAAAGATGCTAATTTAATAACTGCAAAACTACCTGCACTTGGAACTGCTTTAGTGATGAATACAAAAGTAAGATTTGGTTTAGGTTTATAAGTATTTTTTAGATTTAGGTTTATATGTACTTTTTGGGATATTTTACATAAAAGCTTTTAATTATATAATAAATATGCAGTTAAAAGGTTTTACATTTACGATTTCTAATGAGGAACTTAAACATTTAAATATAGATCACGTTTTAACTAACAAACAACTCAAACAAAAAGAAGCAAAACTAAGTAAAGGACAATGTATGTCTCTATCTCTTTCTATACCACAACTTAAGAAAATAAACAAAGAAATGAAGAGAAATGGTAATAAAGTTCATTATGGTGGTTTTATATTTACTATTTCAACGATTTTAGCTTTAATAGGTGCTCTAGGTTCTGTTGCTGGAGGTGCGGCTGCTATTGCTAAGACTGTAGATGATGCAAAAAAGAATAAAATGGAATTAGAGGAACAAAAGCGACATAACTTAGCAATGGAAGAAAAACAAGGTGGTAAGCTTTCAAAAAATGTAAACTCCAAAACAGTAAAGAAAAAAATAAACCTTTTAGTAATTTAGACCAAATACAACTTGTTAAAAAAACTTAAGATAAAAAACTTTAGAGTGTATTTATGAGTGATGAATTGCCTAAACAACCAAGAAAGAATGAGTGTGGTATTGCTAATTTTGATACGTCTAAAATATAGGAACGCATTGGATTTGTTATTGGAAAAAAGGAAATAGAAAGTGTGTTTGATTCATTTGGAGGTAATCCACCAAAAACACTCGTAAAATATCTTAGTCATAATTTAGAGTACAATAGCAGCCGTATACATTTTAACGAGGTAATTTGTGGACATTTATGCATTACTGTGTAAAAAATGTTTACAAATGGGTATAAGTTTTCAGAAATTATTAGTCAGGTGAATAGGAATAAGGATATTTGTAGAGTTATATTTAAGTTTTTATGGGTTTATTTTATTGGCTTAATTCATAAAACGATTACAAATATTTTTTATAAAAAATATGGATAAGATAGAATCATATGAATTACAATCCTTTAAACCTAATCAAAAAACAATCGAGAATTTAAGTAATCCAAAAGTTCTATTGAATTTTATATTGACGTGGGTGTTGGTTTCATATATCCTTATTATGCTGATATTTATGTAAGTTTTGAAATTAGAGGTAGAGACGCTGATGGAGAATATACTACTGGTCAAAATATTAGATTTATTAATAATTTCTTCCCACATTTGTTTTCTCAAATTCAAGTTAGTAAGCATGGACAGATATTAGATATTATAGATTATCCTGGTTTAACTTCAACAGCTGTAAACATATGAACGATTTCAAAACCAGAGGCAATTCACTATGATGAATGTGGATGGGAAGGAATTATGAGGGCAAGAACAGATGAAGAAATAGTGTTTTTGCTAAGACTTTTGCCAGGAGTTTGTTCAGATTTTAAATATATTATGTGGAAACGAGGTTTGAGATACACATTTAAAGAAGTGGTTCTGATGATAATGTATTTGCTATTTGGTAAACAAAAAACAGGATGGAACATATGAAGACAATAAACCGCGTCCAGGTAAAGTTAAGATTACAAATATGGAGTTAAGAATGCCTATTGTTAATTATGAACGTACTATGCTACCTGGTTAAGATCTAATATGTGAAAAGAAGGTAAGATTCCTATTTCATTCAACACGTATCAATGTTTGCAGAAAACTGTTAGTAGGAAGTACTTAACTGTTAGTGGGATATTATCATAAAAACTTATTTAATAAAATGACTATTCCAGATAACATTTCACGTGAGAATTTAATTGCGTTAATTAAAGATACTATATTAAATTTTGAGAGGTTATTAATGAAAAACAAAAGGAAGTTTAAGCGAATAAAATGTGTTTATACAACTCTTATTACGTTATCAATTCTATTATCAGCTTCTACAGGGTTTATCAATGTGTTCATTCCTGTTACAGTGTATTCAATTATTACAACTGCATTTGCTTCGGCATCTGCTGTTATAACTGGTTTATCTACACGGTTTAATATAGCCACAAAAAAGAGTATTATAAAAATATGATAAATCGAATTGGGCTTTTTAAAGATGAGCTTAATGTAATTAAGCTCATGAATGGTGAACTAACACATGAAAATGTAAGAGATATTGTTAACAGAATCAATGACATACTTAATGAAATTCGTGACTATTAGAAAAAAATCTATATAATAAATATGGCAAAACACTTTGAATTTTTAAACAAGCTTGGAAGTCTTGAACAAAAACAAGTTATTGGATTAAGAGAATTAGAATTAGATACAGAATATAAGATTGAGAAAATGGAAAAAATAAAAACCAAGTTTGGTCAGAGTATTTTAGTTGAATGTGAAGAGTTTAAGTTCTTTCTTCCACGTAGATTTATAAAACACTTAACAGGTAAGATGATTAATGAAATTTTTAAAGGTGGATTAAAAATCAAATATATGGTCTAAAAGATAATTATCCAACTGTTGAGTTCTGTATGTGACAAAATTGATGCAAATATAAACAATCTTATAAAAAAGTGAGCTGTTAGTAAGGAGCCTCAGATGAAATTTATTCTTACTAATTCATTCAATGTGATTGTGAAAGATGTACAAGATCAAACGCAAGTAGTATTTGAAATCAATGGATGTTTATTCAGTTTGAACTATGATCAATGGACTGAGTTTAAGAAATCATTATTTTCAATAGAGAATGAAGTTAGTAGAAGATTTCACTATCAATATACTAATTTGTAACTATTATGTAATTATGTAGAATTTAGTTAACTTTTATGGTAAAATCATAAAAGTGTTTTGTAATTTTATTTTACTAAATTTAGTGATTTTTGTAACTAGATTTAGTGATATTTTGTTTTTGTAACTAGATTTAGTAATTTTTTTAACCAAATTTAGTGATTTTGAAGTCAAAACCGGTTATAACCAGATTTTTATAACCAGATTTAGTGATTTTTAAGTCGAATCCGGTTATAACCAGATTTAGTGATTTTTTATGTTTGTAACTAAATTTAGTGACTTTTTGTAACCAAATTTAGTTATTTTTGAAGTCAAAACCGGTTATAACCAGATTTAATGATTTTTTGTAACTAGATTTAGTGATAGAATGTACTAGAAGTTATTATGAGTAAGATAGAAGTTATTTGAGATGTGATAGAATTTATTTGGGGGGGATAGGAAGTGTTAAAAATTGTTAGGGGGGTAGATTAGAAGATATTTGGAAGCAGGGGTGCGCTATGTTATTGAGGTGTGGGGGTGAAAGTGCGCCAGAACATACATTTATCCCCTACTATAATAATAATAATAATAGTAATATAATATTTTTGAGTTCCAAAGTTAAGTTATGCTACAAATCAGTAAAACGAAATCAATAGATCATCTTAATCTATAAATGAAAATGATACTGACAATGAGAGCAATACCAAGGTTATTAATACCACATTATTTGTCATATATTCAAGTATCTGACAACAGTCTTTTTTTAAAAAAAAATCGATTTCATCACTAATCACCTTTGCCAACGTAGTTCTTATACATTTATTGTGTAATATCTAAAATTATTCTACGTCGGAATACATTAAACACCATTTGCTATCCTTCAGTGTCACTTACCTATGTGGAATCATTTCAATGATCTAGAGCACGTTTTTACTTATTTTTTATTTTGATCTTGTAAGAGCACGTTTTGTTTACTTATTTTGAAAATATTCGTTCCTTTAGTGTCGCAAATCTGTCATGATATTTGCTGGAAATATATATTTCTTTAAAGAACTTTTCCAGATTAGAAGAAATACTGTATATTCCATGACGGCCACTAAGTTGTGATAAGAATTCCTCGCCCGATTAGCGTTTCTTAATGTTTAGAAAATATGTTGTATTTGTCTGTTCAGTTGAAAAAATAGTACTGAACTATTTATCATTTGTCACAACTGAAATGGCTAACAAAAATGAATGTTCTTATTGTGAAGAAATAACTATGCATGGAAAAGAAATCGCGACTTGTCTCTAGCAATCGAAGTTTCTGTGAAGCATTGCTGTTCAAACTCAGTTGAGTGCTTTGTAGACACATTTCTAAACCATATTATTATGCTTAAATGAACATTGACCTAGACAGATCCATGAAGAAGTAAAATACTTCTCAAATAATTATAATATTTAAGATTCAGTATAAACACAAATAATTCGCTACGATCCGACAAACGAACATATTATATTTCGAACCTTAATGACGTTAAAGAACCCAAACCGTAATAAAATTACATCATTAAGAATCATGTTACGTTCCCACTTAGTCATTACCTAGGACCACCATTTCAAAAGAAACGTGAATAACACGTGTGCAGTCCTAAAAAAAACTTCGATCAGTAGTTTCCTTCAACACAACAAATAACTAAAACTAATAGCAAAATTCATGTTTTGTCTCTGCACGATATTTAATAAACATATCGTTTTATTTTTGTCAATGAGTTATGTTTATATGCCCATCACTAATGGCAACAACAGACAAAAGTCCAACTCAACTGCTTAATTGCAACAAGAGAGTCGTTTGTCCAGGACATGAAAATTCGAGGTCTGAATTTACTAGTGATATTAGAGATATAGCTAGCAATTTTTCTCACACAGATGAAGTAAAGATTATTTTCCCGTACCCAAACTTAAATGTTTGATTACCAATTGAAACTTGATGGCGATATGCACACATTTTTTGGCGATATGCATACTTAGTGTACATTACAAGTCAAGTGTATTTTAATGAGAGTTCATAAGGTAAGACGCAAATATCGTTTCCTGTGAAATACTAAGAAATACCGTATCCTTCTTTAAGTAGCAGAACGCAATCCGCCAGCACAGAAGGAAAATAATGTTGATCAACAATCCGATCTCCAGAACATGGTACACGGTTTCAACAATGTTAAAGTTTATGATAGTATAAATTAGAAGATAGACTTAATTAATCCTATTTTGACAATATCACTCATCAAGAGTCACTCAATGTGAGTGGTCTATTATCTTCTTTGAAAAGTTAACTATTCAGCCTGAAAATAGTTGGGATCTTGTAATAGTTCACGGAGAATTTACATCATTCCCGGAAATTGTGTTTCAGAGCTTCACAGAACGATCACTATCCTTCACGTATAGTGTATATTGGGTGTATATTGAAACATTAGATTCTTTAAATGTCTTCAAAACACTATTGTTGGAGATAAGCGGCAACTCATCGGATCATACTATAATTTTCCAATTATATCATTCAATTTTGCATTACATAGAAAATGTCATCTTAAATGTTGTTAACCATATTTGTACTTTGGTAACTACAATTCAACTGTATATCTTAACTTGTGTTGGACCAGATTACTTTCAATTGCCAGTTTTAAGTGCAAATTGAGTTTCACAATCATTTCGTCGAAGTTTGTTTAATCTCTGGTGATAATTCTCCTCAGCGATTATCAAGCTTTTCACTGGGACTTGTCTCGCAATGCAAATTATCGATCATACCTTAGATACACTTTCAACTAGTAGTTGCATTACCTATGTTTCTATCTATAATATACGGAAAAGTGACCCTTTTGCCTCTTCAACTGACACTTCAGTTCTTCTTGCCTGAAGTACTAAAGTATGCTACTCATCACACCGCTAACCGATCCAAGAATTATCGTTCGGGAAAGCAATAAAATATTTAAGAAATATGCTGCATGAAATTACTGAAGTAATATAAAAGAACCTATTTTTAAAATAAAACTACATATTTTTTACATTAAAATAATTAGTACATTAGTCGTTGAACAAGTATTGTTTCAATTATATATCGATTTGAAATCGCTTGGAATGGATTCAGCGCCTGAATAATAAACTACATATTAAAAATATATAATGAGATGAAAAGTATTTATTGTTTCTTCAATTGCAAATATGGGATTGCCATTACTTAAGTTTTAATGTCTTACATTAGAACTTATATTTTATAGCTATTTTCACTCTCTAAATATATTTAAAGGATGTGAGTATGATTTGATAGTTTTAGCGCACCATTTGTTCCCATATAGTTCTAATATAAAAGTTTTAAAATTGATTTAAACCCTTTATTTAATTTAATTATTAAAAATAATAAAACATGTTTAGTTATTCTTAGTTCGTCCTTCCTAGTAATTCTCTTTACTTGAATATTTAATTTGTCATTTAAAAGTAATTATCTAAAAATCTTTCAGAACCTTCATCATGTCAACTTCACCGCCAAAGTTTATTAAAATACAGAATGTTAGAAGACTTATTCAGAATGCACTTGCACTAGAGTAGAAATAACACGAAGCCGTATCTTGTCCTGAGTATAGCTGGATAGAATTGACGGAGAAAGACCTGTGATATGCTAAACCTGGCAAGGAGCACGCAGCCTTCTGACGAATGCGAGATATTCGTGGTAATCAGGACTAACAAACTATCAGCACAAGATATTTCCAAACAGTTATGTGCACTGTATGGACTCTATTTCATTAGTTATATACAGAGACAAAATGGCGACGACGAATATCGGGCTTGATGTGGAGTTATGCTGGCAGCTGAATTGTTGGAATATTGCTACATGCAACAATGCTTAAACTACGGTCTATGTGGCACATTTTTCATACACTGGTTTCTCTCGTCATGACAATTTAAACATGATTTGCTTGAACGTGTTGTAAACGGTCTTGTAGGACCAGAAAAGTTTTTTCCTTTCTAGATATTAACTCAGGGTCGTAACATTAACCTATGATCTCTATTGTGACATGTTGTTTTCACTTCTGTAGCTGATGCATAGTAAGATACGATCAAAAGCAAGGAATAACGTTATTACCTGAAAACCTAGATCCTTACACAACAACGTTCAAATAATGTTTCTGTTGCGTTATATTTCAGACGTCGCTGATCATGTTCCTACAGTTGCTATCTTGCGTCAAGTGACTTCAACCAGGACCTCTACCTGAAGCAATTTCTTGACGGACAAAATTTCAAAAGTGCACATGAGCAGCAGATGATTTTCACCCTAGGTATTACTGTCGATTATGAAACGTTACAGCTGTCCGACGGCATGGCTCACTTGGAGATTCAAAAACTCAATTTAATCATTTCGCTTTTCCTCATATGAAGATATTAAAATAATGTAATTGATGTCTCTTAATAACTGCATAGATCAAATAATATTCATTTACTTCACTTTGAAAGAGACAAATATTGTAATGCTATATATACGCATTAATGATATTTTAAACTGAAACTCATAAATAGAGTAAAATACTTTTTTATTTTGAAACTTATAAAGCATTATTGAGCTCTATTTCTCAATAATTATTAAAAGAAATAAAACATAGTACCTTTAAACTCCTTTAAGCATGTTCTTCCTCTTTGATCACACTGGCTAATTTGATCTGAAAAAGTACACACATTATTGGCATTGACGACTAATATCCTTACGAAATATCGAGGCAGGAAACAAAATGAAATAGACAATAGAATATGATAGTATCAGTGAAATTCCTTTGACACAAAATGAAGGTCGGCCTCCTTTCATTTCATTGATTCCTTGTTTAGATCATACAATATTTGAAACATTTCTAACAAATGGAAATATTTGGTTGTAGCTCAGGGTTTTAAAATATATTATTTAAATACTTGTAACATAAATATATATTAGGTTTTGTTAGTTTGGATACCTATATATTCCAAATTTGTGGACCTTTAACTGGAGCTAAAGAATGTATATTGTAACAAGTAAACATCTAAATTTAGGACTCCATTGTCTACCAGTGAGCCCAGTTTGCTCAAAACGACATTAATTTAATATACTATTTAATGAAAACAGTGATCAACATTTTAGTTGAATATTTAAGGTGTATTCCTCAGGAGTGGGCTAAAAAAACTCAATGATTTCCCAATTACTGTTAAATTGATTATATTTATGTTGTTTTCATCAGCCGTAACGCGCTTTTATAAGAAGATACGTGATGCATCTAATACATGCCTGTTTGTCATAAATTAAGTTTCTGTACCTAATTGCTATATTCATTAAAACAGTGTTCCTCAAGCTTTCATTTTCCAGAAGATTATTGAATTATATTTCTATATTTACGTTCTTTAAAACGGTTTTCCTGTGCAGCTTATACAGTTTGAATTTGCAATTAAGTTATAAAATAGATTAGATGGTTTCAATAATTAAACATGAAATAGCCTTAAATAAAAAAAAATATTTAATGATTGTGCTTTGTATGCATTTTCGTAATAACCTATTGCTTCGTGTTGTAGATAAGGAAATGTTAATCTTAAAGAAGAATACGTAAAATATTTTTTGCGGAATATTATATTTCAATTATTTTTATGGGAGTACTATGTAGAGTAATTGTTTGGGCTACATTTGGCAGCTCCAACAGATATCTTCCATCTCGTAGAGAACTGATTTACCGCAATTCTCATTTACTTTCTAAATACAACCAACTATTTCGTATGATTCATTCAATGCTTACAGTTATCCATCATTATTTTAAATGAAACCTTAAAAACACATTAATTTCTCGCAACAACCATAGTCATGGAGATCCTTATAATTCAAATCGATACTTTTAAGTTGTCTTATCTCCTCCAACTGTTTTCTTCAAGTAGTTAAGTTTCGGATTCCTCGGAGTGCTTTCTTATTACAAAATATTTATGTAATTCTTTCTCTGAGTAATATATGAAACAATGTACATATTAAACTGTAAGTAGTACCTATCACGTGTCCTACAGTAAATGAAATTTAATACATACTAACTTTAGCTAAATTAGCTTATTCTAAATAGAAACCTATTTAGCGAAAACTATGTTATTTTCATTTTTATAGTCTATTTATTGTGCCACTATGTAAAGAAAATAGACACGAGATTTGGAACATGGAATATTAGGAGTGTTTATAGAGCAGGCGCGTTAAAATCCGTAACGAGTGAGTTAGAGGAATACAGGATGGACGTAGTAGGACTTCAGGAAGTTAGGTGGGAAGGAAATGAATCTGTGGATTCCGGAAATCCTACGTTCTTTTAAGTAAGAAAAATAACCAGTTAGGAACAGGGTTTTTCGTTCATAAATTTATATTACCAGCAATTAAATGTTTGATTTGTTACTGACAGACTTTCTTTTATTACTCTTAAGCGACGGTGGTGTGATATTATTGTTTTAAATGTACATGCCCCAACTGTAGATAAGGATGACGATATAAAAGTCAGTTTTTACGAAGAAGTGGAACGGATATTTGACCAAGTCCCGCGATGCCATATGAAAATTCTATTAGCGGATTTCAATGCGAAGGTAGGACGAAAGGATATTTCCAAACCGATTATAGGGAACGAAAGTCTGCATAAGGAAATTAATGACAACGGTGTACTTAGCATCCAAACTCGTGAACTTTGCAACATCCAAAAAACGAATCGTGAAGAGTACAGAACTCCCACATCGCGACGTTCATAAATACATTTGGACATATCCAGACGGAAAAACACATAATAAAATTGATCACGTTTTAGTAGATAGAAGAGGCAAACTAGCATAATTGGCGTCCGGCCGTTTACAGGGGCTGATTGTGACACTGATCACTACCTGGTAGCAGCGATCATAGGAGAAAGGATATCGTTGAATAAAGGTAATATTCATTGTCCGAAAACGGAGAGAATCAATTTAAAGAAATTAGAAGAGAATCAAGTAAGAGAGAAATGTCAGATTGAAGTTTCGACTCGATTCTCGGCTTTACAAAGTTCGGAGTGCACTAGTGTTGAGGATACATGTATTGAAATTAGAGATAGCATTAAAATTTCAGCAAAAGAAAAATTGGGACACGAGGAAATACGTAGGAACAAACCATGGTTTGACCAGAAATATATAAAACTAGCACAGAAGAGAAAGCAGGCAAATTTACGCTAGCTACAAAATCCGAATGAAATAACTACACAAAATTTCGCAGATATCAGGCGGGAAACTTACCAAACTTTTAGAACAAAGAAACGCGATTTTTTGAAGGCGCAAATTAAGGAACTTGAAGATAATAGCGAAAATAAAAACATTTGGGACATTCCCTTATATAAAAACATATAAGGGAATCAACGAATTTGAGAAAGGCTATCAACCTCGTGCATATATATTAAAGAAATCTGACGGTACAGCTCTCACTGATACGGATAGCATCTTAAATAGATGGAAAGATTTCTTTGAGGATTTGCTTGACATGCAACCAAAAACTAGTGTGCGTGGAAAAAAGGAGATATACACCGCAGAACCGTATATTCCAGAACCCACCCGAAAAGAAGTAGATATAACGAAATTAAAGAAACACTAATGTTCTTGTGTAGATGAAATTCCGGCTAAGTTAATTTTAGCTGGAAGCAAAAAATGTGGAACAAAATACACAAACTCATTCTCCTTATCTGGAACAAGGAAGAATTGCCACAAGAGTGGAAAGAATCAATCGTTATTCCAATTCACAAGAAAGGTGACGAAACTGACTGTAACAATTATCGAGGCATTTTTCCTCTGTCAACAACCTATAAAATAATTTCAAATATTATATTAGCAAGACTGACCCCATACGCAGATGAAATTATTGGAGATTATCAGTGCGGAGTTAGGCGAAGTCGATCAACTATCGACAAATATTTAACATTCGCGAAATACTCGAAAAAAGTGGGAATACAATATAACGGTACATCAACTATTTATTGGTTTTAGGAAAGCATACCACTCTGTTAGGAGAGAAACATTATACGACGTTCTTACAGAACTTGGAATACTGAGAAAGTTAATTAGATTAATTAAGATATGTTTACATGAATCCCAAAGTAAATTCCAGGTAGGAAAATTTTTGTCCACGAACTTTCAAGTCGAAAATGGCCTGAAACAAGGAAACAAGGAGATGCGTTTTTGCCATTATTATTTAATTTCATTCTGGAATACGCTATAAGGAAAATCAAAGATAGCAACCAGGGCCTACAGTTGAACGGTATTCACCAGGTTATGGGATATGCTGATGGTGTAAATTTAGTAAGTGATGATAGGAGAACAATAGAAAGAAATGCAGAGATCTTATTAAACCCTTGTAGGACATGTGCTTAGAAGTAAATGCAGAGAAAACTAATTCCTTTTTCCATACATGGAAGTGCGTCGGGACCGGAATACAGCAAATTATGGATGTCTTAAAATATTAAATAATACTTTTGATAAAGTGGATAGCTTCAAATATCTACAATCAATATTAACGGAGGAAATCATATTCACGGAGAAATTAAATGCCGACTAAAAGCAGGAAATTCGTATTTCTATTCGGTTCAAAATCTCTTGTCGTCGCGAATTCTGTCGATGAATTTGAAGCTTAAAATATACAAAACGATAATCATGCCTGTTGTTCTGTATGGTTGTGAAACATGGTCACTTAATCTGAGGGAAGAATATAGACTGAAAGTATTTGGGAACACGATCCTGAGACGAATATTCGGACCCAAGAGGGACGGAAATATGGAATGGCTAACCTTCATAACGAGGAACTAAATAATTTATATGGTTTGTTCTACATTATTAGGGTCGTCAAGTTTAGGAGGCTTAGGTGGGCGGGTCATGTAGCTAGAATGGAAGAAAGTAGAAACGCTTTCAAAGTCTTGACTGGAAAACCAATCGGAAAACGACCATTTGGAAGACCTAGGCGCAGATGGGAGGACAATATTAAGACGGATCTCGCAGAGATTGGAATACAAAGTAGGAACTGTATGCAGTTAGCTAAGGATGCAAGTCAGTGGAGAGCTTTTGTGAACGCGGCATTGAACCTCCTGGTTCCATAGGCCATAGAGTTAGTTAGTTAGTTATTTTATTTATTGTGTCACTAAGATCATCATTATTATTTTATAAAGTTATAAACAATCATATATTCAGCCGAGCCTTTTCATCCAAAAATGGAAAAAATATTGTTGTAGGTACGTTATGTTCAAATTTCTATTTGTTTCTATAATTTGTAGATTTCAACTGTAAACATTTAATTGTTTCTTTTCTTTTACAATTAAAAGTGAAATATTTATTTAAAAAAGGTTAAAAAAAGTTAGCAAAAGCTATTTTGTTTATTAATATATTAATGTATTTTTATGTTTATTTTCACTTATTTTTCAATATACTTTTTGTCTCTATTATTGTTCATCTAAAAGACTTACAAAAGTAGTTAAATTTTCAAAATCATCAACTGAAAGTATTGTTCTGGGATCGTCATGATTGCTGGTATGGAGTTATTAGAATAAACTCACTTAAACTTTAGACCTTTAACAAACATCAATAACATCAAAATACCTAAATGTATCATTAGTAGGATTTGACCCTTGGCGTTCTTAAAGAACCAAGAATGATATTGTCATATTCTAAAGCATAAATATTATCACGATGTAAATTTTACACCTTCACCCTCCTTTTCATTCTGCTTCCAAATATTTGCTTAACTGAAATTTGCAATATATATTCATGATTAAACTTCTTTGATTTTATTAAGCAGAACGATTTTAAAATCCTGCAATACAATTATAAGTTTTGTATTTAAATTTCGTCTGAAATGGAACGCATATATTATTACATTCTTAACCAAATATCATTCAATGTTAGACTATAGTAGAGTATTAGAATAAAAAACATTTAAGGAGATTATACGCTATATTCTCACCTTTTCTAAATGATCATACTTAGACAAATTTTGTAAATGGTCTAGAAATGATATAATGAAATTTAAACTCTCCACTATTTTTCCTTCTTGGCAATAATCTTAGACGTTTTCCTCCTGACAAACGTACTCAATTTAATGTTTTTAAATCCTTTCTTTTCGTGTACAGTATGTACAAATTGACATATTTACGCATATAATAAGCCGTAGCAGAACTTTCAAATATGCAGGTAGAAATATATTGAAATGAACTTTAAGGAAAATACTGAAGTAACACTTGAAATTGATACTTTAGTGATTGCTCTTATGTTCATTTAGACATAGCTTCCTACTTCGGAAGTTTTTTTTTTTTTTTTTTTTTTTTTTTGTATTTCAGTGGTGATATCGCAATTCTTACTATTTTCTGTGAAGTGCTTAATTCTAGCATCACCTGATTTAATGGTTCAATCAATTATGAAGTCTCCTACACATAACGTGATAAGTAGCAACAAGTAAATGACTCTTGGCAAATCTTACTTTTAATATTTTTCTTTAGCAGCGGCTATCTATCCAACAAGTTTGCGTTATTTTTATCTGATAAAAATCTCTGTTCTTACTGCGCTTATAATTTATAGTGTCAATGCAGTAATGCAAACTCTTTGCACGTAATATTCCATGGTATGAAAGACACGAGAACATTTCGTGGAGTTCGAACAATATGTTGTGCACTATTTAGACACTACCTGTAGATCATATTGCTAATAGTATGATTTTTCTACAAACGGATCAACATTTTTCGGATTCAGGAATATCCTAGAATAGTTAAATTACAATAAACGAAGCCACAAACTAAATATTATTGTAATCAGCACACGAAATGTTTGGTTACTTTAACTAATTGGTGAAAGCTGGTAATTGAAATTCATCACTCTACAACATTGGTCTATGGTAATCGTTTTTGATTTCCGGTATTTACATTCTCAATTCTTATCTATCTATGTGTCTATTTATAGATACTACTAGTAGTGCTATAGTATATATTACTAGTGCTATTACCAAATTTCTTTGCTGGAACATAAGTTGTACAATTGCAGAGTTTAATTTGTTCCTCAATGATACATTGTGTCATGCAAACTGTGTAGCTATGGTATGGAAATGCCCACATCTGCTCGTTCTCAGTTGGAAATCTACAGTTTCTGGACTCAATTGGAAGTAATGACACACTATCATCTGCTACTTCTTCAGTTATTAAGTGTGTCATTTTCGTCTTCTTTGGTTGAAGTCCTAAATTGACGTATTGAAGAGCTCCTACACCATTAAGCATTGGCACATCGTAAATTCCTATATCGTACAGCTTAAAACAGAATAAAAAGAAATTTACTTAATATTATAGAAAGAAAGAACTGGCTAGATTATTATTAAACAACAGGTTATTATAAGACAGTATTTGGGAACTTACCACAAAAACTATTGCAGGTTTTTCAAATTTTTATTATTTAAAATGTTGTTATAACAGTATTATTCCAACATTGACATTTATGTAAGCGTACAAATGATCGATTTAATATGGCAAAGTATAGTACTTTGGTATGAAAATTTTAGAAAAATTCAAACCATAACGATAACGATCAATATACATTTATACATTTTTGAATTAATCTAATCAAATTTAAAAAAATACAATCTTTGTTAAAGTCATAGAACATAAGATAAGAGGCATAACACGAAATGTTCAAGTAACGATCTATTACAATATAAATGCAATATTGTGTTGACCAATACTGATTGCACAACACAAAAATTATCATATCGTTTAACATTTTTGTGTTTCAACGAATATTGTATATTAGGGTGGGTCGAATTTCAATTTTTTCCGAAAATCGATTCGGATAAGCGGTTAGAGAGTGTCTCTTAATGCGCAAAGTGTGTCAGATTTTCTTTTTCCGAATTTTTGGTCAACGCCTCCATGTGCTGCATCGAGGTTTTATGGAAAATCTGTGCAACAGGCGCTGCACGAGCCATATTTCACGTATTTTGTTGTGTAAAATATCTATATTCTAATTTTTACCAACCTTGCGGAAAGCTTGAACGATACGTAATTCAAATTTCCAAATGCATTTAAGTGCAATTTTTCACTTAAATTGACCAAATTTCAACGCTTAACGCTTTTTGTTTGTATGTACAAAAATGTTTTTTCTTTAGATGAAGATAGAATTTATTTATTTATGTATGTATTGTGGTAGTGCAATTCATTATCAGCATTATCGATGATTTATTCTTTGGCTAAAATAACACACAACTCACCACGAGGAGGTTACTGTATTTCGAGTTCCGCCCACCATTATTTTCGCCCTCTTGCTCTGTTTTATTTTCTGCTATGGCCTTACTTGATTGCGCCCTCACTTACTTTTTTACTTTTCTAGATAGCATAGTATTTTCTTTCTAATACAAATGTTGGCATTTCCTTGCTAGAAAGAGAGATACAACGTATGAATCCGTCGCGACTTGAAGGCCTAAATACAGATTGAAAATCTTCAGTCACCAAACTCACCATTCGGTCTATTGCTTGGTTATGACATGGAAACGCAGTTATTTCTTCTACGGCTAGTTGCATTAATCGCTAGTGCATCAATTCAAGATCCAGAAGGCATTTTGGCGGTGGACAAAGACTGTTATTGATCAAAGAATGCCAGGAGGGAAAAGAAAAAACTCCAACACGGCTGTTCAAGAAAATTAAGACATAGGCAGAAAATATGTCAGAGGAGTCTTCTTCAATGGAAGAAACGAGCAAACCCTAATGCAAGCCTAAAAAGGAGAACATTTGTATCGACGGCAAATCATAGACGAACATTTAATAATAGTGGAAGAACCAGGGTCAATATATTTGGGCCAGGTCGCGTCAAAGTCTGGTAGAGAAGAGGAAATCACCGCGTTCGTGTACAAATTTTAGGATGGAAACGGATATGTCAAAGCTGGTAGCAGCTGAGTGTGACAGTACATCAATCTACAATCGAAGGTTTAAAGGGGGTCTACATTGTGCGAAAATAAAACTAAATCGAGAACTTCAATGGATAGTTTGCCTCCTTCACGCAAATGAACTTACGCTTTGTTACTTAGTAAGACACCTGGATAGGGGAGCATCGAGTCCAAAAACACTTTCGAAACCCACCCGAGAAAAGCTCAGAAAGTGCGAGGAAGCGTTTCTTGTAAAATATGAAGCAATAAATCTTGACTTGTTGGATGAATTTGCAAACGTTGGAAACCTCAGCGCAGATCAACAATATTTACTAGCAATGTGCAAAGCACTTCACTTAGGATACTGTTGTTCAAACTTTCCGAACAAGAAACCAAATCCAGTGGTCCAGACACGTTCACTCACCACAGAATATGACACTGTCCAATATGTTTGTACATTAAGACAGCGAAACCTTGCAAGACATTCGTGTGTCTTATGCAATATATCATAAAAATGTCCCCCCGGATCTGGTTTGCCATCCAACAAAGGCCATCCTATTGTCAGGAACCGCGGCATTTATGGAACTTGTGAAGACTAGCTCAATTTCTACCCACGGAACCTAAGCAGAGAATATTCTCTGTAATTTCCGAGAAATCACAGTTCCCAAAACTAAATTTTGATATGGGTGATTACTACAACATTGTAGAGTGGATGACCTTGTCCCCTACACAACCTCCACTCACAAAGATGCTCTCCGACGGCAAAATTGAAGAAAATATGAAGTCAGCTGCAATGGTCGGAGAAGAAATAAGTGCATTTCTATTCCATTCCTAAGCAGTAGAGCAAATGGTGCGTTTGGCGACGCAAGCTTCTCTATTTGCTTTTGCCGGCAAGTCGCGACTGATACATACGCCTTACTTTCTAGCAAGGAAATGGCAACTTTTGGATCGGAAAATATTATGCTGTCTAGAAAAGGAAAGAGTAAGTGAAGACGCAAGCAAGTAATATCATACCAGAGAAGTAAACAAGGCGGAAGGGTAAAAGAAATGGTGGGCGGAACTTGAAGTGCAGTCACCTCGCCGTGCTGAGTTGTGTGTTTTTTTTAAATACATTATCGAGAATGATAATAATGTATTACGTTACAGCAATAAATAAATTCCATACTTAAGCTAAAAAAATCCACTTATTGTACATACAATTAAAACGCGCAACATTCTTGACTTAAGCGTTTAAATTTGCCCAATTTAAACGAAGAACTGCACATAAGTTGGGTTTTTGAAATTAAATTACGTATTGTTCAAGCAGCCCCTAAGATTGAATGTAAAGAAAAAATAAGAATATTTGCATTTTACATAGCCAAAAACGTAAAATATTGTGCCGTCTAGTGCGTGATATATACGTTTTCCATAAAATCTCGATGTGGCAGATAAAAGCGTTGACTAAATATTCTGCAAAAAATGTGGCACACTTGCCGACTAAAACACGCCATTTATGCGCTTCGAGACGTCGATTTTCGAAAAAGCGTAAAATTTGTCTTACACTATTACATGTAATACCACTACGATTATACATATATAAAATGAGCTTATAAGCACATTACACGGGTGTGTAAAACTTAAAGATGAGAAAAATGAAATTATATTGTAGTTCATCGGAAAAAGTTAACGCCCAACAAAATATATATTAAAGTCTGTAATATATAAATATATATTGCAGAAAGAGGTATGAAATAAGAAATGTGGGTTACGAGAATATTAGGCCTGCATCAGTTGCTACAGAGCTACGCACTATATTAAAGTGTGGTGGACAACAACAAGAAGACAAGAAGCATGAAGAAGAAGAATAGAGTTTACGACCGGAATCGTCTGAGCAACACTTATCATTCCATTATATCAGTCACTTCTGGAGTAATATATTCGAATTGAGAATGTAATTTTAAATGTGTAGTTTTACTAATTGATCATAAAATAAATTTGTAATTTCATGGTTGTGCTAGAAAGATTTTAAGGCACTTTGAACAGAAACAACACTAGTAGCATCTCCCTTACATTTCTGAGACCTGTTCGTGTTGGTTATTATTAGGGAGTTCAAAATTAATTTTTTTATGCAAGTAGAAATACATGTGAAGTCGCATTTAAAATTCGATTACGTTACGTTGGAATTTTCTTGATTTCATTTTAGAAACCACATGTTTTCCTAAAGATGTTAAAATATTTCTTGGAAAACCTCAAACAAAAGGAGTTGAAGGACTAGATTGATGTGTTTAAATAAGACATATTGTACCTAATAGTGGAAGTATGTTTAAATTGATAGCAATTTTTTAGATTATATTTTGCTGATAGTGTGTGTTAAGTATAGAAAACGTTGTAAGCAGAGAACTGTGTTTCGTTGAAGATTTCCATTGATGTAAATTTAGTTTTACCGCTAGCTATAAAATACAATAACGATATTTTATGTAATAATTATGTTCACACACTTTATTTTCAAAGTACAATATTTTTTGATAGTTAATATTCTGATTTTTATGCTCATTTTAAGAGAACATTTTTTAAAAAAATACTTGTAAAAAAAATATCGTTTCTAGTTATATGTGTTTATTGCTCCATATATTAGTCATTTTTCATTTTACATTTATTGTTTTCTTACACTAGATTTTAAAACATTTTAGAATCTATTCTTGGATACTATATTGTAACGAAGTGAAGAATTTATCTGATAAAGGAACGAATAATTTATTATTAGAAATAGGAGGTAACGAGAGAGAGATCCTTAAAATAACACGTGAGATATTTATTTTATTTCTGACTAATATTTGATATAAATAGTATTCTAAGTTTATGTGAATAGTACACAAATAAACCTGTATTAAAGCAATTTGCGTATTCATGAGAAAACGTTGGAATTTAATATGACAACACGATAGTGTATCAGTATACACATTTTATATATACTTTTGCATTTATTGTTTTGGTTTCTCATTTAGTACATTAGTAATGTCAATTAGATATCTTGTTTTTGCATAATTCATTTTGATTTTCTCTTTTTATTTCGGTTTATTTACTACATGTTTAGATCTCGTTTTTCATTCCAGTTTGAACCTCTTATATTTCCAATGTTCACGTTGTATTGTAACCATTGACGTTTACATTTTGCATTTTAACACCTGCCATTTTCGTACAAATGATTATGACGAAAATTTGCGTACAAATAGTACGCAAATAGTTATGACAGTAATACTTTATAGTTGTAGTGTTCAAGGTGAAAACATTTTCCGTAAGTCTTCCTTAAATACTATAAAAGAATTGAAAACGACAAAACTATCGTTTTACGTGATTCAACATAGAAGCTACAGATGCAAATTAATATGTAGTATTAGTGTATAAAATGCTTATGAAACAGTTTTAGGTTTCACATTTTCAGAAAGGAAGAGCAACTTTTGTTTTATGCTTTACGAGCAGTTTTTGTAAGACTGTGGTATACAACATCGTGTCCACGGGTTTTCTCTAGGTACTGTTATTTCCTTCAACTTTTTCATTGCACCAATTTTTCCATTATCGCTCATTTGCTTTTATAACAATCTCTTTTAGCCTAAAAGGCATAATCAATCGCGTTATGTCAAACTCAAAGATTTCAATTTATTTTTTCAAAAAATATTCATTCTGGTCATTGGTATTTGGTGTTCAAAATTCATAAGGACAAACATAATAAAAATGCTTCTAACTGTAAAAAGTAGCTTTTCATCATAATATTTGCTCCATCTCTACTCTCAAAATCCTTCTTATACCATATTGTACACAGTTAACTCCAGTTTCGAATCTATAGATAATTACTCTTTACTTCAAGTCCAATTAGGCTACATTACCGTAGCAACAACTTAACCTGAACAGGCCACACAATCCCTTTGGCCATCTTCCAGAGCATTTCAACCTTATTTAAACTCTATATCATCTTAGCTGACATCAATATTCATAATCATTTCTACAGAGATAAAACAAATTTCTTGGACACATCACCACCTACTATTATGTAGCAAAATCAACAAGACGAGATTTTAATACAAACTCTTCATATAGCTATCACTTCAATTACCTCATCACTGCACACTAATAATTACCTACTTAGTTACTTTGGGTACTGATCATATAGATATTACTTTTTGTGTTCAATATCAATATGTCTTAATGTAATTTCATCTCACTCTATTCCATGACATGAACAGGTAGAATGGGAGATATGGTGTTCACTTCTTTTAATACGTCTAGAAGACCATAATCCAGATAATACAGAAGATGAACTATATCGTCTACTGGAGATAATTACACTCCGATAAAATTGTCTAGTCCAACACATTGAGTGCAAAAGAAAATATATTTTAGATTTTGTTTAATATTTAGTCTCGCCGTCTCAAATATGTCGACAAACACCTAATGAACTCCACCCGCTCTTTATAAATGCCATGAATGCCCATATATATTTGTTAGTTTCAACTCCTATTATACATTCCATTACTTCTTTTCACGATTTAACACTACACTCTACCCCCAAAACTTAACTATCTTCCTTTGCAGAAAATTTGAAGATCGACGATCGACGATCGACGATCCAACATACACAGTGCGACACTTCTTTCTCTAATCTATGCTTTCCCCAGTCCTCCGTCCCATTTGGAGCTACCGCAAAGTGACAAAATCAACCAGCATCAGTAAACTAACATACTCCAGTGCTGTTTTGATTTCTGCGCTTCGCAACGCCATATTACGAATTCTCATCCGCATATTTAAACGATAAAATTTCATTATCTTTTTAATTTTGAGGACAAAATGTTTTAAATCTGGCACGTGACAGAGAGAAGCAAGAAGAGGAAGAAGAAAATGTAATAATTAATGTTGATATTTCTTATGTTTTTAAGATATATAAGTAGCTGGCTTTTGTTAATAATAATCATTCAGACAAACACTGTGTTCCGAAAAGAAAATGAAATGAAATCTTTAAGTTTTACGTCCCACGATTATGCCGGTTATACTAAAGGAGAGGGTGATGATGAGTAATGAATAAAAATGGTGGGATGAAGAAAGTGGGAGGAAACGGAAGAACCCCTAGAAACTCACACGCGCTGTGTTTGCTCACCACAAAGTTCACTTGGCGGGGGCAACGCTGTGTTCTGCTCTTCATGGCTGCTATAATGATGATTTTGTTATAATGGATTGTTGAAGATATAAGAATATACAGGGAATAGAGGTGAAAAAGTATTCAGACTTATAGAATTTGCGGAAGCGAAAAATGTTCAAAATATACATTTAAAAAATTATTTTATTCTGTGTGGTATTATTGGTGTATTTGTGTATTGTGTGAACAACTTTTGAAACAGTTCAATAATTATATCTCAACAAAGTTAGGGCAAATATGTAACTGACTGTGCGTGCAGTAAAGTTATGTATTATAACTAACTAACTAACTCTATGGCCTATGGGACCCGGAGGTTCACAAAAGCTCTCCACTGACTTCTATCCTTAGCTAATTGCATCCAGTTTCTACTTTGTATTTCTATCTCTGCGAGATCCATCTTAATATTATCCTCCCATCTTCGCCTAGATCTTCCTAATGGTCGTTTTCCTATAGGTTTACCAGTCAAGACTTTGAAGGCGTTTCTACTTTCTTCCATTCTAGCTACATGACCTGCCCACCTAAGCCTCCTAGACTTGACGACCCTAACAATGTTGGGCAAACCGTATAAACTATGTAGTTCCTCGTTATGAAGCTTCCGCCATTCCCCATTCTCGTTCCTCTTGGGTCCGAATATTCTTCTCAGGATTCTGTTCTCAAATACTTTCAGTCTATGTTCTTCCCTCAGAGTAAGCGACCATGTTTCGCAACCATACAGAACAACAGGCATAATTATCGTTTTATATATTTTAAGCTTCAAATTCCTCGACAGAATTCGCGACGACAAGAAATTTTGAACCGAATAGTTATGTATTTTATGATGTCGAAATCCAAATAATCTATCAGATTAATTGGAAGTTATGTTCGCCTGTCTCACATATGTAATCAAAAACGTTGTTTATGACAGTGCGAAATAAAAAGTTCTTTAAAGTTACAATGATGAATGTTCAAAATAATTCTTGTGATAGAGGGCAAGAGAACAGCATGTCATCAACAGAAACAATATGTAGTGTGACCTAAATGGTTGGAAACTAGGACAACTATTGAACTCGATGAAAGAAACGTTAGAATAAAATGACGTTCGGTTGGAACACATAAGTCAAAAGTTAAAACAGAACGATGCCCAGATTGAACACATAACCCAAAAAGTAACAGAACGTGTTGATTCTTGAATCGAACAAATAAGCCAGCTAGTAACACAATGAGTGGATGTCCAAATGGAAAAAAAAAGACTCATCTAGTAACAGAACAAGTAACCCAGCAAGTAGCAGAAGAGTTAAATACGAAATTTGAAAAAACGGATACAAAAATTGAGCTAATCTTTCCAAATTTGAGATTATGCAGCATTCGGTCAACAAGGTACAAATTCAAGCTAATTACAACTCAAACCAGATCAGGAAGCTTCAAGAAGAAGTACACACACTTAAAGAAAAACTTGGGACGGATGAGAGTACTCCAATCTCAATGGTAAACTCAGCACATTTGCAACGACAAGTACCTGAGATACTGTAACTTGAAGAGGATTGTAGTCCCCCAGTATACATACATACACATACAACCCAGGAACCCGTTTCTAACTCTGAGAGCGAAGGGGTAAAAAGATTTGCGCAAAATATGAGTGCTCAACTTCGTCAACACAAGGTTATCTCAACTGATGTAAAACACAGTAGAATGAAATATTCTAAATTTCATTTTAAATTTAGTGAAGTTCGATCCATGACCAAATATAGTGGGAAAGCAAATAATATGCCAGCATATATTTTGGAAAAAGTTGAGGAAGATTTTGAGTCAATTGAAATACTTATATCACAATTTCTGAAAATAATGCCACTTATTTTGTGCCTCCCTGCTCTACATGGTGTAAGGCTACAAAAATAGTTTACATGACTACGCAGATTTCAACATCGCCTGAATATCCAACTTTGAAAACGATTTTAAGCTAGCCAATCTTGATCCTCAGGTCAGGAAGAAAGCTTGAACCATAAACTAGACAACAATGTAATCGATTTCGTAATTTCAGCTTACAATAACTTAAAACTTCTGAATCATTATCGACAAGAGCCCCTATGATGCATCTATACTGCTCTTACCTTTCGGCTTTCAGCAAATATTAATTTCATCACAGTGCGTTAATTGTAAACATTTCCTTGTAATTGTTCAAATTTACAAAAACGAAGTAATGATGCAAAATCACTACTGCTATAGGATTAGTACTATAACCTGTCCTAATCAGGTGACTATTTACAATGTTAATATCTAAATAGATACTGATCACAGTACAAGATGTAATTTTAGATTTACGTGCAATGGTAATAGGAACAATTACGTTACAGCTCGAAATAATGCACCTTATAGGACTAACCTTCCACGTAGTGCCAACTTTTGCAATAAATTTATATGTAACAGAAATATTCGAGGTAACGTGCCTCAAAATAAGGAATGCCACACTATACGAAATCCTAGACAACAACATGCCATTAGTAATTTTAGAGTTTATAGAAATATCACAAGTAATGACATACAGAGAACTTATGCAATGCACAGTATGTGAGATTAGAGGCAAGGATGTGTACAATGTAACATAATCACATAATTTAGTAGCAATACTTGACTTTAGATATGACTGGAGTGGAATTTATTAAATCAGCGTCAGCATGGTTACAAAAATAATTTCTATATACTTATATAAACATATCTTGAATCTTTAATTGACTATTTTGAAACTGAAACCACTCATGAAGTTTTCAATTATGTAAACGCGTATCAGTATGATATTCAATTCACAGTGATACTTCAATTCATAGTTATTATTTTTTGATACATAATTTTCCTGTTAACTAGATCTTTCATTTTTGAGTTTAATATTTCGAAATAATGCATATTGAATTGCTTGCTGTTAAATAAGAATGAAGGAAATATTGGTTTATCTGGTTAACCACAATTATAGTTTATCTAATTAAATATAATTTCATTACTAGTTTATATGTTTAATGCGCCCGAATGAAAACATATACTAACATAAATTGGCTACTACGTAGAACTAATACAAATCTATTGATTAACGGAGGAAATATAATAATGGACCGAATAATGGCTACAATATCTAATGCTATTTAGTAATGTGATTTCACGTGCATGAGTAATTAAAATATAATTTAACACATGAATAAAGATATAAAATTGTGGATAATTTTAAAGTAAAAGTGAAAAGTGAATATTTTCTTATTATTTCTTTTTTATGAGGTCCATTCGGATAATAAGCAAACATTTTGTAAATTGTATTATCAAAATTATTTCGGTCCACAGGTTTTTGTTAACTGTACGAAGTCATTCAAATCATCAATTCTAGGCAGTTATAGAGCCATTTATCAAAGGATAATCTTTAACAATATTTTTATTCTTCAGAACAAAAACGTTTTCAAATGTGGTATGAGCCAGAAAGAAACAAGAAAAAAAAGAAAATTTAATAATTAATATTGATTTTGCTTGTATTTTTATGATATAAAAATGAATGGATGTTAATAATAATCACTCGGATAATGAGTGTGTTTTCTTCTTCACGGTAGCAATAGTGATAAGTTTGCTATAGTTGATTGTAAAGATAAATAATATACAAGGAATGAAGATGTAGAAGTACAGTGTGTAGTAGAACTTGTAGAGGACAAAAATCTTCGCAACATAAGTAACTTTAAAAAAGTATTTTATCCTATGTTGCATTATTTCAACATTTACTGTGTGAGTACGTTTAGAGTGTTTGATTAAGTTCTAAGTAGTTCTATATTCCTGTTTCTACGAACTTAGGGTAAATATATAACTCAGTGTAAGGTTATAACATCGTGATTGTGATCTTTTACACTTTTCTCTTTTACGTCTGCCTACTTTACCTTGATTTGAGCCTTTCAAATTTCATTGGTCATGGTGGACCATGGATCAAATTTCCACTGACCCATGTTATTTCTCCACTGTCTTAGGTTTCTAGTTGATTATTATCATCGTTAATAGAAACTAACGATGATAATAATCAACTAGAAACCTAAGACAGTGGAGAAATAACATGGGTCAGTGGAAATTTGAATGTTCAACCTAGCAATGCTTAAAATATGCATGTAAATATATCAAATTTTCCTTTCTATAATTACTTTACCACCCTCTTTAATAAGTTTGCACTTGCTATTCATCTGCTAACTCTGTACGACACTATGCTATAGGTTTTCTTCAACTACTTCTAATTCTTTCCATTTCCATCGAGGCGACCAAAGCCTTAAAACCTCGATTTAAAAAACATTTCAGAACATTGCACTGAAACCCCATGAAGGATAGTTTTGCCTTCCATAAAAAGTGCATCCTAGTCTCTCATATTGGCTAATCTGGATTGCGGGAATTCTGAACATGTCGTGGACATAGTTTTGCGAATAGCAACCTTGCTCCGTGGAACTACTTTCGAATTTTAGAGTATCATCCGTGATATGCAACGTTGGATATTCTATACATTCCATAATTTTCCCAGCAACTTTGAAACTCAGTTGGACTTGTAAAAGTATCGGAGGTTTACAAATGTATAAAAGATTGTTATGAATGTCAAAATACACTGTTCATCAAGGTACCCACACTTACCCAACGATTGCCTCCGATAATCAATAAAATCAATTAAAACTTGAAGTTAAAATATGCTTTAATATTATTTCTGTAATCTTGTCAGAATCATCAGGATCTTCCACAGGTCAAAAATTCTAGTAAACATATAGGGATTTCTCCAGTCCTTCTAAAGATAACTTCTTATTATTATGTGACGTGACTGAATGATGAAACAAGTAGTGCTAATTTCTCATGAATTAGCATAGAAATTTATAGATTTATTAAGTGTTTATTATGAAAGGAAAGTGTAATTTTGGACTTCATTGCTGACACATTAAAGGCAGAGATTAAACATTCATTTAAATAGTTTGTATAATGTAGTGAAGTTCACGATTACCAAAAAGTGAATGCTAGGGAAATAATGATAGCATACCTTTGTGTTGTTCTCTGGTCTCAACATCGAAAACCGGAACTCTAAAACATCTGGGTTTTCAAATTTCAACATATGGGTATTGTTGGTCCTGAACGAAAAAAGTGCATAAAAACATTTTTCATTTTCTTAATACATAATCATCAAAACGAACAATTCAAAGAAGGTTTAATGGCAAAAACAATAGAGTAATGTATTGATTCACATCTTTAGAAAATGTTTTGTTAGTATAGTTTTGTTTTTAAATTATTATCAGACAAACTAACAGTAGAAAGACGAAGCCGTCATTTTGACGGCATCACGTAAAACAATTTTCTATATCTCATATATTTCTTTGACTGACGCAACCATACTTTAGGACTTTTATTATTTTAAGGTGATGTTTGATGTAGCATATAAACATCGTCTGTCTATTTTAATTAAATATCTATTTTTCTTGTATACCCCTAGAAGAACCAGACCGTCAATTTGACTGCATCATTGAAAAATCTATATTTTGCTGTTGATGTGGACTATATCATAGGTTGTACGCTACATTGTAGTATCTCTGTTGGAAATAATAGATTTTGAAATATTTTTCATTATTTTTTCCAACGAGTTTGCTATTTGGAATGTTTTATTTCTGTTCTTCATTGCTGTAAGGAAAATGGTGCATGGCACTTGTTTGAATATATTTCCTACTTCAATTATGTTCGTACCTCGTTGATAACATTGCTCTTAAAGGTTTCTTGAAGGTACATATGAATAATTACAAAAACAACATGAGACCTGATAAAATGTTACGTACTTTCTAAGATTTGAGTGAAAATGAATTTCGCTTAGAAAAACAACAGGGAGACTCCTGCGATGGAGACAGCAGTAGTAGCGAGAATGCAGTGTCTGAAGCTACTACTTCGGATAAGAGGCAGGAAACAGATACAGAAGTTTCCAGAAGTAATCGTTCAAATATTTTATAGGAGCTCACGGGATACGTTGGAGTAAAATGGGCAAATAGAACAATGCTGGGCATACTGCCTAAAACGACACCCTTCGCGAGAAATCTGTTTGTTATATTATGCGTTACCTAATATTGAAGATGGTGATTTTGGTACTGCTTTTCGCTTGTTCATAGACGAAAGAATGTTGCGAAACAGTCTGAAATGCACCGTTGTTGAAACTCAGAGAGCGCCAAGATTCTCTTTGGGTACTGTCAATTACAGAACTCGTTTCATTTCTAGCAATATTGATATTTCGTGTAGCTTCAGATATACCCGTAAAGGAACTATAGAAGTAAGCTGTGGATCAGTGTTTTACAGAAAGATTATGAAAAGAAAGATATTTTTTGAAATAATGAAACATCTTCGATTTGGTGAAAAATGTCCTAGCTCTTCAAGGCTAAAAGCAAACAAGTTTGCTTTGGCATCATCTGTATATAACTTATTCATGAAGAACTGTATCAGGCACTATAAAACCGACGACAGTGTTTGTGTGGAGGAAAAATTATTCTCTACTGAAATGAGATGCAAATTCATGTAATGTATGCATAGCAAGCCTGAAAAAGTTGGATTCAAATTTGGTTGCTTTCAGTTGTAAAGTCACGATATGAACTAAAAGCCTTTCCCTACCTGGGAAACGACTAAGAACGACAGTGGGACACACATTTAGGCGAATATATTGTTCTGAAGACGATGAATTCTTTTCTCAACAGAGGACTGAATGTTACTTGCGATAACTTTTCTTACAGGTTAAAAGTGAACCAAATCTTTCAAAAGAAACAGATGACCTTGATTGGTAGTCCGCGTTCAAACAGAAGAGAATTTCCCAAAATGTGCTTGAATCAGAAATAAAAGGATATGCTCACTACAAACGTATATGAAAATCAATCAGGAAATACACTCACTGTACACAAGTGTAAGCACAATAAAAGTGTTGCTGTCTTGAGTTCAGTCGATAAAAGTTGAAATAAAAATTCATTGAAAATGTAATTTCACTTCCATGTAATAAAAAGTTCAATATAAAACTAATTACTTCGGTGCATTATACACAGGGTCTGTGCTAAAGAAAACTAGCCCAGCCAATGTCTATAGGGCAGGAGGGTGACCACGCGACTAGCATAAAAAGGATTTCATATGTAAGAATGTAAGTATTATTCTTTTATTTTAATTTTTCATGTCATGCCCTGTGGGCTAACTTCCGATATTAATATTATATTTAAAATATATACGGGATTTAGTGGATCACCCTGTATTATATCTCGAGAAAAACTTACATAAAACATAAGCTGGTCGATTAAACAGATTAAATTCAAGCTAAAATAAGAGAAATATAAAGAAAAATGATATACACCTCCTGGAATTAAATAGCCGTCAAAATGACGGCTCGGTACTTCTAAGGAGGTAAATGTTTTGGCCTTTCAAGTGTTAATTATATATATGAGTAAAGCAAACCTCTTATACACAAGTTTATTTAAAACCGTAATCACACAGAAACATCTCTCTCTCTATCTATTAATATATATAAAAAATAATAAATATAAAATGGTTTCATAATGGGTAAAGTTTATTAGTATACCACATTAATAGAACGGGCACTATAATGGGATTATAGTTATAGTTGTATTGCCTGTCAAATGGAGACCATTATCCAAGTGATCCATGACATTTTATTCAGATGTGACAGATAGTATAGAAGAGATTGAATAAAATTAAGGAGAAGAATGTATAATGTAATTAAACAATATTCAGAATAAAGGAAACACTATATATTAGTAAAATGCACAAATATATTACGATACTAAAAGAAAGAAGCATACAATAACTACAAAAGCATGTAAATTGCTAATAGATAATTTTGAGTTACCATATTATACCATACATTAGTTATACTTTCTTTTTGAGTTTATACTTAATGTTGTGACTACAGCTACTCAGAGACTTCATGTCGAAGCTCTGAACAGAACGAAGTGAATCCGAAATGATGGAAGCCGAATGAATGGTCGATTGATTCCAAATGAATGATCCTCGGTTTATAAAATCTTTTTATACTCGTAAATATCCTTGTTTGTCACAACTAGTTGGCAGTATATTATTGAATCTTAGACCAGTCCAATAATAGTTTTCTCATAAATGTTATTGTTATGTATACAAATATAAAGTGTTGGTTATTTTTGTTTTTCTGTTTAATTTCGGAAAATCCGTGTATTTGCCCACCAGATATTTTGTTTTAATTTTTCTTGCAAACAATAGGTCAGATCACAGAAGCACATATCGACGTCAGCTAGATGTTATGTTATAGCTTGTTGTGGGAATGTTTATTTCTCAGTTCACACAACCTTGGCCTCTTACTTTTGTATGATTTGACTATTCTCTCACCTTCCACGTACGAAATATTCACACTGAAAAATATTATTTTAATTGTCCATTCTGTTTTATTTTAATAAAAAACTTTATGTACTATTAAGTGATAATTCACTTATTATGTGATACTATCTATCTAGCTAGCCAGCTAGCTATCACCTTGTGTGTTAGCCTCCCTCTGTGCAGTGTTTTATCAAGAGTGTGGCTTTCCTCACGTAAGGAGTGTATGCAGGTGTCTATTGTACATAACATTTCCCAGTGACCATTGAGGGTCTTTCTATCAATAATTCATGTCATCTTAAATATTCAAGTGCTGATTGTCTAACACTCCAAGAATTTAGTGAATTTAGTCTTCATGTTGCCTTTCCTGTACTTTCTCCTTTAAAATTACAAGAACTGACTGTAATCAACACTGCGTATGGGTCCATTCTCGAATGCGGAGAAGACGAACTACGATGTGAGTTTCGTAGTGGTCTGCCGCAAGCTATCCTTGTTAAGAGGCGTGCTCTGGAAGTCTTTAAACGTCAATAATTTTCAACAATGTCGCATTTTTCGTGTCCATGGTAGATATATTATTACATCCATGAGGCAACAAACTTGAAAATATTACGTAACGTTCTTAGTAGTCCAAATACTATGACCAACACCAGACGTCAGATAAATGGCCACTATTCAAATGTTAGCATGCCTGCTCAATCACCAGACAAAATCATGGAGAAAAGCCCCGCTAAGATATCCACCCAAATGGGCAACAATTTTACTTTATCTCCAAATACTCGTATGGAGGGAAATTAAGTAAACTTTTGTTACATTGCATTGCAAATTATATTGTTTCATGAACAATATATACTGCGAATTCTACTTCGACTCTGTCCAATGCCCCATAGACTGATAATACACTTCACGATATGATCTGTAATGTCACTGGCGATACTTAGATTGTATTTTTGCAACTGTTCCATTCATGTCAGAATAGGTGAATATCAATTGTGTAGTGCTCTGGATGTTGTTGTCTATCATTTATTTCAAAATATGGTAAACAAGTGGTTAGATCATTAATCAAATTCTCTTTCTCTCTCGAGCAAATTTAGCTGCGATTTTCGCTCTTTTTCTTCTACAAGTGATAATCTTTGTTACTCATGAAAGCCTGGGCCAGGAAGAAGTCTTCCGTCATGATCACTTCCTTGCTACATTTGGTTCAATTTGAAAAAGCTCAAAAGCTCATAAGATAAAAATCCATTGCATAACTTTAAATCTTGTTCATGGCTAGGGTCTTTGTGACCGCATATCTAAGTCCCTAAGTAATTTCCGAACCGTTTTCTAAAGCACATATGGGTTGTAATTTTTCAAGTGATTTCTGGATTCAAATGGTGGCTTTCATATCAGCGTCCTCAATGTCACATTATTTGTAACTCTGTCACTGTCTAGTAGCCAAACCAATATTCATGATTGATTGTAGGGCTACATATATCTTCCTAATATTGCTCGATACTTTGTTTTCCATTAAATTATCTTTGCTAGTCGAATGAAATACGGTTTTGGTTTACCGCTAAAGACTACTGTGTGAATATTCTTGCCGTTAACGAATTTACTTTGTCCACTCGGATTTACATCACAATTGTATTTCCCTCAAATTTCTTGAAAGAGTTCGATTTTGTCTAACTTTTGATCATGGCCTAAGACTAATCCGATACACACGAAATATACTTTTTGTGTTCAAGCTCCACATTCTCTTTGAGACACATTTCCATTTGTCCTGGGGTCATGCTCGTATAATTCAGTTAAGATTGTCCGGTTGTCTAATCTGGTCTAAGTAAGACTTCAATTCTATCGTTTATTTACCAGCCTTTCTTCTCTACTAATACAGATTGACACTATACGTAACCTGTAACTTCGGCTACTTTCTGTTTCTTTTCTCCTCTAACTCTGCACTTTGGTTTCATTTTGCAGTGAATTGTATTTGTGATCACCGTTGCAGCTTTCATTTGCATGGTGACTAGATTTATGACTGCCATACAGCACATGCTTCTGTGAAACATTCATGCTATGTTGCAGATTACAATATTGTTCTATCGGATAAGAAATTGTGTGATAGCTCTTTGTATGCAGCTTTCTTTTCCTTCTAAACCATAATTATTGGTTTACACCTAATAGCACTCTGAAGAGTTTCCAGTTTTACTTTAACAGTACATCGTAACAGGAGAGGCCAGTGTTTAATCTGCTTTGAGTATTTTCAGTATTTTTTTGATGAAATAATAGCAGTGTCCGGTTCTCCTCAAACAGTGTTTAATCTGCTTTGAGTATTTTCAGTATTTTCTGATGAAATAATAGCAGTGTCAGGTTTGCCTCAAACATGTCATTGATTTTAGTTACATTGTATGATTGTCTACATTGGTTCAAAACGCCTTGTTAGATGCCTTTAGAATGTCTTTAGAACATACAACATACGAATGCAAACACGAATATCGTAAGCTATAACAACAAAGAAGTTTCATATTTATCTGCTTGATATAGAAGCATCTCGACATTCAACGAAGTAAGCGTGCAGACAAACTTGCCGAAACACCACATTGACAGATACTGCACTATAGCATTTTCTTCTGAGAATGAATTTCTGTTGATATTTAGTTGAACAGCTTCACTTTAATAGGATGCAACTTAGGACCACGCAAATGCTAATAAGATTCACTCAATAAAAAAAGTCTTCTCAGTAATCGTCACACTTATTATGACCGAGGTGAAATGACCCTGGATTATTTCAGTATCAGACATCACTTGTAAACATTATAAGTCAGTGCGTGAAGCAAAGTATGTGCATTTTGAGTAGCGAACGTTCCACTGAGCATTTGGCACATTCTTCTAGAATATCCAGAATACTCACACATCAGATAAAGCTATGTAATGTGATTTTCAGTGACTACATCTGTCTTATTCGCAAAATTGGAAAAGATAAATCACTTTAACATTTTCTTGTGAGATATTTTTACAAGATATTAATGTTGCTACTATATTAATATTTTCTCGTTATACAACTTTGATTTTTACGATTTGTGTATTAATTTATGTTGTTTGTTTTGCGTTATTACTTTAATATGAAGTCTTTAGTTTCAAAAACAACTTTTAAAGAATGTGTATGACGAATGATTGCTGTGCAATGTTGGGTTTATAGGCTTTATTGGATTTATAAGGACAAATGGCTTAGGTACTGACATTCAAAAGAAGTCATAATGAATTATCCCTTCTCTCTATCGCATTTTCTTGGTACACTTCCTTCTCGAAGGAAATATTTACCTAAAGTCTTAACGTCCAAAGTGCGAAAACATCTATACCCCCTTGCCAACTAGCAGCATTTTAAAATGCATTGTTCCTTTTATCGTACCACTTAGTGACCCAGTAATCATGAAAGTCGCCTCACTATAAATGTGCCTTTTATGTATTTTTTGTATTGCTACTACTGTCGATTATTGTCTTTTCTTCACGGACCCTCGCTTCGAATATGTTCTATTTGTGTCATCGAAAACGACTGCAGGTATTGATCTATAGGGTATATTAAAAAATACAAAAAATCCAGCATTTAATTCATCTGTTTAATCCCATCTAGGTTAATGATATTCTTCCTTGTTGATCCATGTTACTAATGTTCTCGCCATATTGAAAAATAGAGTGAAAAGTAGACATAGTCGAATCTACTTTCCAGTTCTTACGGAGAAATATTTACGTAAGTTCTTTGATGAAATGGTTAAGAAGCACTTATCGTGGTATTTACAATTGCATATTTAATTACCAAATTCAAGTATGAAATTTGTAATTTTATATTTAAGAATATTGCCTTATTCGCGAACTCGTTTTCTGTTGCGAGTTAATTTTCTGTTTTTGGTTAAGATACGATTTACCAAAAAAAGTTCTGTGTTTTAAATTAGATTTATCTTCGGAGTGTTGTAAGCTTCATCATGGAGGTATTGAGTGTACTTTTGTGGTCTCTTTTCATTCTATTCTGTCAGGGATTTCTCTATGAAAATGGTGTCTGTTAATGTTCTTGCTAAGAAACCTTTTCATGCCACCTTCAGTAAAGTCCTAGGCTTAATCTATCATTGCGTTGGCAGTCTGCAGCAAATCAAGGACTCTTTCCCATCAGGATCTTGCCGCCTACAGTCGGACAATTTGTCCATGCCGACCAGATGCCACGGTCTGAGTGCATGTCTTTCCGCGCGATTTTCGACCGCGACGAATATTTGCTTTGCCGAGAAGTCGGCAAAGAGCAGGAAATGAGCATTAAATGCATCGACGCCGCCTCGGAAATTTGCCTTGCCGAGCAGGTGTCAAACAGTCGTAAAGGCGCAGTAAATGCGCTGTCCCCGCCGTTGAAAAGAGGCCGGCATACGAAGTTGGTAGAGGGGCGAAAAGAGGCCTTTCCGACTGTTTTGCTGACTTTGACAGTCGGAAATAGTCGGCAAAGATTCGGCAGAGAGCATTTTATTTTACGATTTTCGACCGCTTGCCACCTTGGTAAAAGGTTGGCAACTTTGAACAAGTAGATCGCCTTGCCGCAACGGACGAGTGTCCGCTGCCTCCGACGGACCGCCACCGTCGACGGTGGTAATCCCTTTTTCCGACCGCGACTTCCTGATGGGATTGTTTAGAGTTCCTCAGTATATCTTTAAGATATTACACTATAGTCAAACTTGAAATTAACCTTCCGGTTCAGTGTCAAATTACACTCACTTTTTTAGTGCTTTGGGCCCAAACAAATTGCTTTAGCTGATACAAAAGTCTTCCTTGATACCACTATTTCTCCATTAAAGTTTGCATTGTCATTACTTCCGGATCCATTTACATAGCCAATTACAAAGGATTTTCATCTTATACTTACCACCATTCGTCCGTAGTTATAAAAGGACCAGCAAAATAAAATAGCATTGACGCGTATAATAAAAAACTAAAATATATGAGTATTAATGAATTTATGAAAGTTCTCGAATGAAGTTGAATATTTGCTTAAATACCTTAACTGCTGGGAATTTGCTAAGTAGCAAATATCTCCATCAATTTCCAATTTTGCATATATTAGAGTGCAATCTACTTGATGGCCATTAACAGAACAGTTTTTAAAGATTTCTGGAATTTCCCTGTAATAAAAATGAACGACAATACTCTAGAACAGTGGCAACCATTGAAATAACTATAGTTAATTAACAGGTACCAAGAATGCAGTAATACTACTGAGAATAAGAAAAACATGTGTAGTTTTCTAAGCCTCTCATAATTTCTGTAGTATCATAGGAAATATGCGGTTCAGTTACGTGAGGAAATGGAACCTATAAGTTCATCATGATAGCAGGAGGTAGACTGTAAGCGTGCAGATGAGTAACAAGCTGCATTACATTGGATCCAGGACCTATTTGAAATGCAAATCATTTAATGTTACCAGATTTAAAATCGTAGTATATAATGAACAATAATATTTTTAAAAGAGTCTCACAGAATATATCCAGAAACATTATGAGAAAGTAGACCTAAAACCACTGGTTTATTTTCCACATAAATTGTGATCATTTGCTTTAATGAATGTAACGACCAATTAATGGTGAATTCAGAGTTGATTATGAGGGTTTTGCGTATGCGTAAAAAAATTAAAGGTAAAGAAAAATAGGTGTCTGCTATATAGACTTTTCACCTAATTTTGAGCTAAAGTATATGTGGATTTGCATAATATTTCAGATCTTATTTTAATACTGCATGACGGAGAGCATTTTGAACCCAAGGAAACGAAATTATACCTCTAAAATCTGATCTTTATCAGAAAATTTCAGGCTTACTCAACGAGTTCAACGAAATCATATGCAGCTTATACTTTTTATAGATATTCATATTTTGGTCTCTGTTCGAAATTCTATTAAATAGAATCCGATAGGAACACAAAGAGAAACTTCGGAAAGAAGTAAAATATACTTTGGATTTGACTTGAACCTCGATCTACAGGCAAATTCCTTAGACCACTTCTTTCCTTTTCTTTAACTTAACTGATTCACCGAAAGTATTTCAGTAACTTTTCTCTATTTTCTACTGCATTATACGATTTACAGTTACTCCCAATAACCTTGAACCACAGGGACACGCACAGAAAAGCATCGAGGACAGTTAAAGTAGCTAATGCTATCCCAGTGGGATTTGAACTCGAGCATCCATGCCCCAAAGTCGCACGTGGCCGGGCCGTGCTCCAGGAGTACTTTTTTTAAATGCAACCATATTTCTCATGCCTAACTTTGTAAATATACTGTAAAATGATATTTAATGGATCGTTATTTCTGGAGTACTTCTAAAACACAACTCTAAAATTAAAGTTGTAACTGCTGTAAATGAAAATACAATTTTTCATTAATGATTACCTTTCTGTAATTCGGACTCTTTTTATTGTCACGAGCTTGGGCATAAATGCTATAACATATTTCGGACTCGGTTTGGAACTCGTTATAAAGTCACGGACCGGACGAATTCTGGCTAAAAATTACTGTCCGTGCAGGCCTAGCTTTTATACTCTGGTGGCGCAGAGTGTTGGCCTGGTCAATTTATGTAGTGTGCTTGGTTCTCGCTAGGTGTAGCTAGTTTGTTGCAAAAGGCTAAATATTGCAAAAGTGTAACTGGTACATTAGGTTGGGATACAGAAATCAAGGAGAAAGCAAAAGAGTTAAACTTTAGCACTTCAAAAAGAACTATATATAAGTGATTTATTTTAAAGTGCAATCCAAACGAATATTCGAGTTTATATCCGGCTAGAAATCATTCATTTACACTATTATTTACAGTTCATTAGTATCATAACCCTTTCTGCTTTTACATATTATAATTTTCTCTAAGTTATGATTTTGACATTTCAAAGTGTAGAACGAGAAATCCATGTAATGTTCTCTTTGGTAAGGAAACCATTGAAACAGTGATAAGTTCAGGGGCTGACCTGAGGGAGAATTTGAGACCCTGCCGAACAAAGAAATTTCTACCTTCGGAGCCATATATTCGATCATGGCTACGAATGTGCTAGCAATTCTCCCTCGTTCGTATATTGACAATCCCTCTGGGACAATCTTCTGAAATCACCATTTCTTATGAATAGGCTTTCGTTATAAATCAGAGGATAATGGTATATTGAACATTTTAATAGTTTGTTTTGAGCTATGGATCCTAGATTTGCAATTCACATAACGATCCGTTCTAATCGGACTTGAAAGAAAAGTGTTTGCCAAAGAGTTATTGAAAGAAATGTTCTCAGTGTTCTACTGAAAATGGGAACATATATTGACAAAGAAAAAAAACAAAGTTTTCAAACGGGTTTGAACAAATAATTTTCTGATTGATAGACTATTGAGCCTAACCATTAGACCATTGCGTATGAATTCTCAGAGGCTCTTTTGACTTTCGTGTAAAGTTGTTTTCTGCTCGAAATTTTTTTTTTTTTGTCTATTTCGGTATGACTCTATGTTTCCGGTGAATATATGGGCATTACAGGTCTTGCAATGTATAGGAGTACTTTTCGAATAAATTGCATTCCATTTTATGTCCTAATAACTTATGTAAAACAGTTAAAATTATTGAAATGATTGTTGTAAATGTTTCCATAATTAGGAGCTATATAATTAATCAAAATGCAATCACGTCTAACGTGGGGATTTACTTATAAGAAATATGGTACCATAAACCATCACGAATTACTGAATGGGGTTTGGGCACCTACTTCATGACCATGGCAATGTGAGAAGTGGGACTAGAGATTAATGTGAGATGTAACAGGAATAACGGTTGCGAGGTATCAAGCGTCTCTCTCTCTCTCTCTCTCTCTCTCTCTCTCTCTCCATGTATATATATATTTATAGGTGAACACAGAAAGTTCTGTTGCACAATCCTACAAAAAATGAAAAGTATCTGTTTTAAGGCCAGTACCTATATTGTGAACAAATGTTGCACTTTCAATAGGATTTCTTCTGAAGCTTATCGTCATATCGAGTTTGCTGAAAATCTGTAATATTACATCAGAAATGAGAAATGTTTATTGCGCAAACAAAGATATATCAGTTAACCCGTTGCTGTGAATAAATGGCGGTTTCTCGAATAGTTGTAGTTCGAGTTTGAAGTCAGGCAAAACACTGATTTTAAAATTTGTACATTTTTTATATTTATATATTCGAAATTTTACAAACGAAAGACATTCCTGCACAAACCGGAAAGAAAACATCGATTTATCAAATAATATAATTAATTCCTTCAAATGTCAATTTTAGAATACTGGTATTTTTGCTTGTCATCATGATGGAACCATGAACCTTAAAATTGTAATAATTTTGACGTCGCTTTTTTCAAAAACAAGATAATTTTTGTTGGACAAACTAGTTGGATCGATCGTTTCAGACTACTCATTTGCTGAAATATTGAGCTTGTAAGACTCCTGGTTTTGGCTTAATATCAAACTAGAACCACCTTTTTATAATTGTTTTAATGTCATAACTGTAAATACAAGAAGATTAATTGTACAAAGTAGCACAAAGGAAAATTTATTGAATGAAACTAATCGTTACTTCAAATGTTCTTTTTCATCTAAGACTGGTAAATTTTGCTTGACGTCAAGCTTTAATCACTATCCTCAAACTGCTTTAAATTTGGATTTATAGTTGCAAAAAACGAACATATTTGGTATACGAACCTACACCAATCAATGCTTATTCAATAAGGTAATTACTTTTGTGAAATGTTTATTTTTTCGTAGTCAAATGAATCAGGGCTGACGTCAAGACAGGTTTGCCATTTTGAAATTACTTGAAAGTAGTAAATATAGTTGAACAAATAGAAGTTGTTATGTAGAGGCCAATATAAAACAAAAACAGTAATTGATAGAATTCACTGTGTATATGTGTACCGTAATTTTAAAACAGCTATTTTTCAGTTATTATTGCACAATAAAAACACATATTCTCAGTCCTGTAGAAACATATCGCAAACAATTGACATAACTTGTTTTCACAATTTTTGTAGTGATAATACTAAATGGAGATATGTGTAATAATATATTAAAAACTAGAACAACTTCAATATATTACTTACATGCCATTGACATTTTCTTCAGAGAAACATACACAACTTGAAATGTTTATCGACTTGTTAAGTTCCGAATTATCTTCCATCAGAATTTCATAGATAACTGCCTCGTAATAATATTTATTCCAAAGAGACATAGATGCCCAGATTGCACAACCAGTAAAGCCAATATAGGCTGCAATCCACAAAAATCTAAAAAAAATCATATCTGTTAACATTTTGTAACAATTCGTTTCATATTAACTGTATAATTATCCGATTGCAGTTTTTGTGTTATGGTAACGACGTTATAGTTATTGCGTTGGTGGTATGTATTGTGTACCATAATATGTTAGAACTGATTATTTCTCAGTACTAGGTATTAACATTAGATTGAGGATAAATTCTGAAGTGTTGAGTGTAATCTGTTTTGAATATTTGAGAATTACTTAAGGATAATTTTATCCAATATTTGTTTAAATATCCTATACGTTATTTGATAAATATGTAAATCTACCGTAATATTAAAAGAACGAATTATGTTTCACGCTTCAGATTTTTTTCGATTCCATTAGTCAACTCATATGACTGGCTTCCCACCAGAAAATAAAAGTTGAAAACGCATATAGACATAGTGCTAAATAAATAATAAATTTCAAGCAACAAAATAGTTCCGAAATCTGATAAGAATTAAGAAGTGTTTGTGTGTTAATTAAGCTGAAGTTCTTTTGTTGCAGTTGACAACTACAAATATAAATTTTGAAAATGCTAAAAATGAGATAAAAAAAATGACCAGTTTGTGCAATCAGATATTTTTGGCACATGTGTCTTGATTTTAACTTCAAACTAATCACTCGTTCCTTTGTAAGTTCAAAACAAAAAAAAATTGCATTTCTTTGAAAAAGCCATATTTATACAAAGACAAACAAGATAAAAATCTGTAAACTTTTAGATTATTAAATCAATGATAAGACCAAATTTTGAAGATTTTATCACTGATATCAGACAATGAAGAGCGTATCTTTATTTTCCTCCGTCTCTTTTACCGAAGTAAACTAAAATGTTTTGTTATGGGAATTGCGAAGACAGCATCTACTGCAGACTGCTGAATCAAAAAAGATAAAAGATTCTAGTGTATCAATATTTCTTAAATCAATTAAAACCATCAAAATTAAGGGATATTTCCCTTGCAGATTTCAAGTGGGTCATTTGAGTTGTTTCCATGGCTCACGTTTTAAACATTTATTCTCATATACAGAACATCACACTTATTTATTTATTTTCATCTCGGTTGTTCTTGATTTACAGTTTTTTATTTTATGATTCATTTCCTTCTTTATTAGAGAGAAGGCATTCTTTAGAAGGTCAATAATTGATCACCGTTTTTATCTCATGATTTGCTCATCACCAACGAAACGATTAAACCCACTATATTTTTACTTATTGTTTTTAGGACAAAGGAGATTACTAAACCATAATTAAACGGGGTAGCGCGTTTACTCTTGCCAGTGTACGATTTGAGGGGAAAATGTTTTGCCTTGAAGAATAAAATTTTTATGCAGGGAGCTTTTACAGTGGTTTCTGACAAGAATAGCTATTCTACCTCTACATTAATTGAAATCTTTATGAGGGCAGTAGGAACAAGATTACTTTCATTTTGTCGACAACGTAACAATTAGGAACAAAGCTTGTTAACGAGATTATTTTACCAGAAATTCGTCATATATTCACCCTTTCTATGTGTCCATCGCTCGATCCATTCGTGACACTAAAAGAACTGGAGTTGTAGATGAATTACTATCAAATTTAGTCAAGATGTAGAACCTCAAATGTAAGAACCTCAGTTAACTTATGGAGGAATTGTCCGAATCGTATGTGAGAAAAATAACAAATTACGAGATTTTTCGTTATTCCATGTAGAGTAAAAGCGATCATAAATAACGGAAACTGGTTTTCTTAAATCGGTTAAGAGTCTGACGATATATCTACATAATTTACTCTTGATTAAAAGCGGAAAGTGTAGAAGTCAGCTACAGATTTCAATTTCAATATTGATCCTAATTATTACTATTATTATTAGGGGAAGGCGTTGTACTTTTGAAACAATGTACCTTTGAACACTTGTGCTTTTCTCAAATTCAGAGCTATCTAGATGCAGTGATTCGTTTGAAAGAGCATATGAAAAAAAGCACTACAAATGCGTTTGGCTGTTGTTGAATCAGTATTGTGCCGAGTAATGATTCTTTTAGTTTTTTTACGCTCAAAACGAAGATCTTTTTATAGTTACCTTTTGAGTTATTTGCTCTTCGGTTTTCGCGACTTGTGATATTTATTTGTCGAAACGTGGGGTAGAATCATTAGTGAATACAGTAATATTTTTAGTTTTACCTTCTGTTCAATATCTAAGCTAGTTGAGAACCTTTTTTCGTAATGGTGACCCTCTTGTACCTATAAAAATTAATGCATCCTGTACCTTTGAACGATAAATAACACTTTTTAAAGCTACAGAATGTAAGTATTTAAAACAATTTATATATTTTATATAAATTAAGTTAGGATATAAAGTTATTATTCATGATTTTAAGTAGTTTCCAAATATTCGCTTATTGTATAACATATAAGGTTATGCTGTATATGCTCAACATTATTGTTCACAAGTTTATGTTAAACTGACACACAACCATAGTCATACGTCTTGCAAATAAAATCAGAAAAATAAACACACTGCAGAACAAGACTGTACTTATTTAATATAAAAAACATTGACACGTGACGTTTCGATCTTCTAGCCAAGATCCTAATCAGACTTACACTCTGATCTGAGTGTACGTCTGATTAGGATCTTGGCTAGAAGATCGAAACGTCACGTGTAAATATGTTTTTATATTAAATAAGTGCAGTCTTGTTCAGCAGTGTGTTTATTTTTCTAAGTTTATGTTAGAACTTCTTTTCAATTTTTAATTTAATTAATAAAATTTCAAATGTGGGGAACCTTTTAGAGCTAAACCTTATATTGCAATTTGTAACTAGTAACATTTGTGACGTGTTTTTTTTATCATTGCCAAGGAAACGTCGTAATTATCACTTTGTTCAAAGGTACAAGATGGTCTGTTCAATGGTACATGACAATAATGTACCTGTGAACAAAACGGATATTTTCTTATTATATCCTATAAAAGCCACTGTAATTATGTAATACCTTTAAAAATCATCCTATCTGCTAGCAAAGACATGGAATTTCAAATATACGACAAAAATTGGGGGGAAAATTGCTGAATATTAGCACCAAAATTTCAAAAACTCTAAAAGTGTTCACAGGTACAACGGCTTCCCCTATTATTATTAAGTTTCATTAAGTATTCTGAACTTTGGCTTGTCTTAGAACTAATGAGATTTTTCTTTTCTTCTTGTTAATTTTCAGTTCGGAGCTGAAAATTTTTCTTCCAAGTTTCTCGATTTTTAGCTTAATCTTTTAACTTCCAATATTTTCTTCTATTTTTCAAATCATCAAAAACTTGTGTTTTTCTTCCTATAATCACTTTCCGTCGTTCGCGTCACTTTTAGAACCTTAAAAATTATGTGTGTTACACGTAAGGGTAGGACATTTCTGCTCGTAAGGATACGACATACAATATTAACTGAATAAACGAAGATACGGAGATAAAGCTCTGCATATATATTCCTTATTAAAATAACCGGAGAGATTTCCCAAAGTTTTCGAATGTTTTGTTTTAAGATTGAAAGTTTTTCCTTTCTTCTTTGTCATATTCAGAGCTAGGCTGTTTTATTGTAATTAGATCAGAAATAAAACAGTGAAAACTTTCAAGTTTATTTTGGAACATACTTATTACCTACCACAGGCCAGTTGGTATCTACCAGTTTAATTAAAGTACCGGTACTAAAATTTTAGAAAGTTAAAAAAATTCAAAGCAAAAATTACAGAAGACGTGATATATATATCATATAGGATGTATAGTTTAGCAATGTTTCCCGAAACTTCAACTTTAAGAGGAAAATAAGGCCTTTCTATAATATATTATTACCAAATTTATATCATCTTTTTGTGTTTTGTATAATTGCATTGCGGAGAACAGGTTACCTGTTGAAATTAAAAACTGGTTTTTGAATCATTCCCTTTGACCAAAGGGTGTACCCTAAGAGAAAAGCTAAGCAACAAAATCCGTAAAAATGGGATATTTTAAGAGTTTTCGTAACTATGCAATTATTAAATGTGTTTTCTAAATTGCTAAGAGACAAAATAACTTCTAGAATCATATTCTCTCCGCAGGAATAGTATGCAATTCAATAAGTATATCTACTTTTATGTATATAATTTTGTGAAGTACTATTTTATTATGTTCACATTCTTTATCACTCTCTTTAAAGGTGACATATTTACCTTAGATCACCTCATTCGGCTTATCAAGCGTGTGTCCCAAACTACTTATTCTGCCGCTGATATGCGCAAAGCTAGAATTGTTCTTACCGTTCATAACATCTTTCCACTACAGTTTCGATATTTCACTTCAAATTTGTTTATATTCCTTCGATTAACATTAGCTTCTGCCAATCCCAAATTAATTATTTGGCTCCTTTGTTAACTATTTTAAATTTTCTTAGTGCTTATATGTATCATAGTAGTTATGTCTACGTTTCTGCGGCAACGATGTGCTCTTCCTTTACAGTTTCCGTGTAGAATATTATTTATTTATTTATTTGTCTTCAACACAACAGGCAAAGTTTTTGTTGCAAAATAATGATAGTTTCGATATTGTCAAACGATAGTTTCTGATAAAATACGAGTTTTATATGAAATAATTATTTAGGCAGCAGGTCATTATTAACAGTTTCCATTTCAATTACTATCATAATGCTAGGACTTGATTACAATGAGTATATGTGTTATTACTTTGGATTGCGCTTTCTGACTATTCTGCTTGGACTATTAACTGCGGTAGATAACTCTACATCTAGTGATCTAATATGCATTGATCTGAATCTTAATTTACATATAGTATATGTTCTCGCAAAAGAATCCGCTCGATATTTCTATATAAAGACAATCAAAAATCTAGGCTCTAAAAGTGTTTTTACTTATACTTTAAAAGATATTATTAGCTCGAATAGAACGATTTATATCCTATATGAAAATAAAAGGAAATAATGAAGAGTATTGAATACTAAAATGAAATAATGAGCACTAAACTATAATTCCTTGTCTTATATGCAACATATAAACAGTCTCGGTATTGAGGACGTTCAGTTTTTTTTTTTTTTTTTTCACAGAAATACACTGAAGTGTTTTCCCAATTCTACAAAACATGCAGTTGCTACGTATTTTAAAGTTTCCTGGGATTTTTATAAATTTACGAATGCCTTTTTGGATTTGGGGACTCAACTGCAAAAAAATTAAAATGTAACACCATGTTGAAACATATATTAAAATAAATAATTACAAAACACAGCATTAATGTTTATAGAAAAATCTGTTAGAGCTATTTATGCTTTAAACATTGTATAATACATGACAATTTAGCAAACCCTATTCCAAATTTAATAGAATATATCAATTAATTCCCATGATGAGACATAGACTAAGCTATTGAAAACATAAATATGTTGTTCATAGGTGCGTTAGAATTAAGAGAACAACTTCAGTACCAAAGCTATACTTGAAGGTAATCTACAAGTTAAGTGAAGTGGAAAATACCTTAATATATTCAAGTGTAATTATTCTGAAGCGAGAGCACAAATAGGAACCAAGAGAACAAAAGTCGAAACCGCACCTCACAGGGAGAAAATAAGCTGTAACCTAGTCGCAGTTGTTGGATAATTTAACTTGCAACAACCCTTCTGACACAACAAAGGTTAATTTACGAGACTGTTTCCTGTGCCTACATGTTTAGTGTCTACATAATGCATGGACTACTTTAATGTGTTACTGTTAGTGTTGTAAAAAAACGTTTTTTTTCTGTGAAGTTTTTTTTCAATAAAAAACATCGTTCTTTTTCATGTTTTTTTTCAAATGTCTGTTTTTTTCTGGCAACTATTATTTATTGATTTAAGTTGCAGATTATTGAAATAATCAACAGAACTTGAGTCGATGGCCTCTTAACTTACAAATCTTTTGTTTCTTTATACGTATATACTAGCAAAATTGTGTGATTATTCCTTTCGGCCCCAGGTCATTTTTGGCGTTTTCCTACATTTCCAGTTAGTGACTTATTGCTCAAAAACCATTCATTCGATTGATATGGTTAAGGCCTTGATTTTAGAAAATAGATGTGACCATTTTTTGGTGTAAGTTGCATTGCAGTGTTGCCAATGGGTAGGAAATTATTGAGGAAAATGTAGGGGTGAAAATTTACAAAAAAGTCCCTAATCTAATTTCAATTTTTTTTTTGTTTCTAGTACCACTCCTGCTATATGGGTTCAAATCACCAAAAAGAATCTTTGGTCTGTTGACAAGGTACAGTGAAATCCTGTAGTCGCTTGCTTCCATCCAAAGAAAGAAAGAAAAAATTATGTCATACACATGAAATTTTGACACTTTTTACGCCTCACAAGCAAAAATCAAATATGCCGGGGCTACAATTTCTCTAATTATCCTATTGAAACTTTTTATGATGCGTTCTGTAGGGCAAAGAGGAAGCTGTCAGGTAGTGGTACGTTTGCTTTAATGTAGCCAGTAAGAGGGTAATATTAGAGGGGAAAAGGGATTTTTTTCCGAATTTTCAACCTAAAAGGAGAATTAACACTGCAGTGGTCGCGCGTTCTACTATTGTAGAACAGGTGTTTTATTTTTAGAATCCTGTGCAATTGGCAACACGCTCGACCTTAAGCGGTTATGTACCTTTCTCCGAAAACCTTCTGTACATTCGAGTCAATTTTCAGCGCTTGTTCTTGCACCTGCTCAGATTTGTTCCATGATTTCATAAGTGTTATACTATTGTAGATCGCGCGACTATTGGCGTACAAGTTTGTTCCGAACTAGTGATTTATTTCGTTTTACATTTTCACGTTATTTTTGTGGAATACGTGTTTGTAATATATGAAATGTCATTGCATGACAGAGAAGAAATGCGTCTTTAGTTGGGAGAGGCAGAAAGTGACTGTGAAAGTGCATTTGAGATTCAAGACATGTAGGAGCTCGAAGAAGATTTTGATGAAGAAATTTGACTGCAGTGATACCGAAGATGTACGAGCAATATGCCGGAAGAAAAAGAAGAAAACATACCAGTACAAGCCAGTGTTGAAGTCATGGATCTTGCTGCACTACCTTCTCTCGATCATGTGCGTTTTATATCGGTAGTGAGAAGAAAGTAGAACCTTCTCGCTGGTACGTAGATCCCATAATGCCAAGAAACTCACGAACTCGCAATTTGAATATAATACCAGCTTTTCATAGACTTGGCCCACAAGACATCTTTTGATGAAAAAACGTAGCTGGTTAATGCTCTTAATATATTTAGAGCAAATAAGAATAATGAAAACGTCTCACGAAAGAATTTCCTCCATGATCTAAGTTTTGAACTAGGTTGATAAAACCAGCAATAAGCCAACGTATTGCCGTGGAATCCTTGCCAAACGAGCTTCGACGCAGAAGAAGACTTCTGTTTGGCTTCAGTGAAGGTGTTCCATTACCACAAGACGGAGATTCTGGGTTTGGAAAATGTTTCTTTTGTGGCCCTTCTCGCAACAATTCAACGAGTTAAAACCTTTGGAAAATGCCAGAGATGGGCGTGCCCAGACCAGCAGAAAAGCGTGTTTGACGATTGCTTGGAGTAGGCAGTCATTCAAATAGAGTACATCAAATCATTCTACCTATACGATGTATAATAGTAAAAAGATTTATACTGTTATATGAACACTTATACCGAAACACTTGTTCGATTTTCAGTTCAACATTGTTATATATTAAATACGATATACCTAATGTTTATTTCTGTCAATGTTCTTGTATTAATAAAATAAAATAATTTTAAAATATTTTAAAACGTGTATAATACTATAACTAACATACACAAGACCGAATATCGCTAAAAATCATATCACTATAGAAAAATACTGATGTTCTACAATAGTAGAACGCGCGACCACTGACGTAAAGGTGGAGGGCGCGACCAACGCAGTGTTAATTGTTTTGGCTGGAAACACTGCCATCAGACAGACGAAAACCATCTAAAAATAAACCTTAGTACTCCAAGAATATATCCTACAAGTATCATGGCGATATATAACAAAGTAAGCATGAAATTTTAAAAAAAATCTCATTCTACCTCAGAAATTCACCATTTTCTTACCACTTACAGAACATGGTTTATTATAAACCTCAACTGTACTTTACCTAATTATTCTAGTGAAACTTTTTATAGTGCACTGCTTAGACTAAGAATGAGGCTCCTAGACACTGCTACGTTTGTTCGAATGTAGCCAACAAGAAGGAAATAATAGAAATAAAAAAGGGAATCTTTTCCCAAATTTCCCCCTAAAATCTGGAATTTAAATTTTCTGTATCTGGTAATACTGCTACTAGACAGACGTAAACTATCTTAAATTAAACATTGGTACAACACTAATATATTCGACAAGTGTTATGACGATATTTAAGGAACAAAACTTGTAATTACCAAAAATATATTACGGTAAACACAAAAGTAGGGAAAAATTAGAAAAATCAGGGTTTAGAACCTAAATATGAATTCTTCGTGCGTTCCCTAATTATCCCATTGTAACGATCTAAACTTGCGTTTCTTAAGTAAGGACAAATGTTCGATTGGCGTAAGTTGACTTGCACTCGGACGTATAGGTACGGATTTATAAATAAAAATTTCTAATTTTTGCCCAAATTTAGGAAAATTTTAATTTCCCTAATTGGCAACACTGCGCGCAGGCCTGTCCAATTGATGTCATCAGTTAGGTATCCATCCTAGGTATCTACTTGGCAAGTCTTAAGGAGGTCTTTCTACAACGAAGAAAGCTACAGGGAAAAAAGTAGTAAAGGAAATTTGTAATCAGAAAATTCTCGCATTTTTGACTGGGGTGAAATTTGAGAAGGAAATTCGACACCAGAAGAAAAAATTAATATAATAAACTATAGTCCAACCATATTTTGCAAGAAAAATATCCCGATATCTTAATTAGTGTCCACACAGGAGTGTATTAAACAAATGACACACCCGTGTGTGCCACTTTGGCCACCTGGGCCACTGAGTATACATTTGATTACATTTTGTTTTACTACTAACTCCTGTTGTTGTTGTAGTTATAGTCTCGACTAATAATACTATCGTAGTTGTAAATAATAACTTTATAAGGAAAATTTTCTTCTTTTTACATCTTAGTTCCAACACTGTTGGTGAGAAATGCAGGGTGTTTCAAAATGAATTTTGGGGTTTTAAGTCTTCGTAGTACTTATTAAATTTTACGTACAATTATAAACAATGCATCAAGTAAAAGAGCACCTCAAACAGTCTTTGCTACAAGTGTTCAATGTGAGATTCGTTCGCCACACGGCACACATCTAGTAAATAGGCGAGAAAGGCCCATAAACTTTCTGCCATATGACACAAAACACATTCAATTTAGGAGAGTCTCGTTTCAAGTGTACCATCTCCTGAGGATTTGCTGACGGCCAGATACAAACATTATGAGTGTTCACATTAGCTCTTAGGTGAAATGTTGATTTACCACTGAAGACGACACGATCCAGAAAATCTTCATTCTTATGCAGCAATATTTCACTTGCGAAACTGGCATGTAAACCGTAGTCTGTAGACTTTAGACCTGTAGCAACTGCAAACGATAAGGATGTAGTTGCAAGCGTCTCCTTAATATTCTTCACACAGACCGTTGCACTGTACAGATTCAGTCTTTATTAGAACACAAAAAACTTTCTGCTCTCCAGTTTACATCTTTGCTGCTTGCTGTTTCTAACGGCAGACAGAAGAAACAATGCATGTATATGCGTGCGTACAAAACTGTTTGAGTTGCTCTTTCATTTTATATAATATTTATAATTGTAAGTTAATTATAATAGATACTACAAAGTTTCAAAACCCTAATATTAATTTTGAAACATCCTACATTGCTTCAATTTGAGTCATCCTATATTCGAGTCTTTTTATATACATATCATCAGGGCCGGCCCTAGTCAATTTGTCGCCCCATGCAATTGCATAATTTGCCGCCTCCCCCTTTCTCCAGAAAGAACAAATCTTAAAAGTCATGATTTTAAGTATGCTACTCCAGCATGAACAACAAAGGTGAGGGTAAGTGCAGTTGCACTCAGAAAGGCTTAACCCTTATCCGGGCAAGACATTTTTGTAACGTAAACGGGCAACCGGGGCCTGTGAGGCCCAGTATATATTTTAAGTGCAGAATACACATAATCAATGCCTATTGTCACTTACTGTTCAGACTAGTCTAGAATGTACCGGTATATATTTTTGTCAAGTAGCGAAACTTCGTGTCACGTTTTTGTAAGCCGGTATCCGGTCCAGACATTTTTGTAACGTAAACGAGCAACCGGGGATTGTGAGGCCCAGTATATATTTTAAGTGCAGAACACTCAAAATTCAATGTCTGTTGCCGCATACTGTTCCGACTAAAGGTTACAATAGTCACGTGTTCAATATATAATTATGTGACAATTTGATCTAATATTTGACAGGAATTTCACTAAAGTTATACGGGGCCTCCTAGGCGCCGGTTGCCCGGTTACGTCAGGAAGAGATTTTCAAATTAAAGAAAAAAGCTTTATCAACTCGATATGTTCATGATTTTAACTTCGACGAAAGATAGATGAATTCAGTATTTTATGTCTTCTAAATATGTATGGTTATTGAGAAATTTTAGAAAAATGAATCTACTGGGCCTGGGAGGCCCCGGTTGCCCGGATAAGGGTTAAATACTCACTAAAAATGCAATCCCGTTGTGTGTGTGTGTGTTTTTTAAATATTAATCTATTATGTTAGTGAAACATAAAGCAAACACACCTGCAGAGGATAGATGGTAATCCTTTTTATAGAATTCACTATCGAGCTTCAATCTCGATGTATCAGTTTGCAATTTCAGTGCAACTAGTTCTTTTATCTTTATTTCTTGATTTCTCTTCTATATCTGTTAACATTTTCTAAAAAAACTTGTTTCTATCTTCAATGATAAGGAACTTGTTTCTGACAAAAACAAGACTAGTTGTCATATCAAAACTGTGATAACTTACTAAATGGAACAGATATTCACTACTATTCGAGAATTGAATTCTTGCATTTGGCAACAATCAAGCAATTTGTGCTCGGATTTATTCGACTATTTGCTTTAGCATTGTCCATGTGGCCTTAAACTAAATCATCCTAAATATAATTTATGAATGTAGTATTCAAATAGAAGGTCAGTTTAGTAAATGTAACTACCATCATCATAAAGTCTGTTTCCAACAAGAAATATTTAATTTAAATAATATACTTATGACAGATTTTGCCGGACCATCCAAACTTGCCACTCCATGCAAATGCACGTTTTGCATATATGGTAGAGCCGGCTCTGCATATCATATGTATCTAGTCGACAAATTATTTATATATGACATTTAGAAAAATACTATTAGGCAAATTAGTATTAGTTTTTATCTTTAGACAAGTTATATGAATTTTATACTGTTCGTGACATTATTTTCGAACTTATTAAAGACCTGCTTTCACGAAAAAACAAAATTTCATTTCTACTTTTATTTCTTAGTTGATATTGATGAAAACTGCTGAAACCCGAATTGTTAATAGGTATGGTATTCATGTAAATTGTAAAATATTTGCAGCGTATCAGTATCTAGCGTTTAATTTATGTTGCATTTTACGGTGATTACACCTACATAAAAATATTTCATACATAAATAGACGTAAGATGCATTAGAAATGACTATTTGAGAAAAAAACGAAATTTAGAAAAAAAACGGGAGGCAATGTTTTTTTTCTAAAAAAACGTACATTTCTGAAAAAAACGAACGTTTTTTTTTTTCTATTTACAACACTAGTTACTGTTACCCATATTGTTGTGTTTACTTCATACTGTGTTCCTCACTTTGCAATTACGTTTCTTAATTCATTTTCATAATGTTTATCACATAAATAATGCGATATATATATAAATTTAAAGTCATTCTCTTTAAAAAGAGCCTATATAAGCCTTTACAAAAACAATCATATTTATGTTATATTGAAACGAACTGTTGGTTTCTTTGTATTTTGTGGAAGAAAAAGAATAAGTCAATGTTTCAGTTGTATGGTGTACTTGTAAGAACATTAAATAAAAGTATCTATATTTGAAATGTTTACACGCAATTTTCTCCAAACATGGTTTCGTGTTATGGGCCCTTATTACATAGAACTCCTCAGTTGTGAATACGTCCGAAGGAATAGGAGAACAGTTAGTAAAAATGGTTTCTACATGAATTAACCCTGGAAAGGACAATGGGGATATGAGATGCCCCCTTGTTTATATTTCATATTTAATTTTATTCTAAATATTTAACTACACAACTGAAATTTTGTGACTTCTTATAATTGGTATCGAGTTTCATTGTCAATCCATTATTTTTCAATATTTACTTTCTATTTTAAAATATATGTATTAATTTAACTTTCCTCATATTCGCACTTTGAGGGCATCGGAGGTCGCTATTGAAATTAATTGGTTTTTATGCTACACACGCTGTACAAACAAGTTCTGTATTAGAACATTGATGGCACTATTATTTATTTTAGGAACATTGGTTTATTTCTACACTTTTAGCAGTAGTATACTCATAAATTAGTATAATTGTTACTTTGTGTTAAAAGCTTATTTTGTCCCAATGTAAGATATTAGATATTCTGTGGACAAAAAGTGAAATATAAATGTCTTTATCATGTTTTCTTAGGTAATGCGTAATGCTGTTGATTTATTTGTATTTCAATTTACAATTTATTTATAGTTAACCTAGTGTTTGTATTGTATTGTTGATTATGTTTGTGAAATTTACAGGAGAAATGACATCATCAGAAGCACAAAAGATTCGAAAACTGTTCGATGAAAAAGATATCAGTGACGCAAGCCTTCGCTTCAGTTGTGATTGTTGCAGTGATAGTGATTCCCGCAGTACATCTAATGCTTTTGAAAACGTGAATAATGGCGTGAAACTTCACTATTTTGACACAAGTGATAGTGAAATTGAAGAGCCTATAAATTGAAACAATGGAAAATCCTCTAACTCTAGAGTTTCAAGTGTGTGTTCCAAAGATGGTCATGATAGGTTACTTACTCCATCCGAAGTGTGTCAAAATAAGTCCCACAATATTGTACAATCGACTCTAGAACCAAGACAGGGAACGTTCTATGGTTCCCCTTATCAGTCGTTTATTTATTTCTAACCAGACATTTTGGAAGAAATTGAAATGTGCTCTAATTTACAAGGCCGTCAAGCAGTAACAAACATTCGAAAGAAATGGACAAAGAAGAGGTTTCGTTTCTATTTCTACCTGTACCTGACGTTGACAAGAGTTGGATGTTCCTGTTGCGGAACATGTTTAAAAATTCTAAGTTAAATCCTCACTACAATGCAACAATACCAGTGAACAGATTCAATATTCTAAGCTGTTAAAGTTCATTGATAAAAGAAAACTGAGAAAGATGCACATGTCCTATATATCTGAAATTGTTCCATTCGGAATTGAAAATCTTTTTTTGTTTTTTTGTTTTGCCTGATACGTCACTTATAATCGATAAACAAGTGATCCCATTCAAAGATAGGTGTATATTTATCCAATATATGCCAAAGTAATCCTCTAGATACGGAATAAAAGTGATTTGGCTATGTGGTGCTTATTCTGTTTATCGTTTTGATGGGTATTTCTACTGTAGTGGGAAGCTTGGAGAGACAGTAGAAAAAGGTATTGGGTGAGAAATTTTGAAATGTCTTGTGTAAGATCTCGATCAATCAGATAACAAGGAGGCGATATGACGACAGATAATTATTTTAAAAGTTTTCCTTAGCAGGTTATTTGCTCACAAAAATTTATCATTATTTGGAGCGATGAGAAATAATAACAGGGGCATACCCCTAATAATGCCACCATCGAAACAAAGAGCCATTAATTCATTCAAATTTGCTTTATCAGACATGGTTACCATGGTTAGCTACGCGGTCCGTTGTCCAAAAAGGAGAAGATCGTTTTCCTCATTAGCACAATGTATAACGACGCATAAATAATGAAAGTAATGCAAAGAGGAAACCGGAAAGCATCATCCTTTATAATAGAAATAAAGAGTAGTTTGACCAGTTGGTTCGAGAAACTCTTGCAAGAGTCAAAGAAGAAAGTGGCCTCTGTCGTTCTTTATGAATACGTTAGATGTTGCTTTACTAAATTCGTTTATTGATTCCATTAATCATAATCCACAATGGAACGCGAAAGTGAAACATCTCTGAAGAATGTTCATAATCGAACTTTCATACGAATTGCTATTACGCTTAAGGTTGAGGAGAGCATCATCTCCTAGTTTGGGGAAGCTGTAAGAGATATATATATAGGGTGGGCCATTTTAATTAATCCACGGAAATATCTGAAAAATGATAAAACATAGAAGAAATGTTTGAAGTACGCGTTATATATTGCTAAGGGGAAAACCATTTACGCCAAAAGTACCCCTCTGCGACCCCTGGAAATGGGGGTAACGGGGGATAACTTTGAAATGTCAAATGGGAACATGGGTCGAGTAATACCTCGTTCGAAAGGTCTTGGAAAACTAAGTAACGCTGTACCAAAATTTGTTTCATGTGGAGCATTAGTTTCGAAATGGCCGCCATTATATAGTTCGGAAACTCCAGTAGCCGTAGTATGAAAACCATGGGAGGTAAATGAATGGAACAAAATTGAAATGCGTAAATATCATAGGGCATATCGAATGATGAGACCCCTGCGATCCCAGCGGCTTCCCTGAAGCGATCTTGTGAGCTAACTTCAAAATTTCAATGTCCGACCGGACTTTGGTTCGGGCGTACGCTTGACCTACCCAATGCTGTTTGGAAGGCAGACTTCAGGGATAGTGAATTAGTACAATCAGTTAATGCGGATGGCCACAGTCAAGGGCGCCCACAAGGGGGGCAAGGGGGGCTCGCCTCCTAGAGGAAATTGTGCTTCGGAATATCGAAAACTCAATAGAATTTTTAGAATAGCTACAGCAAAATTTGAAACTATATTTGAAATGTCGCTTTTTCTTGCCTCCCTTGGAAACCACAACATGGGCGCCCTTGGCCAGTTACATGTTGATTAACTATTAGCACTCCTGTCATATTGTGAGTTTGAGGAACGAAACAATGTGTACGTATATCCCCGAAATGCTTTCCGAATAACCAGCACGCATTGCATAAAAGTTTCTGTGGTGACGGAGATTAGCAAATTCACACGTTTGTAAGTTCCACCAACTGCATTTTTCGACAACTTCTTTCGTATCATGTTCCTTCTGTTTTCGCATCAAATCATACTTAGCCATACAGATATGCGTTACCATTCAACTAAAATTTCACCTTTTTTTAGTCACTACAGCGTCATCCTTACAAACAAATGTTTCAACCATACCATACCTATTTGTAAGGTAGCCTTAATTTGCGAATTAAAGTAGCGTTCTCATTTGAACTTTCACTGTTACTTTCCACCCCACTCAACACATACAGAGCACAAGAAAAGATTAATTTGCAGGACTTGGATATCTCTCTATACCTTATGACAATTTTACTCTAACATTTTTATCTCTGTTGTATCATTCTCGAGCCTTGGAACGCCTTGGCTTTCCTATTTAATTTTCGTTATTTTCATTTATCTCTACCCGTATTCATACTATGGGCACTAGACGTTTTCTTAGACACATTCACCATGTCTTGGCGATCATTTTGAAAACGGTGTCTCATGTCGAAAATATTCTTACAGAAGCTGTTTGATATTCATTTGTCTATGTAACATGATGTTACTCGCTTCAAGTTGCTACTTGAAATTTTCAAGTTGGCCCCGGATACCTTTCAGTGGAGTCACCCCGACAAGACCTCTCGATGTGCCTTACGTCAGTTACCTACTCCAGTTTTTCTTCTGTTGATTTATCTCCAATCGCTTTCATACTACGGATACTAAACCTTTTCTCTGACACTGATACTATGTTTCGGCGGCCTTTTGAGAACACTGGCATTTCACCTCAATCGTTTTCTCCTCCAAGATGTTTGATTTTGCAAGATTTATCGAACGAGGTATTACTCGACCCATGTTCCCATTTGACATTTCAAAGTTCCCCCCGTTACCCAATTTCCGGGGGTGGGGAGGGGTACTTTTGGCGGAAATGGTTTTCCCTCTTAGCAATATATAACGTGTACTTCAAACATTTCTTCTATGTTTTATCATATGTCAGATATTTCCGTGGATTAATTAAAATGGCCCACCCTGTATATATATATATATGCATTTGTGTGTGAGAGAGCGAGTGGGTGCATATGTAATGGTAAGGTTACTGTTAGTAAACATATATACCCATGTTTCAAGTGTTTGAATTATATTTTAATCAGCCTCAATCCCTTTATAATTCAGAAAAAGAACAAGGGCCTTTCACGCCTCCAAAAGTGCAAAATAGGTTGAAAAAAGGAAAATACCTTTAAGGGTTAATAGAGAAATGTGAAGGAAAGTTTATTTACCGAAGTTTACATATTTTTTGAAATTTTAATGAATATAATCTTATGAGCCATGTTTCTTGCACAAATAATCACACGAGATGGTAGCATTGCTAATCAGGTAAGTGCTGTTAAAAATAATACACTCGTAATAGTAATTTCGTGAAGGAGTAAAGGAAAGATTTTTTTAAAAATATTGTACGTCGTTTTATGGTAAAGTATCAAATATACTTATAATGCTTTGCTCATAGGAAAGAGTAAGACCTATACAAATTCTCACTGTTGGAACAAGTGTAATAAACAGTACAAATAAACGATAAACTTAGGGAGTTGTTACCCATTATTATAGTGCGATTTTTGATATGTACTCACACTACCAAAGTTGTGTTTGAAGAAACAATACTATTATTTTAATTAAATTAATATGTTAAAATAACGAAAATACTCGGTTACTCATGGTGACGCACCATATTTCATTAACCGAGTACTCGGTTGTCCCAAAATGCTAACTAGGTTACTAGTTACAGGCTATGATCGGTAGTGGTAACTACGCGATCGGTTAATGTAACACTGTGAGATGCTAAACTCCAACTTAGTAATATTAACCTGGAACTCAAGATTGCAATCACTTTCTCCTGTTAACCTGTTTGGCTTGGTTGCTGAGACAACCACGATTTTGTTGTCACTATATTGAAAAGAGACCTTAGATTGGTTACTGCGCACTTTTTTCTTGCTTACTCGGAACCTTTCTCTTTCTTGTCTGAACTAGACAAAACTTTAGTCCTAAGCTTTACGAAAAAAGTTTCTGATGGATTGGTATAAATAGTATAATAAAACGTTAAGAATGTAAATTTTTTAAAAACATGTAAATGTAATATACATACTTTTGCATTCAAAAATGATAAATAGCATATTTTCCTTAGAATATCATTCTTACAAACCTACGAATATTTATAAAATTAAGCTTTTAACCTTCTAAACGACAGCAGTATCATATTGTGAAAAACTTAAACATAAACACTGTACCTTACAAAAATATTGCTAGTTTCCACAATTTGTCTCACACCATCAAGTGATGAATTTATGGCTGGTTTTACTACGAGTTCTTGAATGATGTCACGAAGAGATGATTGGCTCCTTAAATGATAGAAGAAGTTGATATAAAAAAAAGTAATAATTGCTAAATTGGAAAGGAAGTATGAATATAGTAGAATCATAACAATCTGCAAAAATAAGTGCAATATTAGTTTTACATAACTAAGGATTACCTAGGAAATGAAACTCCACTTTGCAAAGGAATAAATAAAAAAAGGGTTGAAAATGTGGTTTCTATTTGAATAGTATCATCCATTTATTTGAAAAGTGACACATGGAAACGCATATCTTACTGCTATGGTGAAATTAGAACTATGTTCCTTTTCCTATGTTACTGCTTAAGTCTTCCTTCTTCTTAGAAGTTGCCATTCAACACTTCTTTGTACCCAAAGAAACATCGTGTTCAGTTACCATGATTTTTCACATGATATTGGTTGTAGTTCGGTAGTTATTACTAAAGGTCGTAGACGTTGACAAATTCTTGAACATATATGAATGGTTAAAATGCAACGTGTCATAACTAGAAAAGTGATATTAATTTACAACCACAATACATTTTAAGTAAGCCATCATAAGTAAAAATTGTATACTTTAATTCCTTATATTAAAGGAGATGTCAACTTTCTGAAAATGGCGTGCGTATAAATAAAACATCTAAACAATTTTTGATCAGGCGGTGACTAGGACATTGTTATTCTCCACAGTGTTAAACTAACGTAAGTTACTTTCTAGGAGTAATAGAGAAGGGAAACAATCACTTGTAACTATTTTCCTCGACTTTGAGAAAGGCATAAAGGCATTTAGGAAAATTGACTGGACAGTCGTAAGATAACTCATGGTATTACGGAACAAGTAGAGAAATTTTTCCTCAAGAATTTTCGTTTGGATGAAGTTTATAGGAGTATCAAACACAAAGAAAAGAAGCGTTAATAAAGAATTTTAACTATCCCAACTAAGATATTCCGAGGATCTCAGAATATTGTTAAGGATAATGAGTTCGTAAACCTGTATAGAGGACAAAAAAGCCAAACTCAAGCAAATTAAAGTAGACAAAGCCCTATACCAGTACAAGAAAGTACAAAACTTATACACACTCATTTGAACTACATGTATACGCCCACAACCGCAGTCAGTTTATCACATTGAACACACTTAATTTATTTTGTGATGTTATTTTGTCTAAAAAAATATTTTCCAGAAACAAACATGAACCAATGGCTCACTGCAAAGTAGTATCACAATTCTTTGAGTTATTAACTTCAAATATGACATATATGTACTTACAGTATGTTGAACAAACACTAAATTGTGTACACTTGACTGGGTTTTATATTTTAAAATTGTTAATGTTATTGTTTTAAAATTGTTAGTAGTTGCGATAATATTTTATAATATATACTCCATCGTACCAAATACATACTTTTGCTAACCATTTTATTACCTTAGTGGATGGCAAATTCCCAATCAAAATGATCACATCCGTTAGAAATTTGTTTGAGAAGCATTTCAACGATTTTCGCAACCGTCTTGGTAAGCTCAATACCAGACTTAGAAAGGAAATTGTTCATTCATCGATAGGTTTAAATAGAAGGCAAGAGCTGTGTTCAACTTGAATAATAATTAGTAACTCTTACTACGATACTAACAAGAAGAATACTCTAACATTACCCACTTTGCTGTACGATTGTTGTACAAAACAGTATTTCTTATAGAGTGCGTTCGTGGAGAGTTGAAGGTTTTCAATGAAATAAACTAGTTATAAGAATTGCGTTTCATTGAGTAGAGAACAATTTCTTCCATAACGACTTTTTTGTTAATGGTTTAATTTCATTGGCTGTTTTTTCTTGAAGGTATTGTATCTATCTAAAGGAAAGTACAAATCTTTATTAAAAGAAGAGTGTTATTACCTTCCACATAAATTAGGTCAGATGCTGTAGTCATTTGGAAAATTTCTGTACATACAAGGTTTAAAATATTAGAATTTGTAACGAAATTAAAAAATACGATCTGCAATGCACGGTTAACTTTAACAAAAGTCGTAAACGTATGTAGTAAAATTATTCTATTAAGATATGTATACTAATTTCAGTTACGTAAGCGTAGATTAGAGAGTAAAACATTTTTTTGCACGAAATCAGTTTAAGAGGATAACAATAAAATAAAAATAACACAGTTTAATTATAATATTAGCCAAAAGGCGCATCAGTACAATTGATTTATGATGTCTAACTTAAATGAAATAAAATATTGGCCCATTTCACGAGAAATTTACCCAGAACGAAAATTTTAAAGAACTGTTCAAAATAATACGTTCTTACATATATATGAAGTAAATTAAACAAAATGTATTTTCTCAGAAAAGAAAACTTTTCTGTACTTAGAATTCGCATAAAATTTTAAGTATAATTGTGAATTTTTAACACGTCACTTCGGAGGATATTTGTATTTCTTTTATCGGCAACATTTTTGGCTACATTATTATTGTTTGGATGTAATAATTTTGGGCTCTTCAAAATGCTTCTTTTCTCTACAAGCAGTTGAAAGAGTATTTACAATATTGTTATTGTTTATAGTATCATTAAAGATATAAACATTAACTTGAATTTCTTGCCTACGAGAGAAAATTATGAAAAGTTATTTCACTGTAGTACTGAATTTCAGAAAGTGATTGGTTAACAGTAAGAGTATCAATTTAAAGGTGTATCTCACATCTACAAAATTTTGAGCTAATATTAATAATATATTTCGATTTATTTCATTTTAAAAACTTTTCTTGCCCGTGAAAGTGGGTATGTCACTGCTGGAAAGGTTTGTGCCCATTAGTTATTCGTGTCAGAAAATGCTTCCCATTGTACTATAATAACGTTTTCTAAGTAAGAACATTACTTACGTAAATAGAAGATCATCTATTACTATTAGTATGGCGTTTTAAAAACAAGTGCCATATAAATATTTATCATTTGCGTTACCTTTTTGTTGGCTTGAAGATGGATGGGAATGTAGTAAGTGCAAAATGGGCAGTGAAACAAAGGAAAGTAATTGTAGAATGTGCTATTGATTTCTTAGCAGCTTCAAGCTCTAAAGTTTAAAATGAATCTGTTTTACTATTACCATAAGCAGAAATTGAATAAAACAAAGAAGTTTTGAATAAAAATTGGAAAAGTCTTTGTCAATTGAATCTCTCCAGTCAAAATACTTTGTTTCTGGAATTTGACAACGAAACTATTATCTGCGATGATACTTTTAAATCAGAGCTATGTCCGTGTAAAGTCTAAAAGCTCCTAACAGACATTTGTTTGGATTCTAAAAATGATGGTTCTGAATGCTACGAAGCTACCCTGAGCGACAATCTAGGTTTGGATTGCAATAAGGCTTGTGTTAGACCAGCTATTGAAAATATAACAGATGAAATATTTTTCTTGGTGGAATTGTTCTATATCGAAATAGAAAGAGAACTTATAGGCATCAAGCAATGGCACAAAGCCTAGTGGAAGAGGACGAAGAATTCAATGAATTTCGTATAAAGATCGTCAGCGATTGCAGTAAAGTTTTCCTGATTGTTGAAGATGTGCTGTACGTGTATCTTGATCAAATAATCTGTGTGATACCAGCACGTAATTTATATACTGTAAGACCAAGTTTTTTACGACCTACTCTCCAAGATGAATGAAAATGAACAAGCAAGAATATTTCCTAAGCAGTAGGTGGTGAGAAATAAGTGTAGTACAATAATTTTATTTTTGGTGATAAAAGCGACCCTCAAGTAAACCAAGAACTATTTGTGCACAATGTTGCAAGAGAATAGCAGAAATTGTCTAATTTTCCGTTTTATTTAATTTTAGAAGCCATTTTTATTAAAATTTTGTGTGTTGATTCAGACGGAGTCCTACCCGTAACAACCATGTGTAATGCCCGTAATACAGTAATGTTAGTTTTTTATTAATATAAATATTTTGCAAATATTTTCTCTTATGGAAAGTTTGTTGGAAAATTTCATCATTTATACATTTCTGTTTAAATAAAAACATTTTGAACTAAGAATGCACTAGCATCTAGTATATCTGTGAATACCAAATGAACTCATTTTTTGTATCTACTTTCCATAACTGGGTAATGGAACATTTCATGCGTATCTTAATGAAATACGTAGCTAAACAACAGACGTATTGTGCTGATTTTGTATGGCTAGTTTTAATGAAAGAAAACCAAAATATAATTGGTAATCGCCATGTTGGTGGGTTTTAGAATTTAGAATTTAGATTTGTGTGCTTTCGGCATTTATGGCCATTTAGCCCGTCACTTATGGAGGATAACATCCCTCGGTGATAACACTCCCCTCGGAAAGGAAAGGAAGGTAGCTACCTGGGTCCTTCCTATACGTTAGGTACCACCAGGCTTTAGCCTGGTGTGATTGATAAAAACCAAGGAAAACCTCATTCAGGATCGCAGGCTAGAAAAAGCTGTTTACAAATTTTTGACCGAGTATCCCCTTCCGGCAATCAAATCCAGGATCACTCGCAGCGAAGACGAGATCGTTAGTGACTACGGTACGTTAGCAACAGATGCAAGGCTTTGTTTTATACTGCCTAAACTTCACAGAAACGTTGCTCGTTGTAAAGTTATAAAACATTGTTTACCTGTCTCGTTTTGAAGAAAAAAGATTTACGATCATTTTCCAGGAATGTACACAATTTATCAAATGTAAATTTGGCCTATGGACGAGGATGATAGCTCTACAATTCTCGTGGGATCAAACTTAGCAACTGCGTTCCGGTAAGTTTATTTTGAACTTCATGTGTGTCGATTTTGTTTCTCTGAAAGCTATTTCTTTTTGCTGTAACATTGAGTAGAAAGGCAATAAGGGATATTCTGTAAACGAAATTTTATAAAGTGAATTAATTGACAACACTGAGCAAAATTACTTAAGTAGGAGTATATAGTGAAATAAGGTTGTTACATCACACTAAAATATGAACCCAACAAGTGAAATATAAATAGCAATGCTATAAAACGAGTTAACATCTGTAGCGTTGTAATTCTGTATCTCTAGTTTTATGTATACTAATTGTGTATCTATACAAAACAAAGTTATTGGAAGCACTTTAATGTTTAAATTTATATTATTATATAGCTAAGTAAAGGACATGCGTAATAAATACAGACCTTTCTTCAGAATGCATAGGTTGATGTCTTCTTATATTAGATGAGTTATTTCCGTCTGCATTCAGCGTTTGTAAAGTTCCTCTTTCGATACTTTTCACATGTATTATTCTTGTTTTCCTAGATTTAACCCCTCTTGGTTGCTGAGATTTACATTCATATGAAACTATCTTTACTGCATTCAGTATTAATAGAAAAGCTAGCTCAACTGCTGCTATCAAACTCCCTCCGAAGAATAAACATCCAATCCCTCCAAATGAAACTGTAAATCACAATATAAATTTTAATTATATTTAACTAGAGCCGTATATGATATAGTTTCGTTAAGAATTAACAATTAAATATCATGAACTAGCTCCCAAGTTACAAATATGCCTTATACAAGTATCTATCTCTCTACATATACATAGATAGATAAATAGATGTATAATATATACAGTATTTGTACTTTGAAACACCGGCCTACTAGAAGAAATCATATGGGAATGAGGAAAACATAAATTGAATTATTTGTCATTATTTTATACTTATATGCCATAAATTGTTTAATTTTCAATACACATTTGATAATTTGATATTTATTGCACTGAATTCGATCGGTAGGATAACATATGTAGTTAAGGTCTTTTAACTTCTAAATTAATGGAGAAAAGGCAATGACATTTTAAACCAAGGAAATATTGACAGGAATCATTGTTTGGTTAACAATGTTGCCTAACCGACAAAGTGTTCTATCTTTTCAGAATGCAATATTTCACGTTAGCAATGTTGTTCATTGTATAATAACTTTTTTGTTTTAATTAAGACTGAAATCTAACCAAGGTATATAACTTTCAGTAAATAAAAGTGTTACTGCTGGGTAGTTGTAATGTTTGGGGGGATGAAAAATGGGCTCGAGAGTTTCTAACTAATTCTTGTAGTAGTCAACGAGAGAAATCGATTAATGAAAGAATTTTCAAAATTAGCGCAGGCAAACATGAAGAAAATCGTATTTTCATGTACTGGTTCAAAATGAGGAAGGAAAACGGACCCTCGAGTCAAATAAGTATATGAACACGGTCCGAATATCAAGTATGCTATTATGCATAAAAAACCGTTTCAAAATCACATTGTGATTACAACTTCATGTATGTCACATTAGATAGAAATAGATAACCACTCTCACATACTTTATTTATGTTCCACCCTTGTCCATTATCTTTTAAAATGACAACACATGTTTCCACGATAATACTGATATAAGAAACAACAACAAAACCTAACTGAACCAGACTTGAAGTATGTACTCCTAATGTCCAAGAGGTTCTCCAGGGGTGAAATATCTGCTGCCAACTACATACAGAATGGAGTTCGCAAACCTCAACAAATATTTTGGACATTTTACAATATGGAAAATTTTAAGGCATCATGGTAACTAAAGAGAAGTAATTTATTTAAATGTAATATTTACCTAACATTTCCAAGTTCCCATATACAACATCACGCATGTAACGGACATTCGGAAAAGTTGGAGTTAAAAAGACTATTGCGTTTCGTTTATACCTGTAAAAAATAATTACATTAATACCCCTAAATAAGAATAAACTTACAAATTTTCCAAATTTACATTATTAACGTTCGGCACCAAACTTTTTCTATAGTGCGTTATTTAAATCGTGTTTTAATTAGTGAAATTAGCTAAGTTTTGATCAATATATCTCACTAACATACAACAAACTGTAATATAGATGAAACTAACTAGACAAACTTAGAGATGAAACAATGAAAAATCCAATTTAAGTCAATTCGAAGAACAGCAAGTCAAAAAAATACAGTAGCAACATGTTTTATTAAACCTCTTTAAATATGAATATTCTAAGAAAAATGCAGACAAAATTCAAGGTGCACAAAATTCAAAATACAACAAAATTTGTAAAGCAGAAATCTACTAAAATAACTATCGAATAGCAGTAACTTGTAATATAGATTACGTTAAGGAAATGTTTTCTTTATTGCCCACTTGTGTATGAAAGCGAAATAATTATAATTTAAAGATACTTTTCAAGTCTTGTATACAAAGGTGTTTATTTGATTCCAAGATATTTCATGTTTATAAATATTAATTGCTGATCAAAATCTTAATTAACATGCATTTAACCGAGATAATGTCTCAGCGTTTTTGTTCACTGTAAACAGTAAGGGTTGCAACAGATGCGATTGTGTGAATTATTTTGCGTGTCCTACTTTGTAATTTGTGTTGTGGTCAAAACAATATCTGTAATTATAGTATCTTTTAACTTGGAACACGGCTGCATAGATGTACAAAGTTTTTAAATTTACATTAGACTGATACATCAACGAGTTGAATTGAGTTAATTTTAACATATCTTTAAGCATCGAGGCTATATGAAACAGGGCCTACTGATTAAAGTGGAATCCGAACCACATAACCTCCCGCCGGAAATCGAAACCAGGTCCCGTGAAGCATCAATGAGTCGGATAACATCAATATTTAGTATACTGTTTCTGTACTAGAGGAAACCTTAGATGATGATTCCTGTCCCTATGGCCCAATCATGAGTCAGAACGAGAAGAAAAGTCAAAATTTACACATATCTAAAAGCTGATCGTCGAATGTCAGCGGAATTATATAGAACTTAAATATTAACTTCCTATTCTGTCACAAAATCTTTCACGTGAACAAGTATTGCAGCATATAACTGCTAAAATCTTAAAAGATTGTTACAGGGAAGAAGAAGCACACTCACGTTACCATCAGCTGCACTCCAGTGTAGGGAAGAATCTTCTAATCAAGTACATTATTAGGAAGTTGCAGGAGAGAAAATGAATTATTGGTGTACGGGTAAGGCTCCATAAACATAATAATTATCTCACTGAAAGCCACCGATATTTATAAGACTGCAAAGACAGAACAAATCCGACCACTCTGCAAGTCTCAGTTATTGTCAGTTTGTTTCGAGAGTGATTATTTTGACATATCATTGTAACTTTAAACTAATTAACCAAAAAAGGCTAAAGTCTTGTGTCCTGTAAATATCGCAAGGGTACGTCGTTTAGCATACTCTGCTACATTGCTATGTTAACAGTGTTGCTAAATCAGCATATATATGGAATTTGTAAGTGACATTACGGCAGTTTATTCCATATTTCAAAGGTATATCTTAAACTAAAATATAAATGTAACACTTATTACTAGGTATTGAAGAGTAAGGATGCTAAAATATTATATAAAATATAAATTTAAAATGTAATAACCCAAAAAAGAAAACAGAGCAATACACATTCAAAACACTTTAGTGTGTGAGAGTAGGAAATTGATAGGAAGAATTTCGAATGACAATGAATAAAAGTACAACATATTGAAAATTAGTTTTTTTTTTTTTTGGAAAATTTTATATCGAGAATTACTGTATATATAATTACCTCATATAATAGTATAGACGGTTTACAATAGATGTAAATATCGCAAGGCAGTTTAGAGTATTTTCTTTTATCGTAAACCGTTCCAGAGATTAGTAAAATATTTTTAATATTTGGAACACTGCTTAAAATTATGTAATTCCTATCGACCTATAGAACCTATCGAAATTATACTTAATAAAATGTATTGTTCTAATTCTATTCAGTTAATGTAAATATAAATGTTTTAAAAACGCGAAACAGAAAGGCCATTATTTACATATCATATATTATATAATATGTAGTAATATATATCATATTTAAGTACTTTTCATATCTCAGAATAGTTTCAGATGCGAAATTTCTGTACATTTCTTTATAAACTTGATGTACATTAAAAGCCAAGTACGTAATTTTAATATGATATTTACAATTATTCTGATAATTTTCTGAATCAGAGATTTCGGCAACCGGCAACCCGCCTGATTTTTCCTGTGATATTAAAATCCAAGATATACAAAAAAAAACTTTCACACATTCAGTTATAACATTCTCATTTCATAGTTAAAGTGTACAATATATATCTCCACTGTATTTCTTCTATTGTACCGCTTAAAAGCATGCAGCTGTAGTTGTGTATTTTTAATTACTGTCAATACGAAGTATTTTTTCAAGCTGCTCTATCTTTACTAACAACAAGCTAATTATTATTTTAGTCATTTCAGTAACTAAACATTCTTATATTTATTCCTTATTCAAGTCCAGAGCGTTTTCAAGATCATATTCTGTATCCTTACATATTTTATTTAGGTTTTCTAATATATTACCTTACGTTTTGCAATATTTTGTAGGTATCTTTAACTTCTTTGAGAACTTGTTACCCATGGCAACTGCAGATTGAACTAATAAGCTATTCCTACACCCACTGACAACACTTGATTTTTTTAACTGTATCATGTTACAGGCCTCGAACAACTGAAACGAGAACTCGTCACACATCACGAATATTGACAGGAATAAAAATCTCAATGACATGTCCTGCCGACCACTTCATCGAATTGCAACTCCAAATACCCATGCAACTGTACTGAAAGTGAAGGAGCGGTTAAGCAGGATCATCTATCTCCAGTTTCGACAATCTTAGTCCAACCCGTGCTAATTGTCATAAACGTATTTTTGTCGGGTTGGAACATGAAACAGCTGAGATGGAGGCATTATTCCTTAGGATACATCAAGAGTGCCGAGACCTATATAAATGTACGACCTTACCACCTTCTCCGAATACCGAATTATGACAGAGACTATTTATAATGAGGGATGTAATATATTTCTGTGAATGTGATTTTACAAGAACAAATACGTCCAAACTGGCACTGTCAGGTAAAAGAACACAAACCGTGAAAATAAGCACTATATAAGAATAATACAGCATAAGATTAATAAATTTCTCCAAGAAAGATAATTAAGAATAGCAATGACCAATAGCTACTCCTAGAAGGAACATTTACATAGAAGAAAGGAATTTATGTACTATACGTCTTATGATCTAGAAACCTTTCCTACAAAATCCACGAAGAAAACAACGAAACGCGACAGTAACTCCTACATAAAGACAACTTAAACTGTAACAATAACGAAGGAAAAACTCACGTTAATCTTTTATTTTCAACAAATATATTTTCGCAAACATAGATATAAAATCAGATGGAATAAATGAAATGGACGACACAAAGGTAGTACCACACTATTCAACAAATACTCAAATACGTAAAGAAAACATAGGAAATGAAATTACGACACCATCCATATTTATTTAGTAGTCTGGGGAAAACTGTTCGACTGAAGGTATAAAAGTAATATACATAAGATAGATGTATAAAAAAGAATCTTACAAAACGAAAATGAATGTGACAGACATGATCACACATAACCAACTAATATTAACTAAACATGAAGTGAAATCTTAAAGTTTTTCGTTCCAGGGTTATGCCGGCTACACTAAAGGAGACGCTGATGATGAAAAATGAGTGAAATAATGAAAGGAAGAAAGTGAGAGGAAACGAGAGAATTCCGAGAAAACCCACGCACAAGATGTTTGTCCAGGACAAATTTCACTTGGCACGAGTCGTGATCGAAGAACCTATGCGCCAGAAGTGAACACTCTAACACTGAGCCACCACAGCAAACAATATTAACCAAAGAGTACGTAAATAGACAAAAAAAGAATCCACTGAGACAGAAATGCTAAATATTTAAACAAATACGAAATTTTAAATATCAAGTAATTACAAATTGAAAAAAAAGGTAGAAAAACGAAAACTAAAACAGTGGGAACAAAAGCAAAATTAAAGATATGACAAATGCAAAATTACAATAATTGTTTAAAATGAACACAAATGAGTTGTATGAAAACAGAGGTACAAATTCTATTTAAAAAATTAGATTGACAGAGTATTTTGAGAAGCTTTAGGACATTTGGTCGGAATCTACAAATAACGTAAACAGTTATAATATTTCCTGAGTTACTAGTTTTAAATTAAACTGAGCTTCAATGAGACAAAGCTTTAATAAGTATAGAGAAATTTTAAAAATCAGTCAGAATTTTATTCGACAAAGAAAAAAAATTACTACACGTAAAATATTTATGTGGATTCGGTGCGACTATACGACAGAATATATGTGAACGTACAAAAGATTCGCAATTTGCAATAAAGAAACATTCTCTCCATGATCAATAAGGAATAAAAAACAATTAAAATGTAAAAATCAGAGTAAAGATTTAATTAATGTACAAGAACCCTGTAGTACACCAATGGACAAATATTGCAAATGAAATATAATATTTGGAGGAGCTAAAGAATAGGAAATTCAATCAAAGTAATGTAAACTATGACAGTTGGTATAAGGAGAAGGAGAAATATAAAAGCAATAAACACAATTCAACAAAGAAATACCTAGTCAAAGAAATACCTAGTAATACTTTCTATTAAAAAATGTTATTTTCAGTTCATCCTAACTTTTAGATATTTCTATCAACATAGTGGAAATATGCATAGAATTTATAAGTAAGGATATAATAATATACTTAGATTTCAATGTCAAATTGGTAATTAAGACAGCAAGATCACTAACAAAAGAGGAGAGAAATTAAAAGAATCAATAATGAAAAAATCATAAGATCACTAATGAAAAAGGAAACCGTTTAACATGCAAAAATAACTAAGAAAGAATCTAAATTAGAATCTAGAATTACTAAATATAAAGTATAAAATAAAAATGGAAAGAGAAAAACTTTTACAAGTAGCGATCGTATTGTAATACTCTTTTATAAAGAAAAATTAAACGTATCAAAAGAAGGCAACTCAAAATATGGAGCTAATGTCACGAAACGTACTCAATTTTTTTTAAAATAGATTACTTTCGGAAGTACAATCCAATTAACACAAGTATATGAAAATAGTGATGTAGAAGACACTGCAGAAGCACCAGACGAAAAAACAGCCAAGGCCATATTGAATTCAAAAAATTTAAATAATAAAAGCAAAGTATAACAAAAGTACATTTTTGAACGATGTACTAAGAAATAAAAACAAATATAGAGAAATAGCTAAATTGTATCAGTATATTATTCGAAACGATACAAAGAAATAAATTAAATGGAAACGAAACAAGAAATCTGGCACACATATATAACAAATTACCCTAATCTCAACACCCTTTATTTAGGCTCATAAAGATAATAAAGAAGAAAGTTAATAAAGAATTGACAATCGACATTTAATATGAAGATGAGTCATATACAGCTGATATATAGCTGTAAGCTTGAAATGTTACTACAAGATTTCGAAGCAATATTTTTATTGCCACGTAATATGGAGGGAAGTGAAAGTGACAAACAGAGAATGTTAAGACGACATATGAAAATATCACCTGTACAATAAGTGGCTACGGAGAAAAATATCTAACCCAAAGTTGAAAAGTATATTAAAGAATAACAATAAACGACGTGGCCAGCTAATATAAAACCAGAAATTTATAAAATAAATGTTTGTAACGTTGTATTATAGGTAGAAAAACTTTTTAATTTAAATATTCACAATGATAATATAAAAGGCAGAATGAAGCAAATTTAATGAACATCTAATGAATAGAAGTTCAGACGCAAATGAGATTCATAGTTACAAATATAAATCTGCTTGTTTAACGTATTTAGAAGATTATTCGAAAGAATATTCTCAGAAATCACAAATAAAAAGATGAAAACAGAAAACTGCAATTTAAAAAATAAATTTAATATAACTAATATACCCGAATCAACAACTAGAAAATTAACTGGATAGTTGTAATTAATACAAGTAGGAAAAAAGTTCACAAAAATTAGGTAACAATATTTATTGATGTCACAGGTATTTCCCATAATCTGTCATAACCATCCCGGAAAATAGTGTATTTTTTATTAAGTCAAAGAAAAACGTAAAGAATAAAAACACCTTATATTAAACAATGAGGAAAAACTGGCACTGTTCATGTAGGAAATTACTATTGCAACTACGAGACCAAATTATATAAGCAGTAAGTACAAAATTTTTTTCTCAGGTGTTGAATGTGGGGCTAGTTCTTAGACCTTGATTGCAATGTTGGAAAACATGGAAGCAGCAAAACAAACAGTATGAACGACAAGTTACGGAGATGATATACCAATTGTAAGACATAAATCATCAAGAAGATATATTAACCAAAATAAAACAACCTTTTATGAAAATAAAAGTGTTGTAGCGCAAACACATTAAAGCTATCAGAAACAAATATGCATTGAACCGGTTAATAGTTATGACTAAATTAAGTAGTAGACATTCTACTCAGATAATAGAAAAGAAATATGTTATACGAGTATTTAATTACCGGTAATTGAGACTCCATATTCATGATGATGTAAAACTTGCAAAGCACACAATACAAGTAACAGAAAAGAAATGGTTTAACACTAACCAAAAGGATTAAAACCTACACTATAAAAAAATGAAACTATACAATAAGACAATGAACATGCCAAGAAGAAATGCTTTAATTGGAGTTTGGGAACGCGAGTTGTTCGTAAACGTAAACTAAGTGTAACAGTTAACTGAGTACAAAGAACCATCTAATAATAACCGTTGCAATTAGACGGATTCGAATAAACGTTTAAACATACTAACGGTAGAAACGGGTGAACACATTCTACTGGTATAACATTCAAGTTAATCGTCTACAAAATATAAATAAATATCTAAAATTGTCACAATGTACCTGATACCGGAAAATAGTGCATTTTTTATTAAGTAAGAGCTGACAATGTTATGAGGAATAATTGAACTCTTCAAAGAGTTCTAGATTGATTATATACACAAACACTGGATATAAGAGGGAAAAATATACATTGATACTGAGATAATGATGTTTCTGGAGACATTTTCCTTCTAAATCACTGACAATGATATATCTTTTGTGACATATTCCATCTACGTTACACTTTAAATGTTAAATATCAATGATAATGACACATGCGAATGTGGCGAACTTCAAAATTCATAGAATATTTTATGGAATAATGATAAATTCATAGAATTGGCAAAAATACAATTGAAAGAACTAGAGTGAAGAATGGACAAAATATCAACAGACGTGAAAACACATGAAACCATATCATAGGGAGGTCATTGCTGGAAAGAAAATTCTATCAACAAAGTAAAATTGACTACCTACAAAATTGACGAAAATGACATAAATTCTAGAATAAACTAAAACAGGTATGGTAAGAATCATGAACTGGACGAATGCTTTCCCTTTAAGTGTTAATTTAATGTTTGTGTAGTGAATCCTGTGTTGGTTCATTAAGTGTTGTTCTATTAGATCTTTTTCATTTGATTTCGAGTTGATGCGTTTGAAATTGCTAATGTTTGTAAACGTTTTAATAATTTGGTGAAGAACCAAAGGGAGAAAAAGAAAATTACAGAAACTGCCAAAACAAAATGTGTGAAAATCATTTACAATGATATCTTAAAATTTGTAAACAATGACAGTGGATAAATGAATGTCTAGTAATAATAATAAAAGAGGTGAAAACCTAAGGACAAAAATATAGTGAATATTATTTAAGTGAAGATAAAATCAACATAATGTTGTAGAGAACTATTTGTAATAAGGAAACAGATGTAGAGCAAAGAGGGCGTAAGCTTTACATATTATGTATGAAAATATCCATACAGGTATGGAAAAGCCACATTTAGAGATCGTAATGAGAAAGTAGACTAAGAAATATATGAAAGCAGCAATTAGAGAGGCAAACAAAAGAAGGAAAATAGGACAATATTGAAAATATGGTGTAACACAAAGTCGTAAAGCAAGGTAAGACACATGATAAATACAATGCAAGACTACCAAAGGCCAAATCATTTGTTTAGATATATTTTCTGTTCATTTATTACTTCATTTTCTTGTTTGTTTTCCTTATGTGTGTGTTTCGGATTTGGATGTTGGAAGAAATTATATTCTTTAAAAGCATAAAACAAAACTATAAAAATAATTTAAAATTAAAGCATAATATGCATATTTAATTATAAAATGTGACATGCTACATAAAGTGTCTCTCGCCTAGGTAAAAGGCACTATATCAGAAAAAATAGAAGAGAGAATACGAACAGAATGTAGAGAGAAACAGAGAGTACGAGTCAATAGAGATTACTATGTAAGAAATGGTAAAAATACCGTAGAGAAGCGGAGGTTTTATAAAAAATATCCAGTGTGTTGAGCTATGACTGTTACCGTACTTGTCGCTATCCAGATCATATAACCAATTTAGAGGGGTATATACAATCTAATACCCAATTTTTCTTTATTTGAAAGTATCGCATATTTCTCTGTAATAATGGGCTCATTCTCAGCTAGAGTTAGCAGTTTTGTTTTAGAAGCATCGTGATAATGTTCTATTATTCTCCTTGCCTTCACAAGTCTTAAGCTTGTGGTAATTTTGAAAAACTGACATCCTAACTGAAACTGAAAACTGACTAAGATTCGAAACTGCTCTATCTCCCAAATATTAAGTCATGATGTAAACTTCAACTTCATTTGCTTTACTATGTAGCATTTTTTTAAATCGTTCTATTACTCTGTGACTAACTTTAAAAGTTTTATGTCGTAACACACTTCGTTTCGATATTTAAGTATGATAATATACAATAAATTGCATAAAATATAAACACATCATTTGAGATGTTTATTTTGAATACTGCATTTTCTATGTTTGTAGGTGTTTGTATCTTTATGACTATAATAGTGGTACAAATTGCAAGCTGTACTGATGTATATTATTTCATATTAAATTCCTTTAGCTAAGATAAATTATGATCAAATTCATTTCAAAATGGCGTTTTGAAAGAAACGAAATTACTTATATTTATTATCTATGTACTTCAAGTATAATTTTCTTCTATCATTGCTGCATTAACAAAGAATACTATCCTCTTTCTTTAAGCTCTTATTATCATTATTTTTGGGCGTGCAATGTTAAGCAAGCAAACGTGTGTAGAGGAATGTCTCCCATGTCGGACCCCCTTTTGTTTTTGGACAGTTTCTATAATTATTATAATGTTTTTTATTTGCATTTTAATGGAATAATATCTTTTTTATGTTGTCAAACATTAGACATCACTGAGGTCATCATTAATCTCATAAGATTTACTTAAGTAATTACAAATGAAAAATGACGGCAATGCCGTTGAGAAAAATGTCTCCAAAGTCAGACCCCCCGTAATAACTGACATGAAAGTCACACATAAAATATCAAAATAGCACAAAACTTTATTTTACAATTGTGATACGCGATACACTAAGTTAAATGAATAACAAAAAATAATCAAACTTCATTAATCATCCCTTTTACGACAGAAACCACAAATATACATCTGACGGTCATTTCCTGTACACGCATCTCGTATGCACATATCACACATTGCACATTGTATCCAAATTCTTTCCTACTATCCATAGAGAACTTCTCCCCAAAAAAACAAGCAATCAGCATAATTGTCGTTTTGCACTCTTGCGTGTGGAATATACAAGTCGTTTTCTCCCTAGAAATGAACGAAACGTGACCATTCTCTGAACTGTTGTCTTCCCGATCACGAGTTGGCAAGTATGACCTCTAGTTCACTCGCTACATCCTCCTTTTTGTAGTGCGTTGTCTTGAGAATTGTTGTTCTCTCGGGCGAATGTTTCTTTACGTTACCCTTTGAGCTTGCCACAGATTGAAGGATATCATGTTTCTATGGAGGGGGTGTTACGACAAAGGGGATTTTGCCTACGGAAACAATATGCACGATGGATTTAGTAACAGGTTGCAATCCTTCGTTGACAATAAAGGATATCTCATACAAAGAAATGAGAGTTTACTCTTCGGACATCACAAGGTGCGACTTAGGTAACCTTGTTGTTTGTATTTCACTCGACATTTAACCAGCTTCAACTGTATGTGCTACCGAACAAAGAGCACAGTTACAAAGAATAGTACTTCCTAAAGATTAAACTGTACAAAATCTGTCCACTAACATCTTAAAACCTCCCCAAGTGACGGGTTTTTGCAAGAAAATCACAACGTCCCTCCACACCAAAACAAAACACGCCTAAACTTTGTGGCTTTTAGTTGTTGGTTGGTGCTACATCCTTTATAACATAACGATTACGTCTTTGTCTTTTCGTTCTTATCCATTCTAACAGGCCGAGTCACATGTCTTCCGAAATAAGCAGGGGATCCGACTTATGGGACAAGTCCGATTATGGTGACTTTCCTCTACCATTTTCCGAGAAATAAATCGTAAGTTAAAGATACAACAGAAATAACAGACACTTATTTATTTGGATATGTAATCATAATGTTCTTAAAATCAGTTTCTTACTAATTTCATTGTTTGTTGAAAGAGAAGTAATTAAATACTTTAACTTACTTCGTTGATCCAAATTTAGTTGAATGGAATGTTTCAGAATTACAATCAGTGTAGCATTTACAGTGAGAAGTTGTTTTCTTCTCTAACCCTGAAAAAATGTTTCTATTAAATTTACAGTGAATATAAAAGTTAAAGTTCTGCAAATTATTTTCGTTTTTATGGAATTATATTTATTATTCAAAACTCGTCAATTATTATTTGGATGATATAACATAAGAATATTTATTACTTTTGTACTAGACGCACTTACTGAATTAAACCTAATTTTTCTAAATGTAACTTACGTTTATGTCTCGCCAAACAAGCCATTCCTTGAACATTGCATGATTCATACTTCCCTAGAAACAAGAAAATACGATTAGAGGTGTATCAGTGAAATGTCTAAGGGAACTCAACTTTTAATCTACATTCATGCATAAATTCATTGTTTGTGTCTCATACGATGTGCACAAAATAAATTTTGATCAACGAATCTTCTGTAAAGCTACTTTTACGGCTCAATAGTGAGAATCATTGTCAATGGCACTCGTTAATATATTATATTTGATTCCTACGTTTCCACGAAAGGAAACTTAGTGAACTGTAGCACATTGATAAAAGTAAACCCAATATTACCGGATATGATACAACGGAATGTGAATATCTTAACACACTATCTTAAAGCAGAGCAAAATTTGAAACAAAGAGCCCTATACACAACAACGAAAATTTTTTGCAGAAAATGAACTATTCAGTAAAGAAGAGGAAAAATGTGCAAAGAACTTTGTTATATGGAATTTCGTTGTCAGGCATAAATTAACGTGGGAAGGTGCTTCCTTGAAACACAAAAGGGCTTTTCATAGGTAAATATCTTCAAATATCGCTTGGAAAAAATGTCCGTAGCGTTATGTTAAGACCAATGCATACATTATATGGGTAATGTACGAATTTATCCCAAAACTCAAACGGTTATTGAAAGCTGAACCCTTAGCAACAGTTTGAAGAGTTAGCAAGTTTACAGGAGATTAATTTCCCACAGTAGAAGTCTGGCAGGATACGTAAATCGTGTCGCATTGTGCATCAATGTGTAAAGAAACAATTTATCATGGGAATCGAGATGATTGAAATACAAAATCGAATGACAATTGCCTACTTGATTACAGTAAAATTTGAAAGTTCAAAGAAAAAGCTTGCTAGTGAAGTGTTTCATTGCCTACGCCTTAATTGACCAAATATTGTAGATTTAGAGGAGAAAATTCAACCCCAAGTGGAAAATAAAGTAGAATTGTTATTTCATTCAAGAATTGAACTCTGTAAGAACGAGTTTGTCTTTATCTGGTAGTTGAATATTGAGCAAAGAAATTTTTGTAATACGAAAATTTATACACGCGCCCACACACACTAATTTTTTAGTAATAAATATTTCGCAACCACGATACACCAAAGTGTATCAATATGAGCTTTAGGCAGGCCGATCTGTCAGTTGATACCGGAAGCAGAAAAGAAGTAAGGCATTCTTTCTGAAAGGTAAAAAAGTGAGGATCTAATAACATTATAATTGGAGAACGAGAATGTAGGCATTAAAAACATGGAAAGTAGTCAGGAAAATAGGCCCTTAAAATTTAGAAAATATGCAGTGAAATTTACACTAAAATGTAACTCGAAATAATGAAGATTCAATTAAAATGCAATACAATTAAGACAATAAATTCAAGCCATAGGTAATGTTAAAACAACATAGAACTGCTCCTGTTTGTTAATATCTTCTTTTAATATATATAAAAAACGAAGCTTGATATGCACTCTCTCTCCCTTTCATTCTTTCTCTGTCTCTCTCTCTCTCTCTCTCTCTCTCTATATATATATATATATATATATATATATATATATATGTGTGTGTGTGTGTGTGTGTGTGTGTGTGTTTGTGTGTGTGTTATTTATATAAATTATATATTTTACCAATGTAGTCTTATTTTGAAGAAAATGTATAGATAGTCAACGTTAGGCATTAAACCAATTATTTTGCCAGTAAGGGGGAAAATTATTTAAATTAGGCAAAAAAAATTGGCTTAAATTGAAATTATAGCCTCTCATATAAAGTCTAAAGAATTGCTTTTGATCATATCTTTAATAGTAAAAAATATACCTTTAGCCTAATACGAGAGGGTCTCCAATTATATCTAACTTATTTCTGGTTTTTGCAACCTACCACAAAATGTTTAAGTAGAAGAAGTAAAATCTTGATTTTTTTAGGTTTATTTTGTTTGGTCAAATATAAACTTAGCTTGTGTAAAACTTCTTTTTTTCATCTCATAGTTTTCATGGTCAGCTATTTTTTTTAAAAAAAGTAATGCATTTGAAGAATCCCAGGTTGGTGAAAGTGAAACTCAATTACTGACAGGCCTTTCTTGTTCTATTTTACTTACTTTGAACTGGGCTTTAAGATTATATTATAAAAATATCTAATTTCCTAACAAAATGATAGAAGTTCTTTATTTGCTTACCAATTGAAACTTGTACTTACATTATGATAGTAATAAAACTGGATTTATTTCGGACAATTTTACACAACATTTGTAATCGAAATGTATATTTGAACCCATGAGTGGAGATGTAAATGTGATTAATACGAACTGTAACTCAAATGACAGTTCGCAGATTAAACTTAAAAATTAAACAAAAACTTGAAGATTTAGCCACATATATTGCATGCTTATGGATCATTTGAATTTACAATAATGTCAGATGAATTAGCTGTACATAAACATTGTGAGTTGTTTTCAGTAGTATTAGGTAAAAATCTAAAATTTATTTTCTAAGAATAATTCGAACGCAAATAACGTTCAATTTATCTATTCATATCAAAATCTAACTTTACAAACATATGGTGATCTTATATTTTCAAAGTGATACACTGGTATTTTACTCATAATGACTTAACCTCAAGTCCTCTCTTAGTTCTAATATGCTTGAAACATCATAATACATTTTTGAAATTTACACTTTTAATTTGAAACATATATTTGAAATCGAACTTTTGAATGAATATGAAATCGTATTTTTAATATAGAATACTTTTTAGTATTTTATATATTTGTAAACTTGCAATATCACTGAGATGAGATGTTGATATACCCTGTCTTACAGGTGGTTCTTGACGTTCTTAAGAACCTCATTTAGTGTTTACATATAAAGTACTCGGGTCCATTTGCACCCATTATGTATTCTCGTCTTTTTTCACGCATGTGCTTAAATGTTGGAGTAATAAATCTATCTTGTTTATTTAGGTGTTATCGTTAAAAAGTCTTGACTTGTGTACTAAAATATTGCACATTTTACAATGGGCGTAAGAGTGAAATTTACACATCACTTCTACGCGCTTGTGCAAACTGCAAGTGAGAAGTTTTATGTAACTCATACACAACTTGTTAAAAATTTTGATTTATGTATTAAACTTTTTTACAGTTCTTTTGTAGTCCTATGTATATATTCTGACATAGCAGCTTTACGTAATTAGTTATTGAAAATCTTTAGACTACAGCGTTACAAATAATGTTACACAAAATACTGAATCAATATTTCACTCCGAGCACAAATGCGCAGACACACAAACATACAATATACCTGAAAGAGTATGTCTATTTAGGTTTCCCTTATATAAGGTAATATCATATTACGATACGCACATCAGGAAAGTGTATTTATGTGGGCGTGAACACATGTTAAGGATATAACAGCTCCCTACGAGAACTTTAGCCCGTGCCGACCTGACGACAACGTAATGAAATGACGTTTCCACATTATAATATAATGTAGAATGTTTAACCATAATTAAGAAGTAACCAAAAGAAACAGAGAAACGAAAATTTACGCGAAGCAACTAGAGAAATGACATCTGCTTGTGTATTGACGAACAGTGAATAGTGAACAGTGTTGCCAACAGTGTTGCCAACCGGGTGAACAGTGTTGCCAACCCAAGGGAAAGTCATCTTTTTGTAAATCGAAATAAATTGGATATCAGCATTGGAATCTATAATCAAAATAAAGACAAAGGAGATGGTAAACGCAGATCAGTGTTGCAAACTATTCAATACATAACGTGATAAGGTGTTAAATGTAAACGCCGTTAGCGTGTGTAGCGTTGCTATCGTTTACAAACTACACTTCTCAACTTTAACAAAATGCTGAATATCTCAGTCACTGCATGGAAGGATCTGAAGGACTTAAAACTGAATCAATGTAAATGAAAGGATTTGAAAGGTATCCGCGAAAATATCAAGGTACATGCAGTGGTGCAACCTTAAGGGAGCACGGGGATTGTCAGACATCAATATTCTATCCATGCAATACCTCATGCAAATTATATATCGTCGGCTTTCAGACAGAAGTCACTAACTCCAAAAACTGGCTTAGCACTTCTTCCAGTACGAGCGGTATGTACTAGGTGAAATATAAGACTTTCTGATACTATTACGAGACTAGATGTATCAGATGGCATAGCTAAACTTAGAATAACCACAGTTGCCATCACGATTTCACCTGCTACATCTAGCTTGACAATGTTCGAACGCTATGTATTTCACTTTCTGGATTGTTATCGAACTGAAAGAAGTGCGTAACTCCATTCGTATGTGTTTGTAGTAACTGACTCTGCCTGAACGCCGACCATATATAATATTGTCACGTGCTTACGTTTACAAATACCCAACATGTGCTCCTGTTTATAAATCCACGACTACGTTCACATTACTATAGAGTATTACAGCTGCAGACGATGGAGATGAAAGTGACACTAACATGTCGACAAGAGAACAGGCGTCACCACTTCAGCTGGAGCGCCTATATAACCGAAAGAATTCAAAGGATCGCCACAAAATTCTACTGGTTAAATCCCCTTTTTTGGCTTGCAGTGGAGCCTAGGAATTACCAAATCCAAACCTAAACCCTTATTTTTCATTGGAACTAACAGCTCCTTTCATATCCGGCTTGCAGAGGATCCTTGGGGGAAATATTTCCTCTCTTTCTAATTACAATTCAGCAGCGGCAGATTCCTAACAACACCACGGCCGTTATTCGTTATTGAAGAATCCTTCCTGAGACATTCAAATCAAGGGAACACTTATTCCTACCTAATATTACAGAACTTACATTATTACAGTATTTCAATAGAAATCTTGTCATAGAGGATTTTTTATTTTAAAATAATCGGAAGTGAGAAACTATTCCGGGCTGAAATTGACTCTACCTACTCCTGCACAAGCAGAGCTTTACAATATCCAGCAGTGACTGATATTTGAAAATTCAAACGAAGATTTGTGGTGGCGCCACTAGATATAGGGGGAAAGTAAATCTTTGAGTTTTACGTCCCACACTTATGCCGGTTAGGCGAAAGGAGACTGAGATGATGAGTAATGAATGAAATGGTGGAATGAAGAAAGTGGGAAGAAAGGGGAAACCCCCGAGGAAACCCACGCACACGGCGTTTGTCTACCACAAAGTTCACTTGTCAGGGACTTGGATCGCACCCGGGACCCCAAGAACCAGAGGTGAACGCTCTACCACTAAGCAATCGTGGCCCCAACTTGTTAATGAAATACTTGTGACTTACAGATTCAAAAGCTTGAAATATATCAATGTATATTACATCGACTTGCAATTTATTGTTCAGTGCGCTATTGCTAAAGTCTGTAAAATGAATTAGATTTGTTAGAATTGACTTGCCCTAATAAAAACCATGTTGAGACTCATTTAAGATATTTCTTATATTAAAATATGTGCGTTTATCTATAGTAAGTTCAAATAACTTCGAGAATGCATTGACAAGAGTTATATGCCTGTAGTTGCTAGCAATCTGTGTATCACCTAATTTATATATCGGAACTACATATACTCACTTCCACATTAAAGGATATACACCTGTACGTAATGAAACGTTAAATATATTTGCTAAACTAGTTGAGTTTAGTTACACAAGTTTTTATTACATATACTATTACTATACTATTTAGTAAAGCGACGAGCGTGAATAACGAGCTGTATAATGGATTATTAGAATTAGACGCGTAGACATTTGGCAACAATTAAACACATGGTAGAAAGAAGCTGCCACAACGCTGTGAATCTGACACTTCGCTTCGGTAAAGAAGAGAAAACAACTCAGAATCGGCTTCGTAAGGGGTCAGAATGGCTTGCCATAACGCTAGAAAAATATTTTAATTATTAGACACATAAGCGAAAAACACAAACCTCATGGTGACAGAAAAGTAACACGGCGAAGTTGTGTGGTCATTTTCAGAAATTTTATCAAAACTCTCCGGCGTCTCTCGATATTTATTGAGAAATGTAACATGTACCAGAGAAGATCTAATCCCCAGTTTGCAGCCAGAAGAGAGAGAGAGAGAGAAAAGAAAAGGTCTCCGAAAAGCAACCCCAAAAAAATCACAGAAAAAGGGAAGACGAGAAGGTAGAAATCGAAGGAAGAAAAAAGAATGGGGAATTTTCTTAACTAAAATTACTGTAATACGTAACAATGATCGAAGTTGAGTATATTTTATGCGCAAATCTAAACGAATAAATGGAGCACTATTTCTTTGAAAATATTTCCCTCTGTCTGTCTGTCTCTCTCTCTCTCTCTCTCTCTCTCTCTCTCTCTCTATGTATGAGATCTATATGTTATGTATAATTATATAAGTAATAACATTATCAATTTACTGCTAGGCAAAAGATCATTCCTAAAAAACTTAAAAGCTTACATAATCGGTGAAAATATTTAGAAAAAGATAGCATTATTATTATTATTATTATTATTATTATTATTATTATTATTATTATTATTATTATTATTATTATTATTATTGGTAACTAGTATTATGAACATCATAGAAAAGAGGAATTTGAAAAGAGAGGATCATTTTAATAGAGTATAACATATTCAATTAGACATAGATATTTTATAAGAATACCTTAATTATCATTACATATATACATAGCTTATATGTTGTAATTTTCGTCTTATTTAACAAAAAAATATTATTGTTAACGCTAGAAATGTTGTGGTAGAAATATAGTTTTATTCAACATTATTAATACCACCACTATTATATCAAGACAAGATTACGATAAAAATATAAATATTCGTATTCCAGTAACATCTGAGGACATCAAATTAAATTGTGACAAAAGAATATAATATTTAATAAATCAGGTTTAATAAATATTAAAATCTATATTTGAAAAAAAAAAGAATTTCGTAAGCCATTCATATTTGTCACTGGAGAATTATTCTAAATAGGTAGTACGGTAGCCTCAGCAGGGTGTCTCTGACTAAAGAGGGTGACTGAAAAAAGGAAAGATTTTTTTAAGAAACAGGAGAGAAACCAATGAAAACAGTGGGTGGTCAAGAAAAAGGAGAGAAGCCAATAAGACAGTAAATGAAACTTACTGAAATACAATAAAAAGAACAATTATTGGTTAATTTAGACAGGGGGTGTGTCAGAACGTAGATAAATGGTCAGAGTGTTTAATTAACAAATAGGAAAGGAGAGGCAAAAATGAATAAGTAATTAGTGTGAAATAATAAATGAAGATGACAGAAAAAGAACAAAAAGAGAGGTTTGACTAAGTGGAGAGCAGTTAAGTGGTCGAGATCATCGAATCGCGAAGTCCAGACTTCAATTCAGGGGTAACAGTCCGTCGAATAAGACATCTTCGTGCCCTGAACGTTGAAAGACAGTTTTAGTGGGACAACTAGCGGTAGAAATTCGGGAGGCCGCAAGAGTAAGTTATTTTCGGGCTGAGACAAAAGGACAGTAGTTGCAATTCCATCTTATACCGGAACACCGTATAATAAGTATAATATTTTAATCAACGTTTTTATAAAAGTGCAGAATTGCCAGTAGTGATAAAACTCAGTGAATGGAGTAAGCGTTTGGAACTCGGAGGACTTTCCGGGAGTATGAACCGTCTGAAAACTTTCTGGGGAAAGGACAACAAAGCAACACGGAAACTTCCACAGAGAGACAGAGAAGCTACCTTGCTAGAAGAAAAGGAAGATGTCAATGGACAGTAATCAGAAAGCTGGTAAAGTGACAGACATTTTATTAACTGAATTTTGAGTGCAGTTCGGGATAAAACTAAAAATCCAAATGACGCACCCTCGATTTAAAGTCATTTATAATTTGAGTAAAATTAAATTCTCTCCCTTTTGTTTTGCAAATCAATGTAATTATTGGTGTTAAAGAAAAGGCCAACTTATATTCTTGTGTTAGGTGCAACATAAAATATTTTCAATCAACCTTTAAATTTAATAAGAGTTAAATACAATTTTGCAATTAACATAAAGCTGATATTCTACAAATAACACTATCATTCAACATCGTGATAACTGTATTTATATTTGTAACTTTTATTTTATCTCTCATTTCAATTATTAAAGTAGCTAAATGAATAATGAAGTTTTCATTAACCAAAATTTATTGTTGAGCAAAGAAAGAGTTATGGTACAGGTAACTTTAGATGAAAAGGTAACAGCAAACGGAGGCTTGACAGAAGCCCAAGACCCGAAACCCTGAGATAAAAGTAAGTAATATTTTGACTTGAAGTTTCAGTGACATTTTGACTTTTATTACATTTTAAACGTGGCATTACGTTGAACAATCATATCGGAATGTAAAAAATTAGTTATTGCAATCAAAGCATTTGTTTAAAATTCAATTAAATTATAAATTGAAGTTTTGGAATACGTTATCCTTTCATTGATTCACAGTCGTATTCAGTGCTATAAAGAGAGTTTTCTTGCCACAAATATACTATCGTATTATAATATAAATCACCAAAAAGTTAGATTAATATTTAAAATTGGTGAACTAAGGAAAAAATGAACAGTATGTTCCATATATATAATTGTTTGCATGTTTTATTATTAATATTAAAGTTTTGTTGGTTAATCTTACCATTGTTGAAGAACATGAGAGGAGAACAGTTGCAAGTCTTCAATGTTTGTTCGTATTCACATTCAACTTTGCAGGAACGTTGTGAGTAGATTGGACTAATATCCAGTTTTTTCTCTCTTCTATAGTAGCACTTCCGTTGATCCGAGCTAAGTTGTAAAACGGCTGGAGTGCTAACAGTTTGTAATATCGTAGTAATATATGCGTGTATTGATTCTCCATGTTTTCCTTTTTGATATACATAGTTGGACATAATTTGGTGTGGGTAGTCATATGGAGAACCTAGAAATACCTAGATCTAATATATATGCATTACATTCGATACATAATGAACGGCAAGCTATATTCTAATACTACACTTCCGCAATTGACATATATCTGCATATTTTAGATACATTAGTTAGATTAGAAAAAGACTCAATGAAATTAATGGCTTTCGTATATTGACAGCCTAAAGTCATTTAATACTAAAGTAGAAATAAGTATTATAATATCCCAAGAACGACCGGTATATGTATGTAAATATTAATATAGTTTAATAATATCTGTATTATTTTGTTCTTACGTTTTAAATTAAATATTCATTTCAGATTATATATTATTACTTTTATGATATAGTTTATCTTTATCATAAAATCTACTAGGAACTAATTACTGTGCATATTGTTTAATGAAAGTTAATGAAGAATATATGATAATTACTGTTATTGTAATTAGACTGGAATTAACGAAAGCCAGATAATTTATAATATAGATCAGCTAATATGATGAACTCCGAAGTCCATTTCCATACACTCTAATCATTCATTTTAGAGGGAGGAAATATCCATCTTCTTGCAGTACATCAAATAACATAAGAATGGAGTATAATTTTAAATTATCGTTATAGCTAAATTAAAGTGTTACTATTTATCTTTATAAAAGTATCGCTTTACATATTTTCAAACACAACATATCCAATAAAACTTAATATATCTTGTATCCATCAGGCTAAACTATAATCTATATATGAGAGTTTCAGGAAGTTATCACAAATTTTAGAAAAGAGTATAAACATTTTACATTGAAAAGATAAAGATCATTATGTTATTTAAAAATAAAAGCTATTACTAATGGCTACTCAATAAAGTAGCGAACTTTTAAAACACAATTCATCACACTAGTTAGATAATTAGATATCAAATCATTATATTTTTCAACATTCTCTAAGCGTAGATTTATATTTTCAATCCTAATAGTATTGTGTAGGAATGGGATCTTAATTTATAAGAAAAATAGAAACAAAATTACGCTATACTTCAATTTTGTCTTTATGCTACAGCTATGTGGAAATTTTTGTTATGTTTTGTAGAAAGTGACTATCTTCCTTCGCAATGAAACTGAAAAAAGAACTCTAAGATTAAATTCTGCGATTACCAGTCTGAAAGAAAAGAAATGAATGATTCTGAAGCGGAATTGTTATGGAATAACTGGCGGAATAAAAATGTAACAGAAAAAGCAAGAATCAGAGATAATCTGAATATAATATCATCTATTACAAATTCACATGATGTGAGACAGAAAGAGGGGCCATTCACACCGGAAGCAAATGTCATACCAGTCAATTGCTGTGCCTTCATTGTTTCATTAAACAAATAATATCAACAAAAATTATTAACTTGTTAAAATTAAAAATAAAATTGTTGTTCTCAACTACTCTACTAACATATTAAATAACTAGATTTGAACAGTTTTATTCAGATCAGAAAGTAAGACTTCGTTCGCTAAGGAATACAAATGTTATACTAATTACCACTACAATCAATAAACATTTTCAGTTTGTGCGAGAAAATAAAAGCTGTTCCAAAGCTAAATACTAAAATAATAAAGACTGTGTGCTCAATCGGTGTACCCATAATAAGCTACACTTCAACACGAAACAGTGAAAGCAACTCTTCTAATACGTAGTTTTAAACAAATTGCATATTATTATTACTAAATGCAAAATATTTAAAACAAATTCTTACTCCACAAACGTATGGATGAATAAAAGGTACTCAAAACTTGTATTATACTCTGATCAAAAGAAGTTAATTTTATTACAAAAGGTATCGTTTTTGAATCCTTGCAATCAAGGAGATAAACTTCAGTATATAAAAGGCAACGGAGTAGTTGGAAGAGCGATTTTGAATTCTACTTCTAAACGGGAAATATTGGCAATTAGTTAAGTAACATTGTTAGGCATTTATCTAGTCAAGTCGGTCCAAATTTAAAGAAATATGATTTGTTGTTAGGTATTATATGCTATTTGGGGGGTCTCAATTAATGTATGACGATAGATATTTGACGTTAAGGCAATTAGAATATTCTTGTGAGTCATAATGCACAAAAAGAGAGTTCATTCACCAAACTAGATATTCGCTAAGCATAAAGAATGTATATAGTATACCCTCGACTCTTATTCCTAACCGATCGTAATTTTTTTTATTTTTTTAAAAGAACTTGTTTTTCAGGATGTAAGAAAAAACATAGAAAACGTTCAGCTAGGAAATGAAATCTGACTTTAACAGGAACAACATATCATCATATAAAATAAACTAGACTTTACAAACGTCGTCCCGAAAAATTCCTTCATAATAATACAACTTTAATAAATAAAGAACCATTTCATAAATATAATGGTAGGACAGAAAGTTCGTCATAAAAATTGTAATCTGGCTCAAGCTCTACAAAGAATTGACTTTAATTTGGTGGTACTTTATAAAGATGTGTACACTTCAAATTACTATATCAGAGGTGAGAAAGTCTAAAATGTTTCTTAATCAATAACTATTAATATGATATTAAGAACTATGCCCTAAAAGCACGTGTACTAGCCCTTTAAAAATACAGAATCACCCATCAAAGAATTTAAGATGATTAAGTTTTAATTTAGGGATCATTTATTGTTAACCAAATCTCTGTTGATACTTTCGATATTTAAGACTTGTTACTATGTATAAATATAACAAAGAAAGTCGGAAGTCACATTATCACGCACCACTTTCGAACACTATATCTCACGTAAGATGGGATGCGACAGAATGACAGAATGTTCTTGGTTACACACACACACACACACATACACACAGGGTGTCCAGAAAGTATTTTGCAAGCCCTAAAACTCGGAAACGGTGAAATATATGTCAAAACGGGAAGACACGTATTTCATCATTTCTACAATAACAAGCATTGAGGGAAACAAAGCTCCCCCAGGGTTCCTCGGAGGGTGCCAGGCTAGGCCCAACATAAAATTTTCAAAAAGCAAGAGGGTCAAATAGCATATCGTTTGAAATCTATTTTCAAAGGAAAAACGATGGAATAAGTTTCAACGCTCTACAGTAAACCTGTACAAAATGGCGGCTGATCGTAATGTTAATACAGTTTGAACCGAAAAGCCTTTGGCCACCTTTAGAAATCTGAAATGGCTCAAAAGCTACCAAACTCAAAAGCACGTATGTCATCATTTCTAAAGTAAACGTATTGAGGGAAACAAAGTTGTCCCAGGGGCCTTCGCAAGGTCCAAGATGGGATCCAACGCAAAAGTTGCAAATGGCCGTTTGAAAACTATTGTTAAAAGGAGGAAGATGGAATAAGTCTTGTGGCTATACGAACCCTGTGTAAAATTCCGGGAGACTAACAAATGTTAACACAATCTTTGTTAGTCCAATTAATAAAGGCTCAAAACGGATGTAGAAGACATTTCCGGGAACAGAATTTTTGACTTCAGAGCTGTGTTTCTAGTAGTTAGGAGGTAAACATACCAAACGTCCTCGAACCTAGGAGGTAACCCGGAGTCACGAAGGGTCAGGCGAAGGTCACTTTTTCGGGTATTTGTTTATATCTCAAAAATGGTGGAACTTAGTGAAAAAGTTTTTATGTTCAAAAAGGAAGTTGAGAAAATATCATACAAGATTGTTTCTATTCCTTTCTTCCTCGGGTTGACTTTGAGTTTAACGTCCCTTTTCAGCAGCGAGGCTATAGGAGATGTGGACCTAGTGATTAACGTGGAATCCGAACCAGATGAGCTCCTTCCGAGAATCGAACCCGAGTTTCTTTTCTTCCTGTTCTTAATAGTTTTCGAGAAATCTGCTTGTGGAAACTGCAATTTTTCTCTAAAAATTCGCTTCATCCCCTCACTTTTATAGACAACTAGTACCTCATCTCTTAAATCCAGCCAAACACCATGAAAACACTTATCACTGTCTCGCTGTTTGTTACAAATTCGGTAGCATTGTGTTCATGTTCAGGATACGTAGTGGGAATGACTATCTCCGTAATGTGCATTTTCGTACTAGCTCGAGTATACCTGTTTTCCTCCGTCTAATTAGGTATTATACACGTGAATCGCGAAATCTCAAGTGTTTACAGATTGATTGTTTGACTGATATGTCGTAATATTTAGCACCGTAATACGCGTACTTGCCATTTGACCCATTAAAGCATTTGATTTTTTGCCTCTCCAGCCACAGCTTTATACTTGTAAAGGTGTGATGCTACAGTGACCATTACAGTTGTGACTAGTGTTCCTAGTTCGTATAACCTTGTGGAATGTAACAGTATGTAATGTCCTGGCAAAGTTCAATCGAAGTAGTTGAAAACAGCTAGTAATACTGTTTTTGCACGTTAGTCATCTTGCAACCGTACATGACGATTGTGAGGAGATGAGTGTGTGAATGTTAAGGCTAGCGGATTAGGGCCATCAATGTCTATTAAACGGCACATAGGGAATATGGATTCCTTTACTATGCATAGAGACTGTGTAAATGGTGAATAGATGATTCTAGTTGGAGATGAAATCACAAAACACAAATAACTGAACTTAAACTAAATAGCAACAATGCAGCGGATCTGTTATAATTTCATTGTGTGTGTGTCTGAAGTGTACGTTAGATTGCCATAATGAATGGGCACCTTCTGGTGAAGTTAAAGTGGACATAATATTTTTGTTTGGAGAATGTGATCGTAACTATCGTGCTGCAGCTAAACGCTGTAATGAATTGCATCCTGAACGTCCCAGTGTCAGTCATCAATATGTCTGTCAACTTTTGCAAAAATTTCGGTAAACTCTAAGCGGACCACGCTCAGGACTGCCAAATGTAGAGGAAGAAACAGTTATTGAAGTAATTGAAAGTATGACAGTCAATCCTACTACTTCCCTCAGAGAACTAAGCTTTAACACGCATATTTCACCAAGGTCAATAGACAAGGTCTTGAAAACTCATAAGTTCACCCTTCCGAAATGCATATAAAGCATGAACTCGTAGATGCTGACTTTGATCAGCGCATCGAATTTCGTGAAACCTTGACTCAAAGAATTGCCGAAAATAGACAGTTTTACACAACATATGTTTTAGTGATGAAAGTACGTTTGCCTGGATGGACGTGTCAACGCACACAATGTTAGGTTTCGGGGATCAAAATCCGCATATACTCAGGGAAGGAAATAGTCAAAGGCCCTATAAAACCAATGTGTAGGCAGGAATCTTTTCTAATCATATAATTGGGCCTTTGTTCATGGATGGAATTCTAAGTGCCAATCTGTATCTACAAATTTTAAGGGATACACTAGATACCTTAATAACAGACCTGGTAGAAAATGCATCAGATCAAAACGGATTTTCTGAGTATGATGTACGCGCTATTTGGTTCCCACAAGATAGATGTCCTGCACACTATTTTCAAGCAATGCGTGAATGTCTTAATACTACTTACTCCAACAGGTGGATAGGTCGTCCTGGTCCCATTAAATGGCAACCAAGAACACCTCATTTATTTCCCAATCATTATTACTTCAGGTGTACCTCAAATCCGTTGTATATGAAACTAATCCTATAAGTGTAGAAGACCTAAAGCGAAAAATAAAAGCAGCATGCGAGGATATTTCACCAGGAACGTTTGCGAATGTTCTAGACGAATTTCATAATCGTCTTTCCTACTTCAAAGAGGTAAATCAGGCTTCTTCTTCGAGCATCTTCTTGCATGAGGTATGAGTAACGCAAATTCTATAATAGTAATAATATTACTACTACTTATAATAGGAATAAAAGTAATAGCGTCCGATGTATTAGTAGGCAAACTGCTACTTGAAATAGTATGGTCACTATTAGTAATGCAGACATGACACACAGTTAACTAAACCTTTCAATACATGTAACTGTTTACAAATCTCTCAGTTCACCCAATCCTTGTTTTTCGGACACGGTTTTCATAGCCGTTCCGAATTTCTACGGATAACTTTCAAACAACTTGACCCTTTTCCTTTTCGCAAAGTTTAAGTTGGACCACACTTGGGGAGCTACAAAGATTCTGGGGAAAATACTTGGACATCGAAAAGCTGTACTTCACTAATAAGAAAACACAACTTTTAGAGTTTTGACACTTCCCGTTTTACCCTTTCGAAACATTGGAAGTGACCATGGATTTTTCAATGGAGACCGTGTTAACATTTTAATCCCACCCCATTTCAAACAGGTTGAATATTGAAACACAAGACTTGTCCCATCCTCCTTGTTTTAACAATAGCTTTCAAACTATATACCAATTGACTCCCTTGCCATTTGAAAACATTGAGTTGGACTCTCAACTCTGGGGCTCTCGACGACCCTGGGGCAAGTTTGTTTCTCTCAATACGTGTTACTTTTGAAATGACGACATACGCGTTTTTTTAGTTCTGATAGCTGTTGAGATATTTCAGATTTCTACGGGTGGCCAAAGTCACTTCAATTCAAACTGTATTAACGTTTTACCTGCCGCCATTTTGTACAGGTTTACTGTAGAGCGTAGAAGCTGACTTCATCGTCTTTCATTGGAAAATAGATTTTAAACAATATAATATTTGAACCCATTTGCCATTTGAAAATTTTGATTTGGACCCCGTTTGCAACCCTCTGAGAAACCCTGGGGCAACTTTGTGTCGTTTAATAGGTATTACTTTAGAAATGATGAAATACGTGTTTTCCCGTTTCGACATATATTTCACCGTTTCCGAGTTTGAGGGGTGGGAAAAGGCTTTATGGACACCCTATGAGTTTGCTACGAACTAAACTAGATTCTTTTTACCCTATTGTAGTATTATGCACAAAAATAGAAAATGGAATAAGGAATAGAGAAACAACTCACATTAGCAACTTTTGGATGATAAACCAAACATTTTCTAATCATGTAATGTGATATGTTGTGGCATCTACTAAAAATTAAAACTATTTTCTGTATTGTGTTATTTTGTTTAGACAAACATGACATTTTATTTTGTATTGAACTTACGATGAAATACTATTTTTTCTTATTACTGCGTATTTTCTTGTTACTTTTCTTATTATAATATGTGTTACTTCGCATTTACAAGAAAAATACACGTAATTTCAGCGTGTGCGCTTTGGTTGGGTGCAGTAGCACAATCAAAATAAACCTTGGAATCAAAATAAACCTTGAAATTCGTACTTTCTTTCTTTATTACAATTTGGTATTCAGACCTTTCAAAAGATGAACTTATTTTTACACCAACATTTTTGGTACTGATATATATATATATACATTGGCACTTTTCAATGTTTTCGATATTTTGATATTATTCGTTATTCAGTATCTTTCGATAGTAGTACTGTATATACTAGGTGAGTAAGCATATTCTCCTCTTCTCAACACATTAAATGATTTTTCAAACCTAACACCTATTGTCTTATAAAGTAATCTATAAACTATTTTTTAGAACATTCAGTTGACCTGAACACTTGCTTTTTAGTGTTTTTTGTCCGTGTGGGTATTTGCGAATAAATACTCGCCGCCCTGGGATTGGATATCACTCTCTGTGAGAGTATTCCTTTTAATATATGATGTTCGAGGGTAGTATTCATCAAAATTGAGCAGAATGAAGTTTATATGAATGTTTTAGTTTGAACCACTTAAGATTTAACTCACGCTATATGCATGTTTACTTTTATTCTTCTACTCATACGTGAAACGTTTCTTTTTTAAAAAAATGGTTTACATAGGTGAGAGACAATAGCTTGATAAGTTATTAATAACTATGCTTGTAGTAACAACTATTGGTAATCTGAAGAGCTTAATGCATGCTAAAATGAATTTGTATATACGTGAAACGTTTCTTTTAAAAAAATGGTTTACTTAGGTGAGAGACAATAGCTTGATAAGTTATTAATAACTATGCTTGTAGTAACAACTATTGGTAATCTGAAGAGCTTAATGCATGCTAGAGTGAATTTGTATATACATTATTTCATATTGTGTATATAGAATTTGTATTTTTCCATCTAGACCTGAACTGTCATAGAATTGGTAAAACTTGGTTGCCTGGTAAAATGCATGGTTGAGGTAATTTATTACTCTATAAGACCATTTTGAACTATTATTTTCAGTCCTCGATATGCGTCTAAATACACGCAGTAGATCTATTCCTAATGCGTAGCAACTACCATTCTCTCTCGCTACAAGTATTAAGGAGGTGCAGCGTCAATCTTCTGAGGGGCAGAGTTTTATAGATTTTGAATAGATCCATTGAATGTTTCTTGATTCTTTGGCTACAAAACTCGGCTACTTTCTACAGCGTTACTTAGCTATCTATTTATTCACGGTGAACAGCAACAATTAGTTCCTTGCAGAGGTTGGCTGTACTCCACAATTAGTTGCTTCTTTTTTGTAGTCTTAAACAGAATTCTCGGTCTACACTAACTGGCAGAACAACAGCATTTCGGTGACCGATACACCAGACTAGCACGTCATTAACATATTTTGTTATTGTACTGGCGAACAACTGCACTCAGGTCAGCATATCTATACTTTGAACTTCTCTACGGGGTTGCAATAGAACCTACATTATCTCCCAATGTAGGTCTCACCAGTTGCCCAAAGACTACCCTAAAAAAGTCTTGACCATTTCAGGGAAATGTACTGGATGCCACTTTGAAACACATTTCTAAATTCGTAGAAATTTCACTGTTTTGAAATAATTATATAAACGTTTTATACAGAGAAAACTCCGTTCTCCTGACAGCGGTATGTTGTACAAATATACGGTATCCTCTTGCTTACTATAGAAAGCAGAACGTTATCCTTATGCTACATAGGCACTGCCCTTAGATGTTACATCATGCCGTTGGAGGATGTCTGACATCTAATAGTTTTCTGTATATCTCATTCATATACTTATGTTACCTTCGTCAGCTATATGTTCTATACGTCCATTTGTATTTGAGATCCTGATCGCCTGCATTGTTTCATACGGAAAGTACGTATGGATGGATCACTTATACAGAAAGTATTATAAAACATGCGTTTTCAATTATACGTCTGCTGTACGTTAAGTCCAAAAACTACAGGAATTACGCATCTAACCTATCTTTTTAGGTACGCCCTACAGTTTTTCTCAGTGTACTTGAAAACGCAAGTGCTATTGACTAAACTGGGGACCATTTGACTTCCGTTAGAGAGACATTAACGCGCTACATACATGCCAGGAAAAATAAGCATTGATATCTACTTCTATAAATAGTGTATGTTGTTGAAGAACAAAAAAGCCAACCTCATATCGTAAGTACATTATAGGTTTAAATAGAGACGCCTCAATCAGGTGTTTCTTTCCTATCAACACTAGAGACTTTAATCGCAATACAAAATTATTAATGCAGCTTAAAAACGAAAGAGAACTTAAGATTCAAGAACTTTTCTAATTTATTTCAGCCTAAGGAATGAATTAAATTGTATGTACTATACATTTAAATCCAAATTAAAAAGTATAGAAGATTGTGATGAAACTCATGGGGAAATCAGAGCAAGTATTGAGAAACCTGTGATTGAACTTAATAGGAATTACAGTATGATCATCAACACCCTAGTGACCCCTACTTACTGAATGTACATACATAGATAAATTAAGCAACGCAGAAATAAAACTGATTATTCCGCCCACCGTCACAGAGCTTAGAACATACAAAACAATGTAAAGCAATGTGTTCTACATACCCCACCCAAGACAAGCGTCAATGTACTTATGAATTATAAAAAGGAATGAACCTTGTAGACATCCATATAAACTAATAAAGGAAATAAACTTCATCAAAGCAATAAATTGAGTCATTAGCCACGGACAACTGGTTTTTATCTATGAAAGAGCAAGACAGTGAACCTAATATATAGTACTATTTATTATGGACTTATACTACTATACACAATTTTTAAATTTCTCGATTTCCAAAATTGGTGGGGTGGGATAATATACCTCTCCCAAATTTTCAAAGATTTGCATCAATGTAAGCATATCTTCTAAAAAGGAACAATCTCCTGTACACACTCATGTAATAATATAATGTAATAAGATCTTATCAAATAGATAAATTGAGTCAAAATCCACTCAATTTCGATATTTTGGCAATTTTTTACCCATAAAAAGAACGAGATTTACTCCCGGAACTTATCGAGGTACATACCCTAGTCCTGTAATAACGTACCAATTTTTTGTTTTGGCAATTTCTAAAATTTAAGGGGGATGATAGTACGTATCTCTACCAAATTTCAGGGGGTAAGTAAAAGGACGCCTGCCATAATATAGAAGCATTGACCCCTATGACGTCATACGACGTGATCAGGTTAAGTGAAGTTCCTCAGCCAATCAAAGCGGAGTGACCCATATGGGGGTCCTTACTACTCCACCAGAAAAGCCCAAACAAGTAATGGAAAGAAGATTAATTTCATTGCAAGTGGGCGGGAACAAGGAAGGGAATTTAGACTGGGCTTTCGGCATCTAAGGCCATTTAGAACTTTACGTTTTGAGGGATGACGTCCCTTGGCGAGCACACAATCCGAGGAAAGGGAAGGGAAAAGGATTGGGGAAGGATGGGAGCGTACTCTGAACCATAAGTTAGGTACCACCTCGGCATTTGCCTGGTGTGAATGAGGAAAACCTCATTCAGGGTGGCTGGCCTGAAAGAGCGTTTTACACTCTTCCACCAAGTGCCCTACCGGGAATCCAACCCGGGACCGCACGCACAAAAGGCGAGAACGTTAGCGAATAAGCTACGCGGGGCATGTGACATCCGGAACAGGGGAAGAGGATAAACAAGAATGAAATGTATAAATACGGTTAAGAACAACTTCTGGAAGTGGTCTAACTGTGAAAGAATTCTGAGGCAGGGCTTAATGATCATTCTAAAACATAGACTCGACATAAGTGAGAAAAGAGAACATAAATTAAAAGAATCCTTGAAATACGACCTTTGTTTGTGAGAACGAAAATAGAATAAAAGCTTAATAGGTCATATTTATCATATGTAATTGAAAAGTATACGGTGTAAATACGTCTAATTCGAGATGAAAATAGGAACCTACTATAGGGTGTCAAAATCTTCTTTTAAGCCTTACCATCAGCCATAATATTGATGGTTTAATTAGCGGTTATAATAAGAAAACTAATTTTAGTAAAACTTACCTTTATTCCTATTGGGAGATACGTTAATGCCATCGGTGGTAGAATATCTGTATTTCTTACAGATTTATTCTTTATTATTCCTTCAGCATATTCGTCACCGTATCTAAAACATAAATGAAAGTTCTAAATATCATGGTTTTCTTTTCAATAAATCGTAATTTTTTTCCGTGGTATAGTATACTAAATTATTTAACACTCTAGTAGTAAAGAAGTAACTCTAATGTAAATTCAACAAAATCAATTAGTTATTGATTTGGTGGTGATAAAAAGAAAATCGGAAACAAATATGGCAACTCTGCCCTTGATTTTGTTTCACAACCTTGTTTAACGGAACACTATAGTGCTGAATATATTATCAATATTTGGAGTAAATTTCACACTTGGTGACAGCATGTGAAGAGCTATAACAACTTTCTGTTTATTTTCATTCTCTGTCACAGTTGTGTTCTCGTAGTGTCCGAAACAAGTGAACATAATTTATTGCAGTACTTAATGTGCAGTATTCACGCTGAAGCTTTGAAATAAAAACATACATGTTTCAATTTATATTTATAAGCAGTCCTTCAGAACTTTTCGAAAAAAAGAAGGCTCAAATATTCAAATATGTCGAGACCTTCTGTAAACAATGTGGACAATTTCTACTACGAGGAAGTAATATATATTCGCCTAAAAAATTACATTTAATCACAAAAGAACGTATTTGTTAATTTGAATACGCAATTTGAAATCCTGGGACCGTATATTATTTTCAACACTTGTGCAGTCGAAAAAATTGGATAAATGTAAAATACATTATTAAATGTAAAAGACCCAATGTCCAAGATTTCTAGGGAGGGAAAGACCACATCTGTGGATGCTACTTTCCAACTGTTTCTCGCATCTAGAAGAGTATTTCTATAGACAAGAAGTGGGTATTTATCTATGCAAAGTAATGCACTCTTATCTCTCCTTTCCTCATGCGTTTGTGTTTCAAAAATAAAATGGAAACTTTCAGTGTGTTAAATAATAACTAACCAAGGTCTTACTTTATCCCAAATCAGGGTTAAGAAGCAAATTAATCTGTTACAAAATAAAAAAGTACAAATAAAATCTAAAGTGTGTACCAAAATAATCGTAGCTTTACGAAACCATTTGTTTCTCTTCTTTTATATTTCTCTGAAGAAAGGAAGAATTTTAAATTACAGTAAATTCACATTCTGTAGGGATGAAAATTAATTTGGATTGATATTTTACAATATTTATAACATTACACTGCACGAACTTCTTTTCTGTGGACTCCGTGGTGAAGTAGATTGGTGATAATACAAGACCAAATATTATTAGGTATACACAATTTGTAATATCACAACATTTACTTGCCAGTTAGAGTTTCTGACCAATAGAGGTCGAAATATTTTGCTGCTGTGTGGCAGTACGGAAGGATATCGTACTCTGCTCAGAATTTAAACACAAACATCTCTCTATTTCTCAAGATATCAAAACTGGAGAATAGTCTCGAAAAAACTCAGACAGGAGACATTGGTAATTGATGGATTAGTAAACTAAGTTAGAGATGATCGAAATAGTGGGAAAATATCATATCACCTTTGAAAGAAACACATAAGGAAGGTGTACAAGGGCATGAACAGAAATTTGTTAAAACAATTCATACGTTTCTCATCATCCTTCAATTTTTTTCTGATGAGGTTGAAGCAACAAAAATAATTTATTTATTAATTGTTGCATTAAAGATCTTAACAATATGTTGAGGGGACATAAATTAAAGGAAATTTTATTCCAAAGTTAAAGAGAAAAACACTAGAACTCATTTGTGAAAAGTGAGCCACTACATTGATAAACACTATGACAGGATTTTGTTTATATTCAAAATTTAAAAGCATACACTTACACCCAAAATACAAAAGATGAGGAGAAACATTGAATAAAATAAAAATAAAAAAAACACCAAAAAATATTTAGCAAAGAAGAGTGAGACGAACGACGATTTGCGCCACTAAAAAGAAAAAAAATAACATTTGCATCTTCCATGAATTTGACGATTTTGATGATAACGATGAAGCTACATAAAGTTTGACAAACCGAACAAATGAAATGAAATAATTCCCACAGTAAACGTTACGCCTGGGTGAGAGTTTCGACGTGATTTATTAGTGATTACAATAAAGACAATGTTCTTTTTCGAACCAAAGTGACATCCTGTTCGCACTATTTTAAGGCTACAAGTGCTCCATCCAAGAGATGGTTTTTAACATGAGGTTATTATCTGCAGGATCGGCGCACTAGTCTGAACGCAAATTTAGTTGATATAATAATTTTTCTCAACATGAACTTATTTTACACTTCGTAATTGACAACTCATAAAGAAATGAATTCATACCATTTGTCATATGGCATGCATTTACTCATGAAGACTCCTGGGGAAATCGCGAGAGCAAAGTTTCTTCGATATGATTTCTTTTCTTTTTCCTTTGCTTTTGAAACACTACAATAAATATGAGGAGCTGGAGTCATTTTATGAGAGTTAGTTTTAGAGATGGGCAAAATCGTTTTTCATAAAAACCGGAAACCGGTTCCAAGAAAGGCCGACATTTCGGTTTTGTCCAAAATGGTTCGGTATTTGGTTGGAACCGGTTTCGGTTGGCTCCAAAAACCGGTTCGGTTTTTCACCAAAGTCGGTTTGTTTTTGTCACCAAAACGTAGAAACGGAATCGGTCTCCAGAGAACAACGAAACACTACTCTAGTCAGAAATAGAACAAATTTTGGAAAAAACTGAACTGGATTTTAAGAAAACGGATACAGAATCCGGTGAAAAACCGAACCTGTTTTTGGAGAAAACCAATAACCGGTTTCGATGGAAAAAAGAACCATTTTGGGAGAAAACCGGAACCGGTTTTGGCTAAAAACCGATTTGTGAAAATTCTCGAAACCCGGTTTTAGTTTTTCTGAAAACCGAAAACCGGTCTTAGTGCCCACCACTAGTTTGTTTGCCGTAGCTTCTTTACTCTTTTAGCAACATTTTATCCAAGTTCAAGTACTTAGATTCAGATGACAGTAAATTTACAAATACCCATTATATAATCTCTTGTCTTGTGCCTCATATGTAGAAGGTATCTTCATCAAACGAATGTTCTAGAGTATTATTCAATCACTTGGTTTTCCCTTATGTTATGAGAGCATTCTATAAATCCACCCCGATAGGCTTAGGAGAAATCTTAACCATGACTATTTACAGTGTTACAACGTAGTGAATTATGTAACGAACACATTTTCAAGATCGATGAAAGGAGAAGTACTTCCTAAGTACTATTTATCATAATAATGAATGTTTTGATATATAAAGGCAAATTAAAGCATATTACATTATATTAAGCTATTAGTCCTTGCGAAATTAAACTGTTTAAGGTTGATATGTACTTAACTTGAAATATTTTATTGTAATCATCCCGAATATGGGAAGGAACTAATACGAATGAAAATAGCAAATGACACTGCAATTATACTACAATACTTACCGATTAATATCTACTAAAACTGAATTGCAAGTGACACATGCTCCGAAACGTGTACTCATGATTTCTGTTTCTACTATTCTTCTGGCATGAACATTAAGGCACAGTACTTTTGGTTTCTTTCTTCCCTGTAAAATAAAATACAATTACAATAAAATGTTTTGGAGGGTCAAGCTTTTTTAATCGAGGTAATGGTACAATGAAAAGCAATTTCTGAAAGAACTCAGATTCATGTATCGAATGTCTTACAAATTTGAATTTTCCAGCAGAAATAAACCAATATTTCAGAAAAGTGGCATGACTTGCATTCTATCATTTAAAGCCACATCCACAGTAAGATTAAAAAACTCCAGCTTTGATGTAGCTGAATTTAAAACTAGAGGCAATTGTGAAATTCTCAATGATATCATCTCAAAAGAAATTCATACAAAAAATATCACAGTGGCTTTTCATGGTTGAAGCAAAATATACTTTATATCTTAACACTCGCTTGTATCTGAAAGTATTCAAGATGGTTTATCACAAAGGTCAAAAAAGAAAACAAACCAGTAAAATTTTAAATAGAAAATATGCAATTTTGAGGAATAGAAACTTCGCCAGATCATCTCCAAAAGTAAGGAAGGGAGACCGCGTATGGTCTATGGTGACCGCGTAACGTCTACTTTGAGTGGCCTTTGAGAGGCAAACTTCTACAAAGATAGTTGTAATTCGCAGTCCACTGTTCTGATTTGTTACAAGTTTGTTTAATCATATTAACATATTTATTACTTAATTTCTGTCCGTTTTTTATAACCATGAATGTCTGCGAGTATTTCCTTAATTAGAATGAATATTTCCTCATAACAAATGCACGCACAAGCGGAAGAATGTTTCAGGGGACACGAACGTGGTACGGAAGGTAGACATAGTTTTAAATTAAAAGAGGAGAGGAAGAAATAATTAGGAATGAAAGAGACAGAGAGTAAGATAGAATAAGTAATAATAGTGGTACTCAAAAACTTTCCACTTTGCAAATTTTGCAAAGTGATATGCGAAAAGTTGCAAAGTTCAATGGCGGTATAGGCCTCAGGTGCTCTTTTCTAATTCATAGTATACTGTAAGTTTTATTCCTAGATGTTACACAATGAATCACAGTCATAACATTGTTGAGTTTTATAATCCACAGAATAAGATAAAATCTATAAATGTTTAAAGACTTCTGCTTGGCACCCTAATATTTTGTAAGTGTTAGAATGTGTCACAAGGCATCAGGATTATTTATTTTCTCCAGTTTTAACGAAACACAGTTCTCTCAAAGACCGCATATTTTAACTGGTTTAAGTTTGTGCAAAATTCTATTCTGTACACTGTGGCGAAAATTCAGGGATCTTTATTGAACTTCTGTGATATCTTTGGATAGATCGCTTTTTAATAACGTTTTGTTTCCATTGTGCTATCGTCTGGTGGCGAAAAGTCGAACTAAAAAAAGAATAGCGAAATGTTTAGAGGTAAAATTCGTTTGTGTAAGTGAGTGTAAATGGTAAGAAAATGAAAAATGTGCTGAGTAATTCTAGTTAACAAATATGGTCACTAATCAACGCCAGAAGATAATGCATACAAAATCACGAAATAGTGAAAATAATATTGACTTTATCTATTGCATAACTCGTAGAAAATGAAAGCAGTTAGTTGTTTCCATATGAACAAATAATATTTAATAATAGCTTTTGACGTAATATTTAGTAATAAACCCAATGCTTTCTCAGTAAAAGTGTGGGAAGAAAAGTGAATTCGCGGTTTTGAATATTATTAGGAGGCACGAATCGACGATAGAAACTCAAGTGTGACACGCCATACTGCAATACAAACAACATGCAAGCAAACATGTTAAACTTTGCTCTAATTGGTTTTCCTTCGATGAATTAACAAAGACCATTCCAGTTTATTTACAAATAATCCACTGAAGAACACATAGGAAGTGCTAGTGAGAAGTGAACTGTTCTACTTGAAAGCGGCGTGCACATTCCGGTCGGTGTTCTGGACTTTGGGGCAATGTGATACTAATCAAGTTTGTATAGAAGTTACTATTACTTTTGTTTTTATCAGTTTACGTCTATCTTTCATTTTCAATAAAAATATAAAAGAAATAGTGCTTTGACTTAAACCAGACGTAGTAAATTGTAAATTCAAAGTAGTACTAATGTATGCAACTTACAATGATAGTGTCTATGGATTAGTATGAGCACTGGTTATGCTTGTTACAATCTAACCACTAGACCTTCAATTGCTTGCAGTATGCTTAATATTGGCATTAGCGTCTTGGGTTGACTTCTAAATGCACAATCTCATAAGGGACACTTGCGTGAAATGGTCGGTCTCTGCTGGCTTCCTTAAAATTAGTGCTAGGCTAACCATTAACGACTGGGAGAATGAACATAACAGAGTCGATGTTCACTGGATGATGACTGGTTGCCCGAACAATCTGGGTGGGAGAAGCTCAATACGCTAAAAATAAAACATTAAACTGTAATATGCTTTATCTTAGGTCTGAAAAAAACTGGTGATAATTCTCAGTTTTCAGCTGACATTAAATTTGAGAAATAATACCAACTGATGGTATTATTGATGGTATTACCTCATTAATGTTTGATGGTGAGGTAATACTAATTTCCTACTTTTACAAAAAAATATTGACTCGGAGGTGAAGACGGGTGAGAACGAAGGGAAGACAAAATTTCTTATAAGATTAGCCTTTAAGAAATGTAATAGAAGAACACATAACTACTGAGCTACATTAAGCAAGCTACACTAGGTAGAATAATTACGACCCAAAAATATCAGTTTCATGGCATCTGGAGAAAAAAATGTTTAGTACGAGTAGAGAAATTATAAAATTAAAATGACAAAACCATAATGAAGTAAATATGTATACGTTTCTTCACAAAACTTACCGCCATCTGCTAGAAAACGTATATATTGTTTATGATATTTTACTAAAAATAGTTCTTTCTCTGCTCCTATTCAAAGTGTTTAAGATTTCAGTAGGAGGAAGTAGGACCGACACATTTATTTTCGATATTGAGTTCAATAATAGCATACAATAATTGAGGAAGAAGTAAAACACTTAAATTTTGGCTAAATGTTTTAAAATATTAGCACTGCTCAGGGAAATTCAGAAGGGATTCGCAGTTCTGATGTACGACCCTGAAACTTCAGTTTGAGCAGCAGTTCTATTGCACATTTAAGCTCACCCACGGAACATTTCCTCGGATCTTACCCAGTCCTTTTTCTGTATTGAAAGTACTATTTCAATACAGAAACAGGACGTATTGAAATAGTACCTATTACCTGAAATTTCCTACAAATTGTATTCAAAATTTATGAACACATACACGGCGTTTCAAAACAACACTGCCAACGTTTGGGAGGTGATTCCTCACACCGAGACAAGACAAAAAGTATAGACAATCCTGGGTGCACAAATGCTTCCTTTCGGAATTATAGTCTGAAGACAACATGAAAAAATAAATTTTAAAGGTCCATAGCTCCAAAATTATGGGAGTTAACGTAGTTGGGTCAAGAGTATTTAGGAACTAATATGTGTCCCCTATCCAAATATCTATGTTTCAATATATATCTGTGTGTGTTTGTGCGTGTGTGTAAAGAAGAGAAGAGAAACTGTCGAACAAAACACGCGAAAAGCTAAATTCTTTAATACTATCAAAATATAAGCTAAAAGAATTTGCTCTAATTGAAAATGGAAATATAGTCCAGCATCAAAATAAAGCAAAAAACAAACGGATGGAGCAGAAATTCGACAATTCAAGTATGTGCCAAGGAGAATTTTCTTTTTTTTTCTATTTTTTTAACTAAAATTATGAAAAACGAAAAGATGATAGGTAACACAACTTCTCACAGTCAACGAAACAACAGCTATCAGCGTTAGTCAGTAGTCGAAACGTAGATAATTTTACGGTTATAATAATTTTCCTTATTTTTCGTTAAATGCATTTAGTATTCCAGGCAAGAACTTCCTTTATGTGTATTATTAAATACTTCGATTAGAGGCGAAACGTAATTTACTAAACTCAATAATCGTCTAAGCTAATAAATCATGCCTCGTAGGTGTTCACGTTTTGCAAATATATTTTAATTATCTTGAATTGTCGTATAATTTAAATCACAAAGCATGTGTTAGAAGGCGTTACCGAGAGAAGAAAACAGCTGGCAAAATAAACTACGATTCATGAACAGTATTAAAAAATCGTACGTGAGTACGAAAAAGCTAGCTGAATACCGTGGTACACGGAAGCTTCTTCGTTGCGGCAAGTAACTTTCTAATACGGACAAAATACCTAAGGTGATGATGATGTAAGAATCTCAAATTATTATCGGCGCAGACATAAAATGTTCTGATTAAATAATCTTCAATCTAAAACAAACTTATTTAAACGTGATTATAACATGTGAGTCTCTCCCTATTTCTTGGTAGCATCTTTTTAAAAATACTCAAACTTTTATCGTCTTGTCTAAGGAAATTGATGCCTAATATCCAAAATATATCGCTAATCTTCTCGTACTTAGCACGAGCACTCAATGGATCTATTCCTTGTGATGACACTGTGTCCTTAAACTGTAAAAGTTTTCTCAGGGAAGCCATCACGAGTAATAATTTTCTGGATTTTCCTCACTGACACCTGATGAATACCGGTATAGTACCTCAAACAATGAATATAGTCCCCTTGGATCATTCACCAGACTTCCTTATTGCCCAATTCCCCGAGCAGGTTTATTGACAAAGGTCATCCTTCCTCATACGTGACATGACGACATGGTAGTTGACACCTATACCAAGAATACATAATTCCTATTCCCAATCCTTAAAATTCCAGGTGATACGAAATAATATTAATTAAAATACATAATGAAAACTTTAATTGTTTAGAATTGTGTGCAAAGTGCTGAACCCCATCAAGCTAATCTCCCAAGATACGGCCAAAGTAACTGAAAACTTGACTAAACGGAGTGAATGGACATTCGGCGAGACAATATTTATGACTCTTTTTGAGATACTTAACATTTTATTCAATAAATTATTTTGTTTATTGAAATGTTGATTTTTTTGTTGACCATAGGTAACAACTCATTTCTTTTTCACATTTACAACAATATAGCGGATACACGGAGGTAACATTTATCTATTTTATATTCATACATATTTAGCTATTAGAAAATACCTCTTAGTGGATTAGTTTGAGTTCCTTGTATGGTTTCTACTATGAAAAAATGTATTTTCTGTTGGATTACTGTTTTATTTGATTAGAAGTCATGCTAGCCAAAAACGGAAACTACATCAAAACGTTCATTACTAACAACGTAATGTTTTATCTTCTCTATAAAGTCACACCAACATATTATATTATTAGTTTTTCATTTCGGAACTATTTCGAAAACAAAAATGGGTATGGGACTGATAGGCACTTAAGGTGCGAATATATATGAGGCACAAGCTGCTATGAAGACGCTAGTGTCAAAATATTTAATTAAATTAGTTTGGTAGTACTATGCTTGTTATGCTGTAAATAGCTATCATCAGCTTTGTTCTACCATATACACTTAATGCATTTGACGTATTATTCACTCGATGTCGACATGTAGCTGCCTCGCGCCTCTATGGTTAACGTACACAATGGTAATAGCTCATCTGATTCGGATTTTGCATTAAACTGTAGACCTACGCTTAATATAGCGTCAATGCTGAGACAGACGTTTAACTCCGAAGCAACTGACTAACTCACAAACATTAAATTTCATCCATGATATGTTTAAACCTGGGTGTTCATATCGATACGTTGAATAATAATAATAATAATAATAATAATAATAATAATAATAATAATAATAATAATAATAATAATAATAATAATAATAATAATATATTTTATTATTATCCTGATATCAATTAAAATACAGTTCCTCGTCTTACAATTGAACGATAATAATACCAAAGATATAATATTAACCATATGAATCTGCAGGAGACGCTCCTAGATAATGCAATCTAGTTTTTGGTTTATTAAAAACTGACAAAATTTATCAGCTAGTTGCCATTTTTTAGTTACTTCTTAGTTTCAGTTACCTTGAAAATTTGCTTCGTGATGCATAGAAAAGTTCATAAATTACCTGGAAGATAGGGTAATAGGCCCAAGGAACCCCTTCCCATAGAACTGCCTTGAACCATTTAATTGAACATCATAACGTGAGTACCAGACTATTATCTGGCCACAGTAAAAGAGGCAATTTCATCTCCCATATTTAATAAAGTATGTAGGTGATCAGATTAACCAACCAAGAGTTTGCTACTATTAGGGGTAAATGTGTCTTTTTATACATTTTCCCGTAGGATCATCAACAAAGAATATTGAACTTTCTGTAGACAAATCGAAGTAAATATTATGTTTTACGTACGGAATGCACGGATGCGTAAAAATCTACAAGATGTAAAGTAAACCCTTTACATTTAATTACATAAAAATGTACAAAATAGGTTCAAGGAGCCTCTTGGGATGACAAAATTAAAATGACTTGGGAGTACCGCTTGTTAATAGTAGCAATAGCAATTGCAGCAGCAATAATAACAGTAGTAGTACTAATACCCGTATTACCAATTATAGTAATAGTAATAGTAGTGCTAGTAGTAGTAGTTGTTGTTGTTGTTTTATCAGTAGTGATATAAACTTATATACATTGAATAAACTGTAATTACATTCAGGTTAATTATAATAATTTCTAATCATTACTGAAATAATGTTTAGAGCAGAAGTATAATCATCCATCCACAAGTGTTTAGGGTTGCGCAGAAATGTTACGTGCCTCAAACATAAGATAAAATCAACGTGAGATGGGGTTTGAGGCTACAGTACGAGATGAGATAAATATCTTTTAAACGAGACGCCTGGTGATATGGCTTGAACAGTCTCGAATGTACCTTAACCTTAGTTTAATTTTTCAACAAGATTTCGACAGAAATATTTGCTCATCTCGTTTAAACCAACACGAACGTTAATTTTATTACTTAAGAAAGACAGAAGATGCCCAAATATTCTAATTAACTATCTAAGTTGAGTTTTACTATCTATTAAATAACAATAGTGACTTTCGACTGCATTATTTAAGATATACAGATGCATATTAGAGTAATGCATACTTAAGTGCTACTTTCATTTAAATCACCTTTGCGAACTTGAACATTTGCACAATACTGGGTGAAATTCTATATGGAGTCACTAGTATAAAATACAATTTTTGCTCACTGATTCTTTTACATGTCGGTTAGTTGGTTTAAACTTTAACTGATTGTAGAACAAACGCTATATAAGACATAGAGCTACACATAAATTGGAATCAAAACCCGTGGTCTGTCATTGGAAATTTAGCACGTCAAATTTAGGTCACTGTTACCTACAACTTGGACGTAGCTAAGTGTCGGCATCGAGTAAATATATGACAACTCACCAAAAGTATTAAATGTATAAGATAGTGAATTCGTGGCCAACACGCTACTCGTACCATAACAGGCGTAGTCATAGCGATCTTGTTTCAACAAAATAACCTGACTTCATGGTTTATCGTGTCTTGGGTTCTTCTGAGACACATTGATTTTTAAAAAAATATTTCAGAAATAAGAGAGTAATATTTTGAATTTACTAAACTAACAACTTCGTTTGAGACTGCCATCATACTTGCTAAATTTACTACCAACCATAATGATCATCATCATAGGTATTCTACCATTATTGGCAGGTCACTTGCTGCAACTGAGAGGCTTCACATGCTCAACGGTCTTCCGCTAACCTTTTCGTCTTCTCGTAACATTTTTCGCAAGATAGAGCAAATGCAATTATAATTGAACTGAACACATGTTGTTTCAGAAAATGTAGAGTATTAGCAGCTCAATATATTCCACCAAATAGTAAGTAAGAATTACAAGTGACTATGCAGAGAAATATTATGATTTAACTTCCGCAATATTTTGAAACATGAGGAAATTGGAACCAGATTTCCAAAGCACCAAAAAAATCATATAGATATAAAAGCTAGTGAACGTAAAGTTAGGTATCTTAAAAAGGCAAAGAAGAATTGGCTCTTCAGCTGTTTGTTCATCATCCGTCTTGTGTGAATGTTCCTTACTTCCGCTAAAAATGATATTTGCTGCAAGTTAATCATAATTTTACCAATTTCTAACAGTATTTTTCTATTATGCATTTACATTTATATAATTTTTATTTTGTGTGATAATATTACACGAAATGCAAAATCAAAGCCCTAATTTCACGTCTTGCCTAGAACCTACAGTGTTATTAATAGTATAAGGATGGTTATTTATAATTGACTAATTGTAAATCATTTTACGTGGCTAGAAGTATAATACAATGACTGTACTGGTATGTCTAATATCACCAAGTTTCTCATACGTAAGGGATATGTTGAGACATCTTTGAGAAAAAAAAAATTGGTTTACGAGAAATAAGTAGAATGTGAAGTATAGATACATACTATGATACAAGATATTACAATAACTCTGAAAACGGTGAATTTATCCAGAATAAAATTTCCTCAGGAGATTTGCTTTGCCGAGATGACCCTTCGACGGACTTAATTCTTATGAATGATTTCAAATACTGTAATTACAGCAGTGTTGCCACAGTCCGATCTCTGGAGTGGGCTGAAAAATAGTACCAAATTGAAACAAAAAGGGCTGAATTCATTATTTTATACCAGTGTAATACATGGCTCTATAATAACAGGAAACTAAAAGAGGTGAAGTTCTAGAACACACCCATCCCTTCTTCCAAGAGTGCAAATCAAGAAAGTACTCTTTTTAAAAAATACTTTTTAAAAAAACATCCAAATAAGAGGAACCCGAACAACCTTGGAAGTAGATGAAAATTTTGTTGAGCATAGAAAGTATAACAGAGGCCGCAAATCAAAAGGGAAAACAGTTATCTTCGGTATGTATTGTAATGAAACCAAGCGCGCCTCTATTTCAAAGTGACCAATTAACCAAAACGGTGTTATAACCATATATGAAAAAATATATAAATCGAGGAACAAATCAATCATCTCCGAGTTCGTGTGTAAACAGTACGTTAATATAAAATAATAAAATATAATTATTGCATCTTATTCTCGCTTATTTCACGACTGAAAGAGGATAATAGACTGTAAGGAGAATATAAGGTAAGTAAACTGACATTTGTAGAAAATGTAAAACCAGTTCAGGGTCCTAGAATCTTCCCTGAAAGACATCGCAACACATTATTAATAATTTTAAGTCACAATGGTATGAGTAACGTGACATGTAGGAAAAGTCTTAGTGACACTTTTGAAAATGTGACAAGTATTTGTTAAATGGTGCTAAATTGGGTAGAATTATACCAAATTTCTCACAAAAGGGGCTGAAAATGCCAGCGTGGTACCAATGGGCCGACGAATGACAAAAAGGGCTGAATTTGGTACAATTGTACCAAGTGTGGCAACAGTGAATTACAGTATATTTAAGAAAAAAAGCAGGATTACACATAAGATTCTTACATTAATTTGAAAAACAATATTAATTAACTCGAAACTGTTGTCGCTTTTCTAAATATATGTCACATACTAACAAATTGAAGGCTTTTACAATTGCACATCAATGATGAAATAGAGTTTTGCATGAAATGCAAGTGAATTTAAAGGATAAAATCACTTTATATCTCGTTGTCTTTATTTGGCCTTTTGGCGAAGCTGTCGTTTCCAAACCGCACTCCTTGGATTAAGAAGGTCATTTTCTGGTATGGATGACGACACTTTATACCTACTACAATGTTGTTCTTTTCAGACATAACCAAGTTTTCCTCTCAACCTTTGTTGTGTTTTCTTATAACGTACTTTTACTTATAAAAATGTATCTTGCTGGTTTGGGTTCAATACCCTGATCTTCAGTTTTATCGATTGCGTTTTCTCGCCACCTTAATGCTGAACTATATATTCTCTTTTTTAATTTGGTAATTTACTAGCTTATATAAGAAGACAGTTACAGGTTTTTTATACATACGTTCCATGGACTACCTCATAAATCTCTGAGCCAGTGTTTAGATAGAAATAATGTAGTACTCTACATAGTATTTATAATGTTATTTTCACAGAAACAGACCTGGTAATGCGTTTCGTAGTAGGTGTAAATCCATGATAATCTTTCAAAGTTTCAAAATAAAGTTTCAAAGTTCAGTGATGAATAGTATCACTTCCCATCTGCGAAATCGTTTTATAACGCTGTTGACAGTTGAAGAAAGATTAGACATATTTAAAAAAAAAAAACTTTTTACTACTAATTCTTGTTATCTGGGCAGTTAAAACTTATACTAAACCTTTCCCTTTTATTTAAAGACCTAGGTTTCTTTACAATTACATAAACTTTACTAATCAATTTGTTTCTATCTACATACGCTTCCACAAAACAATTGCCTATACTAGAGCCTCTTTATACTCAATTCATCAACATGCCGTAACTTCCATCACAACCGATCATTCTACGTAAATATAATTACGCTCTTCAATTGTCTCTTTTAAAAACTAAGACTTTGTCCGATAAAACTACTAACTCCTTTACAAACCCTAACATCCTCCCGGGGTTGCCAAGAAAGAAAGAAAATAAACTACCCTAAACTAACACCTAACCTAACCCAGTACATTTCTTAACATTGTTTACTTTTCTTCTTCCTCCTCTCTACATTCAACAACTTTTGTTCTAGTTCCATAATTTTATCTCCCAGAATCTGCATTTCTCTATCCCTACATCTAAGCCCTGAAAACATACAGAATAATATTTCCTGTTTCATATTAAGCTTCAATTCTTTCCCCGTTTCTTTACTTTGAAGAACCATAAGCCTCTTGCTGTCTTCCATCTTCCCGTGACCTCTACTTACATATCTAACTTTATGATTGCTGTGTCTCTGTCATATTTAAATATACCTTCTCTCTCTTATGAATCAGATAACCATCTATATTTAAACCTGAGTTTTTGTGACTTTTTCCGTTTTTCTAGAGGCACCTTTAACCGGGCATTGCCGTCCCTCTGCGAACAATTACCAGAACAAATTTTATGCATATTCGTATCACTAGAGGGCACTAATTTCGATTCGCCTACTAAAATTTTTAAATCTACTACATCACCTTCTGCCTCATGCATGACCTCTTGTAAATTATCCACCTCAGTTTGCTGATGCAAGGTGTTCATAGTGAAAGTTTGGTACATATCACTAACATCCTCCTGGTCTAATAGTGCTACATCTGTAACGGATTCTGTAACTTTGTCATCGCTATATTCGCAGATTCCCATCTGGAGTTGTTCCATCTTATTCTCAACAGACTGAAATAGACACACACGAGCAAAATAATGGGGTCCCGTACATCAGGAACAACGCTTGCCGTAAGCTGGATATTCTCCTTTTACGTGTTCTTCGACATTTTTTGCACTTAACATAACCTCCTTTCCCTAGTTCAGTGGAGTCAGAAAACGCCGAATAACCATATCGTTGAGTCATGCTCCTAGGTGAACTGGGAGCACTCGGTGTGCTTCCAGAATGATTTATGTCCCTTCTATTCCCTATTCCTTGGTTTTTGTCAATTTTACCAATCTCTGCTGCTGCAAATTTGAAGCACTAAAAAGTGCTATCTGTTCTTCGGTATTTTCTACTGCAGTTGCTATATCTATAGCCTGTTGAAATGTTAATGATTTTGCTGCCAAAAACTCTGATATCGCCACATTGTTTTTTAATCCAAAAACGAATTGGTCCCTCAGTGAATGTTCCAAACATGATTCAAAATTACAGTAACTTGCTTGATTCCGTAAGGCCATCACAAACTGAGATATCGACCGGAATTCTAATTGCTTAAGTTTGTGACACTTATATCTTTCGGCAATTTCATGCGTTCCTTTGCCATAATGTTCTCATCGGGCGAAATACACGATTCAGTCGCTTTACCTAGTTGAACGACTTTACAGCCGGCATGTTCTGTGAGCACAAACTCCGCAACTCCTCATATGCTGGTAGTCCCATCACCGAGAAAAATATGGATACTTTCCTGTCCTCGGCTAATGCAGACGATAGGGATAGTTGCTCGAATCTTTCTATATACACCTGAACACGACCTGTTACAAGATCAAAAGGTTCAAAATTCGAGAAAGATGCCAAAGTGAACGTAAAAGCGTAGATTACTTTGTAGACTGCGCCAATCTGTTAAGGATATTAAAAAACTCTTCACTACTAATTTTTGTCATCTAGACAGTTAACCACTGATACTTGAGCTGTCCCTTTTATTTAAAGAATCTAGGCTTCTTTACAACTCCATAAACTTTAATAATCAATATCGTTACCATCTACATACACTTCCACAAAAGCAATTACCAATATTACAGCCTCATCATACTCAATTCACCAACATGACGTAACTTCCATCACAACCGATCATTCTACATAAACATAATTACGCTCTTCAATTGCCTCTTTTAAAAACTAACACTTTGTCCGATAAAATTACTAAATGCTCTACAAACCCTAAGGAAAGGTTGCAAATATTTAAGTTTTTTGCTTTTAATTTAATTATTTTACGGTATTGCTGAATATAATATTGAATACAAATGTGCAACTACTGTTTCGTCGTACTAAAATATTACAATATTTCAGAGATATAAAGAAAAAGGAAATATTTTTGACAAAACATTTTTTACAGGATACGCAACATTATTTTCGCAAATAGCTGTATACAATGTGATAATTAAGCATTTACTTACCATCAGCTGCACTTCAGTCAAGTTCATTAATTTAAATTCTTCCACTTGTTCATATTTAATAAATGCACTGATTGTAGTCTCATTAACATTAGCAACTTTACTGAGAAACTCCTTGTAGTAGTTTTTCTTATTCTTGGGAAAATCTCCAAATAACCTTTAGTAGATGAAAGAACATGAAAAATATATGTGTATAATTATTATCGTTTTTGTTCATTTCTGACACAGAGGATGGCGTTAAATCAGAAAGGAATTTCAGTACGCGTCTTTCTTATGCACTTGATAAACATCTTCAAGTTAGGCATTCATTGCATCTAGAAGAACCAGACCTTTTGAATTTGCATAATATTGTCATGTAAGAAATGAGATCCAAAAGCAACCGTGATTTTCTGATAAAAATCATGAACCTTTTTTTTTTACCTTATTTTTAATTCTGAGTGTACGGTCTATTGGAAGTAAAAAAAATAAGAAAAAGACCATCATCGTCTTTAACTTTGATTTAGCCTGACGAGCTTCTTTTGTAGGACGCGAGCCAGGTGACAACAATTGACTTTAATCTTGTTTATTTTCGTGATCGTATCCATAGCATCATGACTCCTCGCCTGCGGTGATATTGATGAGAGAACCTGAATCATCTGTGACTACTATTCTCAATGCGTGACCGGGGGCGCGGTAGCTCAGTGATAGATCGTGCACTTCCGGTTCTTGCGGTCCCTTCTTCGATCCCAGTTCGCGCCATGTGGACTTTGTGGTGGACAAACACAGTGCTCGTGGTTTTTCTCGGTATTCTCTCGTTTCCTCTCACTTTCTTCATTCAATCATTTCACTCGTCTCTCAGCGTCACCGTCTCCTTTAGCCTAACCGGCATAAGTGTGGGACGTAAAACTTAATGATTTCATTTCATTTCATTTTCTCAATGCGTGAGGGCTTTCACAAGTCGGTTTCTTTCTTTTTTGGTGAGAAGTCTGGGCATAAACTTATTAGACACTTGTATTCCGTAATCGTAAAATAAACACACTGCTGAACAAGACTGCACTTATTTAATAAAAAAAAAAAAACATTTACACGTAACGTTTCGATCTTCTAGCCAAGATCCTCATCAGAGGTGATGAGGATCTTGCCTAGAAGATCGAAACGTCACGTATAAATATGTTTTCATGTTAAATAAGTGCAGTCTTGTTCAGCAATGTGTTTATTTTTCTGATTTTATTCGCAAGACGTTGACTATGATTGTGTCCCTAATCGTGGTGCACAATCGCTGAACGGAGCTAGTTGGTTAATTTTTCTGCGTTCATCTTCACTGATAACGTCATGGATTTTGGCAATGTTGTCCACGTTTTTTTCTTGTAATCTGTACATGCAGGATTATATAAACAATGTTGTATCACGAAAGAAATATTGCTGCATGTTACGTTAGTTTGGTGTGACCTTAAAAAAAAGAATACTACATAATTTATTCAAGAAAAATGTAACATTGCTCTTGGCGGCTAAAGTGGACATCAACATGGCGGCTAAACTGGAATAGGGTTCACCTTGCTTGACTTTTCAGAAAAGTGTTTTATTGTTTGTGTTACATACTATTTATTACACGAATAACGTACAAATTATGAAGTTTTTATTAGTATATGCCTATTATACACAAACATGATGCATCATAGTTAAATGATTAGCAATTTTAGTAGTAAGTGATATTAAATATTATACTATCATTGAAAAATTTAGAAATATTGTGGTGGTCATTGGGTCAGTACAGTGTTTTGAGTAGTGACATGAAACATGCACTAGATTATACGCTAAATAGATAATATTGCAAAATACGTACATTTCTCGCACTAGCCGCACACTCGATATGATGTTCCAAGCCCATTAGTCAGTGGATGCTGCCCATGCTATGTGTTACTTCCTGCTGTACATTTCTTCCTTCTGCAGTCATGTTCTTAAACATTTGTTCGTTTCATTGTATTTTTTTCATTTTTTGCCTTTCCCCCAGATTTTTGTGATATAACTCTGCACAGGCTCCCAGGTCACTGCTTGGTAGAAGTATTATACGTAGCTGTTAAACAAGGTATTTTCGCACTAAGTGACTATCATTAAGATGATTAGCGATCCAGAATTAGTCAGGGTACCAATTTTTATAAATATCTAGCTGTCATGGTCTGCATACTTTCCTTGTACGAGCATGTTTTTTATAAGCTATTTCATCATCACAACACTTTCTGCTGCGTTCTTGCTGAGTAAAGAGCAAAACTACGCAGCAACACAATTTTTCTTGGAATCGGCTATTTCTTTGTGTCAGGAGTGAACTAAAGAGACACACAAACACACAAACAGAGAGAGAACTGCTAGAAAAACCACAGCCATCCTTATCGATTGAAGCTACTTCTCATACTGACTTAGGCGAGGATTCCTCATAGGTCTCAGCTGCGCAACCACATACTACAAGCAGACAGTGAGCGGGAGTACAATTCTGATTACTTTTGGGTTCTCCTTATATGTTTGTTATAGAATTTATTTCTATATCTCAGCAATCAAGAATGCTCTGACTTCATTTTTGGCCTTTCTTAAATCAGTATTCCTTCGTTTGATGCCCGGTGGAAGAACATTAACATTGGAAAGCCTTACGGATGCTTTTATTTCATTTTAAACTACTGTCATATGACTTATATGGCATTAATGCTGAACAAGGCGACCTGTTTTCATAATGAAAGAACTATCAATTTCAAGTTATTGCTAGGGGGAATTACGTTAACATAACGATATCAGATTCTTTGCCTATATTAGAATGAAACGAAATTTAAAACATTGTATCACGCTAATATGTCAATGGGTGCTAACATAAAACTATGAATGCAGTGATTTTACCTTTTATGAATTGCCCTCAATATGAATCTAATGAATATTTCAATTTTAACTTAATATCTGTGAATATATTCTAATTTACACCCTAAAAACTAATCAAATCATCGGAATATTATAAACGAGATCTCAAGCTATGAAATAATATTTCAGCAAGTTTTGGTCCCAACTTGAACATAGTTAAGACATACAAAAGTTTTACTAATGAAGTTTGAAAAATGCTCAAATCACAATTAATAAGATAGTTCTATGATATACAGTATAACATGTTACTTAAAAAACTGATTTACTCTTGAGGAAATTTCCTGTGGGTCTAGGTCAAAACCCCCACAGCCAAAACCCCCCACACTCAAGAAATGTCAAAACGCCCACACAAACGGTCATAACCCCTACACAAATGGACAAATCTCCCAAACGCACGAACGGTCAAAACCCCCACAGACAGTACCTAGGAGAACAGGTAAAGGATTGAAAATTACTTTCTCTGCATAAATTATTGGGTGCTATTATTAGTTAACGGCCACATGTGGCTTCAACGATACAGATGGTTTGTGCCAAACGTTTCAAGATCTCCACAAACAAATGCTTAAACATTTCTCGCAAGCAGATCATGCATGATGTCAACGCAAAATGTCGTCCGCTAAGATGAATTCTGAGTTGAATAGGTTTGGTATAGTAACTCGATATGACACTAAAATCATGTTGCCTGGAAAAATTCAATTCTTTCTTTAGATTTCTCTTAAGTTTTTTCTTCGTTTTCTGAATTAGATTAGTTTCTTCTCCTTCGATTATGTCCACTTATTTTTTTAATTTCTGTAGCTTTTGGCCAAAGCCAAATTCAGTCAGATTTAGACAATGCCTTATTGTTTCATTAGTCAGCTCGTTACTCTTGGGTGGAATGACATCATACCGTTCATTACTTAGGTCTTCGACAAATTAGTTCTATTTACGCTAATCACATATATAAAGTTTGTTTATCATTGTAACTGTTTGAAAACCATGTAGCTTATATATTTAGCATTTGTGGCATTCCTTACAACGTTTATTTTTAAAATGGTCTTATATGCCAATTACTGGAAGTATATTCCGGGCATACACATTCATATTAGGTTTAGACTTAGGAGAGCTCATATTTCGTTAATGCATTGAAGAGTATGTTTAATTTCTGCAAATTATGATGTTTTACTCTAGATATTGCCTCAAAAATTAGGTATCTGCATCTCGTTAGACAAGTGTAAATTCTTTCTGTACTGCATTTTAACGAACAACTGCAGATTGAAAATTTTCTGCACAACTTAAATTCAATATATACTGCCCAAGGGACAGTAGTAGCTTGCTTTCATTCAGATTTGCCTTTAGTTCTACCTAGTTATCCCAACTAACTAGCAGTGAAGTTAAAGGCATGCATTGCGTTTCTTGTAAGGTACTGCGATAAGGATGTCATCGCTGCAATAACAATGATGTGCTACCAACGTCAGATGGGTGGAGAGATATGCCAAGATTAGGTGAAACAAGCATAGAACACCGCAGTAAATTACGTTCCATTGAAATGTAAGGCACTGAGTCATTATTCTCCGTGCTCTCATCTCTGTGGAGAAGTAGATTGAGAGAACCTTATAATAAGTTTCAGATTGATAAATATATCTTAGTAATTAGATGACGTCATCAGTAGTATTCGCTATAACGATATACGTATTTATGACTCGTTTGTGTATCAAATTGTCTATAACTTACATTCTCATTTAGCTATGAATCACGCTTCATATTGTGTTAATGTTTTCATCTCACCGAGTTCTCAATATATTTTTCGTAAAATATCTGAAAGTGTCTTCAAGAGGTTATTCAGTCGCTTTTGTTCTGGAAATGTCAAACTCAAAAATGATCCTAGTAATAGGCCACCGATAACGGAAAAGGCTGATTATATTCTATAAAAGGTCGAGCAAGACCGGAATGTAATAGTTCATGACATCATCAGCAAGGTAAATATTTATCAAAAACTTTGTTAAACCATTTGGAGAAAACTGCTCACATAGTCTGAGTCACAAACTTTGTTCGATCATGTATTGTTTCATGAAGTTGATTATATAACAGAGATAATATATTAATAGTTTTGACCTATGAAGTATCAATAACTTTAATAGCATTATATAAAAGCTAATGCATACCTTTTGAGAACTGAATTCAAACTCTTTGTTAAAACATTTGGAGGGCATCCAATAATAGCTGGTGGTGTTATGTTCCATTCATTATAATTCTTCTCAATTGTTACAACAGTCGGGTTCTGCTGAAACTTTTCCCAGGATTTCATAATCAGAATATATGTTGCTACTAGTCCGAAGGTAAACAAAGTAATCCACATTAGCCTAGCAGTCAAGTAAGAAAAAGAAACGCATAAGAAACTATTTATTATGTCATCACTTTCGATTTCTGGTTTGAAAGTTAAAAAATGACTTCATATCTAAACATGCAGGGTTGCCCAAAAGTAGATATACACACTGCATCGATCAAGTATATCATTTTAATTTATTAACATAATGAATTTATTTGCTTTGGTTTGTACCGAGTTTAAGGTATAAGTGCAAGTAAATTAAGAACAGATAAAGAATAAACTAATTCTGTAATTGTATGGATAGCAATAAGTAAATGATATAAAATGCCATGACGGAGCAATATGGGATAGCATTATTATTACAATAATGACTATTTCTCAGGAAAAATGTTTAGGCCAGAAACGTAATCAGCGGTAGGTCGTGATGGTTCAGGCACTCGGAATCTCGACAGTTCTGTAAGTAGTTTGATTGTGTGTGTGAGTTTATAAATGTCTTATATAATTCATCATGTCAAATACGAATCTGTATTTAGATTTCATTCTACACAGATGAGAAAATTTCTGTGTTGAATTGAAATTTAAAGTAACGCTGTAGTTGATGCAAATTACAAGGTAGGATCAAAATGTAAGGTAAAAAGGTTCTTTTTAATAAATCTTAACGTCTATGTTGTCTGTACTGTTACAGGGTTTGCATGATAGTGCAAACTAACATTCCACATAATTTAAATATTTGTCTAAACACTTGTTCCAGCGGGTAATCAATGGATCAATGGAAGAAATCTGTGTCAAGTCTGTTCAACCAGGTTTCCACTGCATCCTGTGTCTCTTACACTGTGTTGAAACGTTGAAGATGCTTCTTCATTGTTCCAAAGAGACGGAAATGGTTGTGTGGAACTTTCGGGCTTTATGCAGGGTGTTCCAAAATCGTCCAGTTGAAAGTTGTAACATGATCACGGGTGAGATGGGATGTGTGCTTTCGAGCCTTGTCGTGTAACAAAAAAAACACCCTCTCTTAGTGCTCCAGGTCTTTTCCAACGTATAGCCTCTCTCAGTCTCTCCAACGTCTCGCAGTGATCGTGGTACCCGTTGCAAGGAATTCCAGGTGAATCACACCAAGGTGGTCCCAAAAGACAGTGGCCATTATTTTCCTTTCACATGTTACTGTTTAATAACTTTTTGGATGGGGCGATAAAGGATGTTTCCGCATCAGGGAAAAACGTTTCGATTCGGGTGTTCACAATGGCACAGGTGTATCATGACTCGTGAGGATGCGATACAGAAATGAAGACTCTTTTTCTAATAACGGGTCAGGTGTTTCACACTAATGCTCATTCATCTCTTTTCGTCCGTTTCTGTGAGATTTCGTGGTAACCAATGTGCACACACTTTGCGGTAGCCAGGTGTGGTCTGAACAATAATGTGAACGGAACCATACGATGTGTTCAGTACCTCTGCAATGTGTGACAGTGTGATTTGTATATCCTCGCATATCATTCCCTGCACCGACAAATGTTCTGGTCGCTAGCAGACGTTGACAGTCTGCCATTTCGACGCTCATCAGTGATATCAGTCCTCTCATTATCAAACTCCCTATACCAACACCACACTTGTTTCCTCGATAACACGTTGTTGCCATACACCTCCGCAGGTTCCCGATGGATCTTTTCTGGTTTGTTCCCCTTCGCATGCACCACCCTTATCACACTTCGCACTTCAACATTTGACCATGTTTTAAGTAGCCCTGCCATCTTCGAACTGCGATTATCTGCAACTACTCTCTAGCGGTCACCAGAGATACTAACCATCAATACCTACAACGCACAAAAACAGAGTTACTATCATATAATGGTTAATTTTAGGGCACTTGTTTACTTGCTTTTTGATACTGCCTTGTAATAGAAATGTAGTTTTTCCATTCTTATACTTTCTCAGTAAGCTGGTAAGGCTGATTTCAATACATCTGAAGGATGTAAATATCTAGCTTGTAATCCACATGATAAAATTCGAAGGTCAAATTACATACGAGGAAATGTTAACAGCTATCCGCAGAGGAAATGATAACGTTAGTGTGAATTTTTCCTGAACTTTACGACATTCTGAGAAGTTACGTTTGACAGAGGACTATAAAAATATAGTATCCTGTTAACTTGTATCAAGATTCAAGATGCTGTAATAATATGTCATCCAATGCAACAGCCTAAGATTCGTGTAAAATGCTTGCGAGTCTGTAAATATATTAAATTATCGAATAATAAACTGCAGAATGGTTAATACAACCTATAAAATGAAATTTGATTCATGTCACTGACTTTAGCAAAATAGCATGAAATATTATACATAAACTCATTTAATTGATATTTTAAATCAGTTTGTATAATAAGTTCACACTCGTTGCATTTCTGAATAAGTGTTTCTGTTCCAGATATGCAATGAAATGTTCCAGAAATGCAATGTTGGTGACTAATACAACAAAAAGTACAAATATTATGTTACGTCTAGAACAGTCAGTTTCAAGTTATTTTCGTTTTCTGTAAAAAGCATGTAGCAGATATCATGATTCATAGATGAAGAAAGTGAATAGAATATTGTTACCTTCTACAACATCGCAGAAAGTTTTCAGCTGTTACCAACTGATATTTGTGATTATGAATATAAATTTGTTTCAATAACTGTTTTATGAAATAAAGATATAAGTATAAAAATATTTTAGTAACATTAGAGACATTATCATAATAAATATTATATCGACAATTTGAATATACAGAATACAAATCATTTCATGCTACAAACCTTTCAGTATATTATAACGAAGTCAATACTAATAACTTTACTAGTTTGCATTAGTAAATCGTGAAAATATAAATGATATTTTAAGTAAGCGTCAGAATTAGACAAAGTGTTTATTCAACATTTACCTTAGCCCAACACATTCTTTCGGTCTAGCGACTTCATTCAATCCGTGAAACGCAGTTTTCGAAAATACTCTTTCAATATAACGTATCATTCTTCTTTAAAAATCACTTCTATGTTTTCCTTTAAAAGATAATATTATATAGATATGATAACTTCATGCAGATCAATGTATAAATATTTATATTTAATTCGTCATACGTCGTGAGCTTTCTGTTTATTGGAAATATTTACGTAATATTTAGACAATAATCAAGTATAAAATTAATTTACAAATATAATTGTTTTGTATGTCTAATGAACATTATGTTGAGGAATATTTTAGTATTCATTAAAAAATAATATCCTTATTACTATAACCGTATTTTATTACAGGCATCTATAACATTCTTAGCTTTATTTCTAGTGGAAATACTCGCGACTCATATTCTACTTCCAGGCAAAATGTCTGTGACTGTAAACGTAATATAAAATTAGTAATGAGGTGACACAGTAAACTCTAAACAAATAATTTCTGGATATATTTTTGAAAATGAGAATCCTGGGTAATTCGTTAGGAATAGTGCAAAGGATGAGGGAAATTTTTCAGATGATTAGAACGGAAATTATGACTTAGGTATCATTAAAATATTTGCATTTATAAGGTTTAATAAATATGGATGTACTTTTACACCAGAAATTTGTATTAGGTTTTAATTTTTGAGTAGTTCATAAAAAAGTGCTTATTGCTTCATTAGTACAGATATAAGAGTGGAAACGGATTTAGTGGGCTAGTACCTTCAAATTGGTAATAAAGATTGTTGGAGGGTAACAAACGAAACGAATACTTTTTACTTCTAGGGCACTCTGTTTAATGACTTTGAGTTTTTAAATGAATATAAAATGAAATATTTGAGTTTTACGTCCCACGAATATGCCGCTTAGGCTAAATGAGACGGTGATGATGAGTATGAATGAAATGGTGGAATGGGGAAAGTGGGAGGTAACGGGAGAACCCCGAGGAAACCAACGTACACGGTGTTTGTTCACCACAAATTTCACTTGGCGGGGGCTGGGATCGACACTGGGACCCCAAGCACCAGAGGTGAACACTCTACGACTTAGCCACATGAGCCCATATGTATTGCGTTTCTGGACAAGTATCTTGTTTTTTTTCGGAAATACAAGGGAAAGATTGCAAAAGGGTTTCCTAATAAAAGTTACTGGAGGCTAAGAAAGAATACCAGTGTATTTTTACTTCTGGTACACTCTGTTTATAATCATTTTCGTTTCAACGAAATCAACACTAACTTTAGTGGTAGACGTTATAATTTCTTAAAATTGTAAGCCATATTTTAAGTAAGCTTCAGAAGTAAGCTTAGACATTTATCTTAGCTCAACACATTTTTTCAGTCGAGCGACTTCACTCAGTCTATGAAATAAACTTTTCGAAAGTACTCTTTCAATATAACGTAGCATTCTTCTATAGAGACCACATCAATGTTTTCTTTAAAAGCTAATATTGTATGAATATGACAACTTTATGCAAATCAATGTATGGATATTTCTGTTTAATTCTTGATACATAGTTAGCTTTTTGTTTATTGGAAATGTTTACGTAATATATAGTAAATAACCAAGTATATAATGAATCTTACAAATATTGCGTTTTCGTATATCCAGTGAATATTATGTTGAGGAACATTTTAGTATTCTTTAGACAGTAATATCCTTATTACTATAATCATATTTTACTATGCGCTTCTCTAAAAATGCTTATTTCTGTTTCTAGTGAAAATACATGTAAGTCTATTCTATTTGTAGACCAATAGCTTGTGACTGCAGGGCTGTTATAGAGTTGGTAATGCACTTATAAAATAAATTCTAAACAATTTCTGGATTTATTATTCAAATTGAGAATCATAGATAATTTGTGAACAATATTGCAAAAGTTAAGTGAAATTTTGAGATGACTAGAATGGAGACTATAACTTAAGTGTCATCGAAATATACTTTTATTTATAAGGTTTACAATATATGTACATTTTTTTGCAGCAGGAAATTTTTATTAGGTTCTAGTTTTTTAGAAAATTCATAAAAAGTGCTTGATATTTCATACGTATAGATATACTAGTGCAAACGGATTTAGTGAACCAATATGTCGAAATGTAGGAATATACGAGTAGATTGAAGCTGTTCAATTAATCCAAGACAGCTGAGGTAAAGATAATGAGATCCATTACAGTTAAATGTTCTTTTTTTTTCCTGAACATGTTATAAATTGAGACCAAGAAGGATTAATATCACCATAAAAGAACAAATAACGTTTTACTCAAGCTGCACATATGGGATTTGTATCTGTTATTTTCTTTGTGTTTCGGTGTGTGATAAAATATCATTCGCTTGTTATAGATCTATTTATACCTTTATAGTAATTGCTTGTAAAATTATGACACAATTCTTGTTTCCAACATCGACCTTACATTTCCAGATCTAGAAGGCTAGGATAAAAACATATAAAAAGTAGAAGATACCTGCTTACAGTTGCTATATTCTAACACATGCAAAGTTACAGGGATTCAAAGTGCAAGGTATGAATGTATAGAGTTGGATGATAAGATTGATTATATTAGTGTACATAATTCACTAGTAATACGTTAATAAAGAAGTAGGCAAATCAAGGGCACATGTATTGAAACACATATCCATATGGTAGTGGTAAGTATGGGTGTTGTCACATAATGGTAAATATACATTAATGTTTTTCTATGACACCTAGAAACATGCAATCATCAATGTATCCGACAGAAAAAAAAACTAACTTTATATCTTCTTCAAGATACATAAAAGTCTTCATTTACTTCGTACTTTTGTACATTATTATCAATTCCTAAGACTTCCTCGGAAATTTCTATACCTGAAATAGGTGTTCGAGACGATGAAAAGGATATAGGCACATTTATATAAATAAATTGTTTAGGATTCTTAAGCTAACGTTCAAATCCTTGGTTTTACTCACTCTAGTTTTAAGTAATTAAACTATTCATACATGATTCGGAGAATCTAGCATATTTGGTGTATAAACATCTGCCTTTGCTTTAGAAAAATTCACGGGTTGATCACAGAGCGATACAACCCAAAGGATAGCCAAATCTGACTAGTGACAGCTTCAGGTTACTATTAGTGTTAATAAAGCTCATAATAGGCATTACTATTGTTGTTCTAGTATTAATGGCACATTGACACACACACCAGATATTCCATATTCAATAACAATCTTCAAACTACCTAGAATTGTGCATCATTAATTATAGTTAAGCTTCTGTTATTTGAGGTAGTATCATAACATTTAAGCTTAGTAATGCAGATAATATACCAACGAACTTTCTGTCGTAAAACTTTTGCTTCAATTTCAGCTATCGTTTTAATTATTTAAAAATAAAAGAAATTCTTACATTTTGTGTAGAGCATGTTCGTTTATTAAAAGTGTGTCGAGAATTATGAATAATCATGTCATAAAGAGCAAAAATTTAATAACATCATAATTTAATAACATCATATTTTTATACATATTCTTCTTAAAAACTGAATGCCTTACCACAAAATATTTATTAATGTTTTATCTTATTAGAATTAGTGATATTTGACCAACATTTTTAGATTGGTTCAGGAATGTCACGTGACATCATCACGTAGTTTAAAGTCATATAGACTAATACCCTCTCCGTTTTGGCGGGAGTACATTGATCTATTCCTGTAACCGACGAGCATAGCCGTAGCTACGGGGGCAAGCGAGGCGGTTGCCCAGGGCGCTAACACCAAGGAGGCAACACATTAGCAAGAAGAACGTTGAAAAACAGTAAACGATGAGCCGCCCCGTAAAAGAATTGGCGCCCTTATTAAATCAATATTGTCGGTTTGCAAAGAAATATATTTGTTAAAAGTTCTCTTGCTCGCTTCGCTCGCAACCCGAAATTTTCAATAAGAGTCACAAGTTTTTACTTATTACTTAAAGATAGTTATTATATACGATTTGTAAAGGACAATATCATACAATAGATGTCAATTAATGGCTTACAGTGTACGCAGGAACGTTTCCAAAATTAGAAACGGTAAAAGTCTCAAATACGTGTTCGATGTTGTGATGGTGATGAGTTGACTTTGTCAATCACGCTTATCTACCTAATATTATTAATTACGATAGTGTGAATGAAGGTATGAAAATGAGAGGACTGTACAGACACACACGCAAGCTGCTATTTGCGCTGGAATATTAAAAATGAAGGCAGACAAGGGGAATAATAATATATTAGAAATCATTGAGGGGGGCCAAGAGGGTCAGAACTTAACCCAACGGATTTCCTCTTTTTCAAAGACTAATCTTTACCAGTGTTTTTTTATTTGATTGACATATGATATGCTTCCAATTTGAAGGAATATATTAAGATCTTTTCTCCATCAACTACTTGTATCACCAGGATGTTTTCTGTGCATACGTATCAGTCGTGCTCTGATTTATCTATATATTTCTAAATTTTCGTTATATTTCATAAAATTTTTTTTTACAGTAAAAGAACTTACTCTATAGCCTATGGAACCCTGAGGTTCAATGTCCCTTTTATAACACCTCCGCAATGACTTTTGTCCTTATCCAACTGAATAACGTTTCCACTTTGCACTCCTTTTTCTCCAAGATTGATCTTAATATTATCCTTCCATCTGCGTCTAGGATTTCCTAATGGACGTTTTTCAATTGGATTTGCAGCCAAAAATTTGAAAGCATTTCTACTTTCTTTCATTATCGTTACATGACCTTCCTAGATTTAATGACCCTAACAGTGTCTGGTAGAGGGTATAAATTATGCAGCTCCTTGTTACGAATTTTCCGCTATATCTGATTGCCGTTCCTCTTCGGTTCGAATATTCTTCCCAGAGTTTTATTCTCAAATACTTTCAGTTTTGTTTTTTCCTTAACGTAAGCGACTATGCTTCGGAACAATACGGAACAACAGGCATGATCTGCGTCTAGGATTTCCTAATGGACGTTTTTCAATTGGATTTGCAGCCAAAAATTTGAAAGCATTTCTACTTTCTTTCATTATCGTTACATGACCTTCCTAGATTTAATGACCCTAACAGTGTCTGGTAGAGGGTATAAATTATGCAGCTCCTTGTTACGAATTTTCCGCTATATCTGATTGCCGTTCCTCTTCGGTCCGAATATTCTTCCCAGAGTTTTATTCTCAAATACTTTCAGTTTTGTTTTTTCCTTAACGTAAGCGACTATGCTTCGGAAGAATACGGAACAACAGACATGATTATTGTTCTATATATTTTCATCTTCAAATTCCTCGACAGAATTAGCGACGACAAAAGATTTTGAACTGAACAATAACACGAGTCCCCTTCCTTTTGTCGACATTTAATTTCTTTGTGAATATGATTTTGGTCTGCTAATATTGATCCTAGATACTCGAATGTATAAACCTTATAGAAAATATATTTTTATACTTTGATCCATCCAATATTTGCTGTATTACTAGCCCAGCTAACTTCCACGCATTTAGTTCTTTCTGCATTTACTTCTAAACCTGCAAGCATTTATTTAATGTCTCTATATAACTTTCTACTGTTCTATCTTCTATCAGACATCATTAGCATACACCATGATGAATACCATTCGGCTCAAGCACTGGTTGCTATCATTGATTTTACTCCAGAATATAGTTGAATAATAATGCCGAAAACGCATCTTCTTGTTTTAGGCCATTCTTGACTATGAAGCTCTTGGAGAAGAATTTTCCATCACGGAATTTACTTTGGGATTCTTTTAAACACATCCTAATTAATCTAACTAGTTGTTTCAGTATTCCAAATTCTGCAAGAATGTTCTATAATATTTATTTCCTAACAGAATCGTAAGCTCTTCTAAAACCAATAAATAATTGATGTACCGGGGTATTGTATTAAGATTTCTTTTCGAGTGTTTGTCAAATGATAAATATTGTGTCCATAGTTGATTGATTTTGTATGAATCCACACTGATAATCTCCAATAATGTTATCCACATATGGGATTAATTTTGTTAATAAAGTGTTTCAGAGGATTTTGTACGATGTTGACACAAAAGAAATACCTCGATAATCCACATATCTTCGTTAATGCAATCCCCTTCGTTGCCTTTCTTGTGAATTGGAACAATGATTCATTCTTTCTACTCTTGTGGAAATTTCTCCTTGTTCCAGATAAGGACAATGAGTATGTATCTTGTTCCATTTCCCCCTCTAGCTAAAATTAATTCATTTGGAATTTCTCTAAAACCAGAGAGTTATGTTTCTTTAATTTCTTTATAGCAGTTAATATATATGCACTAGGTTGATACCCTTTATTAAATTCGTTGACGCCCTTAACCATATCTCGAATTTCTTTGTTCTTTTACCATTATCTTCGAGTTAATTAATTTAAACTTTCAAAAATCGCTTTTCTCTTCTAAAAATTTTAGAAATTTCTCGTCTGATGTCAGCGAAATTTTGTGTAGTTATATCGTTCAGAGTTTGTAGCCAACGTGATTTCGTTTATTTTTCCTTCCCCATTGGCTTGGCGCATTCCTGGTCGAACCATGATTTGTTCATACGTATTTACGCTTGCTAATATTTTTCTCTTGCTCAAAATTTAATGCTATTCCTAATCTGAGCCCAAGTATCCTCAACATTAGTGCCCTCAAAACCTTCTAAAAACGAGAATCTATTTCACTTCATTCCGATATTTCCCTCGCTTGGTTCTTCTCATTAGTTTAAAAAACCTAAACCTCTCCGTTTCAAAACGCTGAATATTATCTTTATTTAACGATAATCTCTCTTTGAACGAGCGAACATCAACTACGCTACACTGTCTTCTTCTATCTACTAAAATGTGATCAATTTGATTGTGTGTTCTGCCATCTGCCTAGGTTCATGTGAATTTATGAAAAACGTGATGTGGAAATTTTGTACATTCATGATAAGGTTTTTGAATGTTCCAAAGTTCACGAAACAAGCGCCGTGGTCATTTACTTTCCTTGTGCAGACTTTCTTCTCCCATAACCAGTTTGAAAACGTCCTGTTCCCCTACTTTTGCATAGAAATCATCTAGTAGAATTTTCCTATGATATTCCTAGATTTGGTCGAATACCCGTGATACTTCTTAAAAAGTGTCTTTTATATCGTCATCCTTATTGTCTGTTGGAGCATGTACATTTAAAACAATATCATACCACTGATCGCTAAGAGTAATAAAAGAAAGACTATCATTAACAAATTCAACCCGTTTAATACAATCGAAACTAAAATGCTATTTATGTAGTTACATACAGAATAAAATTACAAAAGTTTACAATTTTTACTGGATATCAATGCTGCCACCCATTTCGAACATTTTAAAAGCACATAGTTCCTAATGTATTGAACTTTGATTTGCTACCATTAGTATGAGACGTTACGAATATAGCAGGGGAGCTTACGGGAAGTATCCTGCACATTGTGTTAAAAAAGGTGCCACTGGGAAATGTTGTTTCCCTGATCCAACTAAGCAGCAATCGAAGTGGCCCCAATCCGACAGGTGGCCAGAATTCAATATGACGACTATCAAAATGGCCGCCTCTGCGAATTCATAGTGTTGGCTCTAGATACCTATATCTCATTAACTAATAGCCCAATCTTCACGATTCAAAAACTAAACGACGTAGACGATAACAGGGTCTAAACAATTAGCAAAATGTTTTACCTAACGCTGAAATTATCACCTACAGGAATTATTTAATTTAGAACTTTACATTTGTTATGATGGAGTTTACTCATATTTTTTAAAATAACAAGTAAACGATTGGGATTATCGAAAAAGATGTCGTATATCTTTTTAAAAAGTGTTAAATTATCTTTCATTTGGTGTAGTTCATTCCGATTGGTTAATAAACAATGAAGTTATGATAATTTAAAGATTCGCGTTGAGTCGATTGATTTTCCCAAATTTCGAACGAGAGTTCATTTACAGTAATAAAACATCACTGATGAATGCTGCATTTTACGAAACAAATCAAACTTTGGTGATGTATTCTTCATAAGTCCCACTTTCACCAGAAACGCAAAGTAGCCTGACCAACAGGCCCCTATCCAGGAAGGTCTAGGGGGGCCGGTTCCCCCTACATTTTTATTGGCCCCCTAAAATTTTCACTGTAGGCTTGCAAATGAACAATAATATGGTGATGAACTATAATATGGTTTGATCGGCCTCCCCCTAACTTCAGCCTGCCCTCCCTACATTTTTGGGCTGCCTACGGGCCTGCTGACCAAGCTTGGTTATGAATCCAATATAGCGGCCATTAATTATGATTCATAAAAATTATTTTCTTTCGAAATATTGACCCGAGAATGTAGATTTGTAAGCAAATACGAGCAAGTAATACCACTTATTCTATTACTATTCACTTTTACACATGAATCAAGTTTAAGAATATCTAAAGAAATTACGTGTGTACCGTCACGATTGAAAAGTTTGGCCTATATGTTTCTTCTGAATTGAAAGAGAACTGCATAGGACGACCAAGAAGTAAGTTCATGTCTTTAAACCATAGACATTGCTTTTATATCCTTTACAATATTATAAGGAAATTACATAAAGGAATATATTGTTATAAATTAGAATGTAAATAATTTCTTTCGTGTTGTCAGAACAGAAACAAAACGCAAACACTTGGTTCGATAATTTGAAATTCACAATATGTCTTTTGGATTTTCTACGTGTACAAACAGTTTTATGATTTCGACTAACAGTTAATATTACTTTTTGTACAAGCTATTCTATTTATTGGTACGTTTCCAGCGTGGTGTAAATTTACTGTGGATCAACTGAATTATCAAAAATAATGAGTGCTCCGTACTTGAAAGTTTTATTGGTCTAGATCTTCGTTTTCAGTTTCCATCACCTTTCCACATGTTCCCGTACACATAGAACAAAAAAGCAGCACGGGAAGCTTCCAATTTTACAACGATATATTGTGGTACATGTCTTGCAGGCACATTTCAAAAAGAGTTTCCTACATGCTTCGTATACAACTGAAATAGAAGTCCGTGTTAGAGAAAGTTTACTTCCATTGTCAGTCCATCCCCAGTTTACTGATGATTTAATATGTTCTGTCTTCTTTATTGCCTGGCCCCAGATTTGTCCAGTTTGGTCAGCTGCACGCTTGATGTGAAGAAGCAAGGCATCACAAGTTGGAGGAAGCGCAGTAAGAGGTCTGGCCTTTTCCAAAAAGAATTCTCGCCGGGCTTCATCAACTTTAAATTTTTCATTATTTTTTCAATATAATAGGACAACTTGCAGTGAATTAAAACAATCTTCGCAGGGTGTGTTGCAGGGTGTGAAATTGTTAGAAAAGTTGTGGTCACCGCCGGATACAAAAGCCATGTTTTCCATGCTTATAATTTTCCATGTCCGAGAAAGTATGACAATGTATCACATCCTGTAAACGCGTGGAGGCCTCGTAACGCAGTTGATTTTCCCTTTCCTAATGCTATTGAAATATTTTGAGCTGGGAGAAATCAATGATGTTTCTTGGTGCCGAAAGATATCCATAATTCTTCAAAACTGTGTCGCTCAAAGTCGTAGGAAAACGATACAGCAAGTATTACAACATCTGTGCCTACTGTGCGGATAACTATCTTCTTGTGTCCATTTAACTGCATCAAAGCAATGTAACATGATCCTATTATCAGCTTCTTCTAAATGATTTCCTGATGATTTGTTTGAAAAAGTTGGAAGATTTATTAATGTTTCTATATGATATCCATTGCTCGTTGCTACCTCAAAGGTACTTCATTCCTTTTCACGCATCGCCTTTCCAAGAAAAAGGGATAGTTCTTCTTTATTTTTGTCATTAGGAAGGAAATCTTCCCACTTCCTAGGAATTGGTGTAGTTGGCTTTACTTTTGTCCTTATTCCTACACACCTACTTTTTCTTGGGGAAGATTTTATGCTCTTTGAAGAGTATCTATCCCATGTCAGATCCACTCGCTTTGCATGGAATGTGTCTGCTTCTCTTTGACCATATTCGAAGAAATTGGAAATAATCACAAAATGTTTCTACTGATGCTGGTTGCAAAATGTGAACCAAAACTGCTCCATTAAATAATAAAACATCACAAGAATTAGGAAAGTGTTCTTCTTTGATGTTGCCTTCACTCTCAAGAAGCATAACTAAGTCGGACATTTTTGAGGATTGTGAATTATGACAGAGAGACGGTGGAATTGTTTGACTCTCGTGCTGAAAGAATTCATCCAAGTCAAGTCGTCTTGTTTGACTGAAGCGTAGTAAGCGAGAGGATACCTCAACGTCCATCTTAAGTAATTTTATTTCATTTCTGTTCGTTTTATTCTTTTGAAGGGAAGAATTAAGCACTATTGAAGATTTTCTCATGGGTGAAAAGAATGGCTTGGTACATTCTACTAATCTTTCTTGCATAAATTCCTTGTACATATTAGACCCTTTTTCTTCTGCTGAATATAGGGATTCAATTATATCACCGCTATAGATAATTCTAGAAGCAATATTAACAAGTCCATTTTTTTCCTCAAACGGATTTCCCAATTCAACGAAAACTTCTTTCATCTTTTCAACAGACGATTTAAATCTTTCTTGCATCGACGAGTAATCATCATGGTGCTTATTATCAGGATCATATTCATTATAAGACATTTCTAGTCCCGCTGTCATCCATTGGACAAGAGCATTGTCGTCGTTTAAGAGACCAATTGCCCCACTATCCCCTTTTATAATTTTATTATTATGTTCGTGAGCTTCATCTATAGCTATTGCAAAGAAAGGTTTAGATGTCTTTCTTATCACAAAGTAACGCATTTCGAAAGCATTCATAATCTCAGGATATGTTTCGTCCAACTTCTTGAAATCTAAAATGCGAACGGGAAGCCAACGAGCATAGCTAAGGTAGTCCATTGCGAAAAACAATTCTGCCAAAAGTTTTGGTGTTTTCACGTAGAGCTTAAAATTTCCTTGACGTATGGCTCTGATGTAAATTAAGAGTAAAATCGCAAGGCGGTAATATATTATCCAAAACTTAAACGTTGGACACTAAGATTTCTTTTCAGTGCACCAGTCATTGAAAAAATTCCCTGATGAAGAATTCTGATATGCATCACGCGGCAAATGGTGGCACGCGGCAAAAACTGTCAAAGTAATCTGATGAGCAAAGTGAGCTTTTGTAATGTGAGTTACTTTCAACATACTGTCAGCGGTTTCTGGTGTTTCTACATCTGACTTATATAAAATTCCTACCCAACCACTTCCATCTAACCATTTGTCTATAAGATGTAGGAAAGCTTGTTCGATATGTAATCCTCCCAGCATCAGATTTTGATGATCTTCGCTATAAAACTCTGGCCAATTCATTAAATTCGTTTCCCCAAAGGCAAATAGTGGTTCATCCATTACAAGAACCGGAACTTGTCCTTTGTTGAGTTTGTCTGTAAGTTCTCGTACAACATTCATTTCGTGCCGTATCATAGCAAGAGATTTAAAGTCTTCCTTAAACAACGAAAGCAGGCAGCATATACTTGGCATTAGCAGAGTTTCAGTTTTCGAGGCATGGTGTACAGACCAAGTGCAAGTAGTGTCATTTTTTAAGCATGATTCAAGCTAATACTCCTAGTTCTTTTCTTCTTCGAAAAATCCACTTCGTGGAGGAACTTTCTCTACAAACTGGGGATTCTGATGAGGTAAAACTAGTTCCTTATTAGTGATATAAGCAGGAGGTACTAGAGCATAATTATCGAGGAGAGCAGGAGCAGTTCTCATTTTTATATTGACTTATCCAGTGAGACATGGTCACGTCGAATGCCAGGGTTATCCTTACAAGGATGCTGGAAAATAGAAATGCTCGTACCATGAAAAGAATCCTTTGATGTTGTGGTAGAAGGATTGTAGTCAATATTATCTAATGCTGCAACGGTTAAAATACCTCAACGAAGAGTGGAAGGACACACCCATTTCGCCCTTTTGATTTATCAAGCACTGAGAAAGACTTGAAGATATTTCCTGTACACGAGTAGACGAATCGCCTAGTGAATGCAATTCATTTATGAGAGATTTTTTAAGGAGTTTTAGCATACACGCTCAGTCCAACATAGAGAGGAAGAGGTGGCATGCGATTGCGTTTATGCCTTGCTGCTTCTGCTCAATATCGCCTGCTTTCTGATGGAAGTTATAAAATATAAGTTAACTTATAGTTGAAGTTGCTTGACTTGCGTTGCTATCAGGACAAATGAACCATAAAGTAACATATTAACAGCAGCTATTACTGAGAGAGGAACAGAATCTTCGTGGCAGTGATTCTCAAATTTTCCTGCAAAATGACTCTTGTGGTTTGCTATATCCTTTCAAAGCATCTTAACAAAACGACTTAGTGCCATATCATCTTCATCAATGTCTTTCTCCAGCTCACTTATTCTGCCGGATCCTTCTGAAAGTAAAACATATTCTTTGCCGGACAGATTAGCTGTTAACTCAGGCCTGTGACGAAAAATCCTTTCACGAAATCTTGTACTATGAACTTCTATTTCTTCTGATTCAGGCTTCTTCATAATCGTCATTAACCGTGTTTTGTACAATTTAAGAAGATCGATCATTTTGAATCGACGACTTCCTGGTAATACAAGAATTGCGTAGTCGCCTCACACTTTGCCTTTTTGTGTGATTCCGAACTATTCCCGCCGAAAGATTACACGGGATTTACGCCACTGTTACTTTCAATGGAAATACTTCGAGAATAGTGCAGTTGTTATTACTCCAAGTCTTTTAACCAATCAGTTCTATCCGATTCTTTTGACGTATTTCGAAACACGATTTGGAGTTCATTCCTTCCCATACTTACTCTGTGGGGCAGAACGATGGAGGGGAGAAAAATGTTTGTTATTACTTTGTCGTACTTGTTTATAAATTTAGATACTGCAATAAATATTTCGAAAAACATTTATCTTTATGGGTGATAATTAATGACCGCCATATTGGATTCATATAACCGGGCTCGGTAAGGCTGTCTTGTGCTCTAGTGAAAATGGTACTTATGAAGAACACATCATAAGAGAATGATCCGTTTCGTACAATGCAGCATCCATTGTTATAGTTCATCACCATATTATAGTTCATTTGCAAGCCTACCGTGAAAGTTTTAGGGAGCCAGTAAAAATTTAGGGGAACCGGCCCCCCTAGACCTTCCTTGATACGGGACTGTTGCTCAAGCTACTTTGTGCTCCTGGTGAAAGTGGGACTTATGAAGAATACATCACAAAAGAATGATTTGTTTCGTACAATGCAGCATCCATCAGTGATGTTTTATTACTGTAAATGAACTCTCGTTCGAAATTTGGGAAAATCAATCGACTCAACGCGAATCTCTAAATTATCATAACTTTATTGTTTATTAACCAATCTGAATGAAGTATAAACCAAACGAAAGCTAAACTAACACTCTTTAAAACGTTATAGACACCTTTTTCGATAATCCCATTCGTTTACTTGTTACTTTAAAAAAATATGATTAAACTCCATCATAACAAATGTAAAGTTCCAAATTAAATAATTTCTATAGGTGTAAGTTTCAGTGTTAGGTAAAACATTTTCCTAATTTATTAGACCCAGTTATCTTTTACGTCGTTTAGGTTTTAAATCGTGAAGATTGGACTATTAGTTAAGGAGATATAGGTCTCTAAAGCCAACACTATGAATTCGCTGAGGCGGCCATCTTTGATAGCCTCCATATTAGATTCTGGCCACCTGTCGGAATGGGGCCACTTCGATTCCTTAGTTGGAACAGGTGAACAACAGATCCGAGTGGCATCTTTTTAACACAAAGTGAAGGTTTGGCCTTTTTTTTTCTTTCTTTAAGCTCCCCTACTAATTGTTGTATGGTAAATTTCCATAACTGATTTCTAAGTGGATTTGTATACCAAGCAAAGGTAATTTTGTAAAATTTAAAAAAGTCCAAAATACGCCTCTTGGAAACAGATCTTACTTGAAAAAGAATACGTAATGATCGTTTTCGGTTTTGCAATGCTATGTCCAAGCAGCTTGATAAAAATTCAGCTCAGCATAAGAACAAAAGTTGCTTCTCTTATATCCAAAAAAGGAAGGAAAAGCTTGGTGTGGTGAGTGTAGGGGGTGCCGAATTGTACTTCACCCCAGGAGCCGAAATCTCTAGCTATGGCTCTGCCGATGAGTACTTAAATTTGGTGTTCAAAATGTTAGGGTTACCTTTAAATGTACACATCCGTCATTTATTTCTGTACGTTTACTCGATATAATTGGTTCAAAACTTCATGACATCAGAAATGGTATCATCCTACATATTCTTAATAAAATAAATAAGTTCTCAATCTTGCATTTCCTAAATTTAGTATATCCGTTAAATTAGGCGTTTTTTAGTTATAGTAATAAAATAAAATAGATAAAGAAAGCGCCAATAGGTTCATTATCTACATAAAGCACGAAATACTTGAGCGTAGATACATGGATGAATGTAATGTAGATACTTGGATGAGGCCACGTCATGTTGCATATACAGGGGAGAGTCGAAAGCATCAACTTCACATGATGTACACGTACAAGTTGGATATTTTATCTTGAAACATCGTTGTAACTGTTAACTTAGTACATAAAAACGAATGAAGTTATGTAACATCTGATCAATGGGAAGATGTCACTTTTTGGCCTACTGTTGAAAATCATCCGGTTCAATTCCACATTTTAATCGATATCTTACAAGATCAAACTTATTATTTAATATAGAAGATAAAGACCCTATATTACCCAAAAACATCATGAAATATCAGAAAATGAGAGGCCTATACAACAGTAACAACCCTAAGTGAGATGGATGTGTACATGCTCTAATCATTATCAAAATAGGGTAATTTGACCTCTTAGTCATTATAGATCTGAATTTCGGACAGTAATATTAATCGGAAAGATTTATACTAATGTAAGCCATACTTATACAAACTAGGTATTTACTTTAATAACAAATATTTTTAGACAGAAAATGGCGTTACTATAAATACATACATAAAATTCAGATAATATAAACGAATACTTAATATAATCCCTCAAACATCATATGTACAAACATAATAACCCACACTAAACATAATTCTTTGTTATTTTAATGTAAGTTTTTATATTGTTATGAACCAGCACTTACTAACACAATCTATATATCTTCATAATCTTCCAACATTTGGGATTAAATTTCGCTCCTTTTTTCTTGCGAAAAACCAATTACAAGGCATAACTTAACAAAGTCCTGAAAGAAAGAAATATAATATTTCATGAAAATGAGGCACATTAAAATGCTATTGTTAACATAGTATTTATGGAATAAGGTGTACTTACGCTCTTCCCTCTAGCTAACTTCAACTCAGGTAGTATAGAAGCAAAACCTGCTAAAAACAATTTTTCAATTTTGTCAGGAGACGAAATAAAAGTTTCTAACTTATGTCTCTGAATTGTTGAACAACTTTTTGTTTAGTAATCACTAATTAAGGCAAATTACTGGAATCTACCATAAAAGGAGTCACTTTTGTTTCGTCTCTTAGCAAAACTGAAAAATTGTGTCATCCTCGTTTGCTTCTATATCCCTGATTTCCAAATGGTAATTTTAAGTGCATAATTTCAAACAAGATTTGTATTGTTTCTTAAAAGTGGTATGAACTTTAAAAATAATAGTAAATATTTTGTTTGGAAAAAAATGGAAGATAAAATTTGATTACTCGGTATTGACTGATTTCGGCTCCACCCAGTGGAAGTGATACGTAACCCTCAGGAAAGTATACGCCGTATTGCACCAAAACAAAACTCTATTACGAATGTTATTTGGTTTTTTTCTCGTATTTGGTTCCCTACTGCTGAATGCTTTTCAACACAAGCAATGATGTTGTTTTTGAAATCCAAAAATAATATACGAGATATTGAAACAAATCGAATATTTTTAAGAAAGATAATCGAATAACATTTATTTTGTTTAATCAGAAAGGGTCTCAGCACTCATTTTGAATTCACTTTAGTGCTAATATGGGAGGCCTGTGGATAGGTAACTAATATATATTCACTACACTTTTTAAAAATCGAAGTTATTTTTAAGATATTAGAACAAGGGTAATTTGGCCTCTTAATCTTTATAGATTTGAATTTCGAACAGTAATATTAATCGGAAAGATTCATACTCATGTAAGTCATACAAACGTTCTTGATTTTGTGAAAATGGTTGAAGATAACTTTTTTACTATCTAAATAGGGACGTTCCAATGTTGAAGTAAATTGGTTACTTTTACGAGCTTATCGCTTTCCTGTTTGAATTGCACTTAATGGGTAGATACATATGGTTTAGGCTATGTATATGTTATGTTCTGGCAAATTTTAATAAATTCCACGTAGTTGATAATGGAAAATTGTTTCGTATATAAGTATTGAGACCTACAAAATGGGAATAGAATTGACTACATTTCAATCTTATTCTTGATGTGGACTAATCTCAAACAAACTGATTGTTTAAGAGGACTGGATAAATCCACAAACCAATATCAAAGCTACTTCTATTCCTGTTGAATTTGTATGCTTTGAAAATTTCATGTACACGAAGGACATCTCTTGGCGTCAGGTAGGAAACAGAGTAAATAGAGAAAAGTATTAGGGACTATAAAATATTGGCAATTACTGTGTCTTATAGATGAGTCCTCTTGTGTTAATACCAATGATAAAGAAGTTACAAGTTGTTTCGTCTCGTTGTGTATTTAATACGTCATTTTCAAATATATCGAAGTTTATATATAAAAGTACTTACAGACTGAACAGATTTTATAAATAGCGCAGTATAAATTTTAGGAGATTTATCTCTCAAAACACATACTGGCACATGGACACACCGGTGAAAATTGAGACGAAAAATAGAAGCTCACAACATTTGCATGAGCCATTGCTAGTGATGTAATGCATTGTACAATAAAATAAAAAATATTATATATATATATATAATCGCTTTATCGCTTACTAAGTACCTTTTTAAGAAATTCCATGGAAATTAGTTTCTTGTATCACAGGAAGACAATTAATTTATTCTATCATTATTGTATGACGCCAATCTCAACATAAAAGATTAAGAAAGCCTCATGGAACATACACATGCTACAATATCGAAAAAACATTACTCTTATCATTGGACATATTTTCTCATTTTGAATACACTCCTTTATCATTGACTAATATGTAAACCTAATTATAGAGGTGAACTTGAAATCCTTTACACATAAGTCCCCCCCCAAAAAAAAAGAATTCTTAATATTTGTTTACGAAAGATACCGTGGAACATGTTCCTTAAAGATTGATTAAATACGTTGTTCTTTACTAATTTCAATAGCATCCAGGCGTAGCCATTGGAAAGTCTCTATTAGTATATTTTGATCCTTCACCAAAATTCACATCTTTAAAAAATGAATAAAATAAATTAAATCATGAAGATGACATACATGGTGTTACCTGATTTTGTTATATCTCCTGCTGCAAGACAAAACAGTGAACAAGACTCTGCAGAGAAACTACAGTATTTTTTGTTACAGATAACACCCAACAGTCTAATTGATAGTGAGTACTGTAAAGTTTGTACTGATGAATGTTGTATACAACTAACATTATATCATTTGAGTTTTTCAAAATATATTGCTCACAAAAATGTAGCTGAGTAAAAATATATCTCCAACGTTCTGTGAAATATTCTGCACTTTATAACCATGAAGTCAATTATAATAGCTACATTTCTACAGGAAGAAATCAATAATAGAGGATAATAAGTGTTCGACCTTTACATGTGAATGAATTATTAATTTAGCGATATATATATGGTTTCGTGCCTACATCAGATAAACTGTAAATGGGGCTTATTGAGGAAATAATGCATATGTTATCAGAATATTACAATAAATAGAAATACTAACCACAAAAGAATTTTTATTTCTCTTTGGAAATTGGACAAAATACTTATATACAAGTGATAATATTATTATCTGTCAGAATTTCAGCTTCATGCCATTAGTATGTCAAAGTCTTTGTTCATTTAAAATTTACTCATATTTATTCTTTTCTATGCTGATTTCAATCTAGTATACTACCTAAAAAAAAACAATATACCATTTTCAGAAGTTAGTTTATTATGCAATGAAACAGTACGTACACCCACGTGTTTTACTACAATAACAAATTGTAGAATTTTCAATTTCCAAATTTTATATATATTCCTCCCAAATTTTAGGAGATGGGACAAGGTTCTTATACCGAAATCAGGACACACGGTCGTAGATAACTTTAGGTTTTTACCTCACTATTAGAGACCTATAGAAAAGTTTCCCTCAGAGCTAGAGACTTAGGAGGAAAGTGTCTTCAAGTGGTCCCAATATTACTGCTATTGTGCCCAGTTAAATTCTGTGGCAAAAAAATATCCCTTGCAAAGAAAATTGAAGAGCGTTTCAGGAATAATGATACAGTATGTGCAGACAGCTTGCCAATTAGAGTGTTCGGGCACCCATTCAACTTTTGATAGTCCAGAAATTCAGTTCGGTACCTACAACTATTAACACAGCCACTCATGTGCGGAATTCAAAAAGTGTGTCAAAGAAAACTATATACACCGTTCGCACTCTCGCTCTGTAGAACGAAAAGCGAAATGGAGGAAATTGTATGGAAATTATCTGGTGTGCTCCTAATACAAGGACAATTTTCACTGCATAAATCATATATTTATCTTACTATAGTAATCTACCTCTGACGCTCTCATGCAATAACAGCGGTGCCAAAGACCTTACGCTAATTTCTTGTAACTAGAGGTAAAGTGTTAAATATTGCTATGTGATTGAGTAACGCGGAAATGTTGCTAGACAAGGAAGATACACGAGTGAAATTAAATTTACGACGATATGAGGAATCCATTCTGACATCTACATTGCGGGTATTCATCCCACAGTTCTTCCATTTAAACGCCACTAGTTAAAAATGCTTCCAACCTGTGTCATCACGGATTTTAAGAGAAAATGAAAAGAGAACTAGATGCTAGTTGTATTTTATTTGAAATTACTTTTTATAAATGCACCAATTAAAATTTGATAAGTTTGGTACGACTTCTGCATGCTAAAATGGCGTATACACGATTGGATTTCGTGTGTCTTTGCTATTTTATAAATTCCCTACAGGTAGGAGTGGGTTAAAATGATTAGCTCGTGCGTTGTCAAAATTTTGTTCAATGGAAACTTTGATGTCATAATACGCGACGCAGATTACTAGAATTACCAAGGAACATCATTCGTAATTGCAAAGGTGTTTCGTACACGGATCATCAAAATGACTTGCTTTTCTTTCCGTGGGATATTCTAAAAATAATGACTTTAGCATAAAAAATGGTCTAATGGTCAGTTAGCTAATATAAAATCTTGTTATCCCCTTTGGTGCTAGCGAATTATTATATTGAGAACTTCCTGGAAATGCAGTTTCATACTTTGATAACGTAAAGGAGGATCTGAAACGTACTTGAAATTAGAAATCAACATTGAATTTGGTTAGTCATCATTTCTGGTATCATGCCTAACTATTAGTGCTTTTACTAGTATGTGTTGAAAGATACTGATAATATTATCAGAATTAAAACTGATATATAATAACGGGATTTAATAAAAAATATATCTATATGAAAATAGTGCTTCCATATATCCCAATCTGTTTATCAATGTCTTGGCCTGGAACCTATTTTGTAGGCTGGGACTATATTTCCAGTAGTATAAAAAAATTGAACCTACAAATTGAATTTCGAAGTGGAAGTCCAGATATCTTATGTAATTAATTGTAAATCTGTATATACAGTCTCCAGGCATAGTTAGAATTACACCTGTAAAAAGAAAACTGCTCTCCGAAAACACACACAGATTTAAAACTAGTATTCTAATTTGTCTTTGTTTTGAATATTGTTCATTTACATGAGTAATTACCGTCAACAATTCTCTTTATAGATATATTGTACTAAAGGCAATTCTGGGAAAGTGGACAAGTGCAGGATACTTCAGCTTTGAAATAGATTGATTTGTAATGGCAACCCTTACTGATCTTACAAACTGAAACGCCGAGTTTAGTTGTAATATTAATTCACTACTGACCAGAAAGTTGAGAAAACATAAAATAGTGTAGAAATGATTATAGATAATAATATAAATTGAACTAGCAGTATTCAATGCTAGGAAAACACATTTAATTACATCAGTTCCTAAATGACAATAAAAACAATTTTAGCAAATTGATGTGTGTATATAATATATATATATATATACACACACACATATATATATATATATATATATATATATATATATATATATATAGATAGATAGATAGATAGATAGATAGATAGATAGATAGATAGATAGATATCGGGCGGTTAATTTATCTTGATCATCCACTGTAACGAAGAAATCAAAAGAGGGAAAAGTGAAATTTTGCACGAACTAACTAGAAGTAGTGGGGACATCATTGTATCTTTAAACAGAAAACCCAATTAACAGTTTTGCCAACCCATTTTATGGTTATATTTTTTTCCAATAGCACTACCACAGGTAATGACATATTTCAAATTAGCATGTTAAACGTATACATAAAATTACACTTTTATTAATCAGTGTTGCAAACCAAGAATATTATAGTATCGCAAATATCCAAACTTTGGATTCCTCTAACGCACATACACCACAACGGGGATGCAGAGGATAATGCACATAGAAGGAACTTTAATGCTGGATACCATGGTCATGGTATGGCTTGTTTCAAATGAATAGAAAAGAAGTTAGAAGAAAGAATTTCTTTGAAAAACTTGAAGACTTCGAAAAAACGTTGAGAAAAGCATCATATCTAGTAACATGTGTGGTTTGTAATAGATGTGTAAATTAGTTTCTCCGTTTACAGCACGTCGATATCTCAAACCGTTCCGGAGATATAATAAACATTGCTGAAGATTATAACACTGCTCAAATCCTGTAATTGCCAGAAATTACTGTAAAGCCGAGAAGGATAAAATAGTTACAAATATGTATTCAATAGATTCTAATTAAAACTTCAGTTCGAAGACAACTTTTTTATCTTAATAAAATTAATTATGCAAATTAAAGAGTTGAAATAAAATACTGGAAATCACCTAAAAGTGTTGAACAGAACTTTTCTTCCTGAATACTAAGACAATCAACATAAAGAAATACATTTTTCTATAAAAAATGAAAAGTAATTTATCGAATTGCCTTTTACTTTTTTCGATTTTATAGTGCAGAGTTTTACAAATACAATAGTATTTTATATTGCTAGAATATTAACGTGTATAGTTTAAGGTTTTGGAGATTATAGTTAACTAATTGCCAAATTCCAGGAAGCTGGTAATAATGTAATAGATTATCATTAAGCGAATCGCTATTTTCATAAGTAACTTAGAAAGAAAGAAGGGAAAGTAAATGAAATAGTGAAATAATTTTAAAGCATGATTAATTCTGTTTTAGCTTTTAAGTATAACGCACAACGTAAAATATATATTATGATGTTTAGCTGGCTATTGCTCTTTCACTTGTAAACGTTGCAGTGCACGTAAGACACAAAACTTGTCAAATGACTGTACACGCAGTTATGAACTTAAATATTGAGTTCATTATTATATGCCTTATGCATACCACCATAACTTTCCTCTTATAAATTTGATTTTCAGAGCACAAGAGATTCTCGTCCAATTATATTGTTTTGGAAACGAAACATTTAATTTGTAAATTCCTTTTAAATACACGGAAATGTGAACAGGTTCTTTTCCACGATAGGCTCTTTATTTACAGTATCTACACATAAATCTTTTAAATAATGAACGGAGCATTAGGTAGGGGTGTTAGATACACAAAATTGTGCAAGATGACGAAAAGAAAAACCTGAAACCTTTGTGCATAAGAATAAGAAGACATTACGATTTTCGTAACACATTACTTTTCCGTGCAATAGTGTATTGAAAATATGAGAATCCACTCAAGTCAAATGATCGTTGGTTATTAGCGAAAACTCTAGTTCGATATCTCCAAAACTCTGTAATAATGCGTCTCTTACATCCTGAAATTCCAGGATTTTCAACATTTCCACAAAAAAATATATATAAACGTAATTGTAACCTAAAGACATTTGTTTTCTCTATTTCAAAATTAGAAACATTTCTTTCTATCAATGAACATAACAATGTGAAAAAGATTCCGTTATAACTGAAAATGTAAAAGTAAGTTTTTACTTTATCCTAAATATATGTAGCACAAATATTTTGTTAGATTCAATTATTGTTGACCACTTCAATTGGACGTAACATAAAGATGTGTTGACGATTTGACTTACTAATAGTGAGTCATGTTCCTTGATTGACTTGAGTCTATAATGTATTTGTATTAGATGTTTAATAATTGACATGTTGAACGGCAAAGTGCCGTGAGTAAGTTTTGAGACATTCTGAGATATTGAAATTTTAGTAGAATCGATAAAGAAAAGTCGGATAATATCGGTTCTCTGTGCTGCCATCTTTTGGCCTGTTTTCTTTGTCTTTTAACCTGAGATACGCAACTTTAAAAACCAACAGGTTATAGTTTCAAGGTCACGGAAATGACTTAATCTTTTTAAAAATGAGTTACCCTCTTTAACATCTTCCTCGATTGTCTTACACTATTCCATCCAATACCTTTTACACTGTTCATTATACTAATAGATTATTTGCACTTATGTGAAATAAATATCTGTGATTTTATTCGAGGCAATTATATAATCTCACCAAGGGTTAAGCGTTAAAAAAAGGAGTGCATTACTCATTTGATCAATAAAGTTTGTACCGTGTTGCTTTATGTCACGCTTACGGTAGAATTTGTTAGAACTAATCGTTATCATTCTTATAATATTGCATGGCGTTTCTAAGAGCTATTGTTTTTGCTGTCTTTCTGCTGCTGCTGCAGTTAACTAAATTGCGTGCTAATAGTAAACTATTTAGCTTACAGCGTGACCTATTATTATTATTACTATAATAATAATAATAATAATAATTATTATTATTATTATTATTATTATTATTCTTTTGTTACAAGGATTTTTTGCATCTTCTGTATCTACAAAGTTAAAACAGATAAAGAAGAACGCGTTTTTCTTTTCTATTGTGTATCTGCACAACCACTATTTCGTGTTTAAAGCCTTCATACATTTCACGCAGCACACGCACTCTGAAAAATTATTTTTAGTAAATTGATTTCATAAGGTGATATAATGTTGTAAACACTCACTCTTGAAATGAATTTAGCCCAGCTCAAACTCAGAATGTGAGTTACTTCAGGCTTTAGATGCAAGTTCAATTAGTCTTTAATTTTATTTATTTATTTATTTTTAGAACTGACACTCAACCCTATGCTCAACATAAAGGAAACACGTTTTAATCATTTAACAACTAAAATGTTTAAAATGATGCAGATTGAGAACGGTACGGATTACAATTGGAAATACATTACAAAGTTAGAATAATATCTAAGAAATTCGTTTATACAACTTACAAAATTATAATTACAAAATAAGGTACACTAATATGGACCTCTATATGTGTCTCCCTAACAGAAGATTCTACACACCTTATGAGCCCTAACTGCTCATAAGTACTCGTCTGAAGTACTGTAATTCTGTGTGAATTTGATGTCTTTACATTATGCTACTCGGTTGCCTTTGCTCACTGAACTTTTGGACCTCCATGTTGTAACGCCAATATCCAACTCTCTCCGCAAAAGAATCCGAAGCATTCTAACCAAACCAAAATTAACAAAATCGAATGATTCCTCCGGACTTGTTCGAGGAAACCTAATGGCAGACGGAGCATTGAGGGAAGCACAGATCTCAGCCGAGTTCTATTTCAATAGATATCTATGATCCAATATTCGGATATGCAAAAATATTGAAAAAGAAATACAAAGAAAAAAAAATTCAGATTTTTATATAACAATTTTATTACAACAAAATCTGTACTGGTGAATATGCAGTCAATCGTTAATTGACTGTATATTCACCGTTAAAACAAGGAAGACAAAATTCAATATACTAGAATTCGGTTCAGTAGAAATTTGACATAGGAATCCGGGCTCTAAACTTTCATTCAAAAATTTCAAATCTTTAAGCTAATTAATTTAGATTCTCTTTTTCTATTAAATGTCGATTCTAATAAACTTCTGTATTCCAATAATTGATCAATAAAGCAAAAATATATAGAGGTGATAAAGCACCTAATAATCCACCGTGTATACTCAGACCAAAAATTTCAAAAAGACAAAGACAATTGAAAAATATCTAAATCTCGCCAATTCAAGAACTTTATGAATAATCCGTATTTTAATTTTCAATTTTTATTATAACTAATTCAAATTCCAAGGAAAAACTCAAATTCTGCTCAATTAATAAATCCCAATACCACTTCGATTCTAATTACAAAAATTGCAATTAATATTAGGAAAACTTTAAACAAGGCTATCTCAGCGACCAAATAATTCAATATACATATTAACTTCGAGATCTCGGACCAATAAGATGACAAATAACACAACAATAGCATTAGTTAAAAAGGTATGCGAAGTTTTGAGCCAGGCTAAAATTTTATAATCGTCCAAAAAACTATTTCACCGACCTACTGAAATTGAGTTCTCGCTAAGTTCTACAATTTCAAAAATATGTTAATATACCAAAAATCAAACAATTATACATATTCACTAGTTGCGTTTAATTTCAACATTAAACAGTCATATAACCTGCACCCCTACCTAAGTAGAAGCAACATAAGTCAATAAACCATTTTTCTAATTTTTAGTACGAACTTTCGAGTCAACCTAATATTTGCTTAGAATTCATTTGAATATAGAATTACTCATATCAAGAATTTCCATTCAATCAATTCAAAAATCGGATTAATTTTACATAAGTAATGGAAACTATGATTCTAAACTCTTTTCTTTCAATTTCTCAAAGCCAGAACGATTGAATAAAGTAACTGGTATTCAGAGTATTAAATCGCTTTTTCTGGCAAATTTGTTACTAATACCAAAAATACAGATCTAAAAGCTAAGGATGTGAGCAAGAATACTGGATCATAAACCCCGTTTCGACCACTTTTGGAGGTTGGGGAGAAAATTACAAAGTGAAAAGAAAAAAAAGTGGCAACAGGTTGACAAGAATCACTAAAGATAAGGAGAAAGGACCAACATAAATGATCTAATCGACAACCCACTCTTCAGTAGAGCACATTTACACTTCTATACATGCAGTCTATATAGGTCACTTACCATAATTATAGAGACGTAAAAATTTCACTCCATTCCGTTTACCTGTCCAGAAATTATGAATCTGCGCCCTCTGGACTCTTCTTAGACTCGTATTTTCTACACTACTGACCGATTAAAAGAATCACGGTAATGTAACATAGTTTTGTCAAATGCCAGCCTTTTGATCGAAAAGGACTCACGACAAAGGAAAAAAATTCAAGAAAAAATTAATAATAGCAACAGCAATTAATATTGTGAAAAAAAGCACAGAAGGAATTCACAACCTTCGCTAAAATAAGCTTGTAACAAAACTCTTGGCTATAGGTGAAACAGACCATGCTGCATACCTGACTCAAATCCGACACATCAAACTGACCAAAAACGAAAAACGAGAAAGAACAAAACAAATTAGTGACCTTTCACACAAATTGAAACTTAATTGAAACAGCACTAAAATATGTTATATTTGCGTTTCAAAACCCCACTCACTTTTAACCTACGCTAGACTATCAATCCACATCGCAGTATAATGAAAGCACAGACAACAAGCAACAGGAAATACCTCAGGCCAAGACTTGTTATCCCCGTGAACGATAAGAAAAAGTCATAGCCTGGAAGCTTCCTCCGACGATCGACACTTTGATTTCCAATACAAGGTTGCGAGCTCTCAACACCTTAATTTTATTCTCTCGTTATTTCTGATCTTTTTTTTAAAAAAACGACCAAACAATTAAAAAAATTTAAAAACTTAACTATATTATTTTTTAAACAAACAACAAAAAAGCTTAAATTCTAAAAGTCCGCAATTATGAACAACTCAAAATTAAGCATAAAACTGTAAATTTCTTTACAATAACAATCAATCCATAACTTGATTCTCCATTGACTCAAACCATAACAAAAAAGGACATCTAGGATACTCATGTAACAGATCGTTACATCTGCTGCCTCCTGAAGAACGAAATTCACTAAACAGAGATTTATTACATCGATAACCTGAAAATAAACATATATAATTTTATAAATATTAAAATTCTAAGAAGTATAAATATTTAAATAGTTATTCAAAATGAATAGTTATCTTAACAATAATGTCACATATTCAATATTAAAAAATCACAATTTAATTAAATCTACAAGAATTTTATTTTTTAATACTATGTGGTTATCAAAATTTAATTCTAACAAAGAATGATTCCAGATCATCTAATAACAAATTCTTGTAGACAATTTAATTAAATTGACTAGGTAAAGTTTTAAAATTTTACTAATTATACATTTTAACTACCATTAATTTGAAAAAAAATATTCACTCTTGAAATTAAATACTTTGTAATAGCACTGTTCATCACAATGTATATAGCACCTGTTTTTCGAAATACCTAGTATTGAGCAACGGAAAACTAGTATTTGACAGCGATCGTAAGAACACTCATCTGTCGATTATTTCATTCCTGATTCGTTGATATCGAGTGTGACACGTCGGATTGTGACTTAGAGACTACATACTGGAGCTAACATCCAGAAGGCAGAATGACACGTTAATGGCAAATTATTAATGAAGATCTTAATAGACAATAACCAAAATTTAGAATAGAATTGATATTATATTATCACCAAACTAATATTAATACAAGAAACAGATAAAAAAGAAAACAAATGAAAATAATCAAGGATTTCTGATGTAATTCTTGGCTATGGACAACTTCGGTATGTACCTTCTACGATGAATCTCAATTTGTATAAAATTTCCACATTTCTTATTTAATTTATGAATATTAGTAGAAAAAATAAAAAGGTAAATTATGTGAGGTTAGATGTCATAACATAATACATAACAACATCAGCAGCAGCAGTTGAAGTAGAATGGTAGATATTATTCTTAGTAACAGAAGCTAGATGATGAGTGATTATAATTTTATCATTGTTGATCCAAGTGGGCTATTAAAATCGACAGCGAACAAAAGTGAGATGGTAGAACAATAATATAGACATCGTTAGTAAATCAGTTCCTATTCTTCCTAAGTTAATAGGCATGACAATCTCCACGAAACACAAAATACAGTAAATATCTACTATTTATATATGATGCGATATGCCTTTATGGTCATATCCAAATAATTCATTCGTATTTCATATTCACTATGTAATGATAAACTTTACTTTTAATATTCATTTTAATATATTTTAAAATTCGATGAATTCGTATTTTTGTTCTATTTAGACAGTCTTAAAGAAAATCTGGAGAATAGTTACGAAAATCCTCGATATACTGCATATATATATATATTTGCTTCTATACACATGAATCACAGCAGCACATTCAATATTTTTTGACCTGATATACATTGCAAAAGATCCAGATAAAAAAAGACGTATTCAGTTATAATCAGAAAACTTACCATCATTTTAAAATACATGCTGCAATACTTATTAAAATACGGGAATTTTATCTACTATTATTGCATGTTTAGTACTGATAATTTTGACGGAATTATCCATATGAAGATTATATCATGTCTGAAGGCTTCGGTGGTGTTGAGGGAATGGGACTTTCAAGTCTTAAAAATTTAAACTATCATTGTGTTTGGCATATTTTCTACTACAAAACACGCAATTCTTACTTGGGCAAAGCTATCTGCTTCCATCCACACTAAAGAATAGAATTTCCTCAATAATGTGTTTTATTGCGATTCTTTATCTGCACAAATTTTATGAATTCCGTTAACGTTTATTAATTGCAGAATATAAAACGTTTTTATTTCAATAACAGAAAACGTATTTCCTTTTTTATTTCCGAGAAAAAGTTTCATAAAAAGTGTTCATGTTCTATTTATAATGATGTTTTCAAATGAACTTAAGTACAGATATAATAATCTGGGTACTACTGTTAAAATTAATTAAACTTAATATAGATTTCTCAACTGTTTTACAACAAATTTCATAACAGTAAAATGAACTGCGTATTTCACATAGGAATTAACTGTTGTAACGCACGTAGTGGAGCACTACAGCTTTTATTTAATGGATTAACAAAATAATAATAAATATTTACAAAAAAAATTATTTCAAGTCAGAGAAAATAATAATTCCCTGGCAATTTTTTATCGTAGATTACAAATGTAAACTCCCAACAACTCAAAATATTTTAATTGTTGGCCATCAATTAAGAAAATATTACTATAATAATTAAAGGTCAGAATGAATGTCTTAAATTTTTACAATAAATTACAAACATTAAATTTATAATACATTGATTTTTTTTCCTTCCAGAACCAGACTTTTCCAAAATCAATTGTGACGAGGCTTTCTATGAATTTTAGTTTCTGACACGTGACTTCTGCGGTATGATCCCAAGTTATCATTTTCATCTAAAATCAAAACAGTATTGGGTGTTAAAAATTTTTAAATAACATATGGTCCATGCCATTTATCACTCACTGACTTGGCTAACTTATCCTTTAAAGAAAATTTTATGTGAGACTTTAACAAGACCTTATCACCAGTCCTAAGATGAACATCCCTTCGACGTTTCCCGTTAACTTTCGTCTACGATTCCAACTTCTTTCCATATTTGACGATGCAGATTGCCAAATATTATTCATGTTTCTCCAACGAGATTTGACTCTACAATGTCCCATCGGATTTCAAGTGGGGTGTAATTTGGACGTCTGAAAAAGGCTTCGATATATGCCATCTTGATTCCAAAATGCTCAAATAGATTTAAGGTACATTGAAGATCTGGAATGAGAGTAGACCAAAGATGCTGTTTATCTTAAAAATACGTTCTCAACGATGATTTTAAGGTCTTTATTAAACGTCCAGAAATATTCCCATTTGGATGGTATGGGCTCAATCTAATATGTTTAATACCTAATCTGAAAAGGAATTTCGTAAAATTTTTCGAAACAAAGATAGACACTTTATCAGTTGAAACAGCTTCTGGAAAGCCAAATCTACTAAATATTATTAGATATACTTGCAGAAATAAGAGTTCTTAATTTTTGGAGAACAACAACCCTGCTGACATAGTCCACACCAATTAAGATGAGGGGGCGCGGTGGCTCAGTGGTGGAGCGTTCACCTCTGGTGCTTGGGGTCCCGGGTTCGATCCCAGTCCCCGCCAAGTGAACTTTGCGGTGGACAAGCACCGTGCTCGTGGGTTTTCTCGGGGTTCTCCTGTTTCCTCCCACTTTCTTCATTCCACCATTTTCACTCATCTCTCATCATCACCGTCTCCTTTAGCGTAACCGGCATAAGCGTGGGACGTAAAACTTAAATATTTCATTTCATTTTCATTTTCAATTAAGATGAATCTATATCCGCTTGAATTTGGCAGAATTTGAATTCCAACGAATATTCAGTGGGCTCGAATGCGTTTATTGTATTCCGACACTAGCTGACCGATCTTATTCTGATTTTATTCTTCTGACAGTTGACGTCAATGGCAACATCGAACATAATTCTAGACATTATCTGTTATATTGTCCCAAGTGAATCTTTTCATCAGCTTCTTGAATGATGAAGTTTTATGAATTCCAGAATGACCACCGACTAATTTATCATCGTGGTGATACACCATCATCGCACGACGTAAATCTTTCGCTATTACTACCTTATATGGATTTGTAGCTGAATTATTTTCTCATCAGAACACGATTGTTCAAAACATATCCGGGACAGAATTCCCCTTTTTCTCATTTGTCAATAATAAGAATTATCTTGGAATATTATCTTGGGAACAAGTTTTTGCATCGTATTCAGGAAACAAACAAAGGGTTCTCTGCTAAATTGCGGTCCAGAAAATTAAAGTACTCCAGGCATTATTTGATACATGTTATTATTAATCTCCGAACAACTTGGAAGCATTTCACATGAGTTCTACGGGAAGAAAAAAGGACATCATTTGGAGCAAATTTACTAATGTAACGCAAACTCCATCAGATAGGAAAAGGACCAAACGAGCTCGTTGCAAAAGAAAAAGAAGAAAGAAATGATTAGTTCAAAGAATAAACAAATATTATGTAACATGCAATGCTGTTAGAAAACTGGAAATCCAAACAGATAGTGGCAGTGTTGATACGAAAATTGCATCTGATGATTCTAACGTCAGTGATGTGGTTGAGAGGCAACTGGAAACGTCTGGTAAGAATTACTTTTATATCATCATATTTTTCTATATATTATGAACATTTTACTTTGCTCCTCTTCCTTACCTCCATTCTAAACTTTCTAAAAACCTTTACACTCTGGCATAGCTCGTATTGAAAGGATCAGGCAAGAAAGCGCAAGGTACGGCAGACACTCGCATAACTATGTGTGATTTTTATTATTGTTACATCATTGCTGAACGTCAGTGAGGCTCCTGGAATGACTTTATCTAGATTTGTCCGACGTACCATTTCAAAATTACTGGTTCGGATCACACTTTAAAGAATAAGTCCTGTTTCATATAGCTTTGGCAATGATGCAAAACTGTAATAAATCAAAGCAAAGAAACTTATTTTATGCATTTCGAAAAAACTTGGGTTGTGATAAATTGGGCTGGAAATTAGTTTATATACATAGAGTGAATATAAATGCATGGCCAAAAGTGACGAGTTGATTGCGGACATCGAAATAGCTGAAAATGTTCCTATAAACATGGGTCCGATGCCGCTTCGTTTCTGAGATACAGGGTGTTCAAATGTCGATTCACTCCTCTGACTCACTATGGGAAAGTAAATGGAAATGTTCAGTATCACAGGAATAATACAACCAACTGGAATTATGGCTGTGCAAATACACTTACACTACATAGAAAATGAAATTAACTAACATTTGAGGTTAATGGGTTGTCAATGTTGCCAACCTGGTACAAAGTGTTATGTTTTCAAATAGTACTAGAGGTCCACATGTTAGCATATGATTGCTGACATCAAAACGTTCCTAAACATGGGGCACTCTCTTTCGAAGTTTATGTGTGGTATAAGCGAACACTGTTGCCTCCTTCGAATAAAATCCTCAATTACTTATCGCTGGAAACATCCCCGAGACAGCTTGCTTGACTCTCGCAAGCTTCCTGTCGCTTTTATTTGATTTTATTTTGCTTTCGGTTACACAAAAAGCTTACTTTTCTTTATCGCAAGCTGCAGTGCAGACAACCCAAGCTTCGCTTGCGAGACGTTTTTCTTTCAATTGAAGTAAAAGCCAGAGAGCGTTCGATTTTCAGTTGTTCTCTAAAACCAAGTGACGCTGACCTCTTAACTTTGGCCGCCAACGTAGTGTTCCCGGTGTTAGCGTCTGTTTTAGCATTCACCTTGAATAAAGGACAACATTTAATATTTTTAAAGTTGTGCTGTCTAGGACTCTAGTCCCAGGTATCTATACTGTCGCTCTTTATTTCCTCATATTTCGGTAACCTTGTGGCATAACGAATCGTGGCATTTACTTATAAAGCATAAATGGACGGACTCAGGGTAAGAGGTAACAAGTCATTTTTATTCATTTTTCAGGAGAGCAAAAAATATTTGGATTATAGTAAAAACACCTAAAGAAATAATTTTAAAATCTGAAATTTTTATAATATATTTCGTTGTAAATACTTTCAAGTTACTGGAAGTTTACTCTTACTAACATTATTAACGATATTATGTAATATTAAGTGACTTATTCCCTTCAGTTCAATTACATATTGATATAGTAAAAAGGAACAAGTCATCATCATATTCACTTAAAATTACATTATTCTAAAAGAACACTACAGAGCTGTCGCGTTAGACTACATAAACGTTTACATTGATACATAATTTGTTACTAAATGTACAAAGTACCCAGAATATTGTTAGAACGTATTCAGCAATATCATATTGTTCCCATAGATTGAAATATATTTAAAAATATTAAAAAGGAACTGGAGCACACATAGTTGACAATAGTATTCAACATTTTTTATCGTTTCTTGTAAGGCTTCATCTCATTGCATCAGTACCATCGGTTTCTAAACGTTAAAAAGACAAAAACGAATGCTGGGACGAGTTAGCACTAACACTTGGAAATATCGGATACTCGTCGAGGTTTTCAAATAGTATTCCTCACTCGCCCCAACTGCGTGTGTTCCATTCCTTTTTGTCTTTGTAATATTTAACAACCTATGGTGATGATGTGATGAGATGAAGTCTTACGACACACGATAAAAAAGTTTCTCAACTATTATTTCATTGGAGTATAATTTCTAATCTTATATAATTTTTGCAATATAAAAATTATGATAAAAATAGTGAAGTTATTAATAAGTTTACTATTAATTTAATGAATATTATACTCTAAATTTGCAGTCCTTACAAAGTACTAAAATATTAGTCAAGATTACGCATATAAATGTTTATATTGTTTAGTGTGCCTGCGTGCACAGCGACCAATAGTACATTTTCAAAGAAACTCCTTCCGTTTATATTAAAATTAGAAAAAATATGATGACAATGTAAGGAGCTAAGTACAAACGTTCTCCCATCAACTGCATTTTATTCATCACCTTCAGAATCAAGCAGTGGATCTTGCACATTTGTTGCAGTAGCTAAACCTGTATAGAAGTTATGAAATATTGGTTGAATATAAGGCAAAAAAGATAACAAATCTCTCATTTTCTCTGCTGAGATTGGCAATAATGCACTGTAGCACACTCGAGGTTCCAAAGTGAGATTCTTTATGCGTCGTCGAAAAAGGTCCATAACACAGAATCTGTCATCATTGAGTGATATTTTATAATATAGCTTTAGTTATTCGTTACGAAAATAACAGATTGCCGTACAAATTTTGCTCTCTCGTCGTTTGCTTTTTCATCTGCAGCTCAATTTTCCCCAGTGTGGAGAAATCAAGAAAATCATCTTGAGTTATTTCAATTACTTCAAAAGGATTTTTTCTTGTAAGCAACTCTTACTAATTGTGCCTAGGCATGAAGATGAGAGATGAGCATTGGTATTTTTTTAAAAAGTTTTTCGATCTTCCCATGGTAAGAGTCACAATCCATCCTGTTGCGTTCTGGTACGAGAAACTTGAGATCCAAATGTTTATGTGAGTTCTTTTGTTCGTAAGTGATACACACATTGCCACAAATGGAGTGGTTTTATTTTGTCCATAGCAAGAGTAACTGTAAAGCACTACGTGGTCAATGTCCTTTGGTAGAGCTGAAATAGCCTTTGATACACAAGAAGAAATTTTATTTGCCGCTCTTTTTCGTACGGTTTCATACCACACATAGCATGAGATTTTCTCTTTCTTTAGATTACAGACACTTTGAGTTGTATTTTGTAGAACGCAGTTGATGTTTGTATGTAGGGTATGGGAAGACACTGTTAAACATCGAAAAAAAAGCACTGTCTCTTCTTTTCCTACCATTTTATCCGTAATTTTAGTCTCATAAGCTAATTCTGCCTCTGTATGATATTTTCCTGCTCTTTAATATTTCTTCCTCATCTTCACTCAAAGCATATGTAAGCTTAATTTTAAATGTATCACAAGAGTGGCATGTGTCCCTTTTGAGGCTTTTAATGGCAATATTCATATTATGGAAGATATTCACAAAAAATGAATAACTAACAGGAATTTCCCTGTGTCTGTTCCCTGTGTTTCTTACACACCTCAGCTAAAGTAATATACGGTGGTAAGTACTTTTTCCTAGTTTCTTTTCGACAAAAGGCTTTCAAGTACTGGCAAAGAGTCTAGAAAATCACGATTTTTTCTTAATCTATATGAGTTTGTTTTGATTGGAGGAGAAAGTTTACCTCGCTTGTCAGGAGTCACTGTATATCCTGGAGATTTTTGCTTTTGTTGGCAAATAAGGCACATAAATTTGCGTCTCTCATCAAACACTTTCAGGAAACATGAATTGCACATTTTACATTCTTTCCATTTACGGAGACATGGTATTGATAAGTAACTATTCTGTTTTAAACTGTTATCGCGATGGCTCAGCGGTAGAGCGTTCACCTCTGGTGCATAAGGTCCCGGGTTCAAAGCCTCTCCCGCCAAGTGAGCTTTGTGGTAGACAAATCTGTGTGCGTGTGTTTCCTCGGGGTTCCCCCGTTTCCTCTCACTTTATTTATTCCACCATTTCATTCACTTCTCATCTTCACCTTCTCCTTTAGCGTAGCCGGCATAACCGTGGAACGTGGAACTCAAAGATTTCATTTAATTTTTGCTTTTTGCCCTGCTTTTTTGTGTATGCCTCTTCTCTTTCTTGAAACTTTCAGGCACGGGCGGATCCAGGAAGGACTTCTGGGTGGGAAGGCGTTGGATTGTAATACTGAAACTTAGAGCTACTTTTAAGAGCACCAAACTCTGGGATGGGTTTAAGAAAGTTTCCTCTTCTGAGGGGGAAAATCGCCCCAATCGCCCCCCGGACCCGCCCCTGCTTTCGGAGAACTAAAATCTATTAAGGATGACAAAAATGATCTAGGGTCACCTATTTTATAATATATATCAAACAACTTCCTTTGCGTCCCTTTACTAATTTTCTGTTTACATTTCATACGGCATTTGCCTAACATAATAAAAGATCTTTTTGTGACATATTCCACTTTCAGTTACGTAACAATGTCCTGTATTTCTGGACAGCTTCCTATTCTTTCTTATTTCTCTATCCTTCCTTTAATATATTTTCTTGTACTGGCACGCTTAAACTCATTTTCTTCTTGCAGTGTTCTTACTTCCTCAACCTTTGGCTCGTAAACAGATCATTATCACTTTCGTCACTACTCAAGACATAATACACACTTCCTTCCTCTTCAGTTTCTTTCACAGTTTCATGCTGCACTTACGAAAAAAATATTATTTTCCAGGTAAGATTGACAGTTCTAATTCCACATTGGATGTACTACGCTGATGCGTATCTTCACCTTTGGTAGGTTTAGTTAACTTAATTTTTTTAGCCATAAAATTCAATTTTCTTCGAACAGTTGGTTTTATTGTAGAAACCGGTATTTCAGTTTTACTTTCTTCATCATGTTTTGTTTTAACCATTTCTAAAACTTTCCTCCCTCTTGAATACATTGTTGCTGCAGTAGATTTTAGTCCTGCCCGCATTCTACCACAATCAAACTGAATTGGGAAACATGAAGAAATAAGTCACTATCTAATCACAACCTGCAGTCAGTATTTTCTCAAAAAAAAAAAAAAAAAAAAACTCTTCGGGGTAAAAGGTAATAAGTCATATTCTTCCCTTTTACCCAGTGTGGATTCTATTGTAGTTTAATTATTTCCTTGTACGTGTTTTGGTCACATTTTTCATAATGCTATTCATACAAAGAAGCACCATTTAATATACTACAACTCTGTGTTGAAAACCGAAAATTGAAAAAAAAAAGTGCCTTGTTACCTTTTATACCTTTTACCCTGATTCCGGCCAAATGTGAGCATAGATTGCAGGAGATTTGAGCCTACTTATTTCGCGAAAGAATACAAAATTGTTGCAGATATTTTAATATGAACTTACAGTTTAACTTACAGTATAAATTTTATCTGAATAGGCCTACTGTGTTTAAATACTTTTCTATGTTTTTATATAAAAAGGTAAAAATTTCAAGTTCTCGTGGCTATAACAAGCCTTTATATATTGGTAAAAAGAAACAACGCCACTTTGGTACACGATACTTACCAGCTTGACTTACCATACGTCATTAGCTGTCTTTTTCTGCCTAGCCTAGTTGAGAAGTGTTGACGTGCCTTCCATGGCATTGTGTAGCATACACTCTCACTGGAATTGACAGTATTTTTCAGTACTGGAGGGTGAAACCAGTTATCATCTGCGTTTGCGGGACCTATCCAGGAAAACGTGATCATAGTATACATTTCATATAGAGATTGGAGCTACCTGAGTGCCTAGCTAAACAGGGTGCTCTTTACCTACATTACCTTAAATATTATTACATTTCAATAGCACACTAACGGTTCGAGGGGCCATACATCGTTTACTTCCTATAGTTAAGCGCCCAGTACAGCTACCTCCGGGCAATAAGGTGAGGGATCCCGTCATCAGCGCCTAAGTAGACAACTTTCGAAAAGCAGCACCGGATCCATTGAAAAGAGCTCTCGCTCCAGATCACCGTACCTTGTTGCTCCGTCTACCAGAATTGAGAAACCTATGCAATGTTCATCTAATGCAACTTCCGATAACAATCAAACTAACTGTCAATCTGCGCAACGCGCACCTGTTTATTCAATTTTGTTAACCGATTTCGATCCGAAATACAACAATCCACAGCTCATTTTCAACCAAGTTGTTAAGTACCTACCCTGGGTTAGCATCAAACAGATAGTCTTTACCAAGAATGGTGCCATTATACGTTCAGAGGATCAAAACTTTAGAACCACACTACGCAACAAAGCTAGCTATGAAATCTTTGAAAAAAGTGCGAAAATGAAGCAGCTTCACTAGTAAAGTTAAGCAAACACATCCGCCGTCCAAGAATCCAATGTTATCTGTTGTCATCCGTGATGTTCTACCTGAGATCACTGATGCAGAAGTGCTCGAAGAGCTTACAGCTGGAGGCATCCCTATCGATAAATGAATTAGCATCAGAAATCAGACGGGACCTACGTATATGGTTCGTGTGTTAACTTCCAACAAATCATCCATTGATACCCTTCTTCAGGAGGGAGCGTACATCTTTAAGCAAAGGCACAAAGTCGAAGCCTCGTTTACCAATTCGCCCCAATCTATTCGATGCGAACGATGCCAGACTTATAACTCGCATGTAACGTTAAAATGTCCAAACATTCCTAAGTGGATACTCTACCGAACAGCACGAGACTAAAGACTGTCCGAATCACCAAAAACCTGCTCAATACTCTGTAAGTTCCGGGTCACACCCTGCATATAGCTACAATGTAAAGCTAAGCCAGTTCCACAAGCAGATCATTCTGAACTCACAGTTCCACTGCGTACCACTCATCCAGCAGTTCACGCTAACCAATCAATCATCTCCGGTCTTACAGTTGAAAACTTCCTATGATATTTCACGCTCGTTCTCCATAATATTTTTCCTTTCCAATTACAGTTCATCCTCGAACTTGTTATTGCTGCCACCACGAGCATTTTCAATATACATATGTATGCCACATATTCTGGGAACTATGTGCATTTTTCATATCTCCAAAAGAAAGTGCTGTCTAAGCAAATAGCTTGAATCATCATCATGAGTTTGGCTTTCTTGTTTATGAACATTCGATCATTGCCATAACATAAAACTATTTACTTGTTTCTAGACGAATGTATTGAAATTTTCGCTTTGAATGAAACGGCTTTATATCCAGCAATGCCATCGAGGTTCCCACGGTATCAACTCCTGTGCTACGATTTTCAACAAGACAATGTTCGAGCGCAAGGTGAAGTTGTAATTGGCATCAATAATAAATTATCTTACCGACAGCATCAGATTCAGCTTCCCTAGCGATTTCCTGAACATCTTATAGCCACTATTTCTCTACCTAACATAGCAAATACGATAGCAACAATCTACGTAGGTCCTATCGAGTATTTCACACATTTGATTCAATCATACAGGCATCTTCTGATGATGGCTGACATCAATATCCATACTCGCTCCTAGAGGGAAAAGACTCAATTTGCAGACCATACAACACTTCACTTACATTGCCACATATATCCCCTACCGCAACACACCAGACCAAGTAGGCAAACTACACCGGATGTCCTTTCTACCACTTCACTCATAGACAGGTGTCATATCAAAGTCTTGGATTGAATAGGTAGCGATCATTTACCGGTGAAAATCCAGGTCAACGATGTACGTAAAAATATTTCTCATACAGCAGAACACACCATATATTTACATAACAAAACGAATTATCAGAAATATCGCTGAGATATTGACGCTGCTTTAGAAAATGTACGACTGCCGGATACCGAGAAAACTATTAACGCAACCATAACTACACTCATGAAGGTCATCACCACCAGCACACGTAACAACATCCCTACTTATCACTGTAAAACGTATCAGCCAATTTTGCCTCCGCAATATTTGCATTTAGTCCGAAAATCTCGTCATTATTATAGATAATATAAGCGTACTTGTAATCCTGAATACCTAACGTAGGCACGTAGATGGCAATGTATTGTGCACAACTATATTGTTGCCCATAAACGGTTGGCGTGGCACAACGCATGCAACCAACTGAAGGATGAAACTCATACCACGCTATTGGATACAGTTCCATCAGTTGACAGATCAGCAAAAAACAACAAGATATCCACTATCTCAAAACAACGATCCTTTACATTCAGATCATGATAAAGCCAACGCTTTTGCCTCCCACTTACAAGCTGTGTTCGCTCCGCTTGTAGAACCATATCAAGATTATTCTAGATTCTCAGAAAAAAAAGAAAATCACTCATGTATTACAAATGTCAACTACACATAGCTTAGATGAAACTCAACCGTTAACAGTATCTATTTAGACGAAATTCAAACTTGTTCGGAAAGAAAACGTAATACAGCGCCTGGTTTTGATCAAATATCTTACCGATTTATCAATGAATGTTCATTGCAGTTTTTGTCCTTCTTGTAGTTATTTATAATTTTATTCTCCGTACAGGACATTATCCAGTTGAAGGAAAGTCTCTAAAGTGTGTATGTTCCTAAAACCGAACAAACCTCCGAATTCTCTAAGTTCGTATAGGCCGATACAACTAACTGCAACACTGTGCAAAGTATTAGAAAAAAATTATAGTGCAACTTTTACATCCATATTAGCACGACCATCAATTTCTCCCCACTTTGCAAACCGGATTTCGACCATCACACAGTATTAATTATCAGCTGCTTCGCCTAATGACTACACTTGTAAACCAGTATAACAGATCGCTACCGTCTTATCTAAATTTAATAGATTTGGAAAAAAACATTTGATCGAATTTGGCACTATGGTTTATTTTATAAATTCCTTAGATTTGGACTTGCCCTTACTTACATTAGAGTAATTTTCTCATTCATACTCAATCGTATTGTATATATCTGTATCAACAGTTCCATCTCCCATCCTATCTTTCCATATGCCGGGGTACTTCAAGCGTCAACTTGTCACCTATTCTCTACATTTTATATGCATCAGACGTACCAGTCCCTGCTCCTATAACTTATTTATTCCAATATGCCGATGACACTTTCTTAACTCTCGGAATAACTACTCAACAAATTAATAGAAGCTTACAACTCACAGTTAATAACTTTCTTGCGTGGTGTACGAAATGGAAGCTCACCGTCAATGAAGAGAACACACAGACCCTAGTAATCGTGCCACCTTAAATGCCGCAGTAAAGTTCACCGTAACCATAATCTGCTTGATATCACTGTCCGAACACACAGATTAGAACCATATAAATCAGTTACATATCTAGGAATAATGTACGATAATAAATTACAATTGACTGCTCATTTCCAGAAACTTCTGTTTCAAGCAAAAAAGGCTGCAATTACATCGCAGGCTAATAGGGCAGCATAGGACACTAAACTCAAAATTGCTTATCAACACATATAAAGCTTTCATTCGCAGCATTCTTACATTTGGACATATTGCTTGGTCTCCGGCTCAATCTATGTTCTACAATAAGCTCGAAATTATGGAGCGCCATAAAGTACACTTAACATACTGCATCAAACAACCATATCCTAACCGAGAACTATACAATCGAATAGATTTTCCACCACTTGTTGAACACATCTCACTCTTACGTAAGCGATATATTGCCAAATGCCTAGAATCTCATAAAAATATTTTTCTGGACACAATCTTCATAGACTCTGAGCAGGATTCCTCTTTCAAATATTGTCATCCACCGTTGGGTATATTGATCACATTTCACGTAAACAATCTTCCTATGGATCACTTTCATCGCAGATTCTTTCAACGTCAAATCATTCATCAAGCCGTCTGTCATCTTTTTCTATAGCTGCACTGTTCTCCCTCACCAATAATCTGGGCACCCCAGTCTGCATCAGTCACGAGACGCCTCAAGACAGAAGAAAAAAAATGAAATGAAATCTTTGAGTTTAACGTCCCACGGTTGTGCCGGCTAGGCTAAAGGAGACGGTGATAATGAGAAATGAATGAAATGGTGGAATGAAGAAAGTGGGAGGAAACGGGAGAACCCCGAGAAAACCCACGCACACGGTGTTTGTCCACCACAAAGTTCACTTGGCGGGAGCAGGGTTTGAATCCGGGACGACATACACCAGAGGTGAACGCTCTACCACTGAGCCACCGCGGCCCCCCTCAAGACAGAAGAATAACATGCATTCGTTACTATTAGTCATTTCACTATGTTGTGGAGTATAAGGCACTTTCATCTCATCATGATAAAAGTAATTACAATTACAATTATGTTCACCTTATACTCTTATATATCCTTTATCAACTTTTGTATACTATCACCTTTTTCGGTTATTTCTTGTTAATAATTTCCTCATGATATATATATATCTTTCTTTTACACAGTTCAATATCATACAATGTTTATTTATTATTTATGTTTATGCACGTAGATCTATTTCAGCACCTGGAATGTACTCGTTCTATTTAGCACTAGTTATTTCCTTTATATCACATTGTCAAACAAACGTTGTTAATCTTTACACTTGTTTTCAGCATATCACTTGCCGAGAGAGAGGGCGTAACCCTCTACTGGAAGTTAAATATGCAACTAGTTGACGATTAATGCTACCTTAGAAGGAAACCCATTCCTTGTTTAAACTCAAATCTTCTTCTAAGAAAAGGAATTGTTGTCATAATAAGACCGTTGTGATTATGATTATTTTGACTCCTTTCTATAGACGCACAGCGGAATCTTGGATGTTTTTACGGTTGTGCTTTTGCTGCAATTATTGGGCACGTTGAGATGTCATGGATATTTTTAAAAATGAAATGAAATGAAATCTTAAGGTTTATGTCCCACGGTTACGCCGGTTAGGCCAAAGGAGATGGTGATGATGAGAGATGAGTGAATTGGTGGAATGAAGAAAGCGGGAAGATACGGGCAACCCCGGGAAAACTCACGAGATGGTTTTTGTCCACCACAAATTCCACACGGGGCGAGCTGGGGTCGAACCAGGGACCCCGAGCACCGGAGGTGAATGCTCTACCACTGCGCCACCGTACCCCCAGGATATGTTTGATGTGCTTAAGGATTGGGTCATGGATTTCTTGCTGTTGTATGTTTTGTGTAAATTCGCTTAAGCAAACTTGCCTTTTGCTTGTTTGGCATTTCTTTCGCTTGCATTTAGCTTAATCAGGCATGCCATTGAAGAGTATTTGCAACCTTGCGGCAAGTTTAAATTGCTGTATGGGGTAATAGTTGTAATCGATGAACCGTTGTTCACTATTGTGAGGCGTTAATTGACTTCACACTTTTCCACCTTGTCTTTCAGAAACAAAGCGAAATATTCCCCATAGTTACGAATCTTTTGATGTCAACAATCATATCATAACATATGAACATCTAGTGCAATTTGAAGACATAACACTTTGCAATAGGTTTGCAATACTGTCAACCCAATGACCTCAAACTTAGTTCAGTTTTCTTGTTTATTATAAATGCCTTTGCAAAAGCATAATTTCGCTTGATTCTATTGTCCTATAATATTGAAGATTTCCATTCCATTTCCTATAGTGAGCTATTGGACTTACTTAACATTTGAACACCCTGTATCTCGGAAACGAAGCAGCATCGGACCCATGTTTATCATATAGGAACATTTTTACTTATTTGGATGTCCGCAATCACATCGTCACTTTTGGCCATGCATTTATATTATGCCTTGTATACATACATATGTATATATAAGGAGATTTCGGAGCACAAGGGAAGCAAGTCCATTTTCAAATGGTTCACTTCTTTTATTTATTTATTTATTTGTTTATTTATTTATTTATTTATTGTAACAACACAACAGGCGTTCTGCCCATTGATGATGTTTGTTTACATATATGGTGAAATGTCATTATTTTTACAGAAGGAAGCAAACAGGAATTTTTATTATTTCATTAATTAACTCAGCTCATCATACTACAAATTATATTCCTAAAAACTTTTTCAGACGTATTGAATACGTCTATCATTTCACCCTTTTCTTCAATATTATTGTAGTAAGAGCTCATTCTCTATAAAGGGGAATTATATAGGATGTCAGTACGTGCTTTCTTACATTACATGGTACTACTATTGGTCAGCCTCGTTCTAGATGTTCAAACATGCAGAAATATATAAGAACATAGTTCTATGAAATCAAATTTATTATGTATTATTTTATATAGAAAGACTAAATCATTAACTTACCTACGTTGCTCTAATGTCAGTATATTGAAATTGTTTGTTAGTTCTGGGTATGATATGTATGCCGAGTACAGTTCAGTATTTTATACATTAGTAAACTCAAAAACTTGCACTGTACTCTTTCAATCATTTGGATACATTTTCCATTATGGAGAGTCCAAAAAACAGAAGCGCATTCCAGTTGGTGTCTGATATACAAATAATATAGTTTCAAAATTGTCATGTGGATACGGAAGTCTCTACTTACAAGACAAACAAATCCAAGACTTTTATAAGCATTGTTTGCAATAGTTTCGATGTGATTTGCGAAAGTCAGTTTTGGGTAAGGTTTACACCGTCAATAGTATAATGATAATTTATGTATTTTCCTTTCCTTTTGAAGGTTTTAACAGGCTTCAAGTGATTTGAGCATATAATTTTAAGTCATCTGCAAAGAGGAAAGTATGCGATTTCTTGATGTGCTTTGTGATGTCATTCATAGTGGTAAGAAATAACAAAGGTCCAAGGTTTGATCCTTTGGGTACTCCTGATGTAGCATTAAAATTGTTGGAGATATGTCCTTTGTAAGTTACATATTGTTTACGATCACGTAAATATGACGCCAAAAGTACTAATGCTTGCTTAGAACGATTCGTAAGAGCTAGTTTTTCAAGTAAAATGTCGTGGTTAACTAAATGGAACGCCTTTTGAAAGTCTGTATAGATTATATCCACCTGCCCTCCTTTGTTTAGTTCTGAAGCTATAAAATTTGTTATAATTGCCAAATTAGGTGAAGTGAATCTATTCTTGAGAAATCCGTGTTGGTATATAGAGATGCTAGATCTAACATGATTAAGTAAGCGATTGTGTATTATATATTCATAATTTTTTTGAAAATTGATATAGAATTGCAATTGGTCTAAAGCTTTCTATATTTTTAACATTGCTAGTTTTTGGAATAGGACATATCAAGCTTTCTTTCCATCGGTCTGGAAAAGCATTATATTTTATGGACATGTTTAAAATAATATGTATTGGATGCTTTATGATATCAGTAGTTCCCTTTATTATATAGGGCGGGATACCATCAGGGCCACATGCTGTCCTAGATTTCAACGTTTTAATGGTATTTGTTATTTCTGATTTTGTTATTTCAGTGATTTGGAAAATATCGAGTGATGTAATTTTAGGTTTGTGTGACATTATGTCACAGTGTTATAGCTCATAGGTTATAGCTCACAGGTTTAGGATTGTAGACAGACTTAAAATAATGTCCAAAATCCTCCGCCATATCCCTGTTACACTATAGACTTTCACCATTATACATAAGGGGACCATTAGTCAAATACCTTGTTTTATTTTTGATAAAATTCCAAAAGTTTGTTGGATCATCTGCTATGCAATTCTCGGAGTTAACTACAAATTCTTTGTATGCTTTCGCAATTTTTGACTTTACCTCCCTTCCTAAATTATAGAATTTATCACGGTAATATGTATTATTGTCTATTGTATTCTTCCACTTTTTGTGATAGTACGATTTTTGTTTGATTTTTCGAGTTATATCTGAGTTAAACCAGGCAGGAAAGATTTTATTACTGTGATTCTTTTTAGTTGGAATGCATTGTTTAAATACGCCATCAATTAATAGATAAAAAGTTTCTACAGCCTTATTTGCGTCATCTAAATATGAAAGGCAATTCCAATTAACTTTTGAAAGTTCTAAATACAATTTATAATAATATGCTTTCCTGAAATTAAAACTAGATGATCTATTGTTTACTTTTTTTCGGAAAAAGTTTAACTGAAAGCGAGATAATTAAGGAGGGGTGTGATTGTCTATGGGTACCAGTGAGGAATTTTCACGGTTTGCTTCAACTTCGCATGCATTTGAGAGTACTAGGTCTAGTGTACGGTTATTGGTATTTTGTATATTATTATGCATATTTAAATTATAAAGTGACATGAAATTAAAGAGACTTTTACACTTAGTTGAGGAATGAGTGAAGTCAAATATAGAATTGTTAATTTCCAGTAGGTTGAAGTCCCCAATAGAGAGAATAGAGCTACCAACTGGGAACTTGCTTTGAATGAATTGATAGAAGTTTTCGCCAGTGGTTATTTTTGACTCCGGCCCTATATACAAAGCACAAATATACACAAGTAACAATTTGTTTATAAGTTTGATTAGAACATAGTCAAATCCTGCATCATATGAACTAACAAACTGAACAATGAGGTCTGAATTTATTGCTATTATTACACATCCTCCCTTTGACGTCCCAAATAGTTTCAAGTTCCTGTCTTGACGAAATACCGTGTATCTGTCATCAACGTATTCAGAATTATAGTAGCCTTCACACAACCAACTTTCAACAGCTATAATAATATCGTAGTTAGAAGATAAAACATTACTATAACATATTTCACTTTTACATCGTAAGCTACGACAATTCTGGAAATATATTTTCAAGTTAGTTCTACCTATTTCTGTGAACGTGTCACTGCATTATCTATTATCTTACTTACAGATGGAAAGTCCTTGAGACACATTTTTCACTTGACTGCGTTTGTTACAATAGGTTTGTTGTCGGACGAAGAGGGGCAAGATAAACTCTTCTTACTGCTCCCAGTGGCGCCTTCAGAATTCGGCTGCTGGATTTCTTTAGCCCTGGGTTGTTCAGGTGACACACTACCGCCTTGGAATGTAGTCATTTTTGGTTTCTTTTCGTCTATTTCCTTCAAGTCCCTAAGGGTGAATCTCTTCCCATATATGAATAAGTACCGAAATTGCATACACGCGAAACTTCATTTCCTTCTAGCCTCATCTAGGTAAAATTGAAGTTCCTTCCGTTCGTGAGGTACCTTATTTGAATAATCTTAGTCGACGTATATTTTAGGCCCTCGAAGTTTCCTGCTATTCTTTAACACAAGTTCCTTCTTTTTATCACTAGTAAACTTTCACACAATAGGTCGGTTTCTCCCTGTCGCTTTCTTTCCCACTCTATGCGTTCGCTGTAGATCTTCGTCTCGTACTTCAATACGGAGTCTGTCTTGTATCACTGTTCTCACTTTGGTTTCAATTTCTTCCCAAGTTTCCTTTGCACTTTTTTCCCTAGCATATAGTGCTAAATTTTATCTTCTTGAATGGTTTTCAAGATAGTTGATTTTGTCTTCTAAGTATTTCGCATATTCTCGTAAATCACTCACTTCACTAGACATGTTTATTTAACTGTAATTTAACTTTGTTGAGCCTGCTTGTTAGTTCAGATACACTCGTTTTTAATTGTTTTATTTCTACGACAATTTGCTCGTTGGAAATGCGAATATTGTTAAGGATTTCCTTAATATCTGCCAATTCAGATTTCTTAGGGGGTCCTGGATTGCTTTTCACACAACCAATTATAAGCATTGTAACTAGTACCAAATCGTATATAAAATATGCATTTTGGCGTTTGGTACACTTTTCGCACTGCACATCAGGACTGTTTTTCACTAATTCAATATAAAAGACTATTCTGGCCCTCCACGCATTTATTGTATCTCTTATATTACGCTTGGTCGCACTCCGGAGCTTGCTGCACACACGTATTCACTCTAAGAAACACTTACTTGATTTGACTTGACGAAACATTTGATTTCTGCTCAGTAAACATAGTATTTTTCTAACCAAGAGTCCGAAATAAATAAAGCAATAACCACGTAAGAGAGTGTAGTGTGGGCTAGAGTTTCATACAACAACCGCTAGACAGGGGCATTTCTCCAACGGGGAAACAGGAGGGCTAAATTCCCCCTACATGAAAATAAAATTTTTAAATTTTACGTTCCACGATTATGCCGGCTAGGCTAAAGGAGACAATAATGATGAGAAATGAATGAAATGTTGGAATGAAGAAAGTGGGAGGGAACGCGAAAGCCCTTAGAAAACCCACGCACACGGTATTTTTCCACCGCAATGCTCAATGGGCGCAAGTTGGGATCGAAGACGGACCCTCTGCACCAGAGGTGACCACTCTAATAATGAGCCACCGCGGCTCCTTCCTTCTCCTGCTCATACATTTAAGATATTAACATTATTTTTTGTACGCTGTAGCGTGGGAAAGATTAACAAGTAAAGCTCCGAATGCCATAGTCAGTGTTGTATAATTACATTAAATAAATGCAGGGTGTGTGAAAAGAAATACACCGACGGAAAACGTCATATACTCGCAATCCCGAATCCGAAACGAAACAAAGAAAACTGTGTGACAAAGTGCAAAGTAGAGTTTTATATCATTGCCACTAGAGAGGTCGTCAGTTTAGAGGTCATCCTCCTCCAAACCCTGAATTCCAGATTTTCGGGGGCAGTAATTCAGATATAATAACCTTTTGCCGAAGAAAGTCCAGCGGAAAACAATTGAATAACTTACACCGAATATACCGTTAAAAATACCTTCTTAAGTTTGAGAAATAGTTTCATATATGTGACAGAGAATATCTCTTCTTAGAAAGAATAATTTGAAACTCTCGTTAATAAGAAATGAAGAAAAGTAAATGAGGTTGTATCAAGCGGAACGCTAAAATATGCTGTTACTTTCCTTATGAACAAGAATTCCCAAATCTCAATTTTTAAGAAATTATTGTCTCGGTGCACAGGTATGATACAGTTTCTCAAGTTTAACAAAATATTGTTAACAGTGTAAATACGGATTTTGATAAGTTATAATCCATTGGATCAATTATAATCCTTGACCTATAGGCCTATGTTGCTCTTTTGCCGCCTTTAGAAATTTTGTGTGGCTGTATATCAATGGCGAGACGTGTTAGCCTATATGTACTTTTAATTAAAATCTTTTATGCATACTGTCGTAAATGGCTGTCCTGTGGTAAAGTAAAATACCCTGGTACTATAAGTTGAGACTGCCCTAGCTTAGTCGGCAACACGGCTGACTTGAACGCAAGAGAAACGGGTTAAAACCCGGGTCAAAACCAAAATTCTTGTGGTTGCGGGGCCGGGTATATAATGCCCCAAATATTCCAAAGGTTACTACATTTTGACTTTCGAGTCTGGTTAAAGTTCTAGACACCAAGCATAAACAACTTTCCATTTTGATCATCCTATTTTCTTCCGTATTTATTAGGTGTAAGGACTAAAGACCACAACTTTGTTCTTTTGGACTTTGCTTATCAAATCGTTTCTAGAACTGCGGTACTGCCCTCAAAATCTGAAATGCAGGGCACGAGTGGGGATGGCTGCCCTCCTGCCGCACTGACGCACCTGTATAACACTTGTCGTATGAAAATATCGCACGCCTTTTCACGTTGTTCAAGTTATATTCATTTCAAACTCTTGACTGCAAAGGTATTACGTTTTGAAGTAGGATTCATTTGATGAGCAAGACTGAATATTATGGAAACTGAACTTAGATCCATTGGGCTCTGAACTCCCAAATATTATTTCCCTTCAATACAATTATTGACTTAGATAACAACCAATTAGAGAGGATTGCGGAATTTTTTTTAATGTTAGCACAACCTGAAGTGTGCTTCAAACATTACTTTTCATAATCCTTCAAAAATAAACATTTTATTTTTTAACCGGCAGGTATTTTACAAGAATTATGCAAGTTCAACGATATTGTCTCTCTAATATAATGTTCGTTATAGTATTCTTACTCCAGAGTTGAAATATTCCGAGTATGATTCTGTAATATGATATTTCATTTCGATAATGAATTTTTACCTCAGTTACCATAATTTATCTTAATAGTTTGTTACATTTATTTATTTATCGACACAACAGGATTACTGCCCAATCAAAATGTTTATATATATTAGACTTGAATACATAATGTTAGGCATCAAATTAAATATATAATGTTAAAGTACAACGTAAAAACTTGAATACTAAAATTAAATGATACGAACCTAATGCTTGAATATAGAATACTAAATTAAAATAATGCATTTTACTTCAACTGTTTACATACACAACATTCAATATAATTTTTAATGATTTTCACAACAATCAAATATATCTACATCCTCAAATTTTCAATGACTTTATTGTAAGTAACACAAATTATCTATGTAAGTGACATATGCAGTGCATTTTTACGTGCCTTTCTGCAGTAAAACAGACCACTATTTCCGTTGTGTGTTTTGAGGGATTTAATCTCCATCATCATTTTTGCAATTATGTCTATTATATTATTATATTATTATTTTTTAGCATTAATGTTCCTAAATAGGAATAAAAATTTTGCAACTAAAATTTCACTCGCTCCCAGGTGACCAATTGAGTAAACATTATGCACACATGTGTACCCCTATGCTTAAAAAATTGCACGTATATTGTAAATCACTATTTTTCCTATTTATTCCATTTTCCTTACGTTTATGGGTAAAACTTACTTATCAGTATGTAGAGATAATGGAAAGCTGTCCATGTAGGGAGATATTTCTAAAAGTATAATAAAATAATAAAAATGTCAGCTAAAACAAAATTATTCTTGGTTTTGTGTATACTGGCAATCATGCTTTCGAGGGATTTTTGCAGTAGCAGAGCAAGATTGCGAAGGGAAATTGACAATAGGCAGTGAACGAGCTGGTGGAAGGAACTGGAAATTGGAGTAAAATGTTGAATTTATTGGTTTATACCTAGTGCCTAAATTGTCTGCCAAATATAAATTAGCTTCTGTAACCAAGATGTCGTACGAAAATATAGAATCAAACAGGAAAAATCTTATCTTATGATTCGAAGAAATACGCACCATGGTTATGAGCATTATTTGTTAAGAAAAAGAGAGCAAACAAAATGTAGTCTCTGTGGTTAGGTGGGTAAAGTGGCGAACTAGTAGTTCTTATATTATTTTGACACCAGATCTAATCTCATCCTATCTTTTCTTTTCTTACAAAACATCATAGAAAGTATATAAATTTTGTTGTTAATAAGGACCGAAACCATATAATATGGAATAACTTATTGACAGTATCCTTTAATCGAATTATTTATTCAGGATTAGAGTACTATTGGTAACAGCGATTGTTTTCAGTATATGCTGTATTATAGCTTCTCTCATCCTCTTCTCTTCGAAAACGAACAATTTTAGCTCCAATAAAGTGTGAAAGATATATACAGACACAGACATCTTAGTACCAAATGTGATTTTTTTAAAGTCATGAAGTGGACATGTTAACCGTTATTAAAAAGAGAACTATAGCGAATTATTGGAAGTTGTTTTTTCTTTAGCTTTTCAGCATGTTAAAAATATATTTTCTTTATGAGACTATACTTTATAAGGCAAGATGTACGATCATACTAACAACATTTAGCTAGGGAGTGAAGGATGATATTTTACTAGTTTAGTTTCGTGAATCACCAATATACCATAGTCTCGCTTATCCGACCTTCATTTATTCCACGTACCATATTATCCGACATATGATTGCAGGTAAAAAATAGCATCTATCGGCAAGTTGTGGTCTTAGAGTGTTTCTTTATGCACTGGACTCTATCGTCTAGCACGTCCGTCTACACAATGACTCATATGTCTATCATTCAGTACAGGCACGTATTCAGGTTTTCTTTTTAGAGGGGGCCCAACACGAATCCCCGTAATCACACAATTCTAAGGATTTAAAGATATCAATAAAATGTCAACAATAATAATAATTCTTTGGTTTAAATTTTCAAAAAAAAATGTTAATGCATAACTCCTCATAGCAATTGATTGGTAGTCTGTTTTTAGCGGGCAGGCTTGCTCGGTTTAATGTGTTTCCGGAAACACGCTTGGATAAAGTGGTAATGTTCTTCTGGATTCAAAAATCCAGGACGCTTTTCTTCCTCGTAGCTTAAAAACTGGATTTTTTATATGTAAATGAATGGTTGATGACGTAAAACTCCAGAGACTTTGTGAAGAGGTGGGTTCTGGGGGCCCGGACCACCAAATTCCTTTCAACTATCTTAACCTATGGAGGTGACTATACATAATGGTATTCAAATCGATATGAATTTAACAGAAACATCTTGAAAACAGTGCAACATAATGGATTAACAAGCGTTGAACCACCTTTGCTCTTAGAACAGATCTAATGCGATGTAAAATGGAGTCTAAATGGTAACAAATAAAATATCCCACCACCTCGCTTACAGTTTATCACTGTGCTCCTTGACAGAGTATGTAGGCGAAAATCTGCACTGTATTCTTGTATCCTAAACGGATGTTCATATCCGTTTATTAGCCAGATGTGAAACTTCATTCTGATGTTCTTCAAACTATGCATCAACAGTTTGAGCTATGTGAATAGACCCATTATCATCTTAAAATATGGCGTTATTGCAACAACAATATCTAGACCATAGGATACACTTGGACCTATAGAATGTTGACAAAATCACGGTCTGTGACCTCACCGATAATTGTCAGAACAGAATCCTCTGAAAGCCTCGATATTGTGACCCCATAGTATCACAAAGGCGTTTCGCCTTTGCTCCGAGACATTACAGGTTATATGTTTTCTTGGACATCCGCTACATATGAACACTACGCGTGCTTTGAAATAAGGTGAATGGTGACTCATTACACCACATCACACGTTTTCTGTCATCAGAAGTCCGTGTTGCCTGTTCGCGGCCCCATTGAAATTTTGATAAGCCTCTATTACCCTTTCTTAACTGTTTCGCCCGTGGAACCGCACTCCGTATTTCCATCTCCATGTAACTCACGGCAGACTGTGATTGTAAAGACAGGTTTTGGGAGGTGCTGCTAGAGTTCTTCCGTCTCTTATAATCCACTCACATGATAGTGTAGAGCCATGATCCGCTTTAAAGCTCTGAAAGACCTCTCACTGTATATTTTCACGTTACTGTATAATGAAGAAATATGGTATGATTATCGTTAATATTCATGCTGTCTTTTGGAAACATTCGTGTTCTCGTATATAGATGTGTATAATTTAGTTCTGTTCAGCGAAAGCATTCTGTATTACTTACAGACACTTGTGATTGCATTCCTTCCACTTGTGGATATGAAAAACAAGGGAGAAAGTGAAAACTAAAAAAAACACAAGCACACATACACACGCGTACATCTCCTTTTGCTTTCTTCCTTTTTTTCATGACAACAAGCTATCCTAGTTCGTTCGATGAAACGCCATGTTTGGTGCTAACAAAGGGTGGGACTTGAGAGACCGTGAAGGTCGTGTATGAGTTTTTTGTTCCTCACACAAATGTGAAGTGAGTTGGTCTGCTGTTCAAGAACGGGCAGGACAGGAGTAACATACAAGACAATAAACTGAAAACAATCACTAATAAAAATAGTATTATAATCCTGATACGTCGATTAAAGAATATTGTCAATAATTTATTTCTTATTATATTGTTTCCGTTCTTATTAAAATGAAATTATACACTTCCTATAATGTTTTATTAAAAATGATGGATGGGATGGGACTCGATCTGGTGTCAAAATAGAATAAGACCTACTAGTCCGCCACTCTACTCAGACAGTCGCGGAGACGACTTTCTGTTTGTTGTCTTTCCCTTAACAAATAATGCTCATAACCGTGGTACGTATGCTTTCGATACTTAAGAGTTTTCCTGTATGATTCTATACTTATGTACGGCTTTATATCTATATCTTCGTTGAAAACCTAATTTAAATTTGGCAGACAATTTAGACACTAGGTTTAAACCAACCCATTTTTATATTTTACTAGACTTTCCAGTTCCTTCCGCCAGCTCGTTCACTGCAAATTGTCAATTTCCCTTTGCAATCGTGCTCTGCTACTGCAAAAATCCCTCGAAAGCATGATTGCCAGTATAATTTTGTTTTTTGCTTATATTTTTATAATTTTATTATACATTTTTCGAAATAACTCCTTACATGGACAGCTTTCTATTATCCTTATATACTGATAAGAGAATTTTACCTACAAACGTAAGGAAAATTGAATAAATCCGAAAAATCGTGAGTTACAGTATACGAACAATATTGTTTTGAGCATGTGGGTACACCTCCTATAAAATCACAATTATTGGAGCCAAATGTCATCTTGAATCAGTTTCGTAGTGTCTCGTTTCAATAGCGTTTCGACCCAAGATAAAATCCGTATCCTTTCGGAGCTGTGTAGTAGTGTTTCGTCCCACCAGTCTTTCTCCTAATACAAATCCGTGGCAGTTCGTCACGAATTATTTTTAGTGATTAACAAACAGGCTAATAAGCAGAGTTTCGTCCCAGCAACACAGAGATGATGAGTCACATGTCGAGCAACTATCATATTTGGGAAAGCCGTTAGGACTCATAAATGAAAATATTGAAGAAAGTTAGGAATATTTGGACAACAATTAATAAATGACAATGTGCTTTGCGGGAAGTTTATTTGGGACTAGGACTTAAATTTTAAAACCGAGTATAACAATTCCATGGATTTCTAATTTTTATTTAAAAAAATAATCAATGAATTAACCGTACTGGTCCATGGCGTCCGTGAGTTACTGACTACCTTCGTGCTAAGTGCGAAGCTTTTATGGCAGCCCTACCTCCGTCAGAGAGGTGCCAATAAGAGAAGTCACGCTGTCCTAGTTGGTGATAACAGTGTGTTTTGTCTCACCGTAATCATAGTCAATGCGTTTGTGAGAGATTGTGTGTATGTGTTTGTAACTACTGAACGAACTATTCAATCAGGTGTTGGGCTGAAACCTAAACTCGTGTTCGTGAAATTGGGACGAAACACTGGTAGGGGTCAAACGATACGACAATTAGTGAGAATGGGACGAAACGACACGACACGTCTTGAATCCAGTGGATAATTGAAACCCATTTTGCAAACTACTAGTGCTACATATATATGGGCTACATTCAAAAACTATGAACTCGACACTTGTATCGGTCATTTTCAATTAGTTTAAATGCCCCCTCCCCATTACGAGTACTAACCCTTAAAGGATCCGATGGTACAATTTGTACCATATGGGTGTTTTACGGTACATTGCGTTACAAGACTTTTATTTTAGCATTTTCGCCCGGGTTTATTTGTTTCTCAAGCGCAGAGGCATTGTAAACAACGTTACGTATAGTTTCACACGTTCATGCGTCCAGGCATAGGAGATGATGACGTCATACTTTTAATATATATATTTTCTATTACTAAGCATATGTTCATTATTTTTGGAGGGTTTATTTTTGCAAGTAGAAGATTGAAATTTTGCACAATCATTCAATCCACCAAGTAGTATTTACCAGATTTTTTTTCAGATTTCTGCGTTAAAATAGGGGGATATAGAGGGGCAAATATTTGAAAAAAGGGATATTTTTACCAAAAATCCTTTCTTCGGGATTTTCCCGCCTCAGATACGTGATGGAGATACGCGAGTCCTACCGCCTGAAAGACAGGTCTAATATGAAAAGAATGATGGGCGAAAAATGACTCTAGGGTAATTAGAGATGTCTCACGAAATTTTTATCAAAATATACTTCTGTATGGGGGAATATTGGACATTTTTGGTATTTTTGGCGCTCTTATTTTTGCACGTAGAAGAACGAAGTTGTGCACAAACCTTCAGTCCATCAAATAGAATTTATCAGATTTTTTTTCAGATTTCTGCGTTACGACAGGGGGTTTCAGAGAGGCAAAGTTGAAAAAAGAATTTTTAGACCAAAAAATCCCTTTCTTCGGAATTTTCCCGCCTTGGATGCATGATGGAGACACGTGAATCATACCGTCTGAAAGGCAGTTCTATTCTGGAGAGAATGGTGGGCGCAACATGGCCCTATTTTAATTCAGGATGTCTCAGGAAATTTATTACCTGAGATCAAGGTCCTTTGCGGTAATTCGGGGCATTGTGGGGACTCTTGATAAAATTTCTCCCGCCCTTAGTATTCAAGATAAAAACTTGAAATTTGGCACACGCATTCATTCTTTCAAGGACTATTTATCAGATTTTCTTGATATCTCTACGTTCACATAGGGCCACTCAGACGGGCCCAAAATGGGATAAAAACCTCTCTGAAATTTTTCTTCGACATCAATTTTCCCTCTTTTGGTATACTATATGGGCATACAAGTGGTACCATTTCAAAGTCAGCTTCATTCTAAAGAGAATGGGGTATTGGCCATGATCCTAGGATAAATAGTGACAATGCAGTAGCTGCTTGACTGAAACTCTAAAACAAATACCCCCAAACCCCGAACCCTTAAGGACTAATGGGGACTGAATATTTGTTTAAACGGAATCGGAAGTATCACTTTTAATCTCAGTGACCCCAAAAACTACGGATTCAACAATAATATCGGCCATTTTTGAACAGTTTATATATCTACCATTTTCCCCAAGTTGCGGTGCTGAATTTTGATTAAACGACATAAGAAGTGCTACTGTTCATCTGAGTTACACCAAAAGCTTTGAATCCGACAACAATATCTGACATTTTCGAATATTTTTATATATCTTCCTTCTTCCCGGCCCCAAGTTAAGGGATGAATTTGGATTTACAAGGCATGGGAAATATCACTCCTCAACTCAGGAATAAAAAAAACTATGGATTCGACACAAATATAGATCATCTGGAATCATTTTTTATATCTTCCCGCTATGTTACTGGTCTGAATTTGTACTTACACGGCATCGAAAGTGTCACTGGTCATCTTAGCAACCCCGAATACTATGGGTTACACACTAATATCGATCATTAGCTATCATTTTTATATATTTCCTTCTTCCCCACGTTGGAGTGCTGAATTTAGATATAAGCCTTATCAGAAGTGTCACTTTTCATCTGAGCAATCCCAAAAACTATGGATTACACTCTAGCACTGGCCCTTTTCAATATATATCACATCCTCACGGCATTATCAAGGTTCTAGATTTGTATTTTACATTTACTATTACAACAGGGTGTTTCGGCTGCCGTATACGGTTGTCCGATCATCACCCTTGTTCTTCGTGCGCACAGTCATTCGAAGAACTGAAAACGTACCCTGTACACAAACAGTTTATGGTTGTGAACTCGAAAGCCTGGTACTTCTGCTTGTCAATTTCAAAAAGTGGTAGAAAAAAGAATGTGTAGAATGTAAAGAGGTTGCAACAGTGACTGGTACTTGTAAGAAACATATTCATTTGTAGTTCGTGTACATTCCGCCTGTAGCGCTACTGTGGCACAACGTATGTTGTAACTGTATTACTCTTGTACACCGCTTGTAGGTCTATTGGCGTATATGACGACCGAAACTGTGTTGTCAGCTGTGACTGCGATAAATCACGGCTGTGCTGCTTTTGCTTTTCTTTTTTCTCCTTTGTCATTTGTGAGACGCCAAACATGTTGCTTTTAGTTGTTGCACGCACTGAACGGGTTCCTGCGGAGGGAAGTGTTTAAGAAGTTTACTACATAGTCTTGTTTACGACAGAAATATGATCAGAACTTTGAATTATAAAACGGTTTTAAATTGGTTAACTTTTGAAAAAAAATACGAAAACAAAGCTGTACTTTTAAATGTATATTAGTCGAGGACATAGCTACTGACAGTGTTGATTACAGATTTTCTCGTGGAAGAATTTCATTACACGAGAGGTGAAAAGCAGACGTCCATTTAGACCCCCCCCTTTTCAAACTCAATCGGAAATGGTCTCAATAGTTTCTACAGAAATGTGCAGGCGAAATTTTCACCGCCTCCAGAACGAAAAGAAAATGGGGGGGGGGGCTGTCTAAGTGGTAGCCCCCTACCATGTCCAATTCAATCACAAATCGTCGCAATCGTTTGCACATCGTTCGTACAGAAATGTGCAGGCCAAATTTTCGTTTGTACACAATTAGGGGAAACGCCAGAATGAAAACAAAGTGGGGGACTGTCTAAATGGTAGCCCTTCCACCATGTTCAATTCAACCATAAACTGCCGCAGTCGTTTGTAGGTCTTTTTACATAAATGTGCAGCTGAAATTTTCGTTTGCACATAAATGGGGCGCCGCCAAAACGGTAACAAACTGTGGGCTGTCTAATTGATAGCAGCTCTCCTACCATGTCGAATTCAACCACAAACTGTCGCACTTGTTTATACGTCTTCGTACAGAAATTTGCAAGAGAAATTTTCGTTTGTATACAATTAGGGTCGCGCCAGAATGATAACAAAGTGTAGGCTTCCTAATTGGTAGCACCTCTCCACGTCCGATTCAAAAGAAAATTATCTCAATCGTTTGTACATCGTTTGTACAGTAAGGCGCATGCGAAAGTTTTGTTTCTACGCTATCAGAGGCATCGACAGAAGGAAAACAAATGTGCAAGTTTGTGCAGAAATGTGCAAGTAAAATTTTCGTTTGTACTAAATAATATACGGATGTGAGTATTTTTAATATTTGACCTAGCATTTTTAATATTTGACCTAGAAGAAAATGGATGGGGATTGTAATTATTGTAATTATGTATATATTTCGGAATTGCTCAAAGTTAGAGATATGAAAGTTGTTATTTCGACTTCTCATTTCAAATATTAAACCAGTTTATCGTGTTTTAACGTTTTTCGATATTCAACGTGAAAGTAAGAAAGGGAGTGGGGCTACAGCTTTGTATTACCGTTTTTGCTGTTTAGCGATCAACGTTAACCGGTTTGAATAATGGTTGCTGAGATTCAAAATGGTACCTATTTCACTAGTCGACAAAAAAAAATATTTTTCTCTGGTACACGGAAGAAAATATCTGATTCTAATAGAACTTTTCACGTAGAATTCGAATTTGAAATCGGTTTTTCTCTGTCACCCTCAGTTTTCCCGTGGCAGAGGGACTCTCGGGAAATTTCCCCTCAAATTTTCCTTTAAAAAAAATTCATAGCTGTAGCTCGGGTACCTCAGATATATAAACGCACAAATTATATTCCATGTTAGCTTGATTTATACTTAGTAAGCCCTCTAAGTTTCATAACAATAGCAGTATTCTTTCTAGAGAGATAAACATATTTATATAAAAAATATGCTTTGTATACTGTTCACTTTACCATATTCATTAGTGCAGATAAAATCACATATAACTTCCCCGAAAATCACAAAATAAGCACGGTTTATATTTCATTGGATTTGAAATAAAACATATTTTCAATTACGTATACACCGTGTCACCATTTTATATCTACTTACTAAATAATATAGAAGAAGTGAATGGTATCTTCTTAATAAATGAACACTTACTTACCTCTACTAATATGTTTTAGTTGTCGACTTTCTTCTGTGTTTGGCTTCTGGAACATCACTTTTGGGTGTCCAACAGTAATCACCTAGCATTTTTATCTCTTCTCCATGGAGGAAATGTCCTGATGAAAACGTTCCCCATACTCATCACTAACAGCACCATGGTTTTCAGGAAAGAAATACAGGTGGGAGTCTAGAAAGTGAACTTTAAGGGACATGTTTCAACGCATTTCTTTGAATGAATGCAGGAAATCACTCACAATTTCATGGTAATTTGGGGCTTTCTTGTTTCCTAAAAATCTTTGTTAAACATTTAAATGAACACCAAGATGCTTTCTCAACCAGCGTTAAGAGATCCTCAAATTTTTGGTCACGAATCAAACATCTTATTTGGGGTCTACAAAACTCCCTAGCGCCACTAACCCGAGGAAATTTTTCCTTGAGGTAACAAAATCCTGCATTGCTTTTGACCATTGCCTTAACAAAGTTTTTGAAGAGCCCCAATTTTATGTGAAGAGGAGCTAGACTTATCAGGGCTCACCAGTAAGAAATAAACAGCCTTCTTCTGTCCAGAAGTTAATACATGCGTTGGCCATTGCTTTTTGATGTAATGTTCCGCTTTGTTCCTGCTGTCCCATTCGCAGAGGAAACGACAATGTTTCGTATAACTAAGCTGTAAACCCATTAACAAAGAAATGAATTTTAAATCACAGCAAACGGCCCACTTGTATTTCTCATACTGAATTCTTTCTAACTCTATTTCGATGTTTTCATAGGTTTCCTTCATATTAGTTGCATAAGCCAAAGTCACTGAAGGAAATTTGTTGCTATTGTGCAAAAGGACAGCCTGAAAACTATTTTTCGAAAAGTCAATAAACAATCTCTACTTTGTACTTATATGTGCATGTCCAAGTGTATCCATAACAGCACAGACATTATTACAATACACTAAATCATTTTCTTGAGAATAATAGTCTTGAAACTCTGTATGAAGGTTTCGAATAATACACACTTTAGTGTCACGTGGAGCAGATTCCAGCCTTTAAGTCTAGAAGCAAGAAGTTCTGTCTGTATTTTGGAGAGCTTTAACACTAGAGTGCTCGCGCGGATTACTATTGTAGTCCAGTGGATTTCAGTTTTCTAGTATCTGAGGGTTGGCAACACTTATGACCTTGAGCGGTCGTCTACCTTCCTCCCCTATTTGTAGAACACCATTAATCGAGTGGTGGCTCCCAAAGTCAAAGCATTGTTGTTATGCGGATTGTTATTTTTTCATGGAATACTATTGTAATCCGTGCGAGTACTGACGTGACAGTTTGTTTTCTGCCTAAAGTTTTAACTGTTCTCGTTTTGAACGTATTATTTCATATTGTTCGCTCAAAATATATGTGATATATGTTAGCTTAAAATGTCCGAGCAAGAACGAGAACAGATACGACAGTGGCTAAGAGAAACTGAGAGTGACGACGAAAGTGTTTTGGGCATAGAAGACGAAGACGAAATAGAGGAAGATGTTGTCGAAGGACATCATAGTGACTCTGAAGAATAATGTAGTGACGTTCTGGAAGAAATAGAAGATGAAGAAAGGAACGAGGTTATCCAGGAAGACAGCTTTCACGATGAATTTTACATTGGCAAGGGCAGAATCACCAGATGGTATATAGATCCAGTGCAACCAAGAAATACGCGAACACCTACATAATATCATACCTACACTGCATAGACCTGGTCCTCGAAATGAAGGTAAAAATGCAAATACTCACCTAAAAGCGCTTGAATGCTTTCTGGACACTGAAATAATACAGAAAATAGTCGACAGCACTAACATTTACATAGATAAAATAAGCCTAAAATATTTGCGTGACAGAGATGCAAATCCAACTGATGAATTAGAGATAAGAGCACTCATTGGTATTTTGTACTTGTGTGGGGCACTACATGGAGGTAGAAGAAATACTAAGAGTATGTGGAACATAAATGCAGGGACTGGAATAGATGCCTGTTATGTAACGATGAGTGAAAACCGTTTCAGGTTTCTAATGCGATGTTTACGCTTTGGTGACATAAGAGACAGGCAGAACCGAAGCCCTATTGACAAATTTGCACCATTTAGGGATATTTTTGATAAGTTTGTGCGTAATTGTCAAGAAAAGTACAAACCTTCAGATTACCTTACCGTAGATGAACAGCTTGTCTCTTTCAGGGGTAGATGCCCATTTCGGCAATATATGCCCAAAAAGCCAGCCAAATATGGGATAAAAGTATTCGCTCTGACGTCAGCATGTAACTATTACACGTCAAATCTGGAAGTCTATTTGGGTATTCAGCCTGTCGGACCATTCAAGATGAGTAATGCTTCTAAAGATGTGGTAAAACGCCTTGTAGATCCTGTAGCTGGAACCAATCGTAATATAACGGGCGACAATTGGTTTTCGTCCCTTGCACTTGCAAAAGAGCTCTTCGAAGAAAAATCCCTTACGTATATTGGAGCACTAAAGAAAAAGAAACCAGAAATTCCGGCATGTTTTCTAGCTGATAGAGACAGAGAAGTGTATTCAACTCTTTTTGGATTCCAAGCTAACTACTGCTTGTTTTCATATGTTCCTAAAAAGAACCAAGCTGTCTTGACGATCTCAACAATGCATAACACAAAGGCCATAGATGAAAACAGTGGTGAAGAAAAAAAACAGTAGTTATTACTGCATAAAACAACACTAAATTTGGAGTTGACATATTGGACAAATTGTGTCGCCAGTATCATACAGCCAGGAACTCCCGAAGACGGCCCCTCACTCTCTTTTTCCACCTGTTAAACGTTGCTGGAGTAAACGCACTCATTGTTTTCAAAGCAAATAACAATGATGCTATTATCAACCGTAAAGACTTTCTGCAAACTGTGGCTATGGAACTTATCAAACCTCAAGTGCACAGACGCATTCATCTACAAATGATACCGAGAGAAATAAAACATCCAGGAAGAGTTTTGCTGAAGATTCCTGACAATCCTGCTCCCCCACCCCCAAATGAAGGAACAGTAGGACGGTGTCACTTTTGTGGAAGAGGAAGAAACAAGAGTACCCGAAAAAGATGTTTCAGGTGCAGTAAGTGGGTCTGCCCTGACCACCAGCGTATTGTTTGCACTGACTGTTATGATTGAAACGCCCAAAATTGTGCCTACGTTTGACCTTTTTTCATGTGTAAATGTGAAATTTGCAAATACTTTAAGAACTTTTTCATATTCTTATAACAATTATTAATACTTTAAATGCAAATTTCCTTTTTATTTCAATTTTGTAACCAAATTGCAAGAAAATAAATAAACATTTACAAAACTATAGTAAATTGCATACGCATTGTAAAGGTTTGGCTTATAATTCTTTTTGTGTATTAAAATATAAAAGGATTGCACTGAAATGTATCCCTTATTGCTTGTAAAACCCATAAAATAATATAAAAAATACAGATTGAATAACCACTAATATATATATAGATATTTATCAAATGGACTACAATCGTAATCCGCGCGAGCACGTTACAACATTTTCATGTGAGTACTATAGTGTTAAATCCAGTACGAGGTCATTTAGTTCACCCTGAGTTATCAGTTGGGGATCCAATGTAGATGTGATTCCTACATAAGTAGGACCATCTTCTTCATTTGGAACTTCAGTAGTTGCCTCAAGTACGTAATCCTCATTTAGCGTAAGATAAGGAGGAGGTACTGGTACAGGCAATTCTGTACTGTATAGAACTGGCCTAATTGCTGGTGGCAAATTAGTGTACTGTACTCTGTGGTTAGATTTACTAGTTGTTTCTTTATCTGTGTCATACAAAAGTAGCAGTCTGAAGAATGATCTTTTGTTTCCCTCCGGATCATCGGTACTGCGAAGTTCATGTTTCGTTCACCATTTGCCCACCCAGTCAGTCCTTTCACGCAAGTACAACAAATGTAGTGAGGAGCGGAATTCTTATCTTAGTCTCCCATACAGCAGCCAAAATATAACAGATAACACTTCCTCACAAGTGGAGTAAAACATCGACGTTGCGATTTAAATGTCAGCTCCCCACATACATAACAGAATTGTCCGATTGTTTTACACACTTCCTCGGCATCTTATATTCTGTAAGGTATCACACACACATACACACAGGAATCTACACACCATCAAATTCCCACAAAAACCCCTAGAAATTCCCTCATACAAAAATGGCGACATCGTGTACACATCATTGAAAATATGTTTCATTGGAAGTCCAATGAGGTATAAACTGTGATGTATTGTAATTTTCGTGGAAATTATATGTATTGAAGACCGACCCGATCCGACCCGTGACTCGAATTGACTGACCCGACGCTACAACCCGACCCGACAATCCAACCTGATTGACTCGACCTGACAACCCGCCCCGAGCTGTCCCGAGTTACCGGACCCGAATACTCGACCTGACAACCCGACCCGAGCTGGCCCCAGTGACCCGACCCGACAGCTCGAACCGAGTGACCCGTGACTCAAATTGACTGACCCTACCCGACTTGATTGACCCAACCCGACCCTGCAATTCGACCCGACTGACCCGACACGACCACTCGAACCGAGTGACCCGACCCTAGCTGGCCGATTGAACCGACCCGAGCTGACCCGACTTGACAACTCGACCCGAGTTGACCCTAGTTGACCCGAGTGACACGACCTGAGGTGACCTAACCCGACAACCGACCGAGTGACCTGATTTTACTATCTAACAAGTTTAAGAGAACTAGAACCTTACAAAGCTGCCACCAGAAAAAATGCTGGTCAATTCGTATGCATAAACCATTGTTTCGTTTTTTAATTGTAGTATAATTATCGAACTCCTCCTCCTCTTCCTCCTCAATGTTCTGCCATTAATGACAGGCCAGTTTCCCTGAACTAGGTAAAAAGCTTCCATTTTTGCGATTTCCCGCTAATATCTTCCCCGCAACCCAACATAGTGTACCACCCTCCTTAGTACAATCTATCAATTGCAACCTTCTTACACACTCTCGCTCTCCTGATATCACCCCCTTTACTACATCTCTCAGAATGCAATCCCTTAACAAGATCGAAACTTGTGATCCGTCCATTTTTTCGCTTCCTTATATCGTCCAATATTGCTCTCGTGTCTTGCATTTTTTTCAGCATTACTTAATTCGTTTTCCTCTCTACCCTGCTAACCTTCTCTATTTTCCTCCACATCCAAATTTCCAAGGTTAAAATTTAAGCAAATTTAGGCAACTTAGAACTTCGAAAGTCAAAATAAAATTTGAAGTTCTAAAGACAACATGATTTTCTGGTAAGGAATGTATATAGAACTTCTTTTATTATTATTATTATTATTATTATTATTTTGCTGTGTAATAAACAAAAATTTCATCACGTTAACATTCCGATTTTTCAATTTAATAACAGCGTTGCTGCCTGATAGAATCAAAAGGAACTAATTGCACTGAAATATCATTCTGTAGGGAATTACTTTTAATTTTTTCTTGATTAATTTATCTAGAAGATATTTGCAATTTCTGGACAGAGTGTTAACATGTGATGGGTAGTGGGTTCTGTACGAAGCTCCACGCCGCCGTCATTGTTGGTTAGCACCCGGTTCAGAAACAGCCCAAGCCAGCAATACACCAGAATAAGGTTCTCCTGTGCATTTTGTGGACTGCTCGCGGCATAGTACATCGCGAACTACCACCAGCTGGTCAGAGCATCAATGCAACTGTGTACTGTCACTCTCTGGATCCAGCACTTTTGAATCGCAAAGGGTCCCCCAGTTATAAGGCAACGCTAAGCCCCAGGTTAAGATGACCCAGAGCACCATTCTACCTCTTGGATGGGAAACACAATTGGATCCGCCAAACTCCACGGACATTGTACCGTCCAATTGTCGCCTGTTCCATTCTTTGAACAATCACCTTAGAGAACGCCACTTCAAATCGCTAGTAGAGGTTCAATATGTAGTTGATACCTTCTTCGCTTCACGTTCTACCAAGTTCGACTGCGATGGTATCCATAGCCTTCCACAACGTTGGCAGAAGGTCGTCCATGCTGATGAAGACTATTTTTAATATTCCAGGTACGTCTTAGGTTACATATCAATGTTCGAAGGTGTTGGTGAAAAGGCGGGTGAACTTTCTTGGTTACTCTTAAAGTAATAATAATAATAATAATAATAATAATAATAATAATAATAATAATAATAATAATAATAATAATAATAATAATAATAATAATAATAATAATAATAATAATAATATTGTGTCCTGCTCAAAGGCAGACATTTGACCCGAAAGTCCATGGGTATTGATTCCAGCAGGTACCAAGTAAGATTTCTGGTGGACAAACACCGTGTACATGGGTTTTCTCGGTGTTCACCAATTTTCTCCCCCTTTCTTCATTCAAAAACATCATTTATTTCTCATCATCTCTGTCTCTCTTAGCATTGGTGCATAACGTGGAACGTGAACTAGATATTATTTTTCAATTTCACATAATATGACATTTAACTTGACATAAAAACGCAGAAACAAAAAGAAATCAGTCGTAATATTAATTACAATTACCATGCCAATTCGTTAATATAGGGTTAAATTAAAATTCTATTACTATTTCAGCTACAATTAGTCACAATTATCATTCATTCACCAACTTCGAATTGAATTCTACAACAAAGCTCCTTATAGTATTTCAAAAAAAAAAGTGAAGAATGTGACGACACGACCCGAGCTGACCCGACTGACCCGACCAGACAACCCGACCTGACCCGACCCGTTTGCGAATACTATCAGAAGGGTACAATTTACAGTACAATTTATTTTGTATGGTTTAGCATACTTTAAGGCTACCATATTTTTTGAAAACAGAAAAAAGGGACATCTTACAGATTAGTAGTAAATACTGCATTTTGTATTTCATCTTTCGAATTTTGCTACAGCATCGCACTAATTACACAACTTAAAATAATGTATTAATATAGTCCATACTTAATTAAAAGTGCTAAAAATTATTATAGAAGCTAGAAGCTGTTATACATTATAAACGCAATCAGTGAACACACAATATTTAGGCAAAAGTTATATTTTCAATATTATTACACATACAACCTCACATGCTCTACATGCCTATAAAGAAAAAAAAATCCAGATCTATGAAGTTGTTTCCATATTCCAATGGACTGATTTATTTTTGTTAACCTAAAATGCGAACTAAAAGAAAGCAATTTCCATAATTGTTTTTTTGAAGCAGAAAAAATGTGTTTTCAGGGCTGGTCTGCAACGACACAAGAATTTGTTGCCACCTCGGGGTATACATTCTTACTTTTGGTGATAAGAGTGCAAGTTAGGAGGATTTTAACATTGCATGTTATATCCGAGGAAGCAGCGATTCGAATAATAATAAAGGTTAGAATGAAATTATTCATATAGTATTGTCGGAATCGAAAGCAAAAGGAATAAGTCGATTTTATTATCTTCTCAGAACATTTGATATGTAATTAATAGAAAAAACAGGACAAGCATGAAAATTTCTGGACACAGAGACAAATTTTAAGAAACCGGGACGTAAGTTAGCCTTACATACTTATTTGCATGCTGAGTGTCAGAACGGGGCCACTACGTAGCAGAGTTAAAACAGAACCTTGTAAATAGGTTGCCAACTCAGGAACACAAAATTACCGGCACACCCTCAAAATTCTCTTTACAAATGAAAAACTGAAGACAATATTGATCGTTATTGTATTTACCAGCAATTGCCACTTCTTTAAAATTATCGAAACAGATGAATAATACTGGATATTAATCTTTACGTAACAATTGTTGATTCATAAAATGAAATTTACTCTATAAACTTACATTTCATACAAACAAATTGCTTTAAAAACCCATTTTTTCCTCTCAATAAATGTGTAAAATTCTTTTACAATAAAATCTAAGTGTTATTAAATTTCTTAGGTTAAATAAATAAAAAAATTGCCATAGATTAAAAAAATCGATAATGTATAAAATAACGGAAATTTGTGTTTGTAAAGGCACTGTTGAAAAATTTCGATGTTCAATACAATATTCTGGATTGCAGATTCCAAAATACCGGTCAGAAAGGGGCTAATAAGAAGTTTGTACCGGTCACCGGCCTTAATGAAAATCACAGCAAAATTCCCAGGCAGGCCGGAGAAATACCGGCCACTTAGCAACCCTACTCGTAAATCAGAATAGTGAATGCACAAAATACTTCACCATGCATTCTACAGTTTCTGTAAAATGTATTTAATGAAGACGTTAAAATAAAACAAGATATTGTGTTATAATTTACCCTTTAACTGTCTACTTTGTCCATTTGTTATATCTTACACTTATCAATTTCCTGCACGAGATGAGAATAACGGTTTCTGCGCAAGTTAGAAAGAAAAAATGCATTTTTCTCATAGGGATTCAGCTCACTTAAGAAATAATGAATAAGTATAATAATAACAGCAAAGGAGTGATAAACTAACTCAGCAACAATGATTGTAAGTATAAATATAAATAAAAAACAAAAAAGAAAAATTTAATTCCATCATCGTTAAAATAAGATCAATGTAGTGAATCACACGATAGTGTGAACATACCAATCGATAAAATAGTGTGTACGAAGTCTTGTTAGAAAAATACTCCATACTATGTGACACATTTTTTTAATGTCCCTACAATTTAGAGAGTCCTCCACATTGTTTTCGTTCTGGCTGCGCCCCTAAATGAGTACAAAGGAAAATTTGGTCTGCGAATTTCTGTACAAACGATGGCGACAATTTGTGATTGAATTGGACATGGTGGGGGCTACCACTTAGACAGACCCTACTTTATTTTTGTTATGGCTGCGCCCCTAATTACGCACGAACGAAAATTTGGCCTGCACATTTCTGTACAAATGACATAGAAACGATTGCCACTATTTGTCATTGAATTGGACATGGTGGAGGCTACCAGTCAGATAGACTCCATTTTTTTCGTTCTGGCGGCGCCGCTAATTGTGTACAAACGAAAATTTCCATCTTACATTTCTTACAAACGATGTATAAACGACTTCCACAATTCGTGATTGAATTGGACATGGTGGGGGGCTACCACTTAGACACCCCACTTTGTTTTCGTTCTCGCGGAGCACCTAATTGTGTGCAAACGAAAATTTGATCTACACATTCCTGTACAAACGATTGCGACAATTTGTGATTGAATTGGACATGGTGAGGGCTACCACTTAGCCAGACCCTACTCTGTTTTCGTTCTGGCGGCGCCCCTAATTGTGTACAAACGAAAATTTCGCCTGCACATTTCTGTAAGAACGATTGCGATAGTTTGTGCTTTAATTCGACATGGTCAGGGAGCTACGACTTAGACAGCCCCCACGTTGTTTTCGTTCTGGCGGCTTCCCTAATTGTGTACAAATGAAACTTTTAATTGCACATTTCTGTACAAACGACGTACAAACGATTGCGAAAATTTGTGATTGAATTAGACATGGTTGGGAGCTTCCATTTAGACAGCCCCTCCCACTTTCTTTTTGTTCTGGCGGTGCCCCTAATTGTGTACAAACGAAAATTTCTCTCGTACATTTCTTACAAACGATGTATAAACGATTGCGACAATCTGTGATTGAATTGGACATGTTAGTAGGACTACCACTTAGACAGCCCCACTTTATTTTTGTTCTGGGAGAGCCCCTAATTTTGTACTAACGAAACTTTGGTCTGCACATTTCTGTACAAACGATTGCGACAATTTGTGTTTGAATTGGACATGGTGGTGGGATACCACTTAGACAGACCCTACATTGTTTTTGTTCTGGCGGCGCCCCTAATTACGTATAAACTAAAATTTCGCCTGCACATTTCTGTAAAAACGACGTACAAACTATTGCCAATATTTGTCATTGAATTGGACATGGTGGAGCCTACCACTTAGATTGACCCCACTTCGTTTTCGTTCTGACGGCACCCCTAATTATCTACAAACGAACATTTCGCCTGTACATTTCTGTAAGAACGATTTCGATAATTTGTGCTTGAATTCGACATTTTGGGGAGCTACCACTTAGACAGCCACAACTTTGTGTTCGTTCTGGCGGAGCCCCTAATTATGTACTAACGAAAATTTGGTCTGCACATTTCTGTACAAACGATTGCGACAATTTGTGATTGAATTGGACATGGTGGGGGGCTACCACTTAGACATACCCTACATTGTTTTTGTTCTGGGAGCGAACTTAATTGTGTAGAAACGAAAATTTCGCCTACACATTTCTGTACAAACAATGTACAAACGATTGCGACCATTTGTGAGTGAATTGGATATGGTGGGGGCTACCATTAAGAGAGCACCTTCATTGTTTTCGTTCTGGCCGCGCCCTTAATTATGAAACAAAAGAAAATTTCGCCTGCACATTCCTGCGCAAACGATGTACAAATGATTGCGACAATTTGTTATTGAATTGGACATCGTAGGAGCGACCATTTAGACAGCCCTCTCACTTGGTTTTCGTTCCGGCGGCGCCCCTAATTGTGTAAAAACGAAATTTTGCCTGATCATTTCTGTACAAACGATCTAGAAACGATTACGACAATTTGTGAGTGAATTGGATATGGTGGTGAGCGTCCATTTATACAGCCCCTCCCACATTCTTTTCGTCCTGGCAACGCCCCTAATTGTGTACAAACGAAATTTTCGCTCGTACATACATTTCTGTACAAACCATGTACAAACGATTGCGACAATCTGTGATTGAATTGGACATGGTGGGGGTTATCATTTAGACAGCACACCCACTTTGTTTTCGTTCTGGCGGCGCCCCTATTTGTGTATAAACGAACATTTCGCCTGCACGTTTCTGTACAAACGATGTACTAACGATTGAGAGCATTTCCGGTTGAGTATTGAATGTTGGGGGAGGGGGGGTCTAAATAGATGTGAAAAGCAGTACTGGGAAAATAATTGTAATTTATATTGAGCACCATAGGAAACAATGTTCATTTCAGATTTTCCACTGCGGGGGGATTAAATAAACGATGGGTGAATATAGTACTGTGAAAATTCTAACTCAAATTGAGCGCGCTCGGGAAATGCTATAGAAGGAATTTCGAAGCTCTAGGCCCAAGAGCCACCTCTATAATCATCACTGACTGCCATTTCAATAATGTGTTTTTTGGTCTTATGTCCGTGTTCCCATCCTTTCCCTCTCCCTCCAACTGGATACTTTATACCTTTTTCTATTCCAAATTTGTGTGATAGTTTTCTGCCGAAACCTTGAGTTTTATACTCTCATCGGTTTCGAGTTAGTTAATTATTTAAGTTTAGGATTCCCTTTCTGCATCGAGGTTATGTGAGACGTAGACTCAAAGATTATGATGAAATCCAAACACAGTAATCGTCCAAATTTTGTAAGCTCTATAGTTATCAACGATAAATTGGAAATGACACATTTCTACAATTTCCAGTTGGCGAATCACCTCCATTAAGGAACTGCTTCAAGAGGAATCACACTACTTATTTATTGCAAAAAGCAAATTTAAAAAATCGCATTCATCCAAAGTTATCGTGTGAAGTAACGGCCGCCTGTATGTACGTACTAATATCGATAAGTTCCACTACGCGATCCCAATTAATACTTCATATACGCCACACACAAACACACACATACTAACATATGTACACACGAAAGTATACCTGGTAGTATCCACACGCTTAGGCCGGAAAGTAGAAACACAAACACACAGACAGAGAGAGAGAAAAAAATATCTTGTTGTACCGTTATACTAAATGCACTATTACTTACAAAAGCAATAAAAAGAGAAAAAGAAAAAAGTTATAAATAAAATTTTCAAAGATTGGTACCACTGCTGCGCCTAACACGTAAAATTGTTCCATAATGATGGATATGTAATATGATGTATATGGATTTCTTAATGGTAGTATAATAAAATGCCTTCAAATTGACCACAAAAAAAATTTAAATATATTTCTCAAATTTTGTAAGATCGAAGTCGGTGGGCATTATGGCAACATTCTACAATAACAATATATGCAAATAAATATTAATATACTTCACGTTTTCCAGTGTGTGCAAGAAAGCTTCGAATAGTGTTTGGTGTCATAATCATTAGCAGATATCTATATATATATATATATATATATATATATATATATATATATATATATATATATATATATATATATATATATATATATATATATATATCCGCTTTCCTTCCTCCAACTTAAACCTTCAAAGTGAAATGATGAAAATCATTCCAGGCCAGAGTCCTATCTATGTTGGACATTTTTTCGAGATCGTGAAGTGCTTCAAGAGTTAGTAAGTTATATATCTATATATATAAAAGAGAACGCACAAATCCTTTGTTACCTCATCACGCTAATACGGCTGAACCAATTTCTTTTATTTTTGGGGGGTTATTAGGATTTGGACCCTAGATGGTTTTTATCATATCACTTTAATTTTTAATTACCAGTGTCTTGAGATAATTGACCATTCAAGTGTCCATAACGTACAAATCCTTTGTTAGTTCATCATAGGTAAAAATAAACGTATTTATATGCAACCCGCATGACCGTGTCACTCGGCGGGTTAACATAAATGACAGGCGATATAATGTTAACATTTCCTGCAATCTATTATGGTTTTTATCATATCACTTGAAAGCGAAAACTTCCGGGGAGACCGCAGCGAAGCGGGGCGGGTTAACATAAATGACAGGCGATATAATGTTAACATTTAATGCAATCTTCTATGGTTTTTATCATATCACTTGAAAGCGAAAAAGTAAAAATTATCTAAGTAACAAAGTTTATTGCGTTCCGGGGTGACCGCAGCGAAGCGGGGTGAACGCTGCTAGTTAGTCTATATTAGAATATTAACAATAATTAAACATTTAATGCATGAGTATTAGTCAAGTTTGACTACTGCTCTCTCTAAGCAATTTTGTTAAAATTAACAAGATTTCACCAGATCAAGGAGCACATTAAGAACTCAGTTTCATTCAAGAGCCATATTTGTTGCAACAGAAACGTTTCGTTATGGTAGATCTGTATGCAACTATAAAAAAATGTGTAATTTATGTATGGAGTCTAATTAAAAACTGTCCACGGAGTGGATTTAAACTAAAACAAATAATTTCGTATTTTTTGATTTTTCGGAAAGAAACCGGAAAAAAATTGTCTTCTAACAACAGGCTCAGTATTTCCAAAAATCTAGCAACACTGAACGACAACAATATTGTTTTAAGTATTCTTCTTGATTATTGATTTTATTACAGTTGTAATTAACCCAAAATCAACAACAATTATGCTAACAAATAATTATATTTTACAATAATACATCTGTTTTCACAACAATAACTTGTAATATTGTAGTTTCTGTGGAAACGCATAGATCATAACCTAAATTACAGTAGACAATTCACTGAAATTCAAACCAAAATTTAGCTAGTCTGTATAACGATAAAAAGATCCTAATTTAACTGAATCAGGATATAAGTTATTACTTTGAAAAAACTTAGACATCTCTATATATCATATTATGTTGTTTCTACTTAAGAATATGATGAACTTGAATTTGGTTTAGGTATGGTGTCACAGCTTTATGTTTCTCAGATAAAGGGTAAAACATATGCCTTCTATAAAATTATAAGTTGTAAATAGATGTGGTTTGACATTCCTTTCCCAAACCTAAGTGTGTGTAATGCAAATATAATTGGATGAAGAATGACTGATTTGTAAGTGTAATGAATCATTTTGTGTTCTCTCACCTTGCCAGCTCACAGGATATTTTTAGACATGAGGTTTTGCTCCTATTTGAACTGGAGGTAAACAAAATGTTGAACGAATCTCCGGGATCTCAAGGACGTAAGGCTTCCTGGTACTCACGTGTATTCACTTAGTCGCACAAAAAAATGGAAGTAGCATTAACATTTCCTGTTAATGAGTTGGTTTTAAATTATAAGAAATGCTGAATAAAAGTTAATCTTCTCTTTAAGATTTCTCAGTTAGCTTGGCATGGTTTGAAAATAGTTATTTTCTACCCTTCTGTATATCTTTCCATATTCAGTAAGACGTAACTTTGCAACCAGTAAAGAATCATATAATCATTTTCAGCCTTGTTTCCATCACGCTCTTTTCCAATTCAATTCTTAATCATACCTTGGCAAAATCACCACTCTGGAAGTCTTAAAAAATCAATCAATGAAATTTCTAAGCCATGTTTCTCCACTTCTTATGTTATCGCGTTATATTCTTTTGTTATCATATATATGTGTTTCATTTGTCCTACAAAAATAATAATTCCATTTATCTATCTACAGTATTATAATGCAGTAGAATTATACATTAAAAATTAATAAGCACTATTTGAGTTATGCAAAACCTTCAGTGATATTCAAACTTTTCTGTTTATTTACTGAAGCCCAATGAAACACTTCGTATATATTTTTATGACAATTATACGTTACAATAATGATACGTGGAAATGTTCGAATGATCACTATGGACATATGGCATGGTAGTTTCTAAATTTGTTTCATACTAGTGCATTATTGATCATGTAGTGGAGAAAGAGTTCAACTCTTTTCATATGAAACTCGAACCATTATTCACACTTCTACATTTCGAGAGTTTGTATCAAGTCATCGTTATACTTGGGAATTGTGGGGACATAAAAAATGATCGTTGTTATTAATAAATGCGTTACGTTCGTCCAACCTTATTTCAGGAATAAACAATACAAAAAATAATCTTGAAATCTTGACTTAGTTAATTAGTTTTTCGTTTCGTGTTTTTTATTTCAGTATTTCATTTCAATTTTCATTTCATTATTTTATCAATTATTTTGAAGTATTATTTGTAATTGAAGTATAATTCTTACAACTATAATATGCGTTAAGTATCAAAATTCTATATTGCAATGTCACTCAAGGAGGAAAAGAATATCGTTATCCATATAAATATATTTTCATTACTATTAAAATGAAGCCATGAATAATCATACATATCTCTATAGAGATACCATTCCAAAATTGCAATTTAAGTAATATCCCTTTAATCGAAAATTCAATAAGGTTAAATGAGAAAGTAACATTCGAAACAATACTATTTAAATCAATCTTTCACAAAATGCAACAGAAAACAACAATATAACAGATTCAGAAATTATTGATTGAATAAATAACTTAAAATTCAGTTTCTAATTAGAACAATTTTTTACTATTTAGCTCCATACATGTTAATCGGCTAATGTTTGATTGAGAATAAACAAGCTCTTTTAGATTACGCTAAGAAACAACATATATTCACTAAACTAAATCTGAAACCACATATTTCATATTGTATTGAAACACATCCAACTTATTTTAAACCGGTGTCTACCACTTTACAAATAGTTGCTTTTCATACACTCGCGAACCAATCGTGAAATCGAATTTCTGTACATTTCTGATTCTTACTTTTCTTATTGACAAACCGTTAATAACATCGGCCCCTAAGCCAACATTTTTTAGCTATTCAAAAATTTCATTAAAACGTTCATAAGATAAATCGAACGGCGTCAGTCAAGCCTAAGGATTACTTTTTCAGATCTTATACATAGTCCAAACTAATTACATCAACTAAGAATTGATAGTTGTATCCGTATTTACCACCTAATCAATAATAATGAAAGCAAAGAATATAATAAACCCCTTAACAAAACTCTTTCACTACCTACAATATACATTCAACATCTTCTGTGATACACCATTCACCCAATAGCAATAAATATTAATTATATTAGTAAGAATTCTCGCGATATCTGATGAATTTAATTTTTAAATACTTTACAATTCGATTCGTAATAATTTTTCTTTCGCCTTTAATATGGCAGTCAAGTTACAAGCAAGTTTTATTTTAAGTAAAGCAATTCACTTACTTTGCTTCAGCACTACCGGTATACACACCGATTAATCTTTGCGATTGTTACAATTTTTTAAAAATGCAAGGGCAGTCACAGACACATCAACAATACAAATTTCCAGGCCTGTAAAACAAGTATGAACACAAACACATTAAAATATTAAAATTAGATTTTCTTTAACAGATTATCTATTGAATGTTTTTTCCGGTGCAAAGCATATATAGTAATAAAGTTTATGAACTTACCTTTTATACCGATGGAAGTAAAAACTACATTTTTTCAAATAATCCTTCGTTCTCGATAAATCTTTCTAATGATATATAGATATTTCTAATATGTATATCAGTATCGACAGCTTTTTTCTTTAATAGTGTTAAGACCTAATACTGATGATCAGGTAATGCCTCAGCCATTTTACATATACTGATTTTGTTAACTGCTGAAGATTATTTAAATTGAGCTTTGAAGAGGATCTTGTCTGCAAAATGGTAGGTAGTTGGAAGCTTTGTTGTATCAACAATTTTCTTCTTTGCCAAGCACGTTCCATTTTCTGGACGGCATTAATAAAATAATTTCAAATTTTAGGATGTATGTTCACTCCTCGGTTATTTCTTTCTACCTCCAATGGATCGCTTACATTATAAGTTAAAATAGGACATTCTAATTCAGAACATTCTAATTCTATATATAATTTTGTGACTACTCAAGTTCGAGAAGGCTCCGAAAATACTCTTATGGAGAAAGAATCTACTACTATGAGACAAAATCTGTCGGAATGTTGCTCGCTCATTGTTTTTTTGCAAATCAGTGTACCGTATTTCATTGATCATATTCTCAAACTTGGATACCAATAAACTAATTTGCTCTTCATTGTCACTTTTAGCTATCTTAGAGAGATCCCAGTTGGAGGCGTAATCTTCAATATCATTTACTAATGAATCGTATAACGTAATGCTATACTGCTTATAGTCCTAGCTGTCTACCCGGAGAAATACTAGAGTGACATTATTCAATAATTGACTTAGAGAAAATGTTAGGTAGATATATTTGTAAGGATTTCAAACTGACCTAGACTTTACACAGAGGAACTCTTCTACCAATTTATATCCATCAAAAAATTGTTTATTTTCCGAACGTTCAATTATACTTATAGCTCAGAATCCTTTCTCTGATAATTTTAATGAAAATACTATAAAACGGCCTATTCCATAAGTTACACAAAAATGTTTACGTCGTCTTAAAATGTTGGATCGAAATGCATCTGTTCAAAATTCTGGTTATCATGTAACCTTGAAATAATATCTAGAGGTATATTCACATTACTTGGCAAATGTTTAACCTCAAAATCAAAAGCAAATTGCCTGTAAATTAAACTACCATTTAAAAATATCTTAAATAGGCTTTGCATTGCATAGGCTACCACTTGCTGATCGACTAAGTTCAATCGTCGAATGCCAATAAATCTGAATCGTTCCATCGTTTTGATTGCCTAAATTAATGCAGCAAATATATTTATTTATTCATATAAGCATGCTGCTTTCAGCTGAAAACTCAACATGTTTCCAATTGTTTAATCAAATTATTCGATACATTCTTCAATACTTTAAATGAACTTTCGCTGCTAATTATGAGTTTAGAATTTAACTCTGGCACATTATAATACCACAAGTGATTCAAATAACTCTTTAAACTTATTTAACGACACTTCTTGTTCATTGGAACAATTTCAACTCAATCTTTGATTATGACAAACGATTAATTGGCTCCATTATTTCATGGAAACCGAGTATAAATGCAGCGTAATATTGCCAAAGAAAAAAGAAAGTACTCAAACTCATTAAACTTTTGCGACTATCGGCGTGGTGGGTATTATTTTATATATATCTTGAATCCGCGAAAGGTCCATCGATAGTTTTTGCTCTTCAATACTATGACCTAAATATTAACACCTTTCTTTTGAAACATTACCAATTTATTTCTGGATAAAGTTTTCCGTACTGTTAATTTGTTGAACACTTTATCTAAAAATAATTTGTATCTGTCCATATTAGAAGTATATATAATTATATCATCTATTTAGCAATCTAACCTTTTCAATTTTAAAAGATACACAATATAATTCATAACTTTTGAAAGCACAAATGATTCCGCTGATAATGCAGAACGTAAATATTTAAATTCCAAACGTCTGCTATGGTTTGAAAATGCAGTATATTTCCATTACTTTGGTGACAATTTGATAAACAAATAAGCGTTTTTGACATCAGAAACTGAAACAAATACTTCCTTTGAACTCAGACAAACATCCTCCAGCAGTTTAATTATAATCTTCTGTTCAGATCTTGTTAATTCCCTACTACCCTCCTATCACCAGTTTTGATATGTACTAACGTAAGACACATGGATATGCTCATTTACTATCAGAAGGTTGAATAATATTTTGCATTAACTAACCATCCAAAATAGAATCCAAACATTTTCGATCGACTCTTCATAACGGATACGTTTTTACGTAATGAGGTTTCCACATTTTGTCTGTCACTGAGATGATTCCATCTGATTATGTACTACAGGAGAGTCTTCGAACATTGTAGAACTGGCAACACTGCAACTGGTTGGTCTGGTTCTCCTTTGCCTCAGAATACGACCTCGCTCCTCTTTTCGGATGTTAGCTGATCTCGCCCAATAATTACGAAATAAATATCCACCACCAGCATTATTATTATTATTACTTTATATATTTAATGTATATATATTTTGGGATTAGTCATTCCTTCTTAAAGTAAATCTCTTTATTCGAACACAAATTTATCAGCGCTTGTATAGTAATAATATCCTTTATTCCCAGAATAAGAAAGGTTATTTTTTATTTACCTAGAATTTTTATAAAATCGCGGAACTAACGTAACTTCAATAAGATCTTATCAAGAACTAGTGACTCATATCAAGAAACCTGCGTAAGTTTTTTGGTACGCCAAATGTGAAGTTAGCGTACCCACAAATGTTTATTTATACTCTAATATGGTACAATTTCAGAACTAACACAACGTTGGAAAGAACTAAAGGGAATTATAGAAGAACTACTGAATCACGTAGAAAAACATGTTTAAACTGATGGGGTCCGCCAGGTTAACATATCAAGTCAGCCTACCCACCAAATTTACTTATACTCTAAGTTGTATGAAATAGCGAAATTCAGAGAACATTTCTAAGAAATAACGTGAACTAACAATTAACTAACGATTCATATCGAGAATCTGGGAAAACGTTTTGAACCAAACTTTACATGTGAAGTTAGCCTAACCATAATTTATATATTTGTTCTAATTTGTAATTAATCGCGGAACTAAATAAATTTTTGTAAGACGTAAGGGGAACTAAAGAGGAACTAAAGATTCCTGTCGGAAAATGTGAGAAACTTGTTGGGTACAACAACTTCACATGTGAAATTTGCCTACCCACACCCAGAGTACTTGTTAAATGTTGAATATGGACTTAATTCAATGAAAAAGAAATTAATTTGTATTGGACTGCATAGTGATACATTTGAACCAGTGATTCGTGTTGGCAAAGGACTTGTGTTTGGAGTGGAGGTAAATTTGGCAGAGTGGGAGAAACTTGTACATTTGACCCCATTTGTTACGGACTATTTAAGTTCTCAAGTGGAAATTACATTTATAAAATCTCTTGGTCGAAAAAACGAACTGTTGGTGCGAAAACCAATGGGTGAAAAATTAGTGATGTTAGAGAAGAAAGGAACACTTCATGCTCCTCGAAACACTGTGTACTTAACTTCAAAGGATTGTCTTTATTTCTTGGAAGTATTACCATGTATTGAACATCCTGTCAAAAACAGTAAAGTTTGTAGTGGTGTGCTACGTGAATATTTTGACTTGTGTACAGATACTATTCGTAATCATGTACAATTGCATTGTGTTACATGCAGAGGACATGCCGGAATCCATACCTGTGTAGATGAACAGAGTATTATTAATGGTATGAACATCAGTTTTCCAAGTGTCTCTCTTGATAGAACAGTGATGTGAACATTGATGGTGAACGATTAAAATTGGAAATGAAAGTATTTTGCAAACAAAAACTCATAGATTCAATTATGGCTGATTTATTTGATAGTGTATCGACACAGCCATGGTGGGGGTAAACCAATGCACAGCCTTCGGATGGTATCAGTGAAGTGAACGTCTCTTCATAAAGAAGAAGAAGAAAATTGATTTGTTTTTACATGTATAATAAACAACGTAATATCAAATGTAATAAAAATATATATAGTGAAAGTGAAATATTTTATTTGTGTGTTTTGTGTTCGTTTCATACACCTCAATATGATAGGATTTTTAATTTTTTTACAAGAAAAAAAATACTAACATTTTTTCCTCGTATACTATAAGTGATACGTACAATATTATTATTATTATTATTATTATTATTATTATTATTAATAATAATAATAATAATAATAATCAATTCAAATTCTTGAAATGAATGTTAAAATAAAAATTAGTATTTGAAATTATTATTATTACTATACAACTTTGTCTTAAGTATGATAGGTTTTTTTCATTTTTTTAAAAAAGGAACTAAATAATTAATATTAAAATTTTAAAAAAAGTCCTATCATAATAATAGTATTGAATTCACATACTTGATTTAATTTACGAAAGAATAACTGATTAAGTATTTGAATTAATTATTATTATGTAGCTATGTGATTATATCATTGAATTACTACTAGCTTTTATATCAGGATTTTTAGTTGTAATATGTTTTATTTTGTTGTCCTCTAAGTACTTCTGTATTGTTTTATTAGTAAACTCACTTCCTTTATCTGTTCGGAATGTAATTGGTTTTCTGTCTTTGAACACAAGCTTCAATGCTTTTAAGACATCATTTGTACTTTTAGATTTTAATGGCACAGCCCATGCATATCGACTGAACACATCTATCACTTTAAGAATATAACGATATCCATCATTAAATTTATGAAGAGATTGAAGATCATTAATTTCACTTTCCCACTCATCATCAATGTTATTCACTACATAGAAATCTCTTTTAAAACGACGACGTACAGGTTTGTGTAACGTGTATGTTGTTTTTTGCAGTAACCATCTTCTTATACAATGTATAGGAATTTTCTTCTTTGTAGCTATCCACAATTTTTTAACAGTTGAAAACGAGGCAGGATGTGAAGGGTTGTAGTAAATCTTGCTTAACTGTTTGTTTACGGTTTCCTTCTTGACCATACTGGACGTTTAGATGCACGTTTCCTTTTCCTTATAGGAAATATTACTTTTTCCTTTTCTTCTTCTGCTTCTTTTTCGTCGTCTTCTGGAAACGATTTCAGAGGTATTTTTTCCCTTGACGATGATGCAGTTGGTGATGCTTTAGTTCGTCGTAAAATGTATTACAAACATTTTGGATTTCCAATAAGTTCTTGAGGTGTGTTATTAGAAGATAAATAATTACAAAATTTCTCCCATCCCATTGGATTTGTGTGTTTCCGGGGTCGCGACACATCAGAAATTTAATCTACAATGTGAGATCCTTCTAGTTTATCACCTCTGATGTAAACAGTTCCTTTATTATCTCACGTGATATTATCATCATGTTTCATTCTATGTAGTAGTAATTCAGCTCTTTTACGAAACATTTATATAGATATATAGATAATAATATCTCTTCTTCTACTTCAGGCTTCTCTGATTTAGTTGACGTACTTGAAAGTGTCACAGGTTCTTCTTGTTTTCGTATTACATGTAAATATTTTTGAAGAATATTATTATACTGATTCCACTTTTCTTCATCACTAAGCGATGATAACTGTTAAATCTCTTGCATTTCTTGATCCAAATCAGATTCACGTTTCTCCAGGGCTGATGATGATGATGATGATGGTGTTTGTATACGATTCAGAACTTCAGGTGGAACTAAAATCATCTTATTTGCGTGTTCCATTGTACTAACGGAATAGTAAACGTGATAATGCACCAGTTAAAATAGGAGCTAATAATGCCGGTAAGAATCCACAATGCTGCTGCACTAATAAATGCTTCTTCTTCTTTTGGATGGAGTTTCCTTTCTTCACAAGATATCGAAGCGTCCTCTTGTATCGCTTTAATCTTGCTTTCTGTGTCTTTGTAAGAGGTACATTCCCTTTTAATACATTATAACATCATTCGCGAATACTTCGAATCACTGAAGAGTCTGAATTGGCCAGTATAGCTTTACGTAGTTTAGGATTTCCTTTGCTCAGCGTACGAAGAAGATCTCCGTGTTTTACTCTTGGAGACATATTGTCAGAATGAAGAAACACAGTTTAAAACAAATATTATAAGCACATCTATTTCGTTGGAACATAAACGTAATGATAAATACCATCAGGAAAGATATTTGTTTGAAAACGAAGTTCATCTGGCGTATCCTGTTTTAAATCAATAAACAAATATCCATATGGTTACTTTTTTGCGTCATTTAAACTTTCTTGAAGACATTTTGGATTCTCAGGAGTTAGTTGATAACTCAAATGTTTAATTTGTGATTTATCTCTTGGATATTTAAATAATACGAGATAAGAACAATTCAAGCTCATATCCCTGCTTCCTTTTCCCTAATGAAATATGTTTTGTGTAATAAATAGTGCACTAGGATTTCTATGATGAGGAACCTTTGTAAACAAATCAACTATATGGCGGTTCAATTCACACATCTGATCATCAATAATAATAAGATGTGGTCCAGTTTCAGGTAAAAAGTCTTTTGTTCGAGGTCCTTCAATAAATTGTACTTTTGTCGAAATTTCTCTGTATGCATTTTCCCATTCTGCATAGTACTAATAAATAGGACGAAACGATGTATTAACCATGCGTGATAAATTGGACAGGAATCGTATTACAAAGAAAGTTTTTCCGCATCCACTTGGTCCGGCAACAATACATGAAAAGTGATGTTTCCACGTCGTGTCCATGTTAAAGAGTATGATCATTCTTTCTTCATACGTATATTTATAAAGGGCCTTATAACATTTCTCTTCTTCTTTTGTTGGAAGTGTAGCCATATGGAAGAATATCATATGAATTTGGTATTCTACGTCGTTTAATATAATTTATCTTATAAATTTTTGTTTGGGGCATGCTGACAATAGTATGGTCTTTCCAGCGGCAAATTTTTTTCTCATTGGTAATTTTTACTTCCGTCGGACGAGATTCTTCTTCTTCTTCCGCATCCTCTTCATTAGCTACTATGATTTTCTTCATTACATCAAAATTTAGGTGTTTTGAAGATTCATAGTTTAATAAAAAGCCCCGTATCCTGCATACTTGAAACTCCTTCTTCGTACTGGAATCAAAAATACGTGTTCCATAGTTCTTGGGTCCAGCCGAGACGTATTCTGAAATGTTGGCCTCTTTACCACACTCGAGTACTTCATTTGTTAAATCGCCTAAAAAGTCACCAGTTGGAATTGTAGTTTCACCAGGTTTTGCGTATAAATGACTGAATCAGTATCATAATACAATACTCTTTCTTGTAGTTGATGTAAATACTTTTAAAATTCTAATCTTGCTTGAGCTGTTGTGTACGCGGCTATGACGACGTTTCCTGTTGGTAGTGAAACAGGAACTTAATCTGTGTATTGCCAATATACATATATCACATCATCATTTAAGGAAATATTTGATGAACGTCTATATCATGAGATGTTAATTTCTCATATAATTCTTTTGGATCATTAATAATGCTTACATGCCCCATGTTCTCACGCTGTCCAAATTTTCCCCAAAATAAATTTAACATTAATTTAGCTAAACTCCTAAGTGCTGGATTATGTTGAATTTTATTTTCATCGAGACGTATTCCTTCCTTTTCATAAAATTGCTGAATGTACTTCTGCTTTAGCTCATCTTCTGCTTTAGCTTCTGCTTTAGTTTAACACCATGCTGGCCATCCACTAGCTTCCGTTTTTGCTTTCAGGAAGGTTTTTATGTACTCTGCAAATAAGCCGCCACTTTTTGTTTCTTCATCATATTGAACAACATCATATGCCCAAATTTCATGAATATCTATTATTTTGTATCCTTTTCCTAATGCTCTTCTTACTTCATCTGCTACCCATGTACCATGTAGAACTCGGTCTTCATCGCTGTGATTAAAAGATGACTGGTTTAATTCATCACAACATGTACGACAAAGTGGATACATCAATCTATCATTTGACTTGTAAGGAAGAACTGGGTGTAAGGCATTTTTTGGAGGTAGAATACTTAGTTTAACTTATTCTTCAACTTCTTCAATGGTGGGAATACTTGAATCTCCAGGCAGATAGATAGTAGGATGACGAATTGGAAACTTCTTAGTCTTACAAATATGAGGATAATGCGAAATAACATCTTTGTATTGAATGGTTTCTCTTCAGATTCTTGTGCTTTATGATACAAATATATGACATTCACACGTCCTCCATAAAAAGTGTCACGAGGTTTTAATAGTGTTTTCTTCGTATACGAATGATTAATAACATACTTCTTCATGTCTCCATTTCCTGCCAATTGTTTTTTAAATTCACAGCCCCATATTTCATGCACTTCACAACCACAATCTTTTAATTTTGAATTTCCTTCTTGGTTGCTTCATATGGAAATTCCATGGTATCTGTAGCATTGTTATAGATGGGTTTATCTCTGTCGTTAGGGTAACAGAAGATACATCCATGTGTGAAATTGCCTTCATATTCCCACACGTGTATTCTTACTGTGTTGGGATTTGTCCATACACCATCTACTTTCATTGATGCAATTCGTTTTTCCTTTTTACGTGCAGCATTGGTATTTTGTATGTTTCTTGTTTTTTCTTCCCAACCTATCCATTGTACTGCTTCAACTGATTGGACATCTCTCCATCGATACCCGTTCTTTGGTATGATACCAATCGTATTTTCCTTTAAGAAATTTCTTCGATACACCAAATTACATGCACGGGCGATTGTAATGCATTCAAGTAAGCTGTTTACATTTCTTTCAGATTCAAATGTATTCATAAAGGAAATACAGGCTTGGCGTAATACTTCAACATCCTGTACACAATATTTGATGAGTTCTTCTTTTATTTTAAAGGTATCGTTTATGTTCAGTATACCATTGGAGAAACCTGCGTCTTTCGTCCACTTTCATGGTGTCTGCTCCATAATATCTAATGTCTGGAAGTGTACCTTCATATGTCTGGTTCTCACGTCGATTGAAAAAGTGTGGGAAATATCCTTTGTACGATTGAAGACCAAATGCCCCACTTAATTTACTTAAGGCCATAGGAAAAAAGCTTAGTGAATCAATGAAGGTTACGTTCTCCACTTTAAGAGATAGAATTTTCGCTTCATTCATGATTACTTTTGGAGTCCAATTCATCTCAACCATGGTCTTAATGATGAAATGTGCATCATAGAACTTAGAATTATAGGCTACACATGTTACTGATTTAATGTTTGGACGACGTTGTTGAAGATGTTTTAGAAAGTCTTCTATTACATTTTCTCCGTCAAGTATATTTTCTCGTTTTCCACAAACGATACAATTATTTTTGATGTTTTTATCTTCATAACAGCGGTAACATGTATTTTGACTAACCAAAACATTAGGTGTATGCTCATATATGTTTGCGTCCTCCTCTTTTATTTTCGTGTCTTGTGTACATTCAATATCATAAAACACAATCATAGCTTTCTTCTCCATCATAATTTTTTCATTGGCTTTTTTGATTTTCTTCTTTCATTCACTTTCATGTAACATTCATGATTGGGTGGTACTATAGCATAGCAAATGTTGCAATAAGTTTCTCCACATACGTGAGAACCTTTTTCTTTTACTACATAAATTTTCAAACACTGGACACAACATTTCACAATGGAACATATGGGGCTTTCCATTTTGATACGGCGCTGACTTGTGATAGTCATAGCATGACTAGCCATAAAATTCTCGATTACAATCATTGCAAGTAATATGGGTTTCTTTAAAGTCACATGGTGGTTTTTGATGACATCAGTAACATACAGCTGTACAATGTTTAAAATGTGCATTCTTGTTTTCATATTTCTTATGACAACTTTTGCAATAATAACTACAGCTAAAACATGATGTCAAGCTTTCAATGACGTTGTAATGCTTATCTATGAACAGTAAATTTAAAGCAGTTCTCTCATTATCACTTGGTGGTGCTTCAAACATAATATCACTTCCTGAAAATCCCCTATACACTGTGATTTTATAATCCTTTAAATATTCCTCAAATTTACGAATTTCTGGAATTCCACCACCTTGACTAAGATCTACACCGGCAGCTTCACACAGATCTTCTGCTTCTTTTTCTATGATATATTTACTTTGATTTTTTACATATCTATCGTATTGGGTTTGATTTCTTCCCTTGTATTTTTATGGCAACTACGATTGCATGTGCTAAACATCTTGTGCCTTTATTCTTAATTGTGATAATACCACGTTTTGTCTTTACATATTCCTCAGTATTCATAACATGTTGTCTTAATCCACCTTGTCCTCTTGGCATACGTACATGATGAAAATTTACGATGCAATCTTCATTTATAAGAAAAGCCGCATTACTTTGCAGTACTTTCTCATAACTTGTCCATAGAACTTCTGCTGAGAGATTTCTTGCTTCTCTGAAAGATAACCAAAAAGGGCGGTGTCCTCTCTCATTTGTGATTGTTATTCCTACGTAATCATGCTGGTTCACATCACGTAGCAAATAATCTACTAAAGCACGCAGACTTGTTTCAATTGCAGTAAAAGGATTTTCACCTCCACGCACGGGATCTAGACGGAATCTTAGCATTGTACCCTCCATATTGTATCTTCTGTATTGTCTTCTGCGTTCTTCTATTATATGAAATCTATTGTTTTCATCATTACGGCTGTTATTTCCAAATCCTACTTGTACATTTGAGTTTCGTTCTGCTTCAAATACGGATAACGTCTCGTCTATTCTTTTTTCAATTTCCTTTAAATCAATTTCTATTTCTGTATGTTCTGTATTAGCCTCTGCTAATATTTATATAATTGATGGATGTATTACTTCTTCTTGTTGTTCTTCTTCCTTTTCAGGATTAGGAAATAAATTGGTAATCCATTTTTCTAGCTCAGTTACGTAGAACATCTTCTTCTGTCTTCTTTTTCTCTTCCTTATTGTAAGTCTCTCCTATTATTTGGGATAACGTTAGATTTAGCAATTCTTCTTCTTCTTCTTTTGTTCTTTCTTCAAGGTTTTCTTCTTCTTTTGCTCCTCCTTGTAACCATTTTTTAATTTGGGCAATACGTTCGGAAGCTTCCTCTTCTTCTTCTTCTGTTATCATTCTATTACCTGCACTTTCCAATATTTCTAATAGTTGTTCTTCATATTCTTCTTTTTCTTCTGCAATTTGAATTTCACTAGCTGCGTCTCTTTCTTCTTCTTTTTCTTCGGTATTGATGATCATCTCTTCTTTTTCTTCTTCTTCTTCTTCTATGAGTTCTTTCTCCTTTTGTGTATCTTTCTTCATTTCATCACCTTCTTCCTTCCTTTCACGATAATCTTATTCTTCTTCTTCTATTCCGATTACGGCATCTATGTCTCTTAGAAGAACTTTCGTCTCTAAATTTACTTCGATCACCTCTTCTTCTTCTTCTATGTTTTTAATAAATACGGTAATCTCTTTTAATAATTCTTGCGTACACTTGTTTTTCATTTTTACTCCTCGGATGTATATACGTAATGCAAAACAAAAAAATTTTAATATGTATATGTAAATAGTAGATATATAAGTATTATTTCAAATAGAATATAAATAAAAGCGCTTTAAAAGAATATATGAATAAATAAAAAAGGGCTATATATAAGTTATTAACAATGGAATAATACTATCGGTAAGGATAATTAAAGTCTGATACACTTCTCTTTATTTGTATTCAACCTAAAATAAAGAAAGAAATGAACTGGTTACTTATAACCATATTCCAAATAAATATAAAGAGTATATATACACATATATTTCAATTCATTATACGGAAAAAGCAGAAATTTCAAGGGAAAAAATAGCATACCTCTTAAGTAGTTAAAATGAATTGTAACTTTTTTTTCGTATTCCATGGGGAGTGAAACAAATGTATGTTCCCAGTTTGCTTCAAGTGTATTGTCTAATGTATAAACGTTCTGTACGTGAATTTTTTACTTATTCCCCTGGACACTCCCCTAACTTTAACCCCTTAGATGATGTGTTATTGAATTCAGAGTATCATTATTCAACACAGCGACCGCGAAAACTATGTATTTGACACTAATATTGTTCATTTTAAATTATTTTTACGTGTCTCGATATCAACCCTGAAGACCCCCAACATCAACCCCGTTAGATGATGTGTTATTGAGTTCAGAGTATCATCATTGAACACAGCGACCCCGAAAACTATGTATTTGACACTAATTTTGTTCATTTTAAATTATTTTTTCGTATCTCGATATCAACCCTGAAGACCCCAACATCAACCCCGTTAGATGATGTGTTATTGAGTTCAGAGTATCATCATTGAACACACCAACCCCGAAAACTATGTATTTGACACTGATATCGTTCATTTAAAATTATTTTTACGTGTCTCGATATCAACCCTGAAGACCCCCCAACATCAACCCCCTTAGATGACGTGTTATTGAGTTCAGAGTATCATCATTGAACACAGCGACCTAGAAAACTATGGGGACCAACATCGTGTACGTGAATCTTCTCCCACTATCTCCTTTCCAACATTTCATTCATTTCTCATTATCACAGTCTCCGTTAGCATAGCCGAAATAACTGTGGGACGTAAAACTTAAAGATTTCTTATTAGCCTAATCGTCATAAGAGTGGGACGTAAAACTCAGATTGCATTTCATTGTTTCTCTCGTTAGATCTTAGCTCGGGGGGTTTGGGTGACGGTGGTTCACTGGTAGAGCGTTCACCTCTGATGTATGGGGTCACAGGTTCAATATCCTGTTCCCATCAAGTGAACTTTGTGGTGCACAAACACCGTATACATGAAAGGTCGCAGGTTCAAAATCCTGTTCAAAATAAAAAAAAACTTGCTGGTGGACAATCACCGTGTACGTGAATTTCTTCCACTTTTTCCGTTCCAACATTTCATTCATTCATTTCTCATCATCACCGTCTCCATTAGCATAACCGACATAACTGTGGGAAGTAAAACTCAAAGATTTCCAACCGTGGAACGTAAAACTCAAAGATTTTCTATTAACCTTGTTGGCATAATCGTAGGACGTAAAACTCAAAGATTTCATTTCATTGTTCAAAGATTTCATTTACAGACAGAAAGACAGACAGACCTTGTTGGCTTTATTGTGGGACGTAAAACTCAAAGATTTCATTTCATTGTTCAAAGATTTCATTTACAGACAGAAAGACAGACAGGTATGCATTACATTATCAAAATTAAAACACCAAGTCTTGCGTCAGCTGATATCTAACTGCAATGCGAGTCAGAAAACATTCAACAATTCCATCTTATCGTTTTCTCAGAAATCAACGTACAGCAAACAAAAGCATCTTACATCATACGAACTCGCTTATGTGTTTTTAACGTTAAAATTTCATCTCTATCAAACACGGAAAACGCAAAGAAAATACACTGTCTGAAGTACATTTATAGTTAAATGAAGACCTAACATATTGTTTTATTCTTTCAGGAATAATCAAAGACCGTAATATTTTTAATAATATATTTTTTACTTACCTATTTTAATAAAATCATCTTATGATAGCACTTATTCACAACTCTAGTCATCCAACGGATCAACCACGCACAAAGACACACACACTCACTATTTCAAATATGAAGTGAAGAGGATCTACACACACACGTTTACACTGAATCACAAATGTTCTCTGCATACAAACCCACACATACACACAAACACCTTACAAAAACATGTCATAACAAGTTCGATCATGCCTACCATAATCGAAAATATATCTCGTTACGTTTTCAATACATAAGATAATATCTTTCACATCAAGACTTGGGAAAGTCATGTTTCATTTTGTTTATACAGATATTTCAATTCCAAATTTCGTTGACGTAGTTTTTTGTGCTATGGGAATATGTTATATTGCAATATCCTATCACGGCTTTAACAAAGCAGCAAATTCATTTGGCATAATCTGATCTTTAATTTCTCTACATAAGTGATTTTAATTACTTGTCATAACAGACATCATCATGTGAATATCCATTTAACACATTTCACATCCTACGTTTTTAAACAATATGATATGCGATGAGAAGCTTCTGCTATTAGAATATGCTCAATCATTGGAATCCCTTCGCAGGAGGTCTGGGGGGTGGAGTGTATAGGTATGTGTTTCGTTATGAGACTCATATATTGTTTCTTGTCCCACGTTTAAAAAAGAATCGTGAAATACAATATTTACCTTAGCAACTAAGTCAATTTCGTGAGCAGCTTTGATCATTTGAATATCACGTCTTCGGTTCATAATCTACAGACACTTTGTGGGAATAGGACCAAGGGGCTAAGCAACACGATCCTGCATGGGTATGTGTTTTGTTATGAGACTCATAAATAGTTTCTAATCCCAGGTTTTTAAAAAAATCATGAAATATAATATTTACCTTAGCAACTAAGACCAATGTCATACAATCTGCTGAGAAGCTTCGATCATTTGAATATCATGCTTTCAGTTCATAACCTACAGACATTTCGTGGAAATAGGTCCCAGGGGCTAAATTGCTTGCGCTCTTTGGCTTTCAAGGAAGAGTAGGGGGTGACGGGGGGTTCAAATAGACCAAAAGTTTCCCACGGGCTTCTGTGGTAGCCGTAAAACACTATAAACATTACAACTAAAGGCTTGTCGAAACTTGCCTCCCAATTCCAGGAAATGATATCGATTTCTAGGAAAACAAGATAATTTTTTGATGACTCGGCTAGCTATTAAGCCTCAATTCTACTCACGTGCTCTTAGGAAAAATTTCCTTAACGTTAAACGAAACCTTTCGTTATTTTCCCAATACAATAGTTATCTTGGCCCTGAGCTGTCATTGGTAAATGCCACTTCATAAGAAATATGTAATGGTTGTATGAAAATATCAAGATCACCATTTGGAAAACCATTCAACACTAATTGACACTTGACTCTACACATATTTTTCAAACTCATCTTAGAACACACTTATGACAGTATAACAAAGAAAACAAAAACGAACCTTCCATCACCATTTCTGCTAAGTCGTATTCTATTCAGAAAATTAGGTGAATAATTAATGGAGTTAATACTGTAAAAACCACTGCACTTTTTCATATTACCAATCTGACCTTCACAGCTCTTCAAAGATTATAAATTTCTTTTCATTCATCCAACTTAATAGAAAGACAAATCCGGTTATACACCTAATAATCTGAATTTTATAATTAGCCAGTATGAGACCTTGCAATTTACTAATAAGAAACCACGTAATTAGAAAAATGTGAATTTCTGTAATGTGCGTTAAGTATCAAAATGAAATACCGCAACGTCAATAGTCGAGGAAGAAAAGTTATGCCCACCGTAGAAATATTCTTTCACTAATATTAAAGTTAAGCTAAAGTTAAGCTAAGTTCAAACCAATACTATTTATACAAATTTCTCAAAATTCAAGAGATAGCAACACCATAACAGGTTCACAGATTAGTGACTGAATAGACAATTTAATATTCACGTTCTAATCGTCAAATACTGTCTATACTATTTAACACCGTAATAATTAATCGGCTAATAATTATTTACAATACCAGATACTAACTAGCCGTCTTTGACTACATTATATAGCATGTATATGCGTTCATTGAACAACCTCTTAAACAACTTATTTCAAACATTAATATACTTATTAAACTCACCCTATATAATATATATCGACATATACGTAAAGTGGTATATCGACATATACCACATTACAAAACGTAGCATTCAATACACTGGCCAAAAAATTGTACTATGGTTTCTTTTAAAATACGACTTTTAATATACTTTCCACTAATTCAATATTGTTATTTTTTTCTGAATTTTGATTTATGCTTTACACCTAAACATAGAACGCGAGACTAAAAATTGAAGCAAATGTAGTTCTATTTTCTGCCACTACAGCGTTACGGTCAGACAATTTCCCTGACATCTGTACATTTCTAACCCTTACTTTTTTATTGGCAAACCATTACACAACATATATTCAGAACTTGTTGGAAATTTGTGTTAAGTGAGGAAAATACTTGGTCCCATTGCTTAAGTTCATATTAAATAATCAGTCCTTCATTAACGAATGTCGGTACTTCTACAGTAAGGTGCGGGTTCCAAATACAAGGCCACGAAGTAGGTCTAAAGACATTCAGAGTTATTAATTACCCAAGTACGTTAAGAAATGTAAATGTAAACTTCCAATAATAGTCAATATTGGGTGTTGTTGACAATATGGACGATTTCAAAAAATGAATATTTCCCGAAATTGTACTTACAATAGTGTTAATACTCGTAAATATGTGTAGAAACTGTGTTCGTAAGTGAAAGATAATTGTTTTCTTTTATAAGAACGAGAACCATCTGTACATCGCATCTAAATACATATTCATAATATCGTTTCCAAGACAGGTTTAGACAACTTGTTGTCGTATACCACTATAAATTTAAAAATATACAAATGTGAATTCTGAGGGTTTGGATTATGTGTGGAAGAGCTAAAATACACACAAGTAAGATATGAATGAATTCTAAAATATCTGGGCTAACATAGGAAAATTTGAATATAAAATTTGTATAGAATTAACAGTCTCTCATTTAAGTTATGATAGTAATAACCGACCGCAGCAATACCTTTCGAAATCACAGAGGTCGCCTACTATCATTGTCTTCTTATATCACTATACACTTCCGTTTTACTGCTTCTCACGTAGTACTGAGTGTGGTATAGCACACTGCTACCAACAAATCCCTAACTATCCGTTGTCAACCAGAGATTTGGCAGGTTTCCATGAAATTGATACCGATATGTAGGCAGATTGTTCAACGTTATTTTAAAATCTTGAAGACCAACATCACTTAATGAAGGTGTACAAAATTTCTCAACGAAGATCCTAGTAAACCTTCCTTTAGAAAATAGCAGCAGGCATTTTCTGATTACTTAACCATCTAAATGAATGTTTACACTTAGAACCACCTCGTCGATTCGCGTTGTCTAGGACTAAAATAAATTAGGGATCAATAATGAAAATGAGATATATCAAACATGAAGAGATTATTTGTTCGAACTTTTAATTCTTTTCAAATCCATAATTGAATATTACACTATCAGTACAATTTTTGAAATTAATAGTGTACAATCGTAAAAATATCGTACAAAACGACAGTATTTTGGAAATATTTTGAACCCAAAAAATAAATTACAAATAATAAACGTGTTACTTTTCCTGCATAGTCTGCCTTGAATGAGAAGTGTCTCGAGGGTAATGCTTCGACCGATTGTCTCACTTTTCCTACCTCCCCATGGGGCATCCTTGATTCGACTTGATCCTAAACGGATTATTCAGAAGTCAAAGTCGGAAGATGTTCCTCATTTTTTCAAAACACCCTTGACATATTACAATCTGCTTCACGTGTAAGGGGAGAAGCTAATGAGCAAACAAACTGAGAAATGAATCTAAATCACTTACACGGTATAAAAGAGTTTTTCAAAATTTTATATCTAGGAAAATTAATTGTTGGTATTCCAGAACTTTAAATTGACTCATGACTTTATCACTCATGATTTATTTTTATCGTAGTTTTGATATGAGTATTATATACCTGAAACTGTAATACAGGTGTACATTTGTTTGCTTAATCAGACTCCGGACTTTTACTTAACAATCAATTTGTATATGTGATTTCAGAGTTTTAGAGATTTCCTTAAATGTTTCATTTCTACAACAGTTTGCAACTAACACCATTAACGTATCGCTTTCGATATTTCCATAGGTAATTGCATAGTCATTCCCAATATATTTGAAACAAACAACCGTTTAAAGTGTCTTACTCATTTAATATCCAACAACTCTGTGCATTTTCCCTAAAATCTGCAAACTCTCTACTCGGTTAAAACTGAGCATTTTCCATTTTCTCCCTTTCTTGCTAAACCGAAAGTGTTCTTTAGACAATCTAGAAGTCATAGCTCTATACTACATAATGTTGCATAGGGCACTTATAAAGGATATCATTTAACAGTTGGACACTTTCTTCGTATATTGAAAGCAACTGGGGTTAAGTCCTTCTACACTTACATGAGAAGTAAACAAATTCTTTTTAATTCCTGGAATGGTGCCAATGCCCTAGGACCAGAGAGCTATTAATTGTAATTGCTGTTATTATTATTATCATTATTATTATTATTATTATTATTATTATTATTATTATTATTATTATTATTTATTGACTTAGGTTTTCATGAATATTAAGTATTATTTTACAAAAAATGCTATCTTTTAAACAAATTGTTTTGATATCAAGTTTTCATAAAGTAGTCCCTCCATCTTATAAATAATTTCTGATGGGCTGCGGTGGCTGAGTGATAAAGCGCTCACATTTGTGCATAAGGTCGTTCGTTCGATTCCAGCTCATACCAAGTGAACTTTGTGATGGGCAAACACCATGTGCATGTGTTTTCTCTGGGTTCTCCCGTTTTTTCTCACTTTCTTCATTCCACCATTTCACTCATTTCTCATCACCACAGTCTTCTTTGGCCTAGCTGGTATAACTGTGGGTCGTAAAATTTATAGATTTCATTTCAAGTAATTCCAACCCGAACAGTTGCAGGAAGTAAGTCATTTCGAATAAGACAAACTACTTTATAAAATTCCGTGTATTATTATTTTTTACATGTATAAAATTCTCGCGAACCTTATTTCTAAATCAAAGGGTGAGAAGACTAAATTGACTCTCTTATTATCATAAATTCATTGCAAATGAAGGAGTTGAAAGAGTTGGGAATAATTAGAAAGCCATACCCTATATTCGAATGAGCCACAACCTCTACAACACGGCACACTGGCGTGCCCAGTAAAATGTACAGTATGAGAAAAACTCGTATCTATTATTTACATGAATATTTGTCGCGTTTATTTTATTTATTATTTTTATCAACGATTCTTTCAAACAGAGAAAGGGAGCAATAACTTAAGTGCATTGCGCTCACATGCTTAAATAAATATATTATGTAAATAACTGTTTCTTTTCTGTTTATTATTATTATTATTATTATTATTATTATTATTATTATTATTATTATTATTATTATTATTATTATTATTATCGTTATTGCTTATTATTCTACATTTCTTAGGAAGTTGACTGCCATATGTATGAAATTCCATACACACGGCTCTCCCTTGCAGCGCCGCATATATGATTTTTCATACGGAAACAATATATTCCAAGTTTGTTGTATTCGTTCTATAGGTGTGTTTGTAATTAGATGCATAGGGCGTAGAAGTCAAAATTTAATGTCCACGCCACGTATATCCAAACCCATAGACAAAGAAATTTATGAACAAAAACTTTTATGAGGCCAAAACGAAGACCAAAAATAAAGAAATACTGGCAGATTGTTGCCCGTGGTACACAGTTGACTACGGTTAACAGTTTTAAATTTTAACAAATAAACTTTTAATTAAGCACAAATTTAACTTATAGTGTACAGTGGGGAAGCCTCAGGAGTTCCTCCTCTGGAAATTGGACTTGACACCCTATCATACGTAGAAGTCATCGATTTGTCAAACTATAAATTATTGGAGACACCACTAAAACGAATGTAAGTACTAAAGTTCTCCGTGAGAATATTAGAAGTTCCGTCTTTATCACTGAGGACGCATAGGCTGTTTGCTGACCTAAAGAACGCCACAAATGTGTCTTAGCTACTTTCAAATCACGAAAGGAAATGCCGGAATTTGCTACAAAGTCCTCCTACATGACTGGCAAGTAACTATGAGAAATAAACGCGGGTGGGCGGTCGGTCCGTACTCGATCTGCAGCCACCTCCTCGTTTTGAGTCCTGGATTATTTCCTAAACTTATTCTCAGCAATTGGAAATAAACGAAGAGCTGCAGAACTCTCTTTAAGATCATACAGAAATCCTTGTTTTATTAAAAGCGATGAAATAATTTTAATGCCTATGTATTGTAACGTTAGGCTTTAAGGAAATTTAGTGCTTTCTTTTCTTTTTCTACGAAATTCAGTAGGTTTTTATGCTTGTGATGCACAAAGATAGCCGTAATAAATTTATTATTTGTATTTATTTATTTTTCCTAATACTGTTTCGATGACTTGCACCACCGAAAAATATAAAGTCATAATAAAAATATAAGAAATATAAAGGAATAAAAATTTAAAAATATAAGAAATATAAATATATATTTTTGGTGTAAAATAGGTTTAAAATTACTTTCTCTAATTTTTTTAATATTTGGGCTCGACTCGGCAGCAGAACGAGTTGTCGGATCAAGCTGGGATTTTTTATACGTTTTATTGATGCCATTTGGCCAAACATCCTCACTAGCTGTAGCCGGACTTCGGAAAAAAGTTTCGATACACCCTACTGTCCATTGTGTAACGGAAGCACCCTATGCTTTACAGTTGGGAACAGACAGTCTCTATCATAGGCCTGGGACGGTGTTCAATATACGTAAACACGACCGGTTGTTGGAACAAGGTGGAGGTCGATTCATCGGACCACATCACATGTTTCCACTGCTCATGAGTCCACGCCTTGTGGTCCTTGCACCACTGGATACGCCACTTCGCATTTACTGCTGTGAGCAGGGGTTTCGCGATAGAGTCACTGCCATGAATTTTCATTTTATGAAGTTCCCATCGCACTGTTTTCGATGAAAACAGATTCTTTAAGCCGGCATTGAGCTCAGACGTAATTACAGTGGTCTTCTATTTTGCTGCTACAAAGCCCTTCCTTCCCTATGTGACAGGATTGTCTTTCGACCACTGTTGTACTTTGCAGACGTCGTTTGTCCATGAATTGTGTCGCCCTTGGGACATTGAACACCGTGCCTTTCGATACTTCACAATGTTCGCCACTGTTCCCACTGAAGCTCGAAAAAGACGGACCGATTTGGAAGTTTATCAGGTTGCCCATTTTACCGCAACCCTTTCACACTATGACAGTCACAGGTGAACTGGTTACTGTTGACGGAAGACGAAGGTGCATTGCCACATTCAGCACAAAAACGATAGGCAACCGCAACACGTGTTGTACAGTGGAGGACCAAACTTACATGTCCTGTATGAAGTGCTTTAAGATTTCTTTTCCAACCCCTATATATTTGTAATAAAAATAAGCTAATTTTTTACAGCAGTTTTTGAGACAATTTAATTTTAAATACCCATTCTTCAATAAATTACCCTTCTTTCTAGCAGTCGAAGGATTTCTAAAAGATAAAGTGTTATAGAGTCTTCTTGTATAGAAATCAGTCGAGATACGTTGAACAGTATGGTCTCTATTTGCATGTAAAAGAACAGATGGACAGATGGTGAGATGACGAATACATTGACAGACATCGAGATAACACTTTTTCGATATGTGGGTGGGTGTGAGATTTGAATTTATTGAAATCTCCAATTCTATTTTAATCACTATGACAATTTTTTTCTTTCGTCACTCGAACATGAAAACTAATAGGCATACAGTAACTAGTAAGGTGATAATTTGTAATTATCAAAATTTAGTGAATTAGGTATAATATGTTTTCAGGCTAGAAAAAAAATTATGCCTGTTTGTTATATAATTTTAGGATCAATTTTTCACGCTACTGTATAATGAAAAAATATGGTATGATTATCGTTTATATTCTTGCTATCTTTTGGAAACATTCGTGTTCCGCATATATAGATTTGTATAATTTAGTTTTGTTCAACGAAAGTATTCTGTATTATTTACACACACTTCCGATTGCATTCATTGCACTTGCGGATATGAAAAAGAAGAAAGAAAATCAAAACTGTAAAAAGAAAGAAACACCCACACACACACATACAGATGGTGATCAGAAAAATGGAAACACGTGTAGTTGGCAACACGTCAGATGTATGGGTTGGCAGTGGTGTCGTGGCGCCCGCAGCGCCGGACCGCTGGTGGTGGTGTGTTAGGTCGGTCTCTATACTACGTCAGGCGCATTCGAACAGCAGTGTCCAGTGGCTGCAGCAGACGGAGGTAGTGTAAAATGGGATACCTCTCAGATTTTCTAAGAGGGCAAATTGTTGTTGCGCGCTTATGTGGAGTGAGTGTGACGGCAGTGGTTACTGTGTTAGGTGTGTCGCGTGGGACAGTGTCGAAGGTGATGACGGCCTACACAACACACCGGAAAACCACATCGGGGAAGCGGAACAGTGGACGGAAGAAAATCATGATTGACAGGTCACGCCGGATATTAAAGCACATTGTCACGCAGAACCGTCGTGCTACTGCGGAGCAAGTGACGGAGGAACTCAATCAGCACCTCCCTCACCCTGTTTTAACAATTACAGTCCGCCGCGAAGTACATGACATGAACTTACGGGGTCGTGATGCACGGGCCAAACCGCTCATCAGGGACCATAACGGTTTCACACGCCACAAATGGTGCCGCGACCATGCAACTTGGACCGTTGAGGACTGGAAACGTGTGATATGTTCGGATGAGTCATCCTTCACCCTATTTCCAACCACGGGCCGTGTTTACGTGTGGAGAACGCCCAAAGAAGCTTATGATCTGCAGTGTCTCCGTCCAACTGTGAAACATGGCGGCTGCTCAGTGATGCTGTGGGCCGAAATCATGGTTATCATTGGGTCCTGTGGTCACACTTAGCGGACGAATCACTGCCAACGATTAAGTCGCAATTTTAGGAGACCACTTGCATCCTAGGTCCGGATGTTGTTCCCGGACAATGACGCCATCTTCCAGGATGATAATGCACCCATTCACACAGCTGGCGTTGTTGCAGCGTGGTTTGCGGAACATCGGGATAAAGTTCGACACCTCCCCTGGCCCACTCAATCCCCAGATCTCAACATAATTGAACATCTGTGGTCCGTCTTGGAAACACGACTTCGGCGACGATTTCCACCTCCATCCTCTCTCACAGAACTGGCCGATGCCCTGCACGAGGAATGGTGTAAAATATCACTTGCTACCATTCACGACCTGTATGCCTCCATCCCACGTCGCATCAAGGCTGTTCTGAAGGCGAAAGGTGGCCCGACACCATATTAATATGGTAAGTTGCAATTTCGTTGAGGTGTTTCCATTTTTCTTATCACCATCTGTATATACACACAAACGACAATTTAACATCAGCTTTTCCTGTCTTCCTTATTTTCATGACAACAGACTATCCTAGTTCATTCGATGAAACTTCCAGTTTGGTGCTAACAAAATGTACGACTGGAGAGACTGTGAAAGTCGCGTATGTTTTTTTTTTTTAATTTCTGACTGAGTTTGTGTGCTGTTCAAGAACGGGCAGGGGAGGAGTAACATACAAGACCATAAACTGAAAACAATCGCTGATACCAATAGTATTCTAATCCTGATACGTCGATTAAAAGATACTATCAATAAGTTATTTCCTTATTATATTGTTTCAGTTATTATTAAAATGAAATTATACTCTTCCTACAATGTTTTGTTTAAAAAAAGTGGATGGGATGGGATTTCATCTGGTGTCAAAGTAGTATAAGACCTGCTAGTCCGCCACTCTACCCACATACCCGCGGAAACCATTTCGTTCACTGCCAATTGTCAATTTCCGTTCGCAATCGTGCTCTCCTGCTGCAAAAAACCCTCGAAGGCATGAAGGCCAGTATACAAAAACCAAGAATAATTTTGTTTTTGCTTATATTTTTTATAATTTTATTATACATTATTTAGAAATATGTCCTTACTTCGACAGCTTTCTATTGTCTTCACACACTGGTGAGGGAATTTTACCTATAAGGAAAAGGAAAATGAAATTAATGCGAAAAGTCTTGAGCTATAGTATAGAAGCAATATTTGTCGAGCATGTTGGCATAACGCCTATAAAATCACAATTATTGGAGCTGAATGCCATCTTGAATCGGTTTCGTAGTGCCTCGTTCCAGTAACGTTTCGACCCAAGATAAAATCTGTATTCTTTCGGAGCGGTGTAGTAGAGCGGAGCGGAATCTTTCTCCCAATGCAAATCCGTAGCAGTTCGTAACGAATTATTTTTATTGATTACCAAACAGGCTAATCAGCAGAGTTTCGTCCCATTGACACACAGGTGATGAGTCACATGTCAAACAACTATTATATTTGGGAAAGCCGTTAGGACTGATAAATGAAAATATTGAAGGAAGTTAGAAATATTTGGATAACATTTAATAAGCGACAAAGTGCTTGCTGCGAGTTTATATTTGGGACGAGGCTTTAAATTTTAAGACCGAGTATGGCAATTCCATGGATTTTTAGTTAATAATTAAAATAATCCATGAATTAACCGTGCTGGTCTATGGCGTCCGTGAGTTACTTGCTACCTTCTTTTTTATATGCTAAGTGCGAAGCATTTATGGCAGAACTACCTCCGTCAGAGAGGAGCCACTAAAAGAAGTCACGCGGTCTTAGTTGGTTCAATGTTCTTTCTCTCACCGTAAACATAATCTATACATGTGTAAGTGAGAGAGTGTGTGTATGCGTGTTTGTAAATACTGAACTAAATATTCAATGAGGTTGTGGGCCGAAACCTAAATTTCGTTTTCGTGAAATTGGGACGAAATGTTACTGAGAAGAAACTCAGGTAGGGACCAAACGATATGACAGTTGGTGAGATTGGGACGAAACGACACGACACGTTTTGAATCAATAGACAATCGAGAGCTATTTTGCAAACTACTAGTGTTATATAAACATGGGCTACATTTAAAATCTGTGAACTCGACACTTGAATCAGTCATTCTCAATTACTTTTAAATGGCACCCTCACCTTTATGAGTATTAAGGGGGACTGAATTTGGGTTTAAACGGCATCGGAAGTGTCACTGGTCATCTCAGTGACCCCGAAACTTACGGATTCAACACTAATATCGGCCATTTTCGATCACTTTTGTATATGTACGATTTACCCCAAGTTCAAGTGCTGAATTTAGATTTAAACGACATCAGAAGTGTTACTGTTCATCTGAGCGACACCAAAAGCTATGGATTCTAGAACAATATAGGTAATTTTCGATTATTTTCATATATCTTCCTCCTTCCCCGCCCCCAAGTTTAGGGATGAATTGGGGCTTACAAGGCATCGGAAATGTCACTGCTCATCTCACCAATAAAAAAAACTATGGATTCGACAAAAATATAGATCATTTGCAATCATTTTATATATCTTATCGCTATGTTACTGCTCTGAATTTTTATTTACACGGTATGAAAAGTGTCACTGTTCATCTCAGCAACCCCGAAGACTATGAGTTCGACACTAATATTGATCACTAGCTGTCATTTTTATATATCTCCTTCTTCCCCCACGTTGGAGTGCTGAATTTAGATTTGGGCTTTATCAGAAGTGTGACTTTTCATCTCAGCAATCCCGAAACCTATACATTCGACACTGAAGCTTTAACTTGGAAGAAAGTTCCAACGTTAAAGTGAAATGATGAAAATAACTCCCGGCCACTATCTCATCTATGTTGGAAATTTTATCGAGATCATGAAGTGCTTCAAGAGTTAGTAAGTTATATATTAGTCTATATTAGAATATTAACAGTGATTAAATAAATAAATAAATAAATAAATAAATAAATAAATAAATAAATAAACATTTAATGCAGGAGTATTAGTCAAGTCTGCCTACTCCTCCCTCTAAGCAATTTTGTTAAAATTAATAGATTTCACCAGATCAAGGAGCACATTAAGAACTCATTTTCATTCAAGAGCCATATTTGTTGCAACAGAAACGTTTCATTATGGTAGATCTATATGCAACTATAAAAGCTGTGTAATTAATGCACGGAGCCTAATAAATATGTCCAATAAGTTGAATTAAACTAATACAAATATTTTTGTATTTTCCTGATTTTTTCGGGAAGAAACCGGGAAAATTTGTCTTCTAACAAAAGGTACGGAATCTCCGGAAATTTGACAACAGTGAACGACAAGAATATAATTTTAAGTATTCTTCTTGATCATTGATTTTATTACAGTTGTAATCAACCCAAAATCAACAATAATTACGCTCCTAAATAATTATATTTTACAACAATACATCTGTTTTAACAACAATAACTTGTTATATTGTAGTTTCTGTGGAAACACGTAGATCATCATACCATTTTGAAATAAATTGTTTAAGAGGTTGTTAATGAATAAATATACGTGCTATAAAATGTAGTCACAGGCAGCCTAGTTAGTATTTGATATTGTGAATAATTATTAGCTGATTAATTATTACGGTGTTAAATAGTATAGAAATTATTTGATGATTAGAAACTGAATATTAAATTGTTTATTCAATCACTAATCTCTGAAGCTCTTATGGTATTCCTATCTGTCGAATTGTGAGAAAGATTTATATAAATAGTATTGGTTTGAACTTTGCTTTGTCATTTCACATCATTTAGTCTTCCATACAAATATGTATGATTATTCTTAGCTTAACTTTAATATTAGTGAAAGAATATTTCTATGGTGGGGCATAACTTTTCTTCCTCGACTAGTGACGTTGCGGTATTTCATTTTGACACTTAACGCAAATTACAGAAATTTACGCATTTTTCTAATTACGTGGTTTCTTATTAGTAAATTGCAAGGTCTCATACTGGCTAATTATAAAATTCAGATTATTAGGTGTATAACCGGATTTGTCTTTCTATTAAGTTGGATGAATGAAAAGAAATTGTAATCGTTGAAGAGCTGTGAAGGTCAGATTGGTAATATGAAGAAGTGCAGTGGTTGTTACAGTATTAACTCCATTAATTATTCACCTTATTTTCTGAATAGAATACGATTTAGCAGAAATGGTGATGGAAGGTTCGTTTTTGTTTTCTTTGTTATACTGTCATAATTGTGTTCAAAGATGAGTTTGAATAATATGTGTAGAGTCAAAGGTCAATTAGTGTTGAATGGTTTTCCAAATGGTGATTTTGATATTTTCATACAACCATTAAATATTTCTTATGAAGTGGCATTTACCAATGACAGCTCAGGGCCAAGATAACTATTGTATAGGAAAAATAACGAAAGGTTTCGTTTAACGTTAAGGAAACTTTTCCTCAGAGCACGTGTTCGGCCTTGAACTCACTTCCAGCTGCTTGTACGAGTTTGAATTTAGGTCATGAATGGAAGGGCTTTGAAAGTGATGGAGTCACACAGTTACAATATCAGTCATCTGATAAGCCACCTTTTTCTAGAAGCTCAAATAACAAAAATTAAGGGGATTTCAATAGTCAGCTGTTTCAGCCTTCCAATACTTGTTCGGCAAGATGACCGTTAAAGCAGCGGTTAGTAATTTTTCCACCCAAATTAGTATAATTCCTGTATCTAATGGACATAATGATATGGATCTTTTTTGTACTTAGTGGCAGTGTATACAAGCATAAAATTAGACACGTATCCTAAGGAAGCAATCTTGATTGCAGGTTGAATTAAGACAATATTTTTTTACTCAAGGAATTGCTAAAATTTTATATGCAAACTAACGATTAGTTCGAAATTTGTTCGCTGTTATTAAATAGGTTCATATCTTCATTAGAAAGGAGAGAAATAATACACAGTTGCATAGAGCAACTACAAAATTACTGAGAAGAATTAAAATACCGTGACATATATTATTGATATAATACATTTTTATGAAGTGCGTAATGCACAATATAACTTCACATCAATATTTGATATAGTACTAAATGGGATGAATCCTCAGTTAAAATTTGAATTATTTAAGTATGATATGCCGCCTCATTTAAAGCAACTATTAGAGGATGTGCGTATATATGATACTAGTCAAAGTAATTTACAGGTTTACAATTTCTTAATACATTTCTGTGAAGTTGAAATACCTAAATTCGCTTACCTCCTTTTATTTATACGAGCCGTTAGTTTCTCCTTAGTTCCCGTTAGTTCTTACTAAAGTTACGTTAGTTGCGCGGTTCTAAATAAGTTATACACAAAAAAACAATGGGTAGGCCAAATTCAAATGAGAGTCTGGCGTAGGCAACAAGCTTTCCCACATTTTTCGATACGAGTCGCTAGTCCCTCGTTAGTTCCCGTTAGTTCTTACAGAAGTGCCGTTAGTTTCGCGATTTCATTAAAATGTATCATAAACAAAAATGTGTGGGTAGGCTAACTTCACATGTGAAGTTGGTGTACCCAACAAGCTTTCCCACATTTTTCGACATGCATCGTTAGTTGCTCGTTAGTTCCGATTAGTTCTTACAAAATTTCCGTTAGTTCCGCGATTTTGTACAAATTAGAGCATAAACAGTAATGTGTGTGTGTGGCTAACTTCACATGTGAAGTTAGTGTACCCAATAAGCTTTCCTACATTTTCCTACAGGAATCGATAGTTCCTCGTCAGTTCCCCTTAGTTCTTACAAAAGTTTCTTTAGTTCCGCGATTTTTTACAAATCAGAACATACAAATATATTTTGGACAGGCTAACTTCACATATGGAGTTTGGATCAACAAGTTTTCCCAGATTTCTAGACATGAATCGTTAGTTAATGATTAGTTCACGTTCTTTCTTACAAATGTTCCCTCAATTTCTCTCTTTTATACTACTCTAATTTACTTTTGGTGGGTAAGCTGACTTGATATGTTAAGGTCTTGTACCCAATCAGTTAAAACATATTTTACTACGTGATTCGGTAGTTCTTCTATAATTCCCTTTAGTTCTTTCTAACGTTCCGTTAGTTTTGCGATTGTATACATATTAGGGTATAAATAAACAGTGGTGGGTGCGCTAACTTCACATTTTGGCGTACCAAAGAAACTTACTCAGGTTTCTCGATATGAGTCACTAGTTCCTGATAAGATCTTATTGAAGTTACGTGAGTTCCTCGATTTTATAAAAATTCTATGGAAATAAAAATCATCCCTTTTTATTCTGGAAATAAAGGATATTATCACTATACAAGCATTGATAAATTTGTGTTCGATTAAAGTAAATTTACTTCAAGAAGGAGTGCCTAATCCCAACATATATACACATTAAATATATTAAGTAGTAATAATAAAAATGATGCTGATAGAAATTTATTTCGTAATTATTCGGCGAGATTAGTTGACATCCGAAATGAGGTATGAGGTCGGAGTGTGAGGCAAAGGGGAAGCAGGCCAATCAGTCGCAGTATTGCCAATTCTACAATGTTCGAAGACTCTCCCGTATTACATGATTAGAGGGACTGGAATCATCTCAATGATCGATGGTAGACCCTCAAAAAGCTGAGCTTAAACCCATATTACAACACTTTTTTGATTCTTTAATTTTGGATCATCAAAATGCCTTTACTGAAAACGTAGAAGAAATAAAATGTTACATATAATAGAGTAAGTGACGAAAACTCACTACGTAAAAAACGTATCCGTTATAAAGAGTCGATTGAAAATGTTTAGATTCTATTTTGGATGATTAGTTAGTGCAACATATTATTCAACCTTCTGATAGTAAATGAGCATTTCCATGTTTCTTAGTACATACCAAAACTGCTGATAGGAGGGTAGTAGGGAATTACCAAGATCTGAACAGAAGATTATATTTAAACTGCTAGACTATTTTTGTCTGGATTCAAAGCAAGTATTTGTTTTCAGTTTGTGATGTCAAAAAAGCTTATTTGTTTATCAAATTGTCAGCAAAGTAATGGAAATATACTGCATTTTCAAACCATAGCAGACGTTTGGAATTTAAATATTTACCTTCTGCATTATCACCGGAAACATTTATTATAAAAACCATATATGATAAGAAAAGAATATATATGATAAGAAAAGAATATAAGGCGATGACATACGCAGTGGAGAAACATGGCTTAGAGATTTCATTTATTGATTTATAAGACTTTCAGAGTGGTGCTTTTGCCAAGGTATAATAAAAAATTGAATGGAAACAAGGCTGATAATGATTATATGATTCTTTACTTGTTGCAAAATTACGTCTTACTGAATATGGAAAGATATAAAGAAAGGTAGAAACTAACGATTTTCAACCATGACAAGCTAACTCAGAAATATTTAGAGAAGATAAACATTTATTCAGCATTTCTTATTCAGCAGGAAATGTTAGTCAATGCTACTTCCATGTTTTTGTGCGACTATGTGAATACCCGTGAGTACCAGGAAGCCTTACGTCCATGAGATTCCGGAGATTCGTTCAACATTTTGTTTACCTCCAGTCCAAATAGGAGCTAAAACTCATGTCTAAAAATTTTCTGTGAGTTTGCAAGGTGATGGAACACAAATTGATTCATTAACTTACAAATCAGTCATTCTTCATGCAATTAAATTTGCATTACACACACTTAGGTTTGGGAACAGAATTTCAAACCACATCTATTTACAACTTAGAATCTTAAAGAGGGCATATGTTTTACCTTTTATCTGGGAAACATAAAGCTGTGACACCATACCTAAATGAAATTTAAGTTCATCATACAATTAAGTAGAAACAACATAATATGAAATATAGAGATATCTAAGGTTTTTCAAAATAATAACTTATATCCTGATTGAATTAAGTTAGGATCTTTTTATCGTTATACAGACTAACTAAATGTTGGTTTGAATTTAAGTTAATTGTCTACTGTAATTTAGATTAAGATCTAGGAAAATATCAAAATCACCATTTGGAAAACCATTCAACACTAATTGACCTTTGACTCTACACATATTATTCAAACTCATCTTTGAACACAATTATGACAGTATAACAAAGAAAACAAAAACGAACCTTCCATCACCATTTCTGCTAAATCGTATTCTATTCAGAAAATAAGGTGAATAATTAATGGAGTTAATACTGTAACAACCACTGCACTTCTTCATATTACCAATCTGACCTTCACAGCTCTTCAACGATTACAATTTCTTTTCATTCATCCAACTTAATAGAAAGACAAATCCGGTTATACACCTAATAATCTGAATTTTATAATTAGCCAGTATGAGACCTTGCAATTTACTAATAAGAAACCACGTAATTAGAAAAATGCGTAAATTTCTGTAATTTGCGTTAAGTGTCAAAATGAAATACTGCAACGTCACTAGTCGAGGAAGAAAAGTTATGCCCACCGTAGAAATATTCTTTCACTAATATTAAAGTTAAGCTAAGAATAATCATACATATTTGCATGGAAAACTAAATGATGTGAAATGACAAAGCAAAGTTCAAACCAATACTATTTATATAAATCTTTCTCACAATTCGACAGATAGGAATACCATAAGAGCTTCAGAGATTAGTGATTGAATAAACAATTTAATATTCAGTTTCTAATCATCAAATAATTTCTATACTATTTAACACCGTAATAATTAATCAGCTAATAATTATTCACAATATCAAATACTAACTAGGCTGCCTGTGACTACATTTTATAGCACGTATATTTATTCATTAACAACCTTTTAAACAATTTATTTCAAAATGCTATGATGATCTACGTGTTTCCACAGAAACTACAATATTACAAGTTATTGTTGTGAAAACAGATGAAAACAGATAAATTGTTTAACAAACTCTTAAACAATTTATTTCAAAATGGTATGATGATCTACGTGTTTCCACAGAAACTACAATATTACAAGTTATTGTTGTTAAAACAGATGTATTGTTGTAAAATATAATTATTTAGGAGCGTAATTATTGTTGATTTTGGGTTGATTACAACTGTAATAAAATCAATAACATTAATATACTTATTATACTCACCCAATATAATATATGTCGACATATACGAAAATTGGTTTATTGACATATACCACTTTAGAAAATGTTGCCTTTAATACATTCGCGAAAGAATTGTACTATGGTATATTTTAAGACACGACTTTTAATATACTTTCCACTAACTCAATATTGTTATTTTTTCCGAAGTTTGATTTATGCTTCATACCTAAACATAGAACGCGAGACTAAAAATTGAAGCAAATTTACTTCTATTTTCTGCCACTACAGCGTTACGGTTAGAAGATTTCCCTAACATCTGTACATTTCTAACCCTTACTTTTTTATTGGCAAACCATTACACAAAATATATTCAGAACTTGTTGGAAATTTGTCTTAAGTGAAGAAAATATTTTGTCCGATTGCTAACATTCATATTAAATAATCAGTCCTTTATTAACGAATATCGGTGCTCCTATAGTAAGGTGGGGGATTCAAATACAAAGCCACGAAGTAGGTCTAAGTTCATTCAGAGTTATTAATACCGAAGTATGTTAAGAAATGTAAATGTAAACATCCATAATAAACAAAAAATATTGGGTGTTGTTGACAATATGGACGATCTCAAAAGATGAATATTTCCTGAGATTGTACTTACAATGGTATTAATACTAGTAAATATAGGTAAAAACTGTGTTCGTAATTAAAAGATAATTGTTTTCTACTATAAGAACGAGAAACATTTGTACATCGTATCTAAATACATATTCATAATATCGTTTCCAAAACAGATTTAGACCAGAACGTTTCTTTCATATACCACTGTAACTTTAAAAACACTCAAATGTGATTTCTAAGCGTTTGGATTATGTATGGAAGAGCTAAAATACACACAAGTAACGTATGAATGAAATCTAAAATTTCTGATTGATTTGATTTGATTTGATTTTAGTTTAGCGTCTCGTTCAGCAACAAGGCTATATGAGACGTGGACCTACTGATTAATGTGGAATCCGAACCACATGAGCACCCACCGGGAATCGAACCCGGTTCTCCAACGTCAAAGGCGCGTATGCTAAACGCTTAGCCACGAGAGAGCTCTCTAAAATATCTGGGCTATAATGGGGAAATTTGAATATAAAAATTGTATAGAGTTAACAGTCTCTCATTTAAGTAATAATGATAATAATAATAATAACACAGAGAAAAATAATATTATTTAGGTACTCAACTTATCATAAATTCTATTGTACTTATATATTTCATTACTGTTTTTATCATACCAAAACCAACATTTAATTGTGGCATTGAATAAATATTTTTTGAAAGTGTATATGATTTTCATAATAATAGCTTGTAATATTATTTCTATGGGCACTTATTACATGTGTGGCAATAAACTTAAAAATATGGTTATTTTTGCCCATAATTGAGTATAGTTGAATTTTGGGACTTAATAGGCAGTTTTATTTCTGTCGGTTTGCTTATGTTAGCAACAAGAGAAGGGAAATATGCAATCGATGAAGGCAATTGATATTATCACAATGATGCAATTTTATAAGAAGTTTGCTCAGAGAAGATAATTGATAATAGTAATAGCATGGGAAATTTAGTCAGTGCTTGCGGATGCGTGACATTGAATCATGCGTCGGATATTTTACACGTGTATATGTGTCACCTGTACCGTATTCTGGGTGCGGCAGTTGGTGAGAACCAATATGAAAGCTAAAAGGGCAATAGGTTTTCATATTTAGAAATCTGACGTGAATTATCATCTGATCACCATGAGATTTGGGTTTGACCCGATATACTTTAAAGTCTCAGGAGCCCCAGCCCTTAGGCAATCCGAGAGTCAGCCCCTAGGTGTTCCAGAGTCAGTCGAGATCAAAGTGCGACGACCATCGGAGTAACAACTCATTACTCAACTTTACGAGAATTCAGTAAGGTACGTAAACAATGTTCTTATAGTACAATTTCTTGTATTAGGGATGTCATATGAGAATCAACTATGTTTTGTTTTCCTACGGTAAAGCTCCCACGATTAAGAGTCGTATAATTGCATTTCGCCTTCTTCTATCCTCTGAGAATTGTTGATAAAAATAATATAGTAAATATTCGTCGACTTTCAAAGTAATGAGCTGTATGTTGACTAATCAATCATGTAAATAAAGTCTCAATACGGTTAGCAAAAACCTTTATTCAACCCCTAGTCTTAAGTTCCCATTATTACCAAGTAACTCTTAGCTGTTGTCACAAGAGAAAAATAATGATATAATGAGTGTATATCATTATTTTTCTCTTGTGACAACAGCTAAGTGTTGACGCGAGCAGTTCTCCAAATATATGGGAAAAACGAGCAAGATGAAACTAGAGAGCTGCTCCATCGTCACACATCTTAAATATAAGAATATAATATAATGTAAGATCAATAATACAAGGAAACAAGTGCAATAATCACATTTTTGAAATAATGCAATTAGGCCAGTCCCTTAAATTTAAGGAAAAAATACTAAATATCTTTAACGATATAAAAATTATACCTCAATGTAAACAGAATAAAAGTTATTTTGAAAACCTATTTTTTTTCATATCACAAACCTATATTATTTAAATATTAGAAAATACATTCTTACTACCTAAAATATGAGAAAGTAACAGTTCTTTGGCTATGGTACTTCGACTTATGATTTTCAGATATATGTAAGACATTTTGTGCATGTTAAAATTTTAAGATGGGAATATATGCTTGCTTGAAAATGTGTTGCCAAAACTAACAAGTAAATTTAATACATGGATTGATGTTTTCCTCCTACAAAGGGTATTTCCTAGTATGATAATAAAATCGCCACTCTATCAAAATCGAGTCATTATTCACACAAAATGTTAAGCTTCGTCTAACAGTACCTAAAAATCGACCCCTACCCTACCTCATACCGAATTATTTTATCATACATATTCAAACCTAGATATTTTTTATAAATGGTTTGGTTGGTGAAAATATTTCCAAAGATACTCTGTAGGTCTGCATATGCACTTTTTTGAAAACATCGATGCACTTTATTTATTTATTTATTATTTATTTGGGTGTTTAAAATTTCGTGTAGCCAGGTCAAGTAGTCAGGATGAAAGAAAGTGGGAACGCTTTCAAAATCTTAACTGGAAGACCAACCAGAAAACGACCATTAGGAAAACCTACATGCAGATGGAAGGACACTATTAAGATGGATCTCGCAGAAATAGGAATACAACGTAGAAACTGGATCCAATTACACTGGTATACAAAATTTTGCTTATCATTATTTTTGGATGAAGTTTTATGTATTTTGACACCCTGAACACGAATCCGGCACTTATTTTTATGTAGTGTCAATATTTTCAGTGATATAAGCTGCTTCATTTTTCTACCTAACTGGTTTATGCAGAGCAATTTGCGTACATTTATCTCCATACTTAGTAGGTGGTACCACATTTGTTATTAAAGATAATTGTTCGGAATAGCAAACAGAGAATATAGATTCTAAAGATTCATAGCAATATTATAAATTGATTAAATAGAATCTAATCAATAATTAAGCTCTATCCAATTCTGGTACTAATGAAATGGTCATAAAGTGATGCTTCCACATTTCCCACAGTTATTTTATATTATCGTATAAGTCTATCTGAGTGTACGTGCGTGTAGTTAAATGTCAGTGTGTAGTTCATGTATTTGAGCAACATGTCGTCCGGTCGGAAGTGCACGTTACGTGCGGATTCCTTTTGTTGTGTGTGTGGATACTATATTGATTCGAAGCAGGTGAAGCATAGGATTATGCCTAGAACAAAACTTTGTGTAGTCTTTAAAGCTTACTTTGGAATGGTGGTTGGGGATCTTGAGATGCCATGTGTCTTGTGGTAATTGCAGTTCGACGCTGGAACATTGGTCGCGTGGGAATAGGAAAAGCATGCCGTTTGAAATTCTGCGAATGTGGAGAGAACCTGCCAACCATCATGATGTTTGTTATGTTTGCATGATCGACTTGACACACTACAAGAAAGGCAAAAACAGACGTCAGCTACAATACCCAAACATATCATCCCCCCGAGCACCTGTTCCGCATATTGAAGAACTCCCTATTCCGTCACCTCCGCCCCAAACGGTTTTCAGTGAAGAAGCAGCTCATTCCGACAGTTCAGATAGTTCGTTCGTTTTGGAAGATAATGAGAAACCCCATTTACTGAACTATAAAGAACTAGATGATCTGATTAGAAATCTACAATTACCGAAAAATAAGTCCGAATTCCTAGCATCACGACTGAGTGGAACTTTCTACTTCCTTTCTGCAAAATATCTGAGTACAGAAGCAGACACCAACGTTTTTCCGTTTATTTTGATGTTGAGGATTCATTGTGCTACTGTACAGATATCGGTGGTCTTTTTAGGGCAATTGGCTTTCAATATGAACCAAAGGAATGGCGACGTTTCATGGACAATTCGAGTACTAGTCTGAAGGTTGTTATTTTGCACAACGGAAACCAGTATCCTTCAATCTCTGTTGCATATTCCAACCACATGAAGGAAAGTTATTCAAGTGTAAAGCTGTTGTTTGAAGAAAATTAAATATGAGGAACATCAATGGGACGTGTGTTGGGATTTCAAAATTATTGGTTCTCTTCTTGGGTTGCAAAGTGGTTATACTAAATATTCCTGATTTCTATGTCTGTAGGAGAGTCGGGCAACTAACCAGCATTATGATCAAACTGTGTGGCCTGAAAGAACGGAGCTTATTCCAGGAACACATAATGTGATAAATGAAGCATTAGTGCCCAGGGACAGGATTCTCATGCCAACATTACATATTAAGCTGGGATGGCAATTTGTGAAAGCTCTGGATCGTAATTCACCTGCCCTACAATGTATCAAACAAATATTTCCAACTTTATCAGAGGCAAAAGTTGTAGCTGGCATTTTCACAGGGCGTCAGATTCGTGTCATGCTTAATAGTGCTACACTTAAACAAAAAATGACGGAGTTGAAAAGAAACGTTTGGGAGACCTTTCATAATTTGGTGACGGGATTTCTTGTGCATAACCGAAGTGAAGCGTTTGATCAAGTTAAGACCACTCATTGATCAATATCGAGCATTGTGATGTAGAATGTCTTTAAAATTACATATGTTTCATTCACATTTGGATTTCTTTAGGGAGAATTTAGGCGATGTTAGCGAAGAGCACGGGAACGTTTCTATAAGGACATTCATGTAATGAAAAGCAGATACCAAGGAAGGTGGGACTGTGCAATGATGGGTGATTATATTTGGGGGTTAGTCCGTGACGAAATGAACGTTTTCCAGAAAAGAAAAATAACCACTAACCTTCACTTCTGATTACGGAATTTCAGTACTTGATGAACACTTTCCTACAATCTCAAATACTTCTGTATATATATATAAATTACAAGAAATGTCATATTCATATATTTCGGTATTTATGTATGATTTTTGTTACCCAGAGAGTTGATGTCCAAAATGTATGTGTTATGTTTGTAATTCAATGTTCTATAAGATACAATTTTATAATATGTTACTGTTTCAATAAAATTTGATATATCATCACAAATTTTGACATTACGTGAAAATAACTGCCATATTCGTGTTCAGCGGGTGCAAATCATTAAGAAACCGACAAAAAACCAACATAAGCACGACCTTGATCAAAATTTGTATACCAGTGTTATCTATGTTGGTGGAGAGCTTCTGTGAACGCAGCATTGAACCTAAGGGTTCCATAGGCCATAGAGTGGAACAAATTCTGACATTTCTTGTTACAAATTTTGTGATGCTCTTAGGCAAAACCTAAAATTTTTGTGTCTGAAAGTAACGTTGTCAAAAAGAAATAAAACTGGAGACAAACGTGTTTTTGCACATTTTTCACACCATTTTAGCACACTAATGTAGAAAAATCTCAGGAAAACTGTTTTGTGATTTGTAATAATTCCGGGCATAAATTGCCAAATTTGGTAATATTTATGCCCTGTGGGCCTTTCTGCCTATTTCTGGACCTACAAGTAACCAGATTTGGTGATTTCTGTCTACAAAGCATCTAATGTTCATAGAACACAATTCATTTCTCATCAGCCCTTATAAAACACCATTTAGTTTTTATGACACTTTAGAAAGTGCGCTTCGTTTTTACGTGGTCTAAGAAAGAATATTTCCTTTATTTCTCTCTGTGAAGTAAGAGAGTGACCGTCGAAGGCACTACGGTTGCCTTCAGAGCCCAGACCGCTGCATGTTATAATTAAGAATATAAAGTTTACTTACCTTTCCGCTTAACTTTATTCTTATGCCGGCGAAAATGAACTCGTTTAACTGCTTCCTCACTGATTCACTGAACACCCTTACAGGTGCCGAAGAATCCGCATTAACTGCCTACCTGTGGGATGTAATACTGTCCTCTTCCCAGGAGCCCAACGGGCCAGACCTTTTTCCATGCGCGGTTTTTAAGCTTAGAGAAAACAATTCGGAGATACAGTATTGAATTGTGCTTCAGAGACGATACATATAAACTAGGTAGGCTCTAATGTCCAGAATACCAGTCGCTTTGAGTAAAATAAGATAATTTAATAAAATATCATATTAATTTCATATTTTAATATTAAGAATAGTAGAAATAATCTGTATATATTTGCTGAAGATTTTTTTAAAATAAAATACGACATTACATAATAAATTATTATGGTGTGAGTATCACTCTAATACTGGGTAAAAAGATTAGGAAATGTATATTTAGGTTTGTATTCAGCGGCTTCTCTTGATACAGTGTGAAGCATGCAGCACGAACTGAATTGACTTAGCGCGCCATTTGTAGTAGAAGCATGAATGAAAATGAAGTGCATTTCTTCTTCATTTCTCCAGTTACCACAGACTAGTCTACTTAGTTTCTAATAGGTAAAAACCTGGACTCGATTTCATAGGGTGCTCAGAACGATTTCCCCAGAAGACATATCTTTTATTTTCTCTACAACATTAGAAGTTTACTTTTAATTATTCAATCATACGAGAATAGGAAATTGTGTAGAAACACAACATTTCACTTTCACATTCACATTATCGCGAAGAAATATTATCATTTCTTGCAGTTCAAACAGTGAACAATAAGTTGGTGAAAACCGTTTTTCGGTCTTTTAACGCTGAATCCGCAAGCTATTTCAGAGACGCAAATTACCAAGTGGTGTTCATAATGGACTCAAGCTATTTTGGTGTTTACTAAACAATAGACCTTTGGTTATGCTGTGTTTGGGTTTCATTGTAATTAACGTACATCATGAAGTCACATTGAACACCAATATTAATTCATTGAAGAAGATTTATTGAAAGTAATGACAGATTAGTAAATCTTCAAAACTAATAACTGAATTTCATAGCTACTTTCTCTGTATAACAAAAGACATGGGCGTTCTTCTAACTTGATACCTATCGGACTATATCTATAACAATACCCTAACCTAACTCCACCCAAACTAACCATGCCGGTGTTCTTGCAACTGGTGAGGTTAGATTAGGTTGTTGCTATAGATATAGACTGGTAGGTTCCAGTTAGAAGAACACCAAAGTATGAGTACAAAATGAGAATTGCTTAAGGTTGTCCACCAACGTTTGCTCAAGAAACATACAGTATATTAGTGTTCGAATATCAGTTGTATCTTACAACCCTGTAACCATGCTGGCGAAAACTGAAAACTCGGCAATTAGCACTCAGGACATTTGTACTTCTTCTCTTCAAAGCGATGCTCTTTGTAGATCCAGCGTTGACAAACGTTGGCTACGTTATATGTGGCATCTGTTTCCCTCTCAACTCTTCTATCTTCCTGGCAAAACTGACAACTTCCACGCTTTCTCCCTTCCTTCCTCAAAGGCAAAACTCGTGGAATTTACACACTTGCCTCAATGAGTTCTGCAGCTCGTAAGATATTCTTTTGCATATTTGGATTTTCCCGTTCTCTGATGTTCACCCTTGGTAAAATCAGCTGTTTCCCAACAACAAAATTAACTTCATCCTCATATTTTTCATTCGTTCTTCTGGTGGATTTTTATATCACCAAATAACGTAGCCATTGAGCGCAGCAGTATCCAGAAAATTTGTGAACAGGCGAATGGGTCGTCTTCGTGTTCCTCTATTACATGTGTAACTCAAAATCATCTCGAACTCGTCTGTGGCTAAGCGGTTAGCGTACGCGCCTTTGGCGTGGGAGACCCGGGTTTGATTCCCGGCGGGAGCTCATGTGGTTCGGATTCCGCGTTAATCAGTAGGTCCACGTCTCACATAGCCTCGCTGCTGAACGGGACGTTAAACCCAAAATCAACTCAACTCAAAATCACCTTATCTGTTAAGTCTACTCCGCCTTTGGTTTTGTTGTAGTGAAGTACGATATATGTTTTGTTTGCAAACTATCATCACCAACTGACTTATCGTGATGTTGGCTAGAAAATAGAATTACATTTCTTCCACGCTTTGGCAAGAATGGTACCATCTTGAGTTTATCGTGGAACAAGAAGGAGGATGAATGCTCTTCTCTCCCTTTTGCTTCCAACAAATACAAATGAATATCTTTCGTCCGCTTCCGAATTGTCCCCAATACTATAAGATTTTTATCACGCAAAATAGCGCAAGGGCACAGTCGGTAAAAAACGTTATCCATAGTAACCCCATGACCACTCTGGTACAAAAGCTCTACAAGTTATTTCACCATCCTTTGTCCGAGTCCAACTTTAGGTGCAATTCCTATCTGCCCTGTGTATACCTAAAAGTTGAACACGTAAGGAACTTTCACATCAGCAGCAACCCACAGTTTTATGCCATACTTCGCATGTTTGGATTTCTTGTAGACACGAAAACGGCATATTCCGCGAAAGGACATCAACTGTTCATCAAATGTTATATGGTCGTCCGGTGAAACTGCTTCTCTACAATTCCGTGCGAAGATATTAGAAAATTCTCTAAGGGCTGCAAACTTATCGTTTTTTCTCTTTCTTGCCTCGATGATTTGTCGTTGAATCTACAATATCGTAAGAACTCCAAGAACCGGTTCGTCGATAATGTTGCTACAAAGAGAGTATATGCAAAGTTCTCATCTGTATTTCAAATATCTGTGGCTGGTATAGTATTTAAGTGAAGTGCTCCCATAGAAAGAAGAAGACGGTACTTGCTTTGATTTCTTCTTTCGAAAAATGTTTACACTTTCGCAAACGCTGAGAATTTTTCCGGATCCATTCATCAACACTTCTCTGCAATTCTTCATTTGTACGCTTCAGAATTAAGTCCCATATAGTTTGACCAAAAAAAAAAAAAAAAATTCGTAACACTTTTTCTGAGATGAAACGTCCTTACTGTAAACAATTAGTCCAGGTTTTGAAGTTACTATATTTGATAGAGGTCATCTTGTCGGCGCAGGTTCTTCGGCAGACCACTTGTGATTGTTTTTGTACAAGAAAACATCTTCACTGTTACTCACGTGCTCAGATTCATATTCGGACAAATCTGTTGTATCAACCAGTTCACTTTGTCCTTCGTTCCATCACTGTCACTATCTGCACTGAAATGTATGTTTTCGTCTTCTTGTTCGTTAATAGGTAACTACCTCTTCTCCAATCGAAAGATCATCACTCAACAATATTTCGTTTATTTGGTCATCCGTCAAACGCTTATCTATTGTTACAATAATTTCAAACAATACAGAGAACTACAGTTAACTCTCATGCACACCGAGCCATCGCATACACTGATTTTTGGAATTAAAGTCAGAACAAAAAATGCTCACTAAATAGTTGGTACGTAAATAGGCAAGCGGGGACCATTATAGACCCCTGTCGTTCTGAAGGTATTTTAAAGTAAAAACGGATAATAATGTTTTTTCTATCTATATTTATGTTGTCTACATCTGCTGCTGACATTTCTACAGGCATACCTGAACTATGAAATTTCGTTAATTTATCTTTAAAAATACTGGAGAAAAACGCAGTTGGGATCCAAAATGGACCCGCTTAATAATCCGAGGGTTAGTAAAGAATGTCCAGTGGGTTGTTGTCGGCAAAGCTCTATGTACACTGTAGATTTTAAACTCACAAGTTTCTGACAAAACAGTACATTTATTATTTTCAATATTCGTGTTCTTGTTCTTATTCTTATTTCTTCTTCTTCTTCTTCTTCTTCTTCTTCTTCTTCTTATTATTATTATTATTATTATTATTATTATTATTATTATTATTATTATTATTATTACTCGTATTACTACTAGAACTACAAAATAAGGAAAGAGAAAGCCAATAGTCGAAACTATTCGTAGGAAGAGAGGAAATATACTTAATGTTAGATGCTTCTTAGGTTTACACATGAACATAATAATACTATTACATTTATGGATTGACAGATACAACTATTATTTTGCGAAAACAAGAAATGGATTATAAATATTTGTTACCTGGTAGCAACAAATATTTAGAAGAATGAATTTTCTTTCGCTCTTCTTCTAGACAGACTGAGTTGATCTTTGTAACGTCTCTTTATCAGCAAGGCTATATGAGACAAGACCTACTGATTAAAGTGGAATCCAAACCACATGAGTTCAAGCCAGGAATCGAACCTGAGTCTTTTTCTAGATAGAAAGGTAGGTGACACCTTAAACAGAATCGTTCTTGTGACTAGTGTTGTAAGTTCGACCAGTATTTGTAGTTTCCTTTGATGCTTTATGAACCTTGCATGTAGCTTTAGAAGTAATAATAACTTATTAGCAAAATTACAGGTAAAATTTGAAGACCGATTCAGTTGTGTACATTCAGACACGGATCGAATACTTTTTATGAAAAGCGAATTAACTAATTCAAGTAATATAGAATGTAAATGATAATAATAAAATTGAAACAAAAAATAAATATATGAGGTCAAACTTGAGATGTGCAGAAATCCTATCTCTAATCATTCACCACCTACAGATATCACTGATCACTGGAGTTAAAAGGACTAACATCTTTATATTTTGTACAGTTCTCATGACACCACTGCTTGCAGTCAGACTACTCAATTAATTCAGTGGACGGCGAATAGACATATTTTTCTGATTTTATTGGACAGTAATATTCACGATCGGGTGCTGATAATTTCTTGCTACTTTTCACCAGAATGCGTTTCCCCTTCTCATTTTTGACGCATGTTCTATCATTTTACTAGCTATTAAATGAATTGTGTACAGGGTTACATGCCCTCAAGGAGAAAAGCATAGGTTTCTGGACTTTAGATACGGTCTCCTGATTAATTTACAAAATGCGACAAAGAAATTTCTTCCCTGTATATTTCATATAAATAACAACGAGGCCAGATGATACATGTACTATTTTGGCCCTAGTATTTTTGTAACACTCCGAATTACTTTTTCGTTATTTTCCAACACTACTTGCAGTTATGAGGCCTATATATCTTTGTTCACAACCCTCTTAATCCTTAGAATTTTTGCGTATACACACTATATTTATGAAATATTTTATTACTCATCAACTGGAATTTAGTCACGCTACTACTTTTCTTTTGCATTAGGTAAACCAACTTGTTTTTAAAGCGAATTCACCGGTATTCATGGAGTATCTCCGCCCTGATATCTTGTTCTTCAACTTCTAGGATTGCTTACTGCTTACAAATATAACCACTAGAGGGAATGTCATCTTGCCCCTTGCACTATCTCGCTTCCTTTTTGTATATATGTTAAAGGGTTAGGGTGTGATGAATCCCATAATAGTTGGATAGACAGATATGATGCTGTAATGTAGATTTCATATAAACATATGAACATAAAAACATTTTTATCAATGAGTATGCGATAAAGATAAAACAATAGAAAACATATTTAAAGGGGCACCCACCATTATTTTTATTAATAAGTCTCGTCTATATTCTTAAATTTTGTTAAGACCTGGTGACAATATAAATAATTAATCATTTATGTCTCTAGAGCCGGTATTCCGAGCGCGGAAATTGAAAAGGTAAAGAATAGATACGTTATAATAAGAGGTTATACTTGTGTAATCGAAATAGTATCTAAGTAGTTATAGAAGTTTGCTAGTGATCTTATCCTTAACCGTTTTTTCTCATTATTCCAATAATGGAACAAAAAGGCTGTGTTCACGTTTGCTCAAGTAAATCAGTCTCGACAATGGAAATCATTCTTCTTTTGATTTTTAAGTTGAAAATAAATGCCACTGACGTAGTTGCCTTCGCTAGACAACAAGGTGTGTGCTGAGAGAAGAAATGCCTCTTACATATATTTCGGGATATCTTTCTGCTTAGCCATGGGAAGGAAAAGGTGGGTAAACCTTTTGTATTATCATTCAGAACTTTTATTGCTTTTAATATATAAGTAATAAGAGGCTGTTGAATCTCATAAAATATTTGGTTAAAAGTTCATGCAAATCAAACGTAGGATATGACGTCATAAGTTTTGATGTTCCAAAAATGGAACACCAGGCTCAAGTGGGGGTACTCATTAGCTGCATTCTCTATTGAAAGATCTGGTATTTTGAGCAGGTTTACATTCATGATTAGAGCTTTTTATGTATAGTTATATCCACAATTAAATATATACAGAATTGACCCAACGTGTACTACCAGTATTTCTGTCTGTCCACTGAATATGCTACACTATTAAAAGAGTAACAGTTCAATTTCTCATTCCATTCAAATGTTCTCATAATGTTTCTTTCCATATCAATAAGATAAAAACGTAGCATTTGTTTTGAATAATATGTGCATGCGCCCTTCTAAATATTTTAGAACAGATATTTTTATGAAAATAATAATGAGGACTGTGTAGATAACTGGCCTATAACACATATTATAACTTTAGATTAAGTTATATTAGTGCTTCAAAAATAGTCCGATGTGAGGAATGGTATTTATAACACTTTTGTTTTCCACTTATGTTACACGTATAGCCCAGTGTTCCAGTTACCGATTACCTTGCCGAATAAGTGATATACGGAGCACAATAATTAATAATTATTCAGATTTTGAGAGTTTATTGTAATATTTTTAGAAATAGGATGTTACTTAATTTTTTATTTACAGAGAGTTAATTGTAGGGGAGATCTTGGCTTTCTTGGAGGAAAATGATGACTTTACTGAAGTTATTTATATTACTCATTACTCTTTCTGAAAATGTTGCTTATGGTGCTGAAGGTATCACAGATGGAAACTGAGTTGCTAAAGAAAGTGCAAATAGTACAGCCAAACATTGGTGTCAAACACAACAAATATATGGGTGGAATAGGTAGAATGAAATAAAATCATCTGTACAGAATATTAGTGAGGTCTAAGAAGTGGTGATGGCCGCCGATATTTGCTTTCTGTATAGATCCGCTCTTCACAATCTTTGGTAATTGTACAGAAAGTTTGAAAGGAAGAAGACGTAAACTATGAATATCTGCATTTTCGAAGGGAAATAATGGGTGTAAACATACCTATGGAGATGAGGAAATCTGCCTACAGTTGGTAGAAAACCAAAAATGCGAAATGAACCACATGGAGGAACACCTAAATCAGATTTGATCCTGAAAGATATAGGTTACTCCTAGCAGTAAAACAAGGACGGTTTGCAATGTGCAAAATATTACTACGAAAATGATTGGGAAGCGCAACGTACGTTTTCATCAAGCTTGTTTCAGGATGTACATTGGAGCAAACCTGAAGCAGTGGAGTGTAGTGAGCCAGGAGATACTTGGTTATGTTTTATATTATACTTTGTACCAAACCTTTTAGTCACCGTATGTTTCCCCGTTAGTATGTTTGTATGAAGTTTAGATAGATGAAAATAATGTTATTCCAGCCAAATTTGTATGCCAAGTGAATATTTTTTGTAATAACATTTCTATTTCTAATAGAAAGTAATTATAAGATTATGAGATATTTATTACTGTGTAATGTTTTAACAAGAAGACCCACTTTAGACTAGTCTTCCAATAATTGAACAAAGTTGCTCATATCAAAACACACCCTTTCGTGCCTTGTATTCCAATAATGGAACATGGATTATTTCCAAAGTCACCAGCATTACATGTCAAAGAACTATACTATGGGTCTTTTTTCATTCTAAGGACCAAACTAATGAAGTTTCAAATAAATCAGAGAGGAGAAACAACTTGCTCAAAACGGAGTCAAATTCTAAAAGAAACTTTCGATGAATATTGTCTCATTGAAATTCAGATTCCAACATACTCTATCAGCATAATCTTTTAAAAACTTCTCAGATAAAGTTTAATAATATGATATATAACACTAATAATATGATATATAACACCAATTAATTTTATCAGTATCTTTAGGTATAAATTATTTTGAAAATTTCCAAGTGTAATAAATCATGTCAAAATTAACTTTATCCATAAAATATACAATATTGTTTAGACAATTTACATATATATTCATCCCTTCCTAATCAACCGTATCTATAAAACCTCTTAAATCTTCCGATAAACTTGAACGTGCACTAATTTCATTATTTACTTGTCAATAGAAATACAAAAATTAATGAAATGAGGATTATCATTACAACTTAAATCATAACAAAAGTTATCATTATCTAAGTAATAACGCACGCAATTTAATATAGGTGTAAGAGACAATGCTTCTTTATCAAGTGTCATATTTGATAACAACTATTGTGTATATAAAAATAAACTTAATTTCATTTTAAAAATTGTCTATATAATTAATATGGAAAAACACTGTGATTTAGTACGTAATAAATTTTACCTTATTCATAAAAGATTTTAAATTTATAGTAGAACTAGTGGAAGAACAAATATTATTAAAAAAAGGAAATGTTAAAAGAAATAGTTAAAAAAAAGAGAATGCAGCACTAGAATCAAATTGTTATAGTGACAAAGAAAATGAATCCGTATTGAGTCACGATAGCGTTTAACGTATATATTTTAGAATGTAATTATTAGTGGCTTTGATGATTAGATTGGTTGATAAAAATTGGTGTGAGTTTGTGTGTTTTTCAAAGGGGTCCTTGCTTTGGTGCGATATCTCAAAAAAGTTTTATATTTAGAAATGAAATTTACCTTTTATATATCTATCATAAATATCTATTATAGATATGATAAATAGATATACTGTAGTGGAATTAAGAAAAATATGTAAGGGAAACGGGATAAAGGAATATTCTCGACTAAAGCTGAATTAATTGATCAAACAACATCAAGATGAAAAATTAAAAACCGAATGTAAGGATGATATTATGTAAGACATGATTAGTAAATTATACCTTAAATATATAGTAGAACATTTATATAAACCTATTTGTAGATATATTGTTATTGAAGCTCTTAATGAATCATATATTCAAGCGTGAGAACAGCTTTCTGAATTAGAGAACACATCTGAAGACCTAATTTATTACTTTAGAAAAAAACTAAATTGGTGGTCCGTTTCTTATTATCGTTCACTTTACTTTCCTTCGTTAAACGTTTTAATATTTATATAAATCTGGAAGCCATATCTAGCAATAGACATTTAGAGTTTCGTATCGATATCATACAGTATGCGAATAAATTAAATTGGAAAAGAATATGTGAACAAGATAGGAATTGTTTGAGGCAATATTTTCCCCTTACACCTTCACTTGTATTAGAATTTATATGTATGTAAAATTACACATTAATTAGTCGCAATATAAATTTGAACATGCAAAGATAAGTTTATTGATTTTCTCAATAAATTTTAAAATGATATAGATTGGTACAAATTTACCAGCTGCAATAACGAATGAATAATCAACCAAAAATGCAATTTAGCTGTGAAAGGAATTGAAATATTTATTAGCCTGAAATGATATATCTAGTAAAAGAACTTTATTTAAGACCTAATTTTAAAGAATTTCCAGCAAATTTAATTGTGGTATGGTTTCAGTATATTACAGATTTAAAGGATATGAACTTCCGAAATTCTTGAATGAGATTAGGGATTTAATAGTTTCTGAGAATATTGCCAATTTGTTGGATAAACCTCTGATTAAGAAATACCAGAATAAAGATATTTGATCAAATGTTAGATTGCATGATGAGAGCGAAAACTGATTCCTAAATATCAAGATAAAATTGTAAGGACGAGTCTTCGCTCTTTCTGTATATATTATTAAAGTAATAGTGAATTATAATTCTGCAACTTAAATCTTTAAAAGGGTAAGTCTGGCCAGACGAATATATTCTATAGTATAATTAATTCATACATGTTGATAGGATAAAATATTATTTTAAATCTTATTCTTGTATATATGCTTCATTGTGTATTCTTCTTATTTTCTCTAGTTGCTTAAAGTTATACGTTGAAGTTTTTTTATATAGCTTTTCTAGAATACGATGGAAAATTGCAGAGGGTAAGGACGGTTACAAAAGATTTTTTGCGGATTTCTTTTAGCGAAAATAAGAAACAGCATAAAAAAGGTATGGTCACTCGATGAAGAAGGGGCCCATTCCATTGTGCGAGAGTTGGGAATGAATTTCGGCTCATAGAAGCCTCCAGTCGTTGTTCTAGGTCATTCCCTGGCCTGGAAATCTTTTTTTAACTTTCCTATCTTTTAGGCATCGGTTTGAGTGCTAACCGAATGACGGAGAATTAAGTTCTCTAGAGCCTGAGTGATGGCTGTAGATTGTTTCTTATTTTTTTTTTTAAAAAAAAATAAGCTTTCTTGAGGAACTAATCTAAATGATGAGTAGAGCAAGGGAGAAATTCCTTGGGTCTGAGTGATGACCGTAGTTACTATGGAAATGCAGTTTCAGATAGAAGTAAGCTTGAGTGATAGGTTATCGGGAAGAATGATTCCCGTAATCTTCTAGCTAGTACAAACTAGGATATTGGGAATAAAAAGACACTGAGGCAAACTTCATTAAGGTACTATTTTAGATTTTTTGTTTGTTAGGCCAGAGAAACCTAAGTAATGTATTTCTCTTTGGAATGAATAACCGTTTTTGGACTGAGTGATGTCCTTTGACATTTCTGGTTATTCTTATTTTTGGGGGGTAGACGGAAGGTTGGAGTCAGGCCTTCCTGACAGATTTAGGATAGGAGTGAGCTGTGGAGAGATGACTGATCAGTGAAGTCTGATTAGAGACTGATGGGATGTTTATTGTGCTTGAGTTTCAAACTTAAGAGACAGGGCTCCGAATTAAAGAGCCTGAATAAGATTTTCTTTGCTAATTGCATAATTCATTTCTTTAATTTATTCTGATTTAATTCCTGAATAAAGATTGTTCTTTACCCTAAATCTGGTTACAAGTTTTATTGAGAGGTATTCACCTGAGTGGGTTGGATTTTATTATTATTTATGTTAGTGTTCCTAATAGTTCTTATCTCCTAGAGGAGCCTGAAGAGATGTAAGAAGAGACCAGCGATAGAAGTTAAAACTAAAAGGATGGAAGGAATCACTACAAGGTATAAACTTAAATTTACTAATATACTGTTCTGTTAGAAAGTTTTCTGAAAACGTCATAATGAAAATTACAAATTAAATATATTTAGATTCTTAAGGGTATTTCAATATTGAAGTGAATGTTTTGAAAGTAATATTAATAGGAAGCGGTTTAAAATCGGTAAGGAGGAAAATGATTATCCAATGTGTAAAGAGTCAAAATCTACAATGTATAAAACTAGGTGTAATCATATATTTTGTGTTGAATGTATAGTTTATTGGTTAATAGTGCATAATTCTTATTCTATTTGTAGGAGATTTTTAAGTGGAAACAATGATCATGGTGAGATAAATATTAAATATTATTCTATATGTGGATATTTTTAAGAGAAAATAATCATCATGATTGGATATGTAGGAGAATATAATAAAATAAACACAGCATATAATGATGAGGACATTCGAGAGACCTTATGCGATGTTGTAAATTTATATTTTGAATAAAGAGAAAAAGGAATTAGTTTTATATTAAATAATTTATGATTTTCATGGAATATTCCCATAAAGCCGAATTTCTAAAAGCATCAACAGCTAAAAGTATAAACATTTTAATAGACCGTATGAATATTAGCTGTCGTATTAGAGTTAAAAATTAAATCAAATGAAATGGGAAAATCAGAAAAAAGAAAATGGAAGGTCTAATTAAACATATTGTAGAAGAATCACGAAAAAAATATGCTAAAAAGCAGCATAAATAAGACATTCTCGGCTAAGAAAACCAGAAGTTTTTGCCCTTATTAAACACCATGAAGATCAATATAACATAATTCCATTTAAGGAAGAGATCATTGAAGAACCGAAACCAGAAAGATTAAATAGAAAGAAAGCTTTGAAACTGTTTCCATTTAAAATAAAATTATTTGAAGACCCAAAAGTAAAATCTAACAATTGATGTAAAACTCGATGAATCAGCATTTAAATGAAGATTAGAAACAAAAAGATTTAAAGCAGGTTATAAAGGACATGATTACCGAGAAAAATATGTTACTTCAAAATGAAAAGTTTAAATAAATATACTAAATATCAGCTTTAACAAACAAAGTTCGTTAAAAGTTAATACTTTAATTGTCAAATATGAGAGGAATAGAAATTCAAGACGCTCAATCCGGGTATACATTGCAAGAAAATATATTTCCATTTTACTGAATGTGGATATTTATAAATAAAGGTAGAGAACAAAGATTTTCAAAGACTACTAAGCTAATTAGGAAATATTTAAAGAAGATAGCAAACAATTATTAGACATTTAATTTGAAGCTCACTCATTAAGAGGAAATGTTGATCAACGCTACCCCTATGTTTTCGTGTGACTAAGTGAATACACGTAAGTACCACTAAGCCTTCCGTCCATGAGATCCCTAAGATTCCTTTAACATTTGTTTTAAATCTCCAGTTCAAATAGGAGCAAAAACATATGTCTAAATATTTCCTGTGGGTAGGCAAGAGTGATCATCAACTGATTGATTACACTTACGAAAGAAACACACATTCTACATTCCATTAAATTTGAATTACACTCACTCATCTATGGTAATAGAATTTCAAACCACCATCTATTTACAAGTTAAAATTTTAAAATTTATAAGTATAGTTTATACTTTTTTACCATCTACCTGAGAATCATGAACCAGTAACTCCATACTCAAACCGAATGTTACTTTCGTGCTTTTAAGTAGAAACAATATATTAAGAAATGTACAGATATCTTAGTTTTTTAAAATAGTAACTTATATCCTGATTCTACTAAGTTAGGATCTTTTTACCGTTAAACACACACATAATAAATAATGACTTGAATCTAAGAAAGTAAACTACTGTATGTTATTGCATTATGATCTATACGTTTCCACAGAAACTCCAATATTAATTGTTATTGTTGTGAAAAACAGATGTATTGTCGAAAAATAAATGTTCAATAGCACAATTGTTAGGGCTTTAGGATTGATTACGGCCGTATTGGAATACCTATTTCAGATAAAATCAATAATAAACATGGATACTTAAAACAATGTTCTTACTGTTATCTTTTATAGTCTGTGTTATGATAATAATTTAATAATAGTTAATATTGTTGCTAATTTTATCATCGAGAAAGTCCTGACAGAGAATTTCTAGTTAATTTCTAATGAATTTGATATTCAATTTTCGAATGTTTGGCCACTTTTTTTTTTCTATTCACTCATATGTTACATGTTTAAACATTTTGTGAGCATAGTGATCTAAACGCTTGGAATTCCAATTTGGCATGTTTGAGTAGCAGTGGAGTGCGGATAGAATTTATCATCTAAACTTTCCTTGAGTATAATATTGTAGATACGCATTTAGATGAAATACACAGGCATTTCTAGTTCTTATGGTAGAAATAATTTATTTTTCTCATATAAAACATAATTTCCACTTAAATTGGGGAGTATTATGAGCGTTTAAGGTGCATTTATAGGAAACTTACATTTTTAATAGATATTCGTGATTGCTTGCAACACCTCATATTTCTCCTCATTTCATTATAGGTTTTTTACATTTATATTTCTCAAACATACTTCAGTACCTAAAAAATATAAATATGATCGGGTTCGAGTACTCAGACAAGTTTTCAAGTTTTGAAATTTTCACCGATTCAATCTAAAGAGAGTATTATTAGACTATTGGATGTAACTCAAAAGGTTTGAGTGGTTTATCTTTTCGCATCTGCAATCTATAGTTTCAGAAAAAAAGTTTAAGAAGGATGTATTTCCTGAGATTTGACTTACTGCAAGGTACAGCCATACACAGTGGCGTATATACGATTTTGTTTCGGGGAGGGCTTTGATAACTTTCGGGGGGAAGCTGAAAATGGGAAAATTCTGCAAGATATTTCGTATAGCTACTTTACTATAGTAAGTAAGATTTGGAGGGGGGCTTAAGCACGGAAGCTAACAGCTCGACAATATGTTAATTAAAACACGTGTAGCACTATGAATACCCTATATTTCTATAGGATGTAGAGATGACATATTCTTAATTTGGGAGCAGCATGAGAACTAAAATTTTGTTTTGGAAGTGTGTCCTGGGCTATAAATTTCTGTGAATTTAGTAGTCTACATTATGCTTCTGCGACTATAAAATAAACTTTTGCCGGTTCTTGAACTGCTTTATCATCATTGTTGAGCTTTTAATAATTCACAGGTTTATGTCAATGAGTAAAACGTTCCATTTATTTTCGTAGGACATTTGTATACTTATAAAACTCATTAACATATTTGTGGTGGTGTGTTATCCAGCGGCGAGAATCTGTCTTCAACATTGAGATTTTTAGCAATGTTCAAAATATTTGTGAAGTCAAAGGAAATAATGCTGTGGACGATCAGGGGAGCAGAGTTGATCTCAACATTGAGAACATGGCAGTTTAGGGCTTATTCAGAAGTGGGCATCAATTAAATCTCACTTTGCTTTGTGACAATGAACCCAAAGCATTACATTTCTCTCCCTCCCAAAAAACATATTTCAAATCGGATTGTTGAGTTGGACAATCTACTCAGTTCCAAGAGAGGAGCCGATATGTCCCCCTCATCCCTGGGACTTGCGCCAGTGCTGTTCGCCCACCTTTAAATTTGGGAAATGTGAGAAAATATCGGGGAATATAGAATATTCTTATGCAAATTTTGGATGTTTCTGCTTGTCCCCTTCTGTGAGCAATACTAGAAAAGTAAAATTCAGTATTACGTGGTCAATTTTGATTATGTTAAATGATGAATGTTTTTCACGAGATAGAATTGATGCATAAAATCTGTAATTCAGCTTCATAAGAATATGGGAAATAATGCATCCTCTTGATTGTCGGGAGTAGTGCTTTCAAACGGGTCGGGTCAGGTCAAATCGGGTCGGGTTGTCGGGTCGGGTCAATCGGGTCAGCTCGGGTGGGGTTATTTGGGTCGGGTTGGGTCAATCGGGTCAGCTCGGGTCGGGTCAATCGGGTCAGCTCGGTTCGGGTTGTCGGGTCGGGTCAGTCGGGTTAGTTCACTTTGGTCAACTGAGTTTAGGTTGAGTTTAAGCTCAGCTGGAGTCGAAAGCTGCTGTTTTTCACTAGCTGCCTAATTAAAAATAGCAATTTTCAATTCATTTTATAGAAGCCATACACTGTTGAGCACTTTCAGCTAGTGTTTCTATGGTTAATGCTTATTTTTGTACCTGTATGTACTTTAACTTTTAAATGTGAAAGATTGATTTTACCAATCGACTGTAATATTAATATCTACGCAAACATGGAGTCTGGATTTAGAACAAAACTAGAAGTTGTTTAAGCAACGCCAAAAGAGTTATTCGATATGGACAACCAAGCCCAAGCAGGGCCACGGTGGCTCAGTGGTAGAGAATTCATCTCTGATGCATCGTGTCCAGTAGCGTAGCTAGAGTTTTTTTCAGGGGGTTAATGAAGGGCCCAAGAGGATTTTGGTGGGGGCATCTCCAATATATATATATATATATATATATATATATATATATATATATATGTGTGTGTGTGTGTGTGTGTGTGTGTGTATTCAAGGTGAATGTTTCCATCTTTGTTGTTCATGATTTTACTCTTTGGAAAACAGTGAAATTATAAGAATTTAGTACCTCAAACAACTAGGATTAATTAATGCAATTGATTTCTAATATAAGTAAATAGTTATTTAATCATATCGTTTAAAATATGTGTAGCTGGTTGACTTAAGTGGAAGCAAACACACTTTTACAGGTAAAGAAAATAACTTATAGGTTCATTCCTCTACTTGAAGAGAATCTTTCTATTCGTGTGGGCAGCAGCAAACATATACACAACTTGTTAAAGATCAAACGATTTAGCAATTTTCTTCTCAATATAAAGTAACACTAAGTTTTTCAACCTATCATGAGTCATTTAATTGCGTATACAAGTCTTTAATCTTTTCAAAGAAGAGAATGACCTTCCACATGTAGCACTAGAAAATGATATAATCACAGAGATGATACCACATTATGCTTTATTTCTTGTTTAATTATGCTTTTTTACAAATTATGCTTTATTGTTAATTTCAATGATTATTTTACATTAATCGTGTATAATGTATAATATTTATTATACATTAAATATTCTAAATATCTTGATCTATTTATTGATTTTTTTTGCAACTATTTTCTCTCATATTTAATGAACTTTCTACTTAATTCATTGTAAAGAGATGTGCTTTGCTCGAATAAATTTTTCTATCATTTGTGTGCGCCTTACAGGTACATATATACAGAAGGGGAAAGTAAAAGATTCCACCAAAAAGTACAGAAAGTGCTTACGTTCAAAAAGTAACATAACAATATAGTATGGAGTTCTTGCATACTATTCATTGTTGACGGAGAAAGTTCTTCATTTACTTTTTTCTTTTCTCCACATCAAAGGATTACACAGAAAAGTTTACAGAAATGAAAATGAGCTTTTAATTGTTGCATTATGTTCTCAATGATTTTGCATTGTAAATATTGGTTTTTAAAAATATTAACACAGTATGTTAAACTTTTAGTTAAAGAGAATTTTCCAAGAATTGTACTATATATATTTTAAATTATGTTTTATGCTTTATTTTCTAAAATTATGCTTTTAAAACTAGTTTCTTCCCGACTCTTAGACAATCACAATCATATTCAAGGTACCAACCATATGTGTAAATTGTTGTTATGCTTTATATGCTTTTTATGCTTTTGGGTTGCTCTATTAATTGTGTTTGGGAGGATTTTGAGTTCTCACTTTAATGTTTGCAGATCACCCCATAATGCTGGGTTATAAGCTCGACAATGTTCTAATTTTAAAAAGTTTTTACTTTTTGGATGTAGAGTGGTGATTGATCTGATGATTTTGCAACATGATACAAAGCGGTTTTCCATATCAGTGATTGTCTATCAATAGTAGGGAGAAAAATGTCTCTTGATAGATATATTACCTTCAGAAAATTCGTTTTCTGCATCCAATGAAGGTAAAGATTAATCCAAAATGAATTTGTAATATTTGGATGGCGGATGTCTAGTTCGTTTCCACGAGGAACCCCTATATTCTATTTGTTTCCGGCTCTGGAATTCGAGACCATTTTCTTTGCACATCTCCAAACATTCTTGATAAATTTGTTCGAATATTGTTCGAGTCATATTTACCAGACCTTATCTTGGACAGCGTTTGGACTAGTGTATCTACAAGGATCAAACCTTCTGACATGTCTGCATCTACTTGAGATAAGGCGAAACTCAAAGTTATAACATGGCACCAGTAGTCTTAATTTTAGCAGCCCGACAACATTCCCTCGTGTGCAGATCACACTAATTTTCTGGATGGAATGATGGAGGTAAATAAATATCAGAAGTTTCAGATTTGTTTTAATACCGCATGATAATATAATGTGTTGAAAACAGATTTAATGAAAAAAAGGAATAAAGGGATATGATAATTTGTAAAAAGAGTGATAGTGCTTAAGTGAATTTTAAGAAAAAGCCTTGAAAAGTAATCAAGAGGAACCATTAATATGTTTTTCCTTTTGTTATAATACCTTGTATTAAGGGACAACGGTGATTGAAACTAATGAGATTTTATAATTGCAAAAAAAAAAAAAAAAAAAAAAAGAAAAAGAAAAAATCATAAAGCACTTAATTTGAAATTAAAGATTGATAACATTTGGTAATATAATGGGGATTCAGGCTGGCAGAGGGGGAGAGTGAAAACGGAGGCAACAGAGACGTTTTTTTTTAGCCATGTGCAAAGAGATTAACCTTGGACTTCGGGTGAGAGGTTACCATATACTCATGTGAGTTTCAATTGCTACCACTTTAAAAGTTAGCTAAGAAAGACAGACTGAGAATAGTTTTAGTTTCCTAGCGTAATTAGTTTTTGTGACAACTAACTCACAATGCAAATACCATCGTTAATATCATCTTCTATGTTAGAATTGTCTTTGTGTAAATAAAATTGTAATTAAGCATTTCGAGGTAAAACAGGTTCTTAACTTCTGCAAAGAAAAGATTAGAACTTACCTCTTATGCACAGATACGACAGCGTACTTAGTTTCCTCTTCGTCTTTTTTCTTTACATAAGAAGGAACTGCAGCTAACACCAATACTTCTTCGATAACCATCATATCTTCTCACAAGAAACCAACTAAAGCAGTTCATTCTCATTCTAGACTTCTGGCGCGGGAAATGAAAAGAAAAGACCTGGAAACTCTGACTGGCTCATAATATGAATTACAACTCTGGTGAAACTAAAATTACCGTGTAGCCATCTAGGCCGTGTTCGCTGGGGGGGGTAACGCTTTCTCGACTAGCCTAGTACTTATCATTGTAGTTAAACGGTTTCCTTTTGTCTCCGCCAAGATACTCTTGCTACTGCCTTTCGAGAAGGCCCCCTTGCCGTCCGAGCAGGTGAGAACACTGACCTTGAAGAAAACTTTCGTCACATAGAACTAAAGCAAGAAAAAAAATTCTCCCACGTCGGATAATGGTATCAGTTGTAAAAAAAAATAACTAAACCTCAAAAGTGCCAAATATTCATTAAGATGCATATACAAATCCCCCGCTTGAGCTAACTAGTGGTTAACGTGTAAGACTTCGGTACGCGTGGTCCGGGGTTAATACCCAATGTGAGTGCATTTTGGCGGTCAGCTAGTGTCGTGACCACAGTGCTTTCAAACGGGTCGGGTCAACCCGACCCGACCCGACTCGGATCGGGTCAGTTCGGATTGGGTTGTCGTGTCAGGCTACTCGGGTCGGGTTACGGGTCGAGTCTGCTCGTGCCAACTCGGGTCAGTTCGGGTCGGGTTGTCGGGTCAGGCTACTCGGGTAGGGTTATGCGGGTGAGTTGTCGGGTCGGGTCAACCATGTCAGCTCGGGTCGGGTTATCGGGTCAGGTCAATCAGATCGAATCACGGTTAGGGGCAGTCAATTCGGGTCACGGGTCAGGTCCGGTCGGTCTTCAACCCGACCCGACCCGACCCGTTGAGAGCACTAGTCGGAGTGTATTTTCTTGAATATGTCATACCGTTGTTCTTTCAATTTTAATTATATATATTTTGTGTTTCTTCTTTGAAAACAATAACGCAATTTATTCATCTAAGTGATCATAATGCAATAGAACTATATATTAGAAATAAATGAGTATTAAACTAATAATTTCAAAGCTCTAGTGTGTTTATAAAAAAAATTAGATTTATCTACTGAAGCTCAATAAAATAATTACATATATAATTTTATAAGTATTATACATTTCAAAAGCAGTAACACATAAACAAGTTTAGATCACACTGGACTTTTGAGAGGCGAGTTTAGCACTAATTTCCTAGTACTAGTGGTATTACATTATTGATCGTGTGAGTAGATAAGAGTTTCAATTATTTTCATGTGACTCTCGAACCTTTATTTACCATTCTACATTACGAGACTGTATCGATTTCCAGTTACACCTGGGAATTGTATTAACATAAAAATAATGATAGTTCTCAATAAATATATTTGGATGATCTAACCTTACCATTTCAAGAATAAAGGTTGTACAAAATGTAAACTTAAGTCCTACAAATTGTATTTTTTTACCAGAATCCCATCGACTGAAGTTTCTTTATTTATATTTAAAAATATCGTAATGTTTGCAACATATGATTCAATGTATGGAGAGAAGGCATTTTTGGTTTACAAAACATCAACACATTTAGGACCAGTGCGGAAATCAGATGCAACTGTCTTTTACCACCTTGCAATTGTTTTATTAGTATTCTCTAGAAACTGTAGATTTACCTTTCTAAACTGCCAAATGACGTTCCTCCCCAATTTTAAGCATCTTTATGGAATTTGAATTTTAGAGGTATTAATCTATCATTAAGATTTGGTTTTATTGGCAAATAAGATCATAAGAGAGGTCTAGGATTTCCATATAATTTTGTTAAGTTTGTCACTTCTCTGAAATATCTGGAAAGCAACACTGGCAAGACAACCTCGAAGAGTCTAAGCATTACAATTAAAACCAGATCCTTATGTATATTCGATTTGGTTAGAAATAGATTTTTCTCTCTATTATGTTGTAGAGAGAAATCTAATTATCTACTTAACCTCACTATCTACATATTGAATGCAGTAAAATATTCAAGAGACATACAATGAGAAATCCCGGGAAATAATAGAAATGAGTTAGAGGCTAATAAGTATACTAAATTTAGAAAGTACTCCGTCAACATAACATTATCAGGAACAAACAAAGCAGGCAAATAGTAATGCGAACTTCGTGTAGTAGAATAACGTTTGGTATAAAATAATGCAACGCATTATTCTACTAAAATTCATTGAAATATGAAATCATGCCAGGTCTCTTCAAACTTATTTTTTTAACATAGATTTCCAAGCTTCAATACGGGAAGAATTGATATCTAAATTTATATAATAAAGCTATGTAATATAGTTAATTAAAATACATCCATAAAATTAATTAAAGCTCTTTCTCCTCTTATCTCCACGGATGAATCTCCCATGATGCCATCTGTAAGCTCAAGTTATTTGAATTCTACGTTAAGAAGTAGATCTGAGGGACATTGAATTCGAAAACAGCGCACTACAATGTTTGGTTTTATTCAGAGATCAATACGGAAAACATCAAAACTAGAAACTCATTTCTCTTTAATTGTACCAATCAGAGTCGTCATTTGGGAAGAGGGGTAGTCGATTGCTCCATAGGTTCGAAATGTATATGTGTTTTAACAAATATTATGTTTTTAAAAGAAATTGAAAATGAGAAACTCTAAGTACATCAGATATCAAGCATAAAGAAAGTGAGTACTAATGGAAGTATCTATTATACGAGATATTATAATAAGGTACAAAATGCATTACACCGAAATTCGAAATTTATAGTAGTTGTTTCCCTTTTCCTATTTAAGATTTAAAATTTCCAAAACAATTACTCAGGTATTTTTAGCCGATTTAATCGAAAAAAAAGTTTCAGTTGTTCCTGTATATATGTATGAATGCATGTATATCTCTAATGCGCTGCACCTGATTAACGATAATCTTTACTTGCAGATTTCACTAGTGGAATAACATATTACCAAGGATGGTATACTCTTAAGTTATTAGAAAGAAAAGTAGTTAATTATTTTTAAAAATGGCTCCTGCAATGGATAATGCGAAAATTATATTTTAAATGTTGTAACCAGATACTAAACAAAATAAGGTCAGTTGCGAATACGAAGGAATAAGCAAGATTTTAAAAATATCCTCTCAATGCTTTAACTCTTGCGAAGGATCTTAGATATTGTAAATTTTACCGCTGCTTACATCTTGAACTTGAGCAACTTTTCCCAGATTATCGTCATATTTTTAATAACGAATTTAGCACTGTCGGTATAAGTTTTGACTTAAATTTAACAGAACGAAATTGAAATTCTTAGAGGATGTATTGAGATCTAGAGAGAGCAAGAGAACGGTGGCGCTTCAAGCACGAGGGTAGAGAGAAGTAAGTTTGAGTTGCATAATCAAATTATCTGGAAAGATACATTTATCACGGAATCTATGATGTTTTCAAGTGTAATAAAATATTATATCAGTCGAAGTGCAAACTTCACACCGTGCAATTAAAATGCATAGCTATTTTCAGGTATCAGATAAATGTACAGGGCAGGTTGTGTAGGGCACAACGATGCGAAATCATGAAAACGTGATACAAGTTGAAAAAGCGAGCAGGCAACTGGCAATTCCAAAGACAACAGTCCACGATTTAGTATAAAACGATTACGTTTGCGCGCAAATAAGGTGCAATTGTTGTAAGAAATTGAGCCCAACTATAAGCCACTGAGAGCAACATTTGCTACTGAGATTGTGGACAGAGTTGGTTTGGACCACAATTTCCTATTGAAAGTTGTTGTCTCTGATAACGCAACTTTTCACTTGTCTGGCTGTCTTAACAGGCACAATGTTACTATATGCGGATATGAAAATTCGCATGCGTACATAGAATATTCTAGTGACAGTCCTGAATTGAATGTTTGGTGCGCTATAACATATAATGCAGTTATAGGTCCCTTCTTTTCCATGTAGCAAGTTATAACAGGAAATGTACTATTAGACATGATTCAACACTTTGTTTTTCCCCAGTTACAACTTTTGCAAACTCCAATTGGATGGTGCATATTGGAGCTTACAAATGAGGGAGTACCTTGGTACTGAATTTCCTGGCCGTTGGATGCTCCATGATAAGCCAATTAGGTGGCCTTCACGCTCTTCTGATGTTACTCCCTTGACTTCTTTCTGTGGGGGTATATGAAAGACGGGTTGTATTTTGGTGAAAAGGTGATTAAGCCTTGGAGAGATTGAGGTCAGGTTAGATATTGTAAGAGTTACAATTGAAGCTCATTGAGTACTCTTTAATATGCATGTTTTTCTTCTGTATCTCTGACCATATTAAAATTATACACCTTTAAGAACCGTTAGTCCCATTCCGGACATCTTGTATATTCTTACTGCCTAAAATCGCACGAAATACTGATATTTGGTTTAGGTATGATACCATTACTTCGTGGTCCTCATATACGTAGTATAAAATATGTGACTGTTAAAATCATTAGTTGTAAATAGATGATTGTCTGAAAGTCTATTTCCAAAACTGAAAGAGTGTAATGCAAATTCAAATGGATGCAAAATTAATGTTTGATTTGTAAATGTAATGAATCGATCGGTGCTCATTTCCTTCACAAACGTACAAGAAACTATTAGATATATGTTTTCAATCTATTTGAACTGGAGATAATCAATGTTAAACGAATCTCCAGGGTTTCATGGACTAAATTGATAGTAGTCATTAAGTATATTCACTTTGTCGTTCGAAACATAATAGTGGTATTTATCAACGTTTTCTGGTAATGAGTGGGCTTCAAATTAAAATACACGTTTGATGAGTGTTATCTTTTGTAATCATTTCTCACTCAGCTTGGCATTGTTTTCAAATCGTTGTTCTCTATCTTCCTATGTTTTTTCATATCCACTAAACATATCACTGCCAAGTAAACCATCACGTAATCAATCCTTCCTGTCTCCGTAGTGAGCATTGTAGTCTTATTCAATTTAATTCTATATCCACTTGGTACAATTTGCACTCTGAATGCCTTATTCCTCTATATTCCGCAATGATGGAGATCTATTTTCTCCAAATTTCTTCGCTGATGGCCTCACCATTACTGCAACTCTGAACAACTAATTTCGTTGATGTCTTTCAGAATCGCCTCACACATCCCTGCAACAACATTCATATTTTATCCAAATGTTATTTCCGTATTTGCTCTAAATTCAACTGGATACCTTGTTTTTAAGTGTAATGGTACATTACGGTCTGACAAAAGTTCCTTCATTTCTCTTACTCTTTTCATCCGCTTCAAATTCTGCCATTTATAACTTCCTCTGCCATCGCATTATTAACAAATAGCCGATTTTACCTTTCATTCTCATTTCATTTTGCTAGTATTATTCACGTATTGTTGGTTCCACTTCTTCTGAATTGGAGTTTACATATTATATCCAACTCAGGCAGGGTTACAAGTGGTCCTGTCTCATTGCAATTGTTCCTTTTCTTGGTTTGAGCCATGACTCAGTTTGCTGGCTTATGGCGATCCTGAGTTACTGGTCACTCCGCAGGCCCCCAGAATCATGACAAGGAAGTGTAGGAGATTAGTTTTTTTTTTTTTTTTTAAAAAAAAAGCATGGCTACGCATCACACTCCTGTTTTACATAGATATAATGTGGAGGGAACAGGCCGTAGACTTAATTCCCCGCTACATAATGTTGCATTACAACTTGAATGTCGGGATAGAATGGGAGGCACTTAAGAGGTGTGGAATAACAATACCAAATTTATAGCAATAAAGCTCATGCTAAATGGGGCGTCTCCACCACTAGTCTTAGGCGACTAGAACCATGATCAAAATTATACAGGGTAACAAATATGAATTTAGTATTAAAATAATTTGAAAATAAGCAATGCATTTTCATTGAGAATTGGTAGCAATAAGGGCGTTAAGGATTAGATGCTAGAGCAAAGGAATATCAACTAATTTTGAACAGTCTCGCTCTAATTCTTTGTAGTTCCAAGCTCATCCTTCTAACTCATAGGTGATGTTTAGGCACTGTCCTCGAAGTTCCATGACTTGCAGGTCGTGTTGCATTTATGATATCCATGATGGAGACTTGTCCGAGAAATAACCATGGCATTGAATGCCGGACCCAAAGGCAGGGAGACTCCGTTGTGTGTGGCGTCGTGGTTGAGATCCAAAGACCAAGATCATGCTCTCTCAATCGCTTTTGACCTGACTGTCCCTCTTACATCAGAATGAGATGGTGGTCACACCAAAATATTTCCTGAGAGTGGTCGATTACCCAAAACTATCATTGACCAAGTACATGTTTCAACATGTCGACTTCACACAAAGTTCTCAAACTTCCTCCTGAGATTAGCTGGCACGCACACCTTTCATGCACGGGGTCACAGGTTTGATTCCCGGTGGGAATCCCTTATAAAATTTGAACAATTAATTTGTCCTGGTTCCAACTTAAACTTTGAGTCGACGTCTCATATAACTTCATTGCTGAAAGGGAATCCTAAATTTAAATAATAAACTAACTCGAGAACGATGAGAGCACAAAACTCTGGCTTTAAGCAGAAAACTAGCTGAAAAGCGTGGCATACAAAAAGTATCAAGTATCTAGTTGGAGGGGTAGGGAAAGGACGGGAACATGGACATAAAACCATGAAACAAACTATTGAAATAGCAGTCAGTGATGATTATACAGGTGACTCGGAGGCCCAGAGCTTCGAAATTCTATCCAGGCCATTTCCCCGAAGCGTGTGCAATCTGTGATTCGAGAATTTTCGCAGTACTATATTCACCCATCGTTTATTCAGTTCCCCTGACCTGGAAATATCTGGAATTGACATCGTGTTCCTATCGTGTTCAATGTAAATTACAAGTACTTTCTCAATACTGCTTTTCACCTCTACTGAATAAAATTCCTCCACGAGGAAATCCGCAATCAATACTACCACTAGTTACGTCCTCGACTGATTTACAAGTACAGCTTTACTTTCGTACTTTTTCAACAGATAACCAATTTAATACCATATTATAATTTAAAGCACATTCCATATTTATATCGTAAAAAAGAATATATAGTCAATTTCTTAAACATTTCGCTCTTCAGGAACCATTTCAGCGCAAGAAACAAGTAAAAACAACAGGTTTGGTGTCTCACAAATGAGAAACGAGAAAAAAGAAACGCCAAAACAGTACAGCATTGTCTTACCTCAGTCAGTGCTGACAACATGGTGACAGTCGTCACTTTCCCCGCTAGACCTAAAACGGTTATACAGTTACAATGTACATTGTGCGACAGTAGCGCTACAGGCGGAATGTGCACGAACTACAAATGAATATGTTTCCTACCAGTATCAATCATAGTTTCACCCTCTTAATTCTACACATGCTTTTTTCTCCCACTTCTTGACCTTGACAAGCAGAAGTACGAGGCTTTGCGAGTTCAAAACCTTAAACTGTTGGTGCACATAATACGCTTTTAGGTCTTAAAATTATTGTGAGCACGAACAAAAAGGGTGAGATCGGACGACCGCATACGGCAGCAGATCGTCGGTTGCAACAATAACTGTAAAATACAAATAGGGAGCCTTGAGAATGCCGTCAGGATGTATACATTTATATATATATATAGGGTGGTCAATTTTAATTTTTCCAGGGAAATGGCCCGGGGCCCGACTTAAAAATTTTAAATGGAAATGTGGGGTGAGTGACATCTCGTTCAATAGATCTTTAAAAACTGAAAATCGATGTGGCAAAAATTTCATATCGGTCACTGTATTCAAACTGGCAAGCAAAATATGTTACCTGTATCAGATAAACGTCCAGTAACACTAATATGGAAATCGTTGAACATAAATGAACTAAACAACTCAAGTAGGAAATGAAATGGGGCAGATCGGATGATGTTGTCGAGGTTTCGCTCAGGGTCTCCTTTCATGGGGAACCATTCCCAACTTAGAAATATTAAACGAAAATATGGGTCAAATGATACCTCGTTCGATAGATCTTCATGCACTAAACAGCGTTGTGGAAAAGATTGTTCATATGGCTCACCGTTTTCAAAATTGCTGCCACACATGGTATCTATTTCAGATAAAGCGTCCAGTACCAATAATATGAAAACAATTGAAGATAATAAGGGATAAGATAACAACGTTTTGCTCTAAACTCGTCTGCACGATATTTTTTCATTACAGTACCAGTCTCTTGTACACAAAGTGTTTCAGACAAACCATACTCATTGCAAGTAAAAGTGGTGCCCTCAATTGAGATTTTACCATGCATTCCGCTTCACCCACTTACGGAGGAAGATCGGAAAGGTAATTTTCTAAGACTTAGATTTTCTTTTTAGCATTGTCACTTATACTTAAATAATCTTTTTCTCCGTTGGATTATTCTCGAGGCGCGGAATGATAAATATCCTCTATGATTTCCTATGCGAGTTTTATTCTGTTCATTTATCTCCTACCATTTTCATATTAGTGGTAGTGTACATTTTATGTGATACAGGCACCATGTCTTGGCGGCCATTTTGAAAACGGTGACCCATATGAACAATCTTTTGACACAATGCTGTTTAGTGTATGGAGATCTATCGAATGAGGTATCACTTGACCCATGTGTTAGTTCAAAATTTCTAAGTTGGACCCTTGGCCCCTATGAAAGGAAGCCCTAGGGGCACCTCGACAACATCATTTGATTTGCCCCATAGTATTTCCTAGTTGAGTTGTTTGTTTCATTTATATTCAACCGTTTTCATATTAGTATTACTGTACGTTTATCTGATACTGGTAACATATATTGGTGGCCATTTTGAATACGGTAACCGATATGAAAAATCTTTTGCCTCATCGCTTTTCAGTTTTTAAAGATCTATCGAACTAGGTGCCACTCGTCCCATGTCTCCATTTAAAATTTTTAAGTCGGGCCCCAGTTCCCGACGAAGGCCGGCCCTGGGAGGCACCACGACACCATTCGATTTGACCTGTAATATTTCCTATTTGAGCTTTTGTTTAGTTTATTTGTGTTCAACAGTTACTGAGATATTTCTGTGGAAAAATTAAAATGAGCCATCCTGTATATACAGGGTGTCCGGTGAGAAAGGTCCAGTCAAAAATTTTGGGAGGAGATAGTGGAGGTCATTCTAAGAAAAAATGCTTATGTGAACATAGGGTCTACTCCCTCTCGTTCCCTGAGAAGGGGTGGGTGTAACTTTTTGCTTCTTGCACTGGCCAATTTTCGTTTGAAACAATGTCAATGTCTTGAATCTATAGTGAACATTGGATCGCCAGCAGTAACAAAAATTCTTCATGATCATCTTCAGCTCATAAAGTTTCATCTCATTGGGTGCCTCACGCTTTGACTCAACAGCAGAAGCGCATGCGTGTGGAATGGTGCGAAGAAATGCTTGCAAGATTTGATAGATGCAACTGTCGACACGTCTCTGACATTGTTACTGGTGGTGAGACTTGGATCTATCAATTTGACCCTGAAAATAAACGCCAGTCTACAGTTTGGATCTTTAAAGACCAAAATCCACCCACGAAAGTGAAGCGACCGCGAAGTGTAGGGAAGAAGATTGTCGCAACTTTCTTCTCCAAATTTGGCCATGTCCAACTGTTCGAATTGAAGAACAAAGGACTGTTACTGCTCAGTGGTACACTATTGTTTGTCTAACAAAAGTGTTCCAGAAGCTTCGGAAACGGCGTCCAAGAACTGTATTGCGTGGGATCCTGCTTCGTCATGACAACGCGCCGCACACACGGCCAACATAACAATTCATTTTTTTAGAATCTACGGAGGTCAAACTTATGACTAATCCACCGTATAGTCCTGACCTGGTCCCGTGTGACGTTTCCTGTTCCCCAGGATCAAAGATCGCGTGCGTGAGAAGAGATTTTGCAGCCCTGAAGAAGCTGTGAGAATGAACTTTGAACACTTGAAGAAAACGACTGGCAGCACTACTTCCAAAAGTGGTTTTCGAGGATGCAAAAGTATATATATATAGGGTGGTTCAATAAGAACGTACCAGGCCTATATCGCAACTAATACTGCACGTACAGCCTTCAAACAAAAAATTGCATTATCAAATCATATTTGCAGAATGCAATAAAAAATAGGGGCGTGACCAGTGGCGTCTCGTGAATACTCCCAACGGGGTTCATCTTCAAAATTTGAAATGGAAAGTTTTATAACTGTTGGAATCGTTCGAAAGGACATTAAATGTCGTGCCACTTTTAGAGGACAAACTTGTTATATCCTTTTGCATTTAGCGGCTACAGGCGTTGTTGCAGACTTGTATCTGACTACCCGTAGCAGGCCTTTATCTCAGCTAATAATGCACATAGAGCCTTGAAACAAACAATTGAACTAACAGATCGTACGTGTAGAATGCAATACAAATAGTAGTGTTATCTGTATCTACATCTATATCTACATCTACATCTATATCTATATCTATATCTGTATCTGTATCTATAAAGAGCCAAGAATTTCAAATGTGGTTCTATTTTCGTATTTCGGGCCTGCTTAAAGCTATGCAAACTGGGCATAAATACCCTTTCAGTTTTGCTCATCCGGTTTCATCCGTATTTATTTGGTGTATGGAAGACAAACTTATTCTGTTGGACTTTGCTTTTCGGGGTGGTTCCTAAAACTAATTTACTCCCCCAAAATCTGAAATTCATTGTGGGGTTGGGAATGGCTGCCCTCCTACACCACTGTTGCATCTGTCGAGATGCTTTTATATAAAAGTATCCCACGCCCATTCACGTGGTTTTTTAGGTACATTTATTTCGGACTCTTGACTGCAAAGATATCACGTTTTGAAAGAGAATTCATTTAATGAGCAAAACTGAACATTATTGAAAATGAACTTGGATCCATTGGTCTCTGAACGCCCAAATATTACTTTCCTTCAATACAAGACAATTTATTCACTTAAGGAAAACAACCAAGAACAGAGGCTAGCAGAAAATTTTCTAATGTTATCACAATATGAAGTGTGCTTCAAACATTATTTTTCGAAAATTTCCAAAAAATAAAGATTTTATTTATTAAGCCTGGAAGAATATAATAATAATTATGGACGTTCAATTATGTTATTTTTCTACTATAATATTCGTTATAGTATTCTTAGTCCAGAGTTGAAATATTCCGAGCATGATTATGGAATATGATATTTCATTTCGATAATGAATTTTACCCCAGCTACCATAATTTATCCTTATAATGCGTTACATTTATTTATTTATCTATCGACACAACAGGATTACTGCCCAATCAAAATGTTTATATATATTAGACTTGAATACATAATGTTAGACTATAACGTAAAAACCTGAATACTAATATTAACACTGTCGATCCCGGGCTAATCTGATCTTGTTCATTTCAGTATCCTGCGGTTTTTAGGGCTTTTCAAAAATGTATAACACATTGCTAATTAATAATAGATTCACCAAAAACATTCCAAACATTTTTTTTACTTTAGATTTTATCATGAATAAATATTTTGATGTTGTAAGAAGGAGTAGTTCTCTACACTGCTGTTTGAAATATGTACGTTTTGAACAAACGGAAAAAAATTACAATAGAAAAATAATACTTCCGCTGCCTATGAAGTGCGAGCAGTGATAATGGTGTGTAATAAGGAGCGGGAAATCTGTGGGAACTGACCGCTGAGTTCCGTTATTGTGAAGCTATGATTCTGCATGATGATTTGCTGAACAAGGTCCGCAAGGTTGTCTGTGATGACAGTTGAACTCCCAATGTGCTCCTCATCATTCACATTTTAGTGTCCTGTTGCAAAATATCTACACCAACAATGAACCGCCTGCTTGCTCATGGCGTTAGGCCCATAGAACTGACAATGGATTTCCATCTGCGCTACGGCCTGTGCATTCATAAACTTTTGACTGCTCGTATTTCACACGTGGCAAGAGCTGGAATGCGAAACCACTTCCATCTTTAATCATTGCCACGACGCTTCTGAGAGCACTCGAAAAGTTGACTTGACGCTTGCACCAAGCACCTTATTCTCTCACGTCAACGCTGTCGCTGAGTGATACATAAGGTTTGTAGCTATGGTACGTGTGGGAAAGTTACTTTCTGGATGGGCCTCATACAAATGTTTTTATATGAGTGTTCTCATGTACAGTATCGTGAGATGTGCGGGGCGACGACCCCGGCCTCGAAAGTAAGGGGGCGCTAAATTTGGAGGAAATAGAAAAGATATATATAAAATGGAAGGAAAAGGTAATAAAAAAGTACTCAGAACATTTCAGTATATTATCGAAAGTGCTGCAGTTAAACACAGAAAGTTGATCACAACAATCAACCTTCAAAAGATCGTTTACTCTTCGCTGGATAACAGATGAATAGTATTTCTTCAAGAACTGAGTCGCAGTAAGTATTTAGTACGGTTGGTAACCGACCGGAACCCATAACAACTTATATAGTGGCTATTTGTTTAAAAAAAATCAAAAGAATTGGACTTGGACTTACGGCATTTTTTGGAATAAACTTAAAAACGAGTCTGACTCGAGCTCTGGATCGAAACTGTTAAATTATAATGAATAAAATGCTTGAATATAGAATATTAAATTAAAATTATATGACATTTTTATTGCTACAAATATAATTTTACACCATTTCGTATTAGTTTTTTAAGCCTTGTATTTTTTTTTTTTTTTTTACTTTCAGAGAGCTTTTTGACAGGTATAATTTTTCATTCAACATAAGAAATTTGATAACAATATTAGTTATAAATTCTTAACAAATCTTTCATTTTTTAAATATAAATCACTAATTATTCTAATTTATCTTGTGTAACTTAGTTTATTTTACTTAATCTGTTTTCTCACAGACCATCAATTATAGTTTTTTGAATGACTTTTCAGAACAATGAAATGTATCTACATCTTCATAACTCTTAACGATTTTATTATATGTAGTTCAAATTCTTCATGCAGGTACTATATGCAGTGCATTTGTATGTGCCTTGCTCCTGTAGAACAGGCCACTATTTCCCTTGCGTTTTTTGAGGGATGGAACCTGGAACATCATTTTTGCAGTTATGTCTACTATACTATTATTATTACATTATTAAAATTATTATAATACTATTTTAGCATCATTGTTCCGAAATAACAATGAAATTTTTCAACTAAAATTTCATCCGCCCCCAGGTGATCAACTGGGTAACAATTATGCACACGTGTGTACAACGCCGATAACAAAATAACTATTGGAGCCAAATGCCATGTTAAAGCCGTTGATCATTGTTCAAAATGTTTAAAGCATGTTTTAATCGTGGGTGTAAATCATGTTTAAAACATCCTGAACATTTTCATGTTATGAACATATGTATTGTTATTTTTCTACAAAACAAAACTTTTTTAAACCCTGTTAGGTATTGAAGTATGTTTGAGAAATACAAATAGAAAAATCCTATAATAAAATGAGGAGAAAATATGAGGTATTACAAGCAATCACGAAGATCTTTAAAATATATATATTTCCTGAAAACACACCTTGAAAGGTCAACATAGTAGTAATTTTAAGAAGAGATTATGTTTTGTAGCAGAAAGAGAAATTGTTTTTACTATAAGAACGAGAAATGCCTGTATGTATAATCTAAATATATATTAATAACATCTTCCTCAAAGCCAATTTAGAACATAAATTGTTCCCCACGTCATCGCTACTGAAAAGCTCCAAAATCTTATTTCCAAGCCTTTAGATTACTATGCTGAAAACCTAAAATGTTCGCAAGCAATATGTGAGTGAATCGTAAAATATCTGGACTAACATTGGAAGATTGAATATTAAATTCATAAGGAATTAACTAAGACGTTCTCTGCTAGGATATTTTCGATTATAAAAGTAACAAGAACAATAATAAATATTAAGTAATAATAATAACACGAACAATAGGAAAAATAACAATAATAGTGTTCTGAAGACCTGGAAAAATCTGGATATTCTAACTAAAAAACATCTTTTTACAGTTTTTCCCGAGATTGAAAAAACGAAATTTTTGGCAAAAGTTTAAATTTTCGAATACTTTGCTTCATTAGGATTTTAAACGAAAACAAAAGAAAAAAATTGTTTATACAAAAATATGTGCATTACTCCTTTAAAGTTAGCTAGCACAGTGATAAAATTTAGTTATGACTAGAAAAGATACAAAATATAATCCTAGTTAAATTAACTAATATAGAAGCTTAAGCAATCTTCTGAAGTTCTCGCTTTAAAAGAAGGAAGTGAGAGCCCCAAAATCAAGAGCAAATAACCTGTAAAGTGAGCTACATTTTATAAAATTTTACGTTGGTTTCGTATTGCATGGGCTAAACCCTCATTATCAACTCTAAGTTCAAACTTCGAATACAAATAAATCTGAAATCATTCCATTCCCTTGATCGCCGCAATCAATTCCAGCAAATATATTGGCTTATTCATATCATAAGCTTGCAGCTATCTGCTGAAAACGCAACAAGTTTTTAATTGCTTAAATCATATTGTTCGACACATCCTCCAAGAATTTTGAGCTATCGCTGGTAATTATGAATTAAGAATTTAAATCTGGTAGTTTTAATGTCATATGTGTTTCAATTAGATCTTTAAGCTTATTTATCGCGGCTTGTTGTTCATTAAACCATTTAAATTCAATCTTCGGAGACCGCAAACGATTAATTGGCTCCATTGCCTCATGAAAACCCCTTATAATTTAAATGTAATATTGCAAAAAGGAATAATAGCTTATTAAACTCTCACTATTTTCGGGCGAGGCAACTTTTTATCTATTTATTCCATAAAGGATCCATCGATAGTTTTTCTTCACTTCCTACACCTAAATCGGAAACCTCTTTTTGAAACATCGAATTATTTATGGATACTCTCTTAATTTATTCAACACTTTTTTCAACAATAATTTGTGACGTTCCATATCAGATTTACACAAAACTATATCATCAAAAACCAACATAACCCATCAGAGATTAAATGATACAAAATATCATTCATAATTTTGAAAGTATAAATGATTCTGATGATGATCCAAACGGTAATTACTTAAATTCAAAAAGTCTGCGATGGCTTAAAAATGTATATTTACATGAATTCGGTGACAATCTGATAGGCAATATGCAAAAAAGCTTTTTTGACATCACAAAATGAATGAAAACACTTGCTTTAGAATGTTCAAACATTCTCTATTCTAGTTATATATTGATAATTTAAATTTAACCTTACACTCAGATCTTGGTAATTCAATACGATCCTGTTATCACCCGTTTATGTACTAAGAAACATGGAAATGCTGGATTATCAATCTCTGAGATGATTCCGGTCGCCCGAGTATGTAAAACATGAGAGTCTACTCACATTGTAGAATTGGCAACACTGTTTATTACATACTGGGATTTTATTTATTTGGATTGAAAAACTACTAGCCGCTGCATTAATAGTTAACTTGTCAAAGCCGGTATTGAGAAAGGTTGATATCCAAGCTCTTTCAACATTCTTTTTTCTTGCTTGAGTTTCTACAAACAGGTTGTTTATCAAAAGACTGATATCTTAACTGTGTGATTGCGTCACTTTCAACACTATTTTTTCATGGCCTACATCCACAATCAAGGAATTCGCCGTTGGTTCGAGGCCAAAGACCTGCTTGTTGGGGAAAGTGTGCTTAACGTTAAACTTTTTAAGGCCACTTTGAGAATCTGGTTAGCCTCAAACTTTCCAAAACGCCACTGGTGGCTTTTCAAGCCATATGCTTTTTGCTTTTAGCCATTTTCTGAGTTCAGCAACTTTTGATATAGTCTGTGTTATTTGCTATTTACAGAAGTTTGTAAGGAGTAACATTCTAAGGTAAGGAGTAACATTCTAAACCCCACTGCCAGAATTTCCACCATAAAATACGGCATTGATGGTTATATTGATCCCTCCTCATATCTCGGTTGCACAACAGAGAATGAGCTCACATCCTGTTTGTTACCAGCAGATGTTAAGTGAAATTTTTGTGGAAGTTGTCTGAATTTTAGTAAGAAACTCTTTAAATAAATTGAAAATTGACTTCCTAATAATATAAACATCCTCCGCAAAATGTCGCTTTGTAGTGTCAATAATGATTTGAAACCGGTCCGGTCATTTTACTGATGTCATTTCCGCTTTCACTCTGAACGTTGAAGATAATGTTGGTAAACTTTAAAATCAGTGGCGAACATGAATTTCATAAAATGAGCAACAAAAAAGTCTTAAATTGAAGAATTTTTGCAAGAAATAAATCGCTACGGAGATAGTAGAGGAATTACCTTTCATAACTAGTTTCGTTGTTTTTATCTTCATCTTTTATTTTTTTAAACACTAACGTTTCCACGTACGCTGAAATGAAGCCTGTACTCAATAAGGTGAATAAAGTCCAAAATAGTTTCAGGAGCAGGTTGAAAAGAACAACAATTTCTTCACTTTTAATAGTGAGATTTGGGTTGCATCGTGTGTAAAAGTATTACTCTGTCCACGAAATTGTATTCAAAATTTTGCAGATAGTTGAAACAAAAGTAGTCCAGAATAAACAACCGAGACAAAAGATGCTTCACCTCCATCTGAAGAAGAAGATGGTATTTATATCTGTGATCTGAGTTTTGCTTTAATTTTATGTTGTTATAGGATTCGGATTTATTTATCTGTCTCAGTGCGGAAGCTTGCTATTTTCTAGCCGTTTCTAGACATTTTAGCTACTGATTTTAGCCACTTTTTCTCGTTGAATTTTGGTAACGCTATTCGTTGTTTCCTCTATACAACACTTCTCTTGCCCATGAGCTATCATAGGTAAATGCCACTTCATAAGAAAGAGTTAAAAGTTGTATGAAAATACCACAATCACCATTTGGCAAACCATTCAAAATTAATTGCTTCTGTCTCTAATCATACTATTCAAACTCATATTCAAACACAATAATGACGGTATAATACTGCTTGTAGACGATCCAAGAAAGCTTGAACAAGAGCCTTGTTCAAGAGTATTCAAGAATATTTGATGAAAAAGACGTCAGCACTGGCGCCATTTTCGCTTGAATTCAATAGTTTGATTCAAGAGATTTCGTTTAAGTTTTGTTCTAAACAATCCAATTCAAGATCATTCAATAGCCAATCAGAGTTCGAATAGAGTGCAAGAAAATACAAAACAACTATGATAGCGTCGTGAGAAGGAGGAGCAGTTGTTGAATAAATCTTTTTCTTACTCTTTTCCATAAATATCTGATGTTCAATTTGTGCTTAAAAAGTAAACTATCTGGGCTGGAAGATATTGTTAGTATTTTTGTTAATAATAAACACGATTTATGTAGTTACAGTGCTTGCATTCTTATAATTATTATTAAATTTTGGGGCAATGATAGGTATAAAAATTAATTTGAGAATTAATATACAAGCATATCGGGTGCAGATTAAGAAAGAAGAATCCATCAAATAAAAAATATATATCGGATTTTTCTTTCTTTAATAAGACCTTTTGTACTCTGTTGTAATAGAAAGAATAACTGCGTCCAGATTGATAATATGCTCGCAAACTGAAGTATCTGGAAATGATTACATGTTATCCTATTATAAAATAGGCACACGTAGTATTTCAGGAGTTAATTCTTGGTAGGAGTTGCTTTCATGCATGCAGATTAATTTTATGAGGACTTTCCCCTAAAGTACAAATGCGCATCCAGAGATATGCCATATATACAAAAGTTAAAAAAAAACACTAAAATCGATAATGCTATTTTAGCAGTGTCAGGGGAGGAACATAGAAAGGGGCCCAGTTGAGGGTATGTCCTCCGGGAGCAGGTGCGTCATCGACGGAGGCTATAGTGCAAGAACGATAAGAATAAGAATAGTTCAACTAACCCTTGATGCACTCATTCATATGAACTCAACTATAGCCCTTGTGATGATTTGAAACTGGTAAAATTAAACTTCTAAACATAAAATACTGGTTTTCTACATTATATAGGCATATTCCGACAGTCGAAATTATTATCCCGAACAATCCTCTTTTATACGCACTCACACAATTTAACAGTAAGATTACTATTTGTTTGAGGGGTTATTTTTAACGAGTACCAAATGTGGGATAGGATTGTTAATAGAGTCTGATGAAGATATGGACAGAAAGTCCAGTGGCTGAAAAAATATATCATTGCAGCCTGTATTTTCTACGTTTTCAGCTTTTTCTTTAAACAGTCGTCGATGCCATAGCATACATAACATCAAATGGCAGTCCTTACCTGTTGATACAATTTTGGGAAACAGTTCGATATTTTTATTTTTTGAGTGATTCTGCCATCAGTACCTTATTTGAAGAATCAGATTTTTAAAAAGATTAGTACACGGATTTTATATCTAAGCAGCATGTTACTCTTTTAACTTTAACCTAATCCGCATTTAATGTAAAAGGGCAAATACTAAGTTAAAATTCGAAGGGGGTTACTACAAAAACAATTGACTTGTTTTCTAAATGATTTAATTTACTGGTCATCTATTAAATTTCAAATGCCTGAAGAAAGTTAGGAAATATGTGCTAATTTTATAGCTATTCATGCGAGGTCTTCTGACCTAAATCAGTACTCAGTTTCGCTTCCATTTGTTTTAATAGTCTTTCACTAATTGGACTGCCACTGATCAAGTATCTAAAACATGATTCAATACTTCTATGATCGTGTAAAATTTGTTTCAAAACTATTCAAGACTCTTGTTCGAGTCTCTTCCTCAAGTCAATACTCCTTTGAACATGTAAATTTGAGGTATTGAATGGTCTTTTTCAAGCTTTCTTTGATTCTGTACAAAAAGCATTAAGAAGAAAAAATACAACGACCATACCAACAACGTTTCTGCTAAATTATATTCTGTTCAGGAAATGAGGTGAATAATTATAAAACAAGTTTATATTGTACCCAGGTAAATACCTCAGTACGTTTTCGTATATCCAATCTAACTTTCAGAGCTGTTCAACCATTATAAATTTTTTTTCATTCATCAAACTTACTAGAAAGCCAACTAATCCGGTTATTCATTTAATAATATCAATTTTATAATTAAACGTTATGAGAGGTTATAATTTACTAATGTCAAAGTTTCATCTCAAAAAATACGCAGTTAGAAAAAATGCAGTTGTAAAGCAGTCCAATAAAAAATAACCCCTCAAAATAAATGTTCTTTCACTAATACTGAAGTGAAGCTAAGAACAGTCGTTCATTTATGTATAGAGATATCATTCCATGCAATTTTAATGATACCTTTTTAATCGAAGATTCAATAAGGTGAAATTAGAAAGCAAAGTTCAAACAATACTATAATTTGAATTCTCTCAAAATTCAACAGATAACAACAATACAACAGCATCACAGTTAATGATTGAATAAACAATTTTAAATTGTTTCTAATAATGAAACAATTGTTTTACTATTTAACGTCATAAAAGTTAATCGGTTAATAATTAATTACAATACCTCAGACTACCCAAGCTCTAACACGAATTCAGAAAGAACGTATATTCATTGAGCAATCTCTTAAACCACTTATTTCAAAAATTTATATATGTATTAAAACTCACCCTATATAATGCATACCGGAATCTATTGCTCTACAAAAGGTGCATTTAATACACTCGAGAAAAAATTGTACTATCATATTTTTTAAAACATGACTTTTAACATACTTTTCACTAACTCAATATTATTATTTTGGGGGGATCAGTTTGATTTATGCTTAACAACTGAAACGTTGAGCCCGAGACGGAAAATTCGAACAAATGTAGTTTCATTTTGTGCCACTACGAGTTTACAGTCAGGCTATTTCCCTAATATTTATATATTTCTAACACTTATTTTCTTATTGACAAACGATTACATAACTTATATTTTGCAGTTAGTCATTTTCTTACCTGAAGCCAATAAGTGACCCCATTTCTTACGTTCCCGTAGAATAATCATTAAGCCGGAATGTCATTAAGCGCTCCCTTAATGAATGTCAGTACTCCTACAATAAGGCGCGAGATCTAAACACAAACCCACACACTAGGTCTAAGTGTATTCAAAGTTATGAACTACAAAAATGTGTCTCAGAAATATCAATAGAAACATCCTATAATGAATAAAAATTATTGGGTGTTATTTGCATTATGGGCGAACTTGAAAAACGAATGTTTCCTGAAATTGTACCTACAAGAGTCAAATTACTAGCAAATTTATGTACAATCTGTGTTTTTAGTGAAAGGTATATGTTTTCTACTGTACGAAAGAGAAACGTTTGTAAATACATTATTCAGAGTATCATTTCCAGGGAGATTTATACCCTAAATTGTTCTCGCATGCTACTGTTACTTTGAAAACTCAAATGAGATTTCCAAATGTTTAGATTACTATGTGGAACAACTAAAATGCTCACAAGTATCATATAAAGAAGTTCTAAAACATCTGAGTTAACATAGGATAATTTGAATATAAAATGCATACAGAATAACAGAGTCTATCGGTTAAGTGATAACAAAGACACGAAGAAAAATATTATTTTAAGTATTTAACTTTATTAAAAATTCTATTGGACATACATATATCATTAAGTCGTAAGCAAACCAAAACAGCATTTGATTGTGCTATCGAATAAATATTTTTCGACAATGCATCTGGTTTTCATAACAATAACTTGTAATATTGTTTTGTTTATTGACAATACAGATAAAATACAAGAACATAAAATAACAACACTTAATACAAGAACATAATGCAATAAATCAGAATAGACTAGTGTTTTAATTCTGAGGAAAATTTATTAAGTATGTTTATCGATATAAAAGACAGCTCAAAACAAGGAATAAAAGTTATTTTGAAATCATAAAGTATCCATATTTCTCAAAATACATTCTTGTAACTGAAAACATGAGAATAAAATAGTTGATTGGCTATATAATTTATTAACGATTCTCACCGGGATGTGCTTCAACCTGAACACACAAAGTAGGGGTAATGCATATATTTCCTGAAAGCTTACGTCAAGGTAAGTTCAAAACCGGTTACCAAAATTGGGGAGGCCTCATGCATTCTGCTTGGCGGCAGCACTTTACAAATTTTTATTAAAATCTTTAAGCTTGTCCATAAAGTCCGTTGCAGCCCCGAAAATTCTGAAACGGTGAGCCAGACATTAAAACAGAGAAAAATATATTTCAATATTTGAAACGTATAACGTATCAAAGTAAAATAAATTGTCCCAGGGTCCTCCGCAGGGTCACAGAACGGGTCCAGCTCATCTTTTAAAAATGGAAACGGGTGTCTACTTGCGCATCGTATTAAAGTTGGTTTGAAATGAATAAAAATCAAGTCTCGACTCTCTACACTAAGCCTCTGCGAAACAGCGATGGGTCAAAATATCAATACAATCTTCATTAAAAAGTCTATGGCCACTTGAACGAATCTGAAACAATGGGATAGGTGTAAACACAAAATCACAGATATGTCATTATTTCAAAAGTATAGTGATTCAAATACGTCATTATTTCAAAAGTAAAATAAATGTTTCAGAGTCCCAGAGGGTCTAGGTCAAAACCCCCACAGCCAAAACCCCCACACTCAAGAAATGTCAAAACGCCCACACGATCGGTCATAACCCCCACACTTGAGTGTGGGGGTTTTGGCTGTGGGGGTTTTGACCGTTCGTGCGTTTGGGGGATTTGTCCATTTGTGTGGGGGTTATGACCGATCGTGTGGGCGTTTTGACATTTCTTGAGTGTGGGGGTTTTGGCTGTGGGGGTTATGACCGTTCGTGTGTTTGGGAGATTTGTCCATTTGTGTGGGGGCTATGACCGTTTGTGTGGGCGTTTTGACATTTCTTGAGTGTGGGGGTTTTGGCTGTGGGGGTTTTGACCGGTTCCCGTCCCAGACCTAGTCCAACTCAAAATGTTGAAATCGGAAACGCGTTCAAGTTGAGTATCGTATGAAAGATGATGTTAAGCGATAGAAGATGAACAAGTCTCGACTCTTGATGATAAGCCTGTGCAAAATAGCGATGGGTCAAAATGTCAACACAAACGTCATTGAAAAGACTAGCCACTCCTATTAATCTGAAACTACGAGACAGGTGTAAAAAAAAGTAGAATGTATCAAAGTAAAAAATAAATGTCTCGAGGTCACCCGCAAGATTCCAGACAGGATCAAACTCAAAAGTTTCAAATGTCAAGAGGAGCAAATAACCACATCATGTGAAAGCTCGTGTTAAATGATACAGAATTGTATATTATACAAGTCTCGACTGTCCATAAGCGTTGCAAAATGGCAGCGGGTCAAAATACACTCATCGAAACGTTTAATGCGACCTCTACAGATCTGAAACGGCGAGAGAGACTGAAAACAGGAAAACGCGTGTTTTATTATTTCATAAGTAGAACCCAAGGATGGATTTTAGTTTATCAAAGACCCATATGAGGCCCGTTTCAAAATGTGTAAGTAGGAAAGGGGTTTATTTGTCATATCGTTTAAAAGACGTTATTTAACAAGAGATGAAGACCATAGACTTTTCAATCACGCTTCTGTATATATTTTGACCGGCCACCAATTTGCACAGGATTATCATCAAGAGTCAAATCTTGTTTAATCTTCTTTCACTTAACATCAGCGTTCATACGATACTCAACTTGACCCCCTTTCCATTTTAAATTTTTGAGTTGAGACTAGTGTTGTAAAGGCCTGGAAAAAACGGAAATTTTGGGTAGAAAACTAGTTTTATATCGTTTTTCTTCTCGAGCTTGGAAAAAAACAGGAAAAATTGTGAAAAATTAAAATTTTCGAATATCTTACTACATTATGCTTTTAAAATGAAAATTATTTTGTATTTACTAGTTTACAGTTAAGCTTATTGAGTAGATATGTTTCTTGTATTAGAATATGTAAATTTTGTTTCCAACAAATATATTTGCACCACTCCTTTAAAGTTAGCATCGTGATAGAATGGAGTAATGATTACAAAAGATACTAAAATATAATAATAGTTAAATTATTTAATGTAGATATATTTAAATTATCTAAAGTAATCTTATAAAGTTACCGTTTTATGTCAGGGAGTGTTAAAATAACATGGCCAGAATCAGTTTATGGAGATATAGAATAAAATTAAATGTATATTTTATGGAGATATGTATCTTCCAAGTGCTCTGTAAAATTTCCGGAAATTTTGAACCCATTAGAAAAAACATTTTGTTCGGAAATATTCACAAAACCCGGAAATTTTATGTAAAAACTATTCCTTAGCCTGATGCTAATCTTATTTCTTGTAACATGTCTGCAGCATATATACAACGTATTACGCTAGCGGGAAAATACTTAAAGCAAAAGCTTTTAATTTTACTTTTTAGTTTTCTGATTTCTGAGAAAAGTCCCTCTTTATTATTTGTGTATTTTTCGTTCAACTTAAAAAGAGAGAGAATCTTATTTACATATACATATATACACCGCACAAGTGCGTAAATTTGAGCAGCGACAAATATATTCAAGAATTTAACATGTGAAACTTCCTTTAAAGACTAGCGTAGAAAATACGTTTCATTTTGGGTATAAAGAGCACAGAAACCGTCACCAATGAACTAAGACCCCAAAAACTATAATTTCGACACTAGTATCAGACATTTTCAATTACATTTTCATATCACCCTGCCTCATTAGGAGTACTAATGGGAGCTAAATTTAGGGTTAAACAGCATCGGCAGTGTTAATGTTCGTCTCAGAACAACCAAAACCATGGGTTAGACACTAATATTGGTAATTTTCGATCATTATACATATACATATATATATATATATATATATATATATATATATATATATATATATATATATATATATATATATATATATATATATATATCAGGTGTTGCAAAATAAGTGTTCCAACTCTTGCGATTTCACTCCTGCCACTGAGAGAAGAGAAAGGTTTTCTTGAACATTCGGCTAACGGACATAGTTTCGGATCTACAAGGTGCCGAAAGCGTGGGACAATGGCATTCGGACGCCAATAGTTCGGAAACTATCCAACGTAAAGAGGGGGGTAAAAAATTCACTGAAGAAGTCATACCCGCTGTATTGAATTTTGCATGTCTCGCAATCGTACCATGCATGCGCAAGGGATTTCCCAAAGGAACGTAAGGAGTCTCGGATTATCTGCCGAATGAAAATTGGTTTAAATGGATATGAATTGATAGGGTTTCTACCAGGTAACAATAATTCGTTTGTATTAAGTCGATATCTGGAACAAATACAAAATGGCGGACACCTCCATGCCTGTTGTTTGTGGTTGCATAATCGCCGGATATTGATGCTGGCTAATAGTGACGTTCTGAGTATTAAGTATAGCGAATTTGTACTCATATACTCTAGAAAGACATCTGCACTGTCGTTAGAACACAACAGATGAAGCAGTGGTGATTCAGATGTGTTGAAATACTTAACGAAAAATGTCCAAAAATGCACTCAAATTCAGGAAACGTGAGTTCAAAGCATCGGAAATGTAAGGATTAGCGTCAAGAACATGAAAGTCATTGACAATTCACCAATAATATTCCCTCAAAGAGATGCAATTTAATGTGTACGGTTACATACCAATAAGGATGCAACAACTGAAGCCAAGTTGAAATTGTGCAAGAATTCACAAAGAAACTGGTAAACTAAATTAATGTTACTAGTGGGATCGCATGATAGATATTGAAATGTGGCCAATGTGTGTGTTGATATCGACATGTAGCTAATGAACAAATTTCAACATGTCCCACTACTGCTGGGATACCGTCCCACGTGCGAAAGCTAGGAAAATAACGTTTGTACATTCTGCTATTATATCTGGTGCACTTTTTGGTAGAACGTAACTAGAACACGATTGTATCAATGTCCCTCTTTGTTTGTGACATTGTCCCGCATTCGACACATATGAAAAGAAATCTCTTGATCCATGATTCAAATTCTGATAGAGTGTGAAAATAACAAACATATCATGTCCCACGTATTCTGGGACATATGACGTACTCGAAATATAGGAAATTACCTCCAGAAATTCGTATTTTACACCCAATGCACATGCCAAGACAAAGACGAAAATGAACCAATTTAGCACATGTAACAGTGCTGCTGGAATACCATACATATGGAAAATAAAACGACATGAGAAATAGGAAGAAACGTCTTAAAGCTCTGATTGTTTACAACTGTGCAGTAGGAGTAACAAAATGAAACCAAGCATGTCGGGAGGCTGTACAAGAGCGCTAGCAAAACAAAGTGGGTACTCCTCAAAGAAATGAATACAGAGAACGTGAGGATCCCCATTTTCAATACTACTGGGAGCCCATGGCCTCAGATTCAAGAGCAGAGTAGTTATTTTTTTTTCGCACTTGAGACGGTGTCCCAGCAGTACTGGGACATGTTGAAATTTGTTCATTAGCTACATGTCGATATCAACACACACATTGGCCACATTTCAATATCGATCATGCGATCCCACTAGTGACATTCATTTAGCTTACCAGTTTCTTAGTGAGACCCCATGCACAATTTCAACTTGGCCACAGTTGTTGCATCCTTATTGGTATGCATCCGTACACATCATATTGCATCTGCTTGAGAGAATATTATTGGTGAATTGTCAATGGCTTTCATGTTCTCGACGCTAATCATTCTATTTCCGATGCTTTGAGGTCACGTTTTCTGAGTTTGAGTGCATTTCTGGGCATGTTTCGTTAAGTATTTCAACACATCTGAATAACCACTGTTTCATCTGTTGTGTTCTAACGACACTGCAGATGTCTTTCTAGCTAGTATATGGGTACAAATTAGCTACACTTAATACTCAGAACGTCACTGTTGGCCAGCATACGTACCTGGCGATAATGCAACCACACACAACGGGCATGATTGTGTCCGCCATTTGTTTTTGATCCAGATATCGATTTAATACAAACAAAGTATTGTTATCTGGTAGAATCGTCTTTGAGTTCTGTCAGAGGCTTAAAGCAAGGTTTGCGGAAGAAGGTAATGGTAGGTAAGTCGGTTCATCACCTGTGACGAAACATGAGTTCACCACTACACTCCTGAATCCAAACAAGCTAGTAAGGAGGGCGGAGGAAAGGGGAGGCAGCACGTGTGAAAGCCGAGACTCGATTGCCAGCTGGCAAGATTTTTTTCTATCGGCGAGGCTTTTTGCTTGTTGACTTTTTACGTGAGCGACGCACAATAAATGCTGAATACTACTGCGAGTTGTTGAACAAGGTTAGAGTTGCATATCGCCGCAAAAGACGAGACCAATCGAACCGACAGGTCCTCTTCCTGTACGACAATGCGCTACCCCATACTGCAGCTCAAACTGTCTCGAAGCTACAGGAAATGCACTGGACTACACTTGAACATCCTTTCTACATCCCGGACTTATCGCTCTGCAATTTCCATTTGTTCGGACCATTTAAAGAAGTTCTAGGTGGGCAACGATTTGAAGATGAGGAGAGTTTGGATGAATTTGTGCGCAACTGGCTGGTGACACGACCCTGTTCTTTTTACGATGAGGGTATCAGAAAGCTGCCCATACGCTGGGGCAAATGGAGGAAACTATATACGGAATTTCCAAAGGAGGAAACTATACGGAAAAATAAATTGTGTCTTGTGGTATTCAATAAATGAGTTTAAATAAGAAATAAAATCTCGTTTATATTTGATCCACCCTCGCATATTTAATAATTTTAACAGCACCTGATATTGCATACGTTAGTTCAGTGGCTTCCCACCAGTGTTTTGCACAGTCCAACAGAGTATGTGGCGAAATTTTAGGATTTAGAAACCATGAAACATTTAATAATTAGTTAAAATTAGTTTTGAGACAGACTGTACCGGTTAGCGGATCCAGTGACGATAATTCTCAATTCTACATAGACTCAATGCTTTATAGAAATTTATAGTCTTAGACTCTTATAATTTATATTATTAATATAAATCAACCGTGTCATGAAGTCATGGATGTTCAGTGAAGTGTACCATCTTAAAAAATGGTTGGGAACTACTGCATTAATTGGTAACGTTAACTAACTCTAATTTAAAATAAAAGGTGCAGTGCATATGCTACTTTTAACGCTTGGAATTTGATGAATTGTTAGAATATAATTATTTAATACCTCTTATTGGTGAAAGTATAGAAACTTCTAATAAAAGCTGCGGCATTAAAAAAAAATAAGATTGTATCGTAAGAATCCTCATAATAACATTGAAGAAGTTACAGTTCACATTTTCGCTAGCTCATGTGTATGCGTCTCATAGTGATAACTAGGGTTAGGATTTTTAGGTGCGCATTTTTTTCTTTGTAGGGCAAATTAGACCTCTCTGAAAGAAACCAATGTGTGAGATATGTGCTGAAATCGAGAATGAGGGTCATTTTCCAACAGATATATATAATTAACTTCTCGTCACCGTACGATGAACATGGAATTATTGCGCCTGTTACCTTTCAGTGAACGCCGGACTGTAAGAAATACAAATACAGCATACATGCCACCATGGAAAACATTAGTTCATGGGGTTCTTTTAATTTATATTGAATCAGTAGTAATATATTTATACATTCTAATTGTTGACAACAGTCAGAGTTGAGTTTTAGTTAGATTGAAATTTAAATCTAGTAATATAGAATAAATATTAACTTAAACCTTTTCCCAGTACGTTTCTGTTGTTGAATCAAAGTTTCTTAGCAAGTTCAGTATAAGAATTCCCCATGCCGAAGGTGTCCAGATTCAGATATTTGGCCCTCTCTCAGGAGTTCAAGCAGGATTTCATCGAGATTGATGGCAGCATTGTTCGATGAATTGTTTGTGATTCTGGAATTACATTAGATGAAATACATCAACGAGACCGTATCCTGCAATACATTTCTAGTTCAAAGCATCAAAAGAATAAGTCTCTTCAAACTAACAAATTCCGATAGCCGCTATTAAGAAACGCTTTTGAGCAGTGTTCTTCAAAGTTCCAAAATCTAAAGGAATTTAGCATTGATTTGTGTGCAGCTTTAACTCAAGCAGGAATTCAACTCAATAAGGTAAACCATCCGGCCTTGAAAGGACCTCTTGAATAGTATACACGAACATCAGTACCCGATGAGAGTACTTTAAGAAAAAACTGTCTTGAACCTGTTTATCAATAAACCATACGAAGAATCAAGGGGAAAGTGTCTGATTTCGATGTGGGAATCATGCTGGATGAAACTACAGATTCAAAGGATCCATATATTTTGAGCATTCAGGTTTTTCCTCTCTCTCAGATGAAAAAGTTATGTCCATGTTGCTCAAGATGTATGAGTTGCAGAAAGCCAATGCCAGTACAGTCAATGAGTCATTCATGGACTTTTCTCAAAAGCTCTGGCCCGATGGTACCCAGTTTCAGAAAGTTGTCCTGGTCATTACGGACCAGGCTCCATACAGGCTTTCAGCAGTTAACCAGTTGAAGACATTGTTTCCCAAGTTAAAGCATGTAACCTGTTTGGTCCATGCCCTTCAAAGTTTTTTTAAAATTTATTAGGAATCAATACGACATAGTGAAGCAGTTCATCGCTGGCCTGAAGAAAATTCTCCTGAAAGCCCCGAGTCGCACTGTTGTCTACAGGGAAATCATAGACCTACCCCTCCCAAAATTCCCGGTCATTACTCGCTGGGGAACATGGATTGAGTATGGTGTTCTCGTATGTGAGAATTTTGACAACACCAAGGAGTTTGTGCTTTCTTTGGATCCAACTGACGCAGATGCTATCTCCAAGACACAACAACTTCCTCTACCGGAGAAGACACAAGATTTACAGACAGAACTATTACTGTCCATGCTTACAACTATATTCCAGTAGCCATTAAAAGTTTGGAAGAAGGTCTTGAGAAGGAAAAACAGTGGAAAATATTTACATCGATGAGGGAACAGTTAGATTGTTTTGCCACAGACAAGCTTGAGACTAGTCTTTACAAGAATCCGGATGTTGTGGAGTTTGCTATATCTACAGAGTAACCATTCCGAGTGAACACGAAGTTTGCCCCCCTTGTGTCTGTGGATATGGAAAGAAGTTTTAGCATCTATAAAGACGTCTTATCTTCCGATAGGAACAAACTTACCCTTAAGAACATAGAGATGCTTAATATATTGAGGTACAACAGCTTCATATTCTTTCCTTCTTGTGATCAATAATTAACAATGGTGTGGACAAACATGTGAATTTATTTCAATTATCTTAAGTAGGAGAAAGAGAACTTCTTGTCGTTCATTTTAGGGCTATCTTACGTTTATTAGTTGTGATAAAACAATATTATGGATAGAGTTAGAATGTAAACAGGTTTTTAATTTACACTATTGCTTTACAAATACGAACAGGTTTTTACTTCCTTAAACTTTCAATTTCTTAATAAATAATGAGTTATGGGCTATAAAGAGAAAGAGCACCTTTGTGTTCCCCTTTTTTGGCTTATTTTTAGCACATTTTCCCTCCCTTTTTGCCATGAAAATTGCACCTAAAAATCCTAACCCTGGTAATAACAATTAGTAAGACGGAGAACTAACATGGCAATGAAACAGTTTTTAAAAATTTTAAACACTGTTTTCTCGTTCTTTCTTATGAAGCAGCACTTAATGCTTTTCCGAGATAATTTTCTACAAGAGTATAGTAAGATTATTTAACAGGAAGAAATCATATGAAAAACTACATTGAAATCGTGTTTTTGAAAAATGAGCAGAAAGGTACGTTTAATGAAGTTTTAAAGATTTATAAGAAGTAATAATTCTTCTAGAAACTTTTACGATGAAAAATAATATAGGATGCCTAGACGAATAAATAATGAATGGGTGCCATTTAACATTTTTCTTCGTAATGTTCTCTCCTGATAGGTTAGTTCAGCGATATTTTGAGATTAATGGATGTTTGAGATCAATAACAGAACTACTTAAAATATAAAATGTATCACACTAAACTCTCGCTAATCCAGCCCTCAGTAGCCCCGCCTCACACTTGTCTGCTGCATGACGTCGGAACAATCTGTGAACGATTATATTTGTTTATACTGTAACAGCGGATAAATACAGGTACATACAGTACTATTTTAGCTTTCACTTATTATTAACTTATAAAGCGATTAAATGACAAAGCACCCACTGTCGAGCATATTCACTGTGGTAGGCATTTTTCTACGTATAAACTCAAGGTCTCAGTTCTTTTATATGTTTTTCTAGATTTAATAAAGCATAGCATTGCATGTATTTAAATAAATTTCAGACTCTCCCAATTATCCTCACTTCTCTTTGCAAATAAAGGCCAGATTAGAGAGTCCAGTGTGCACTGTTCTTTTGGAAGTATACTGTATTTATAATACAAACTTAACCCTAGGAAGTCGAAGATTTCTTTTTTGTCTCAAGTAGGTCCAAGGGGGGGGGTCTTCTCGAACCCACAGTATAACATACTATAACTATCATAACATCATCTAACAAGAAATGAATATAGAATAAGCATTCAGAACTTACTCGTGGCTGATATGCTGTTTCCCAATATAAAGACATAATCCCTTTTAAATACAAACGAAAAACAAAGCTAACTTCAGGAAATATACTTGTAGAAAATATGTCACATGGAAGTCCAAGGAGGGGGTTCGATGAGCACTACTTTATAATAATTTTAAGCTTACAAGTTACTAAATAAAAATGCACATTAATGATGTGGATTTATCAAAGAAGTAATAATAGACCATAAATAAAATTCTTAATATTTTAATCAAGACTTACGATCGGGTTTTTTCAAGAAATACAAACAAGTGGGTTCGAGAAGTCCCCGCCTTGGACTTCCTAGGGTTAAGTTGAAGATATGTTTGTGATATTACGCTAATACCGAAATCATAAAGAGTAACTTTAGTTAACTCTTTGCATCGGGTGCATCCTAATAAAATTCAGGAGTTAAATAAATACACAGAGGAAGCCAAATGAAAAAATGATATAGAAACAAATATTCCGCAAAGTAGGCAATGAATATTGGAGGTGTCTGCGAGAAAATGTTGAAAGTGAATAGTAATTTTGATAGGACGGTTATGGACTGGATAATTTATTCTTTTGAACTGGCAAAGATATCATGTCAAATCGCTTGATTGCTTGATAAGCACTTCGAAATGCAACTATTATTCAAAATGAATTCAAAGTTGTAATTTAATCACTTTGGAATAAGCGTGTCCGGTCTGTGATTTGTATTTTAAGGGTGCCAAATGTGAAGGGGCGGGCACTATTCAAAATCACAAATACAATATTTTAGACAAATGCATATTCAGTGTCGGTCTACACATGATGTGCGGTGTGCTTCCTTTAATTGTCATATGTGGTGGTCAGGTTTATATAAGATATTTTATTTCTACTTTATTGCTATTTTTCGCTTGTAGGCTATAAGTTCGTTTCTTAAGCATTCCTCCTTGCTTATTATGCTTTCTTTCTAAAGTAATATATTTTACCATAAAATATCCATTTGTATGCTCAGTGGCGCATTTAGGATTTTGCTTCGTTAGGCGCTCTGCTAACTATTCCTGGAAATGTAAAAATTCTGCAAGATATTTCATTTACTTTAAAATAGTAAATAAAATATCGGAGGGTACTTAAGCCCGGAAGCCCCCTTAAATAAGCCATTCTGTTTGCTCAATCATTCTCAATATGTATCATTATAAATATTTTACTTACTAAACCATCGGACAAATTTATTTGCAATTTTCCTTATGTTGAGCGTCAAGTTGAGCTAGCTCAAATAAAATTTTAGCGCGAGCTGATAGCGCTCATTGTAAAAATCCTGAATTTGAGCTTGAGTTAACTAATTTGTTTACCCTCTGAGTTTGAGCTGAGCTAAACGCGTTTCAAAATTGAGCGTTTTTAACCCAGAGGGATTCCTACTTTGAGGAAGATAAAGAAATATTCGTTGTTTGATGAAATGATAATTCATGACGGTCGCTACTAAGTGCAGGAACGTTGAACCAATTTCAAATGTAAGACGCTATTCTCAAATGAAAAGAACTAAACATCAGTCCCACAGCCAAATGCAATCAAAGATTACAAGGCTATAATAGACGGAGTCGATCTACTTGATAATATGGAGTCGAATTATCGAATCAGAGTAAGAGGCAAAGAATGGCGGTGGCCGATTTTTGTGAATTTCATAGACATATCTTGTGGTAAATGTTTGGAAATTATAGCAGCTTGTACATCCCGAAGATAAAGAAAGAATCACTTCTCCAATTTCGCAGGGAAATTACGTGCGACTTTCTTTGGTATTGCTGTTACGGTTTCTGCACGACACAGTGATGGACCTACAGAACGTCCAAGGAGATTTGCCGTTCAGAGAACTGTCAGAAATAGAACTTACAGGTTCATCATCTGAGAAAATTTGAAAAGGGACAGCCACGTAGGTATACGCAATATCAGAGTTAGACTATTTTTTACCTCACTTGTGCGGTGCCATTGCACACAAAATGTTCAGAGGCATTTCACAACTTGTAAAATGAATCACTTTTGCATTCGCTTGCTAAAATGTAAATTCGCGCTGTGCTAAACACATATTTTGCTGTAATTAAAAAGTTATGTTTTATGACATGACTAAATATTATTTTATATTATTCTCATAACAGTCATTTTGATGTCGTATTAGATGTAAAATGATTGTGATAAAAGCTCTTTCTAGTATTGTGACGAAAAGTAAAGACAAATAAAGCAAAACATAAGAAACTGCAACTTTTATATTTGTTTCAATAAGTATCACTTTCCCGCTAATTTTGCGAAAAGGTAACGGCTTAAAAATCAGTGAAGATAGCGAGTTAGGACAATATGCTTTCTAATAGATACATAGGTAGATGCTTCATAACCCATAACATGCAAAATCTTCAATTTTTGTACATTGAAAACAATAGCGGCGAAAATGGGTATTGGAATACACATGTTGCAATTTTCGCCATTATACGGTAGTAATACATGATATTTTAAAATCAATATAGTGTTAGAATAGAACTTAAAGTATCAGCTAAAGCTACACTCGAAAGTAAATATATTATTACATCATATACACACTCTTTTAAATACACACGATTATTATTTAGAGGATTTATATAATTTATACTGTAAATTACCTAAATCAGAACTGTTATAATTATCGTCTTGCTTTCAGATGATTTCACTTTGTAATAGCATTCACTACTAGGATTACGAAATCGAAGTTATGTAATAATTTAGAATTAATATAGTGTTAGAATAGCAACTTACAGTATCACCTAAAGCTACACTCGAAAGAAAAGATATTATTACATCATATACACACTCTTTAAAATACACACACGATTATTATTTAGAGGATTTATATAATTTATACTGTAAATTACCTAAATCAGAACTGTTATAATTATCGTCTTGCTTTCAGATGATTTCACTTTGTAATAGCATTCACTACTAGGATTACGAAATCGAAGTTATGTAATAGTTTAGAATTAATATAGTGTTAGAATAGCAACTTACAGTATCACCTAAAGCTACACTCGAAAGAAAATATATTATTACATCATATACACACTCTTTAAAATACACACACGATTATTATTTAGAGGATTTATATAATTTATACTGTAAATTACCTAAATCAGAACTGTTATAATTATCGTCTTGCTTTCAGATGATTTCACTTTGTAATAGCATTCACTACTAGGATTACGAAATCGAAGTTATGTAATAGTTTAGAATTAATATAGTGTTAGAATAGCAACTTACAGTATCACCTAAAGCTACACTCGAAAGAAAATATATTATTACATCATATACACACTCTTTAAAATACACACACGATTATTATTTAGAGGATTTATATAATTTATACTGTAAATTACCTAAATCAGAACTGTTATAATTATCGTCTTGCTTTCAGATGATTTCACATTGTAATAGCATTACTAGTATTACGAAATCGAAGTTATATATATATATATATATATATATATATATATATATATATATATATATATATATATATATATAGATATATCAAATGAACGTAATGACTTTATTACAAATTCAAAATACTTCAGATAACAGAATAGGCAAAAGCTATCACTCCCAATATTATATATTCTAAACTGAATCGATCTATATGACAACTTTCAGTATAATGTGAATAACAAGTAGAAAAATGTGTTTACCAAGCCATGCATACTAACGAAACATTGTTGATGAGAAATGTAAAAAATTATGTTATACTTCCTCCAAAATGAATTCTTTAATGCCGTTTCCTAACGAGGCTCACGGAAAGGAGAATAAAATGACTTTATCGTAGTTTTCATAACATGTGCATTACGTAGAACAACTGAGCTTCGAGGGAAATAATCACAATCATATCTTATCTGGAAGCCATATCTATAAAAGATATGGAAGTTTGGTGTAAGATAATGTATGGGTTTGTAGTAGAATGATGTTAAAATACGAGTAATGAAATCTCGTCTTCGCGCTTAATCTCTTATTACTTTCAACATGTGTGGTGGACAAACAACGTGTGCGAGTGTTTCCTCGGGGTTCTCCCGTTTCCTTCTACTTTCTTCATTCCACCATTTCATTCATTTCTCATCATTACCGTCTCCTTTAGGCTAGCCGGCATAACCGTGGGGTGTGAAACTCAAAGATTTTATTTCATTTTTTACTTTCAATATAGATGGGCATTAATAGGTATCTTAAGTGTTAGAGTTGGACTAGTTAACTAGAAACTCCAATATATAAAACATTGATGTTAATAGTTAGAAAAGCATCCTCCGTTCTCTTTCTTAATTTTCACGTTAATTCTTGTAACAAATTAGCGGCGCAACATCCATGAATGTTTCCACAGGACAAGAACTGGTCTTAAAGTGATGCAATATATTACTTCGGCTATGCTCATTATACTGGCTCCAATGAACAGTCCAACAGCTCCACCAACACAAACTGGAAGGAATTTTAACAGAAACCTCTTTTAGTATAACGTTCTTAAGGTATACATTACAAAATCATTTAATATTCTAAGAACAATACATCCTAGTTTTTATTGAGTATACACTATAAATCACACGCGAGGAACAAAACATACTTCTATATAGAGTAGCATTGCAATAAATTTCGGAAAGGAAATATTCTGTGAATAAATTCCATACATTAAATATAAAGCGTCGTAGTTGTGTACTGCTAAAATAGTACTACTAATGTTTGTTTAATCTTGCGACTGATTCGTTTTTTTAAAATTTCAAGTGTGTTGCGTATTCGATTGCACAGAAAACATTATGAGTTCTGTGAGGGAATTATAATAAAATATTTCGACTCTGTTAAATAATTATAACATATGGTGATGCGTATTGCAGGAGTTTGACTTTTTAAAATAAAATTGTTCAGAATGTACAGACAGCTTCTCTACCCAAATGATTTTATATGCCCAAAGTGGCTTGTGGGACTATAATACAAGTGATTTGTACTTGAAAACTTTATATAAATGTTTGATAACGTTAACGTACGCAAAAAAAATGAATATTACTATAAATAATAAGTATGTTCAAAGTTGTGCAAGCAGAACGTACAGACCATTCCACTAAATATTAACGTTCCAGAATTTTGTATAAAGAATATAATAATGCAGAGTTATTATTGAAGTATATGTTTGCTAGTGAACTTCGTATTCATCATTGGGGAAGAATAAATTGTAATAATTAAAAAACCGTAAATTTTAATATTATAGAAACTTGAATAATTTCCCTACCTGGAAACATTTTCTAAAACATATTCAGTATACATCCAAAGGTATAAAAATTTTGAATATTAAAGAAATAGTCCCCTTCTCCCTTACGATCGATGGATTTACTCGCATTAATTTATATTCACTTAAGAGTTTATAAATCTAACTTCATGCCATCAGCTTAATCCAATCTTGACATTCAATACTTTTAAGCAAATATAATGCAAATGGATTTGGATAGTTAATCCACATTGAACGATCGAATATTTATTGATATACTATCACCTATTCGATAATCACATTCCTTATGAACATTAGTGTTCTTTGGTTACTGATCGGTTATACCTTAATTTCGATAATACTGAACTGAACTGATAATACTCACTTTCATTACTATTCCGTTTGTTTTTATTCAATCTTTAAGTAAAGTGAACAATGAACTTCCTACAAGAGAGAGCTACAAACAACTGCATTAAGAAATGCTGACAAGATTTATCACACTTATGTAATTATCTGTAATCTTTTCTTAAAATTGTTGAATAATCTTGAATATATCCTACAACTTATCCTGTAGCAACTATCCACACTGCGTAGCCAGTTCTAAACAACAGTCGCTGTCTAACGAGCTTACAAATGTTTGTTTGACACTGGATTTTGAAATTGCTTGGCATATTTTTAGAATCTGTTACCACGAGTTTGTCCTGCCAGGTAGGGACTCTAAAAGTGTTTGTAATAATAGCACTGCCCTTAGCAGAAGAAATACACTCTCGAAGCGAGCAACTAATAAATTGAACTAAAGAAGTAATAGAGTTTGAGGTGCGGATGCACTGAAATTCAGATAGTTGCTCATCTTTCGAACCAAACACTTCACTAAAATACATCAGTCAACACCTGACAAGCTATTGAGGATAACAAGAAGTCAGAACAGCGAAGAGTGTGTTCCATGTCATTTCCACATCATATAAAATATATTGATTTTCTATGCAACAAACGGTCTACTCTTTTATTAGAGATATTTGGTTAAAACCTTCTTTCGATGCCATGTGTGTCATCTGCTAAAACCCCGATTTGACACTATCTTGAACTCTCTACAGAACTCTTGGGTCAATCCCCTGCTCTAAACTGAAAGTATATTTAGAAACAGCTAGAGAAACTGAATCTTTGTATCCTATTTCACCTTTACTTCTAACCATACTGAATAATAGAAAAATGCGATTATATACCCTTTCCCCGTAAGAAGGCGTATGTTGCAAAGGAACTGAAATGTATTCTTTTATTTTTCAGAAATATTCTTCTAAAATGTTTATAGAAACATTACAAGATATTAACGGAATATTGTTGTTTGATGTATAATTTGTCACAATTCATATCACTGTGTAACACTAAGTGTCTTTTGAAATATCTTTCTCCTGAAGGTGTCGGTCTGAAAGATTAACACCTACAAGTAATCCAAAAGAACGTTGACGCAGGAAGCTTTTTATGGATTTCGCCACGTGGGTACAAATTGCCTAGTTAATAAAGCTTTTGTTTTGTTTCTTCTGTTTCACCTAACTAAGTCATTAGTTTACTCGAAATATGAAATTATAAGAACAAAATCTTAAGACGGAAACAGTTTCTTTAATCTGGCTTTCTGGTTTACCAAGATTGTGAATAAAGTGTCGGAAAGAGAAAAATCATACCACCAGTTGTCCAATAGAGAGAAATTTTCTGTAATTACTACAGCTTCATTTGTTCATCATACTCATAATGAGCTTCCACAACTCATAATATCAATGCTTTCAGTTCGGGGCATTTCGCCTGGGTTTGTCTCCTTTTAAGTTTGTCCAGAGCGAATTACCAGAGCGTTAATTATTTAAAGGAATTTCCAGAGCGTCATGTCTCAGACACGATGTACAATTGAACGATGGTAACAAGGAGAGTTGAGTAACATGAGATGCATTGCGCGACATGCTATACTGAAGATGTATTGGACATTACTTGTAAGCCAGAGATAATCTTGAGAACCTTTAACATAACGGTAACTTTCAGTATTAACTCTAGGGACACGCAACAAGTTTACCTCAATAGAATTGTAAAAGTGATTAAACTTGTGGGAATATTGTGAAGATAGAGAAATAGAAGGAAATGTTACCCAACATATTTACTACTTCGGTTTATTTATCCAGATAACCCTATAAACTTCCAAATACGTAAACTAATATTACTGTTAATTTTACTGTGATTAAATACGTCTGTCGCACATAGTAGTAGGAATCTTACTACTAAGCGAGGTTACATAATGTTTCCTACATTTGTCGGTTCAAATATCTAATGAGGTAACGAGAAGCACACGGAATACGAAACAGATGTAGGGTATACAGAACGGGACACCCTTAAAACCACAAGAGTGACGTGTTTTGCATGTCAGGTTAGTAAGACTGTATCATAGGATCACCATGGAACTCACCATTATGAATATTCTTTAAACATAAACAAAGGCTACATCTAACTAAGTCTGTTTACGTAAAGCTTGATAATGACCTAAGAAAATGTCATCAGGAGAATAGTACTCACTCTACTCTCGAAATGTTTGTCAATCAGCACTCTTTAAGATGTAGTGTGGAATATACCTGTAATTCGAACTGCCAAGCGAGATCCCTGAAACGAACGTGGCGAAATGATCATACCTAAAAAACATGGGAAAACATACCAAATATTAAAGGGTAAATAAAGACTATAATGTTTACAAGCAAGGTGAATAGACAAATGTTTGCCAGCGAAGTAGGAAAGTGATTAGGATTAGCTTGTTTAGTAGAAGTATTACTTCTCTCAGTGGAATGAGTCAAATGGAGTCTAATTTCTGCTGCAGCTAGAACCGCAGAAACGGTGGTAGGCGCTCACATTTCTGATTATAGGGACTCGCGTTGATAGTATAGCTGAATCAGATAAGCTGCTACAAATTAAGAAATATACATGCAACAATTGTGCTCGCACGAGGGATGATATCTTACAACGAAACTGCTAACAAGCGACAAAGTACATTGGTTTATATGCAGAAAGTTTCAATACAACTTTTGTGATGATGCTAGTGGCTGAATCAGCAGAATGCTAATGATATAAAAATATCAGGTAATATAACAAAAGAAAGAACACATTGGCTTACCATATGTTTTCAGCAAAGATATGAGTAATCGATGAGTATTCGTAGACAGTTTTTTGAACGCCTAGAGGTGATTGCCGAAGCTGTTAATTTTAATTGTAAATGTATCATCCTGGAGAGAACAACTTTTAATGTCAACAATACAACCTCATCCAATTATTGTTCACACATTGTGCATCAGTCTGTCTTCCACCAGTCGAATTTCAGTGAAATGGAAGGTACCTTCTGAGTTGATAGATATTCCACTATTGTCCATGATCGTTAAGGTGACGACGTATGCTGTATCTTGATTAGAGATTAGCAGTGATTGAAACTAACTATGAAGTGGTACAAATTTTAAACTAAAACTATGGACAATATATGGTGTTTCTTTTTGATGTCTCCTAATCAGAAGAAGCAATTGTAATGGCGAAAACAAAAAGAGAAAGCAATGTGAGAATTATTCTTTTCAAAGAGACGATTAACATCGAGAGTGGAATGGCTATCCCAGATAGCGTAGGATTGTCATTGTAGCAGTAACAACCAACAACCATAAAGTTGTGTAGAAGACTCTTTGCGGATTCATGTATCCCGTAAGAACCACAAATAAAACTTATAACAAGTTGTTAGATAAAAATGAACTTGTATTTTGCATTATTATATCATGATTCACTTAATTTTATAGAAAAAAGGAAAGAAGGGTCATATTTGTCGGGATGAATTATTATATATTTTAACCCTCCTATGGCCTTGGGGTCAATATGAGCCCAAGGGTCACCTATTTCTTAAATAATTTCTTTGTGCTATGTTTTCGGTTATTGATTATTTTTGCATTCCTCGACCTAATCTAGTTCTTCATATAATCTAAACATGACAAGTTAATTATTTTAAATAGCGTTACTAAATAAAAAGGTAACACATCAGACCTAGTGGTCATATTGACCCCAATGCCTAATATTATATTTTTCCAAATATTTAATTTTACTTTTGCACGATGTTTACGGTTACTGATTATTATTTAATATTCCTAGTAATAGTTTAGTGATTTATATAATCCAATTATTAAAAGTTAATTATTTTGGGTAATGTTGTTAAATAAAAAGATTACACATCTTACCTTGGGGTGTTATTGACTCCAATGTCTAATATTATATATATTTCATAATATTCACTACTATTACTCATTTATTATTATTAGAATTATTATTATTGGTATTAAGCCACCTCAAGACACTAGATTAAATATTATTTAGTCTATCTTTCATGTCTGCATGCCCCTATGAGAAGTCAATTCGGGTGAAATAGACCCCAAATACGGGCTTGTGTGTAGATTTGAAGGATCATAGGAGGGTTAAACTAAAATAATTTGCAGTCACTTTTAGTCCTAATGAGAAAGGAGCATGGAATGCTTTCCGATAACATTGTCAAATTGTTACTTTAATGTAACGATTGGGAAGAACGATTTTGAATCATAAAAGCACGAATTCGATAAGTTGATGGATTATCAACTCTCGGACCTTTACATGCAGTAAAAGTAGATGTTGTATATTCATCTGTTCGTCCGCTAAGTCATTTATGTTAATATATATGTACGAAAACAAGAAGAACAATACGCAGTTTAGCTTCATAGACGAAATAGTTTAGGTAAAAATATATAACAGTCCTGTAAGATACACGAATTTTCGATATGAAAATTTTCTTTTTTTTTTTTTTTTTGGATGTCGCAGGGAAACAGGAGGGACGAAACAGAAATAACACGTCTCCCTTTTCTTTTCCCCTTGCTTTCCATCAAACCAGCTGCTATGTTAGATCATCTCTCTCACCCTCTCCGTAAGAAGGAATCAGGGGTTGGATAGCCAACACGTTGCAACTGAACTTTCCTAGCGCAATTAAAATAAATTACACTGCCTTAAGAAAATTTTAAGACCAACTCAATTGCATACTCGGAGACAGATATAGTATCTAAGGAACGGAAGTAACAGTTGTGAACAATACTGTGGAATATTCAGCTTTTGGTACTGTTATAAAAATAGGTCTGCAAACACATTAAATAGAAACCTTTCCCATAAGGGAGCACTTGTAAATTAGCTTTTGTAAATCTATAACTGGTAGAAGCACTGTGAGTTAACGAATGACTATTCCTAATGTTTCTCAGAATAAACCTTATAGAGTGTGAAGAATGTAGAATGGTACTAGTTAACATTTATGTGTAACCCCGAGTGAAAAGATAGTAACTTTAGAGTAGGAGGAGAGAGCAGCTGCTTCCTCCCAGCCCGAATGTTATGTATTTTGTGTAATACTATATATGGAATTATGTATAACTAATTTCCTCTCGTAAGGGTATAGGAACACTGTGCGCAAAACTAAAAACTCAGAACGCCCTCTGAAATCCAATCAGAAAGAGAGTAAACTTGAGCTAATATGCAAATTAGCCAACGCCCAAATTCTAAGGGTAGTTAAACCTTAGAGACGCTCTCCAAGAGTCAGTCGACGTCTCAACCCCATCGATGTAGTACCGCGTGTCTGCGTGTGTTCATCTTTTGAACTTAGCACAACGAGATTGTCTATACAAGTTTCTAACTTCACTCTTTTTCGGTCTCCAATTCCAAATTCTATTCATTGCTCTATCGGTGTGTTCGACTCACTTCAGTTTGCGAACTGAAGTTTCAATTTTATACTCTGTGAACTTTTCGTACATCTCATTCGTATAAGTGAACTTTTCACTACAACAACTTAGACAAAACTTTTTAATTCGTGAAATTATTACTTATACGATCCAGAAGTATAGTGTTCTTATACTACAATTAAAACGAGAGTGGCCTTGTACTCGTTTTCAATTTAACCAATAAACTTTTATATATCTATTCTACGAAAATCGTTAGTTTTTATTTAAAAACAAAACACCGCCACCACTACTAACAATTAGAGTTGAGGAAAGCCTCGAAGATTGCCAGGATCCGCGATCTCTCGAAATGCTCGATCGCTCGACGCATTACAAAATTAAATTGGTGGCAGCCGGCGTGATCAAAGGCAACACTCTCATTGTTAGAAGTGTTCTTCAATAACATCATACCAGACACGCGGAACCGATAGAGCAATTTAATAAGACAATCCAAACACAAGTTCGAAGAACAGTGGCGGCAAACGCAGCAACCAGAATTCCCCGGAGTGCGACTCTTGCATTGAGAAAGCCAAGAGTGGGTCGGCAAGGAACTGAAAAGCCCCCAAAAACAGTGGATATATGTGCAAGTACCAGATTCTGAGAGGAGGAAGTTAAGTGTGAAACAGACAACAGGCATCCTAGTGGAACTTGCAGCATCTTGGTTCGACGCCCCTAGCAGTACCATAGTAGCACCAGGCCGAGTGTAGCAGCGCCAGGCACTGGTCAGCACAGTCATCGCAGATACAATAGCAGCACAGCAGAGTATACAACCTGCCTTTTCAACGCCCCCGTGCAGTCTAGGCAACAGGATCTCAAAGGGTACCCATTAATCACCGTCAACATCAGGTGTGTAGGATCTAGTGCGCCTTATTGCAGTGGGTGAGTACAAAAGTTCATTTAAATTATCAGTATTGTGAAAGCAGTTTCCTTGAAGATAGGATTGTGTTTCAAGTGTAACACGCGGAGTGCACAGATAATTACTACTAGTCCTAGGCAAAAAGTTAGTAATTAATTCTGTGAGGCCCAAATTTCATAACTTATCCTTCCGAGGAGGAGGTCCTGCGGGATAAATTCATTCGTGAATTATACAAGTTAGAAATTGTGGAGCAGTAGGTATTGAGCTCATCATTCCGAGGAGGAGGTCCTGCGGGACAAATTCATGCGTGAATTATACGGGTTTTCAATATCTAAAAAGAAGGAAGGAAAGTTGGTTGTTGTGTTATCTTATTATTTTCTTGTAAATTAGAAAGTACAAGCTTCCGCCCTCAGAATGGCGACTAGTTCTAGCGAACGAACTTCAGAAAGTAGTAATTCAACTACAAATGAGGAGAGTAATAATCCCAATCATTATTGTAGCTTAGGTGAAGCATTGAAATTAATTACTGAACCATTTTCGGGTGACAGAGCTAAATTGAAACAGTTCATTGATAGCTGTGAAACTGCGATAGAACTAGTCCATCCTAGGGATAGAAATAAGTTACTTAAGTTTATTAAGTCAAAAATAATAGGCGAACCACGGAGTAGATTGTTAGTGCGTACAGCCACAAACACATGGGCAAAAGTTAAAGAAATCTTAACAGAAAACTACGAAACTCGCAGATCCATTGAATACTATGCATGTTCGTTGTTTGCAGCACGTCAAACAAAACACGAAACCATCAGCACATGGGCAAGTAAGATTGATGCATTACAATCAGATTTGAAAACAGCAGCATCTCGCGTGTGCACAGATGAAGAAATATCAGGAGCATTGGCGTTAATAGATCATTTGTCTATAGCTTCCTTTATGCAAGGATTAGCAGACGAACGAATGCAGTTAATTGTAAGGCGGAAAAGTTCAGAACTTCGGTCCTTCGGAGACATTGTTGAATTTTGTCTCGAAGAAGAGAGTCACTGGAACTCTCAGAAATTAAAACCCTTCCCCGGCAATGCGGATCAAATGCGTAGTAGTAGTAATTTTAATCGCCAAAGTCGCGCGCGCAAATATAATGGCTACAACCGAGGTGGCTCGAACGAAGCACCAAGAGAATTCTCCGGAAGTGGTGAAAATCGTGCACATTTCACCTACGGAAGTCCCGGAAAAGTGTGCGTTCCGATGCCGTTCCACGAAGGAACGAAGGGGGAAAAACTCCCCACAGCTCCTCCCACAGGTTGCAATATTTAAATGATGTTTGTACTTGCTGTACAAGTTGCTGTGAGGCCCCTGATGATAAGTCGGTTAACCGCAAAAATGAAAGTGAAGTTGGCCACAGCGAAGATAGCACACTATATTGTTTGGAGAACCTGACTCTTAAGTCCCATTGTTGTAAAAGTCGCTGTCCACAGGAAAACGAATAAAAAGATGTTGCTTGCAACCTGAAGCATCTTACTGAGTTCATGGTTGCAAGGAAAATTAAAGGTGTACTAGATGTTCCCATAATAGAACACACATTGAAAGTAAAGAACATCAGCCAAAAGAAACACGAAAAGAGGTGATAGATAGTAAAGGTAAAATTTTGGTACAATTTAAAGAACTAAGTAAAGGGTTAAAAATGCTAATAGATACTGGTTCTGATATCAACTATGTATATTAAGTAGTATAAGTGATGACATGTTGAGAAAAGTGAGACGTTGTCAATCAACAGTTATACAATTTTTTAATAACGTTAAAACTCACACAGTAGGGACTATTGATCTTCATTTGTTCATTAGCGGTCACGAGATAAAACATACTTTTCATGTAATGCCAGACGAAGTAGTCAACACCTCTCATTCGGGAATATTAGGCAGAGATTTTCTCACGAAACATAACTGTGAAATTTATTTCGACCAAGGGTTGAAATTAAAATTACCCTGCAGTACAAAATATAAAATACCTCCTAGATGCGAAATGATAGTAAAAATCACAGTAGACAAAAACGGAGTAGGAGTTATTCCAAAATTACAATTAGATGAAGGTGTATTTTTGCCAGAGGCGTTGATAAAAGCAGAAAATCACGAATGTTTCTCGTGCCTATTAAATGTAAACGAAGAAGAAAAGGAAGTTACCATCCCTACATTAAACATTGAAATTGTCCCCGACTGTCAAGCAAATGACAATATTCCAATAGTTTGTTCAGTAAATGACTGCGACATTGATAGTAGCAAATTAGAACAACGTCTGAACTTGTTGCAATGCAATTTAAGATTAGATCATTTAAACGAAGAAGAGAGATCCGCTATTCTAAAATTATGTAAAGAATATCACGATCTGTTTTATCTTGAGGGAGATAAGTTAACTTACACAGACACTATCGAACATTCAATTCCAATTAAACCGGAATATAAAGGAGCCATAGTAACCCAAAAAACTTATCGCATTCCAGAAGCTCATAAGGAAGAGGTACAAAAACAAATTTCAAAATTGCTTGACGAAGGAATTATTTCTCGAAGTAAAAGTCCTTGGAACTTCCCAATTTTAGTAGTTCCCAAAAAGCTTGACGCCTCAGGGAAACCAAAATATCGTATCGTAATCGATTATAGACGTCTCAACCTAATGACGACCCTGCTATCCACTTCCGCTTACCACGGAAATTTTAGATCAGCTAGGAAACTCAAATTACTTCAGTACGCTTGATTTAGCCAGCGGGTATATGCAATTGAAAATGAAACCTGAAGATAGGTGTAAAACTGCATTCAGTACTCCGTACGGGCACTATGAATTTAATCGTATGCCTTTTGGTTTGTGTGGAGCACCTGCTACATTTCAAAGACTAATGGACATTGTCCTCTCAGGATTAACTGGCTTGAAATGTTTCGCGTATCTAGACGATTGTTGTATTTATTCTAGAGATCTTAAACAGCACATCAGCCGCTTGCTGGAAGTGTTCGACCGATTTCGAAAACATAATTTGAAACTACAACCAGACAAATGCGAATTCCTACGAAAAGAAGTAACCTATTTAGGACATAAAATAACGAGTGAAGGTTTGAAGCCGGACCCTCGACTAGTAGAGAAAATCTTAAATTTTCCCACACCTAAATGTGCCAAAGATGTCAAAGTTTTTCTAGGCCTCGCGTCTTATTATAGACGATTCATAGAAAACTTCAGCAAAATTGCTAAGCCATTGACAAAACGGCTAAAGCAGGACGTAAAATTTGTGTGGAGTAACGAGCAGATGGTTTCTTTTCAAACACTTAAGGAAAAACTAACCTCCCCTCCATTGTTACAATACCCCGACTTTAGTAAGCCATTTATTTTGACCACAGATGCGAGTGAATTTTCCGTGGGCTGTATTCTCTCACAAGGTAAATTAGGTTCAGATCGACCTATTGGTTTTGCCAGCAGAACACTAAATAAAGCAGAAACGAATTATTCTACGACTGAACGTGAACTACTTGCAATAGTGTGGGCTGCAAAATTATTTCGCCCCTATATCTTAAATAGACCGACAACCTTTGTCACAGATCATAAACCACTACTATGGGTTTTTAATGTAAAGGATCCAGTAGTAGATTATTAAAATGGCGTATTTACTTGGAAGAGTACACGTACGAAATAGTTTACCGCGCAGGCGTAAAGAACACAAACGCCGACGCTATGAGTAGTATCCAAGAATTGGAATCTGAACCAAAAGTCGAACTATTAGATAGTGATACTCGATCCCAAATACTTACAGAGTTTCATGACTCTAAATTGTCAGGTCACCAAGGAACTAAACGGACTATAGAAAAAATCAAGCAATACATGGAATTTAATGGAATCCCGCAAACAGCATGGCCTAATATGACCACAGAAGTGGAAATGCACATCAGGCATTGTAATTCGTGTCAATTAAACAAATTGAACCAACCGGCAGTCAAAATGCCAATGACTATAACGACAACTCCACAGTCTGTTTTCGAGAAAGCTGCAATCGATATAGATGGCCCCTTCCCAGAAACAGAAGAGAAAAACAAATATATTCTGACCTTTCAGGATGAACTCTCTAAATTCTTAGTCGCTGTACCTATTCCCCAACAAGACGCGGAAACAGTAGCAAAAGCACTAGTAGAAAAAATCATTTTGGTTTATGGAATTCCACAAATAATATTATCAGATCAAGGTAGAAATTTTACCAGTGACATTATGAAAAAGGTATGCAAATTACTTCAAATTAAGAAAATACAATCAAGCCCTTTCAGGCCACAAACGAATTACGTGGAACGTGCGCAGCACACCTTAGGCGAGTATCTTCGTCATTACGTATCTGAAAAACAAACTGATTGGGATACTTGGCTGCCTTATGCAACATTTGCATTCAACACGACCCCTCACTCAATCACATCATACACCCCTCATGAGCTAATGTACGGTAGGTTAGCTAACATACCGGGAGTATTACAGAGAAAACCTAATGAGGTTAATTATGCATATGACGACTATGTCAAAGTTTTGCGTGAACGTTTACAAAGAAGTTATGATTTGGCAAGACATAAATTAATAGAAGGAAAAGAAAGAAACAAGCAATACTATGACCGAACAGCAAACGCTGAAGGCGAGTTTTTCCAGCCCGGAGATAATGTGTTATTGAGAGATGATACAGTTAGGAGAGGCAGATCAAAAAAGTTAGATTCGCAATTTATAGGGCCATTTACTGTACTAAAAGTTCAAGGAGTAAATTGCACTATTGAACGCAAGAAAAAGCCAATAGTTGTACATGCTAACCGATTGAAGCTTTATTAACAAACAAACAAAAAAAACTATATCCCTCTTTTCACTGTGTATTCCTTGCAGGTATGAAAATGCTTATATTATTACTCCTGCCACTTATGCTGCTGTTGTCCCCAGCAAGAGCAGCAACAGAAGACATAATTGAAGTTCAATCACTTGACAAAGTACCCGGATTATATTATGAATTCGAGGGTGAAGTTCAGTTATGTAATAACGATTGGAAGCTTGTCACTTTCTTCAATCTTACAAACTTAAATCAAGCTGTAACACATGTACAGACTTACATAAGTCAAGCCACTGACCTATATAAGTCTAGAGTAGTTGTAGACCGGGCTCGAAAAGAACCAAGGCTAGACACAATCCAGAGGAGGTTCAATAGAATAAAAGATTTACAATGTTTGGTGGTACAGATAGTAAGACCTCAAGTACGAAGTAAACGAGGTGTATTTAATTTCGTAGGTGAAATGAGTAAAATCTTATTTGGTACATTAGATGCAAAAGACGCAGAATACTATATGACTCAAATAAATAAATTGCAATCAGAGCAGTCTGATTTCCTGAAAATTACTAAGGAATCAATGTTAATTGTTAAATCAACACTTAAAACCATTAACAACACAGTTCTTTCAATAGAATCAAATGAAAAGGTGTTGCAAAAGGCTTTTGAAAATGTTAAAAACGAAATTATTTCACGGGGTTATCAAGTAACTAAGGAAATAAATACTTTAGAAGTGATGGTCGACTGGGACCACTATATGCACACAATTGATATGTTATTAATAGAATTAGAACAATCTTATGAAACAATTGTTCAATCGATTCTGCATGCGCAGAAAGGCATTATTTCCCCTCAAATTATAATACCTAGAGAAATTATGTATCTTTTTAAGGCGAGTTCTTCCAATGTAGCTCGAGGATTATCAATTCAAGTTCCCCCAGGAAACTCAGTTGGGTATGCTTTGTTTAACATAATGGACTTAAATGTGTTCATTAATGATGATAAATTGATCTATATCATTCAATTGCCACTAACCGATGGCGTGAGATACAATGTATACAAACTTATTCCATTTCCTGTACCTTTAAACGAGGATAATTACTTTTTCATTCAACCTGAGAAACCCTTTTTATTGGTAGACACTTTCAAGCAGTATTATGGAAAAATCGAAGAAATAACTTTTTCTAAATGTAAATCAATCACTACTTCCATGAGTGTTTGTAAGCAAACATTTCCCATCAAACCCGCACATAATAAAGAAGACTGTGAAATGAAGTTGATAGATGAAATAACATCTATTCCTTCAGATTGTACTAAGAAAATTGTTCAATTAGGTAGTGTATTATGGATTCAGTTAGATAACAGTAAATGGTTATTTGCTGCACCTCAGCCGGAAAAGCTTACAGTTGTATGTAATGAAAGAATAACAAAAACTGTTGTCATCAATCGCTCAGGAAAAGTAAAATTAGGTCACGAATGTCAAGCCTATGGTACACATTCCTTAATTAAATCTCAACAAGTGTATCAGACAAATAGTTTAATTAGAGATATAATACCAAAATTAAATGATACTTTAGATTGTTGTGTGTTTTCAGGAACAAACAAACTCAAATTGAATAAATTAAAACTTGATTTACCAATTGTAAATGTAATCAAACAAGCTAATGACATGGTCTATGCAGGTCACAAGGTGGAAGAGATAGAAAATTTAATAACAGAACAGGATTGGAAGATAAATCAGGATAAATCTATGTTAGGTTATTCGATATCCACATATCTTATCTGTGTAATAATTGTTATTATAATAAGTGTCTATTGTTATTGTAAATGCAAATGCTGTAGACCAACTAAAAGGTGGTGTTAAGAACATTGTCTTAAGTCAATATGTTTTAAGCCTACTATTATAACAGATGTTCAAACGAACTTCTCTGGATACGATGCAACATACAGGATGTGCCAAGAAACGGTGCAACTGACCGAGCTCGACACAGAACCACAAGCTGAAACACAACTAATAAACAAGAGGGTGACTCGCAGCAGCAAAATACGCTAATACTTTTTTAAATTTTCCTGCCCTCCGGTTGCAAAATTTTCTCTTAGGGGGGAGGAGTGTAAGATACACGAATTTTCGATATGAAAATTTTCTTTTTCTTTTGGATGTCGCAGGGAAACAGGAGAGACGAAACAGAAATAACACGTCTCCCTTTTCTTTTCCCCTTGCTTTCCATCAAACCAGCTCCTATGTTAATTCATCTCTCTCACCCTCTCCGTAAGAAGGAATCAGGGGTTGGATAGCCAACACGTTGCAACTGAACTTTCTTAGCGCAATTAAAATAAATTACACTGCCTTAAGAAAATTCTAAGACCAACTCAATTGCATACTCGGAGACAGATATAGTGTCTGAGGAACGGAAGTAACAGTTGTGAACAATACTGTGGAATATTCAGCTTTTGGTACTGTTATAAAAATAGGTCTGCAAACACATTAAATAGAAACCTTTCCCATAAGGGAGGACTTGTAAATTAGCTTTTGTAAATCTATAACTGGTAGAAGCAGCTGTGAGTTAACGAATGACTATTCCTAATGTTTCTCAGAATAAACCTTATAGAGTGTGAAGAATGTAGAATGGTACTAGTTAACATTTATGTGTAACCCCGAGTGAAAAGATAGTAACTTTAGAGTAGGAGAAGAGAGCAGCTGCTTCCTCCCAGCCCGAATGTTATGTATTTTCTGTAATACCATATATGGAATTATGTATAACTAATTTCCTCTCGTAAGGGTATAGGAACACTGTGCGCAAAACTAAAAACTCAGAACGCCCTTCTGAAATCCAATCAGAAAGAGAGTAAACTTGAGCTAATATGCAAATTAGCCAACGCCCAAATTCTAAGGGTAGTTTAAAACCTTAGAGACGCTCTCCAAGAGTCAGTCGAAGTCTCAACCCCATCGATGTAGTACCGCGTGTCTGCGTGTGTTCATCTTTTGAACTTAGCACAACGAGATTGTCTATACGAGTTTCTAACTTCACTCTTTTTCGGTCTCGAATTCCAAATTCTATTCATTGCTCTATCGGTGTGTTCGACTCACTTCAGTTTGCGAACTGAAGTTTCAATTTTATACTCTGTGAACTTTTCGTACATCTCATTCGTATAAGTGAACTTTTCACTACAACAACTTAGACAAAACTTTTTAATTCGTGAAATTATTACTTATACGATCCAGAAGTATAGTGTTCTTATACTACAATTAAAACGAGAGTGGCCTTGTACTCGTTTTCAATTTAACCAATAAACTTTTATATATCTATTCTACGAAAATCGTTAGTTTTCATTTAAAAACAAAACACCGCCACCACTACTAACAATTAGAGTTGAGGAAAGCCTCGAAGATTGCCAGGATCCGCGATCTCTCGAAACGCTCGATCGCTCGACGCATTACAGTCCATATCGCGAATTACATATCATCTGGATGTTAGTATTATCAACAATTGCTTTAATCACACTGAGATAAGAGTGGCACATAGTCACTTCTAAGATTTCTATCAAAACATAACAAATCTCAGTCGATTTAGTTTGAATTCCTTCAACGATATGTTATGTCACTTAACCAATTTCTCCGCTATTTTTTTAAAAAAAACTCCATTTTCTCTCATTAGAAAGCAAGCATATTGTAAATGTTTGTCAATTCCTATGCTCTAGCCTTGCTCTAATGAGTAAGTGGATCACGAAATCGACAAGAAATTATTTTTGAACCCAATTCTGACTAGAAACCAAACATATGACAAAAACAGGTTATCGGAATTAGATGGGCAGTTATACCTCTGTCAGTTTGATTATAGAATTGGAAGGAGCAACAGGATCCTTCAAATCTCAATGGGATATTTAATTTTTCTTCCTTGATATTAGTCATTAAGTAGGAGAATTTATTGAAATAATTAGGTAATTTACAATACTAATATTTTTATATGTATAATTGGCTACAAAATATTGTATCAGGTTACAAATGTCTCTTTTAAATAATTTCGGAATTAATTGTCACTATAGATTAAATTGTTCTTAACTACTGGAATAATTGTTTACTTACAGTGTCACGGCAAATTGAGTTCAAATTGTTTATTTTCGTCCCAGACCACCAAATTATCCTTTGCGTAAGCATTCGAAGTATTATAGAAATTTATCAAAAGGCATCAGAACAAAAATGGTGAAAGATAGCTAAACCAGCCTCTTATAATCGATGTAGCATCCCGGTATTATATTGCATCTTCTAAATTAAACCTCTTTTCAAACCGGAACTGCTAGAAATAAGTCATTTTCTGTTTTAACGTTGACCCCATATAGCAAGAATGGTAATACATAAGGGGAATATGTTTTCTGCAATCAATTGACCGTCTCAAGAATACATACTGTGCAGTAAAGTCTCCTCAGTCCTTGTAGGTCTCGGTAATTTAAACCTGACAAGACCGTCCCAGGATTTTGTGAACTAAACACTTTAGAGCAGAATTAATGAGTCCGTGACTTGGATTGTTTAAAAATTAAAAGTGAATATTTTTATTGGAAACAAATTGTGAATTAGGAAGGTGATAGAGAAAAGGTAAACTTAGGACATCTAAAATCTACATAGCATTAGCCTGGAACATTAGGCGATCCTCCATCGATGATTTTTAAGATGCAATCTCGTCTATCTTAATGAGCATGTAGTCTTGGCCACGAACGGCCAGACAGCTTCAACAGAGGATCGGTGCGGATAGAATAAAGTTAGGAAAAATGAATAGCGTGAAATAACTAGGAATAAATAAGCTTCCTAAATAAAAAATATTCTTGCCGTTGATAAAAGAATATGCACTTATATGCGTTAGCCTTATACACATAGTTAAAATTTAGGTTCCAAAATTAATAGTCGATGAATGACGTGTACTCTGCCTTGTTTTTTCCAAGGCATCAGTCATTGACATCCTAATACAATAAATCGATAGCAGGATCATGAAATGCAAAACGTGTACGTAGCGGATTTCCGCTGTCACTACGTAATGAGTTTACAATCGGAATTACATTTAATTCCTAGTTTAGGCATAAGCGGGCATGTCAGCAAAATTGGAAATTTATAGATGTTCGTAAATTTATGTACATATATTTGGATGTATCTGTATGGATATGTATTCAAGCGACACCCCAGAATGTGTGAATAAATTTCAACCAAACTTAATACACATAAGACTTTCCATCTGGAAAACTATTGAGAGTAACACTTAAAAGGGTGGGAGTTGGGGCATGTGACATGTAAAATCAATGCAAAACGACTAATATTAGTGTGCAATACATAGTTTTCGGTGTTATTGAAGTGAATAATGACGTTCCTAGTGCTGTTGAATACAAATTCAGTAAATTATGGTGGTAGTGAAAATAACATCTAAAATACGACCGAGATTTGTCAGGTAATTAGTTTTCTGGGTCAGAAAAACAGCCAAATCATTTCAAATGACTTTTGGGAGATAGATAGTATGAACTTCAAGACAACGTTTAAATAAAATCATTTTATTAAAGGCATATTCTGTGAGTATAGGTTTCAAGATTTGTGCCAAAAGTAGAGGATTTTGTATGTTTCATTATATTTTCATAAAAATAAATATCTTAAAGGAAAAGTGGAATATTACCCAATAATCTATTCTCCCAGTGCTAAGAATAGGTATTTTACCTAGTTAACTATATATTCAAGTACACTGTATAGGTGTACATTTAATTTTAATGTAATTATTCACTTAAAGTATAATTGACAAATAGACCTTTTGGTCTTCCGTAATAGAGCTAGGAATTAAATTATTATAATTTACCTATAATATCAAGCATGTCTCTTATCACTCTTAACCTTCTTCTTTTGGATTTTGTTAAGGTAAAGCTAAGTATGAACTCCGAATATTCTCCAATTTGAGTCAATTCTTCTCCACCAGCCCTATAATAAAGCAAATAATAAAAATATAAACACACACACATATATATATATATATATATATATATATATATATATATATATATATATATATATATATATATATATATATATATATATATATATATATATATTCATCCTCACGGCATTGTCAAGGCTCTATATTTGTATTTTACATTTAAAGTTGCAACCGGGTGTCTCTGACTGCCGTATTCGGTAGCCCGATCATCACCCCTGTTCTTCGCGCGCAGAGTCATTGGAAGAACTGAAAACGTACTCTGTACACAAAGAGTTTATGGTTGTGAACTCGGAAAGCCTGGTACTTCTGCTTGTCAAGGTCAAAAAGTGGGAGAAAAATTGATGTGAAGAATGTAAAGAGGGTTCAACAGTGATGGATACTTGTAAGAAACATATTCATTTGTAGTTCGTGCACATTCCGCCTGTAGCGCTACTGTGGCACAACGTATATGGTAACGGTATAACTCTTGTACACCGCTAGTAGGTCTATTCGCGTTAGTAACGACCGAAACTATGTTGTCAGCTCTGACTGCGATAAGGCACTGCCGTGCTGCTTTTGCTTTTCTTTTTTCCCCTTTTTCATTTGTGAGACGCCAAACATGTTGTTTTTGCTTGTTGCACGCGCTGAACGGGTTCCTGCGAGCGAAGTATTTAAGAAGTTGACTACATATTCTTGTTTGCGATAGTTTTAAATTGGTTGACTGTTTAAAAATATACGAAAATAAAGCTGTACTTGTTAAGGTATATTAGTCGAAGACGTAGCTACTGACAGTGTTGATTACAGATTTTCTCGAGGAAGAATTTAATTAGAGTAGAGGTGAAAAGGAGACGTCCATTTAGACAGCCCCCCCCCCCTTATCAGACTCAATCGGAAATGGTCTCAAAAGTTTGTACACAAATGTGCAGGCGAAATTTTCGTTTGTACACAATTAGGGGCGCCCTCAGAACGAAAACAAAGTGGGGGCTGTCTAAATGGTAGTCCCCCACTATGTACAATTGAATCAGAAATTGTCGCAATCGTTTGTACATCGTTTGTACAGAAATCTGCAAGCAAAATTTTCGTTTTTAGACAATTATGGGCGTCGCCAGAACGAAAAAAAGTGGGGGACTGTCTAAATGTTAGCCCCCCCAAAATGTCCAATTCAATCACAAATTATCGCAATCGTTTCTACACCTTTTGTACAGAAATGTGCAGGCAAAAGTTTTGTTTGTACACAATTAGGGGCGCCGCCAGGACGAAAACAATGTGCGGGCTGTCTAAATGGTAGCCCCCCCCCACCATGTCCAATTCAATCACGAATTGTCGCAATCATTCCTACATCGTTTGTACAGAAATGTGCAGGCGAAATTTTTGTTTGTACACAATTAGGGGCGCCGCCAGAACGAAATCAAAGTGGGGTCTATCTAAATGGTATTCCCTTCCACCATGTCCAATTTAATCACAAATTGTCGCAAGCGTTCCTACATGGTTTGTACAGAACTGTGCAGGCGAGATTTTTGTTTGTACAAAATTAATGGCGCCGCAAGAACGAAAATAATGTGGGGGCTGTCTAAGTGGTATCACCCCACCATATCCAATTCAATCAGAATTTGTCGCATTCGTTTCTACATCGTTTGTACAGAAATGTGCAGGCCAAATTTTCGTTTGTACACAATTAGGGGCGCCGCCAGAACGAAAACAAAGTGGGGGCTGTTTAAATGGTAGCACTTCACCATGTCAAATTCAAGCAAAAATTGTCGCAATCGTTTCTACATCATTTGTACAAGAATGTGCAGGCGAAATTTTTGCTTGTACATAAATGGGAGCGCCGTAAAAACTGAAACAAATTGGGGACTGTCTAAGTGATAGCCCCCCCCCCCCAAATGTCCAATTCAATCACAAATTGTCGCAATCGTTTCCACATCGTTTCTACAGAAATGTGAAGGCTAAATTTTCGTTTGTACATAATTAAGGGTGCCGCCAGATCGAAAAAAAGTGGGGGTCTGTCTAAGAGATAGCCCCCCCCCACCATGTCCAATTCAATCACAAATTGTCGCAATCGTTTCTACATCGTTTGTACAGAAATGTGCATGCGAAATTTTCGTTTGTACATAATTAGCGGCGCCGCCAGGGCGAAAACAAAGATGGGGACATTCTAAGTGATAGCCCAATCACCATGTTCAATTCAATCACAAATTGTCGCAATCGTTTGTGCATCGTTTGTACAGAAATATGCAGGCGAAATTTTCATTTGTACGTAATTAGGGGCAACGGCAGAACGAAAACAAAGTGGGGGGCTGTCTAAATGGTAGCCTACCACCATGTGCAATTGAACCACAAATTGTCGCAATCGTTTGAATATAGTTATAGAGAAATGTGCAGGCGAGATTTTCGTTTGTACCAGGGCCGGCGCTAGAAGTTTTGCCGCCCTGGGCGGTTCTTTCACATGCCGCCCTTTTATTGTTTTCTTTCTCAAATTTTGCCGCCCCTGTATTCTTTTCTTTTTCAAATTTTGCCGCCCATCAGACTTGCCGCCCCGGCTCGACCCCCCTCGCTCCGGCCCTGGTTTGTACACAATTAGGGGCACCGCCAGAACGAAAACAAAGTGGGGGCTGCCTAAATGGTAGCCCTCCCACCATGTTCAATTCAACCACAAACTGTCGCACTTGTTTGTGCGCCTTTTTACATAAATGTGCAGCTAAAAGTTTCGTTTGCACATAAAAGTGGCCCCGCCAAAACGATAACAAACTATGGGCTCTCTAATTGATAGCCCTCCCACCATGAATTTTCGTTTGTACACAATTGCGAGCGCGCCAAAACGATAACAAAGTATAGGCTGCCTAATTGGTAGAACCTCCCTACTCCGATTCAAAAGAAAATTATCTCAATTGTTTGTACATCGTTTGAGGAGTAATACGCAGGCGAAAGTTTTTTTTTCTACGCTATTAGGTGCGTGGACAGAACGAAAAAAAAAGGGAGTTGTCTAAGTGCTAGCCCCACCATGTTCGATTGAACCACAAATTGTCGCGATCGTTTATACATCGTTTGTGCAGAAATGTGCAGGTAAAATTTTCGTTTGTATTAAATAATATACGGATGTGAGTATTTTTAATATCTGCGATCAACGTCAACCGGTTTGAATAACGGTTGCTGAGTTTGAAAATGGTACCTATTACACTAGTCGAAAAAAAATTCTTTTTCTCTGGCACACGGAAGAAAATACCTGATTCTAATAGACCTTTTCACGTAGAATTCGAATCTGCAATCAGTTTTTCTCTATCACCCTCAGTTTTTCCGTGACAGAGGTGTTTTCGGAAAATTTCCCCTCAAATTTCTTTTCTTTTTCTTTTTTCTTTTTTTAAAAACCATTTTCATACTTGTAGTTTGGGTACGTTAGGTAGGTAGGATCATCATCTTCATTTGGATCTTCAATAGTTGCCTCAAGTACGTAATCCTCATTTACCGTAAGATGAGGAAGAGGTACTGGTACAGGTAATTCTGTACTGTGTGGAACTGGCCTAATTGCTTATGGCAAATTAGGGTACTGTACTGTGTGGTTAGATTTACTGCTTATTTCTTTTATCTGTGTCATACAAAAGTAGCAGTCTGAAGAATGATCTTTTCGTTCCCTCCAGATCATCGGTACTGCGAAGTTCATGTTTCGTCCACCATTTGCCCACCCAGTCAGACGTTTCACGCAAGTACAACAAATGTAGTGAGGAACCCAGTTCTTATCTTGGTCTCCTACACAGCAACCAAAATATAACTGATAACACTTCCTCACAAGTGGAGTAAAACATCGACGTTGTGATTTAAATATCAGCTCCCCACATACATAACAGAAATTGTCCGGTTTATTACACACTTCCTCGACATCTTGTATCCTGTAACGTATCACACACACACACACACACACACACACACACACACAGGAATCTACACTCCATCAAATTCCCACAAAATCCCTCTAGAAATTTCCTCATACAAAAATGGTGACATGGTGAACACATCATTGAATATGTTTTATTGGAGGTCCAGTGAGGTATAAACCGTGGTATATTGTAATTTTCGTAGAAATTATATGTGTTGAAGACCGACCCGACCCCACCCGTGACCCGAATTGACTGACCCGACCGACAACCCGACCAGAGCTGACCCGATTGGCCCGACCCAAAGTGACCCGAGTGAACCAACCCGAAGTGACTTAACCCGACAACCGACCCGAGTGACCTGACCTTACAATCTAATCAGTTTGAGAGAGCTAGAACCTTACAAAACTGCCACCAGAAAAAAAATGCTGACCAATTCTTATGCATAAACCATTGTTTCGGCTTTTTTATTTGTAGTATAATTATCCTCCTCCTCCTCCTCAGTGTTCTGCCATTAATGACAGGCCAGTTTCAGTGAACTAGGTAAGAAGCTTCCATTTTTGCGATTTCCCGCTAATATCTGCCTCGCAACCCAACATAAAGTACCACCCTCCTTATTACAATCTATCAATTGCTACCTTCTTACACACTCTCGCTCTCCTGATATCACCCCCTTTACTACATCTCTCAGAATGCAATCCCTTAGCAAGATCGAAACTTGTGATCCGTCCATTTTTTCGCTTCCTTATATCGTCTAATATTGCTCTCGTCTCTTGCATTTTTTCAGCATTTCCTAATTCGTTTTCCTCTCTACCCTGCTAACCTTCTTTATTTTACTCCACATCCAAATTTCCAAGGTTAAAATTTAGGCAATCAACTTCGAAAATCAAAATAAAATTTGACTGAGTTCTGAAGACAAGTTCTGAAGACTAAAAGAATAAAAGTTCTGAAGACAACATTATTTTCTAGTAAGGAATGTATATAGAACTTCTTTTAATATTTTTTGCTGTGTAACAAACAAAAATTTCATCACGTTAACATCCCGATTTTTCTATTTAAAAACAGCGTTGCTGTCTGATAGAATCATAAGGAACTAATTGCACTGAAATGTCATTCTGTAGGGAATTACCTTTTATTTTTTCTTGATTAATTTATCTAGAAGATATTTGCAACATTATATAAAATTAGCAAGTATTTTATTGCGGAGAAAGTCAAATCACTACCGCAATAATAATAATAATAATAATAATAATAATAATAATAATAATAATAATAATAATAATAATAATAATAATAATAATAATAATAATAATAATAATAATAATCTGAAGATGACCAAGAAAGTTCTATCTCTTTGTGGAGGTCTGTGTTCAATTGGCCCTCACACCGTGAGTTGAATGCGAATGGATGTAAGGTGAAGGTCAGTTTCTGGACGAGACGAGACGAGGCAGAATTTTCATGAAGGGGTACGAGATGAGACAGAGCTCTTTCAATAGAAACATATGCACTTTTCGAGACGAGACTATCTTCACGACACATTTTCGAGACGAGAATGCCCCAAACCTGGTCTCGTGAGCAACACTAGTAAGTATATCCAACATACTACTTGGTTGTGGCTGTTCAGATACACCGTGAACGTGCGTAAGGACTGAGTGAACATGGGGCCTTCACAGAGCGTCATAAGGGCTTGTTTGCTGTACGAGTTCAAATTGCTGCTCCGCGGGGCGGAAGATATGACAGACCTTTGATGAGGGTGTCGTGACTACGCGGAGAGTGCAGTGGTATAACGGTTTAAGGACGGTGACGAAACACTCGAAGACGCACCACGTGCCGGAAGACAAACAGATGTTCAAAATAAAGATCTTCAGGCAGCAATTGAGGCGAAGACAGATATGTGAGGAACTGGTACTACATTTCAGTGTGAGTGGAGAAACCATTCGGCACCACCACCATCAACTTGGAAAGCACTGCAAGTTGGTTTGATGGGTCCTACATTATTTGACTTGGAGACAGAAAGCAACGCGAGCAGACACCTGTGTTTCTTTGGTGTCTCGTCTGAGGAAGAAGCAATTTCTGGACAGGGTGTTGACATGTGATGGAAAGTGGGTCCTGTACGAAGCTCCACGTCGCTGTCATTGTTGATTAGCATCCCATGAACCGGTTGAAAACAGCCCAAGCCAGTACTACACCAGGATAAGGTTCTCCTGTGCATTTTGTGGACTGCTCGAGGCATCGTCCATCGGGAACTGCTACAAGCTGGTCAGATCATCAATGCAACTGTGTACTGTCACTGTGTCCTGTCTGGATCCAGCAGTTCTGAATCGCAAAGGGGTCCTCTTGTTACAAGGCAACGCTAAGTCCCACGTGGCTAAAATGACCCAGTACATCATTCTACGCCTTGAATTTAAAACACTATTGGATCCGCCATACTCCACGGACATTGTACCGTCCGATTATCACCTGTTCCATTCCTTGGACAATCACCTTAGAGAACGCCAATTCAAATCGCTAGTAGAGGTTCAATATGCACTTGATACCTTCTTCACTTCACGTCCCACCAAGTTCGACTGCGGAATCCATAGCCTTCCAGAACGTCGGCAGAAGGTCGTCGAGGCTGATGGAGACGATTTTTGATATTCCAGGTACGTCTTAGGTTACATACCAATGTTCGAAGGTGTTGGTGAAAAGGCGGCGGAACTTTCTTGGGCACTCTTAAAGTTATAATAATAATAATAATAATAATAATAATAATAATAATAATAATAATAATAATAATAATAATAATAATAATAATAATAATAATAATAATGTGTCCTGCCAAAAGGCAGATGTTTGACCCGAAGATCCATGGGTATTGATTCCAGTTCGTACCAAGTAAGTTTTCTGGTGGACAAACACCATGTGCATGGGTTTTCTCGGTGTTCTCCCATTTCTTCTCACTTTCTGCATTCAACCACTTCAATTATTTCTCATCATCGCTGTCTCTCTTAGCGTTGCTGCATAACGTTGGACGTTAACTAGATGTTTCCTTTCAATTTCACTTAATGTGACATTCAACTTGACATAGAAACGCAGAAAGGAAAAAAGTCAGTAGTAATATTAATTACAATTACAATGCCAATTAGTTAATATAGGGTTAAATTAAAATTTTGTTACTATTTCACCTTCAATCAGTCACAATTATCATTCATTCACCAACTTCGAATTGAATTCTACAACAAAGCTCCTTATAGTATTCCGTATAGAAAATAAGTGAAGAATGTGACGACTCGACCCGAGTGACCCGACACGAGCTAACCCGACTGACCCGACCCGACAACCCGACTCGACCCGACCCGACCCGTAACCCGACCCGTTTGAGAGCACTATCAGAGGGATACAATTTACAGTACAATTTATTTTGTATGGTTTAGTATACTTTAAGGCTACCACACTTTTTGAAAACAGAAAAAACGGGACATCTTACAAATAGTAGTAAATATTGCATTTTGTATTAATTTTATCTTTCCAATTTTACTACAGTATCGCACTAGTTATAAAACTTAAAATAATGTTTTAATATAGTCCATACTTAATCAACAGTGCTAAAAATTATTATAGAAGCTAGAAGCTGTTATACAATATAAACGCAATCAGTGAACATAAAATATTTAGGCAACAATTATATTTTCAATATTATTACACATACCACCTGTACATGCTCTACATGTCTATAAAGAAAAAAAATCCAGATTTATGAAGTTGTTTCCAAATTTCAATAGACTGATTTATTTTTGTTAACCTAAAATGCGAACTAAAAGAAAGCAATTTGCATAATTTTTTTTCTGAAGCAGAAAAAATGTGTTTTCGGGGCTGGTCTGCAACGTCACAAGAATTTGTTGCCACCTCGGAGTATACATTCTTACTTTTAGTGATAAGAGTGCTACTTAGGAGGATTTAAACATTGCATGTTATATATGGAGAAGCAGCGATTGGAATAATAATAAAGATTAGAATGAAATTGTTCCTATAGTATTGTCGGAATTGAAAGCAAAAGGAATATGTCGATTTTATTATCTTTTCAGAAATTTTGATATGTAATTAATAATAATAATAATAAAGAAAAAAACAGGACAAGAAGGAAAATTTCTGCACACCGGAACAAATTTTAAAAAACCTGGGCGTATGGTAGCCTTACATACTTATTTGCATGCGGAGTGTCAGTACGGAGCCACTACGTAGCAGAGTTGAAACAAAACCTCGTAAATAGGTTGCCAACTCAGGAAAACAAAATTACCGGCACACCCTCAAAATTCTCTGTACAAATGAGAAACTGAAGACTGTATTGATCGTTATTTTATTTACCAGCAATTGCCACTTGTTTAAAATTATCGAAACAGATGAATAATACTGGATATTAATCTTTATGTAACAATAGTTGATTCATAAAATGAAATTTACTCTATAAACTTAGACTTCAAACAAAGGAAATTGCTTTAAAAAGTCATTTTCTACTCTCAATAAATGTATAAAATCTTTTTACAATAAAATATAAGTGTTATCAAATTTGTTATGTTAAATAAATAAAAAAAACTGCCATACATTAAAAAAATATCGGTAATGTATAATACAACGGAAATTTGTGTTTGTAAAGGCACTGTTGAAAAATTTCGATGTTCAATGTTATATTCTGGATTGCAGATTCCAAAATACCCGTCAGAAGAGGGCTAATAAGTTTGTACCGGTCACCGGCCTTAATCAAAATACAGCAAATACCGGCCAGTTAGCAACTCTACTCGTAAATCAGAATGCTGAATGCACCAAAATACTTCACCATGCATTCTATAGTTTCTGCAAAATGAGTTTAATGAAGATGATCAAATAAAACAAAATACTGTGTTATAATCTTCCCTTTAACAGTCTACTTTGTGAATTTGTTATATCTTCCACTTATCAATTTCCTGTACGAGATGAGAATAACGGTTTCTGCGCAAGATAGAAAGAAAAAAATAAATTCTTCTCATAAGGATTCAGCTCACGCAAGAAATAATGAATAAGTTTAATAATAAGAGCAAAGGAGTGATAAACTAAATCAGCAATAACGATTGTAAGTATAAATATAAATAGTATAAATATAAACAAAAAATAAACATTTAATTCCATCATCGTTAGAATAAGATCAATATAGTGAATCACACGATACTGTGAACATACCAAACCAAACAAAAGTGTGAACAAAGTAGTGTTAGAAAAATATTCCATAAATGTGACATTTTTTTTAATGTTTCTACCATTTAGACAGCCCCACTTTGTTTACCTTCTGGCGGCACCATTAATTGTGTACAAACGAAAATTACGCCTGCATATTTCTGCACAAACGATGTACAAACGATTACGACAATTTGTGATTGAATTGGACATGATGGACGGGGTACCATTTAGACAGACCCCACATTAACTTCTTTCTTGCGTCGCCTCTAATTGTGTACAAAAGAAAATTTTGCCTGCACATTTCTGTACAAACGACGTACATAGGATTGCGACAATTTGTGATTGAATTGGACATGGTCGGGGGCTACCACTTAGACAGCCCCCACTTTGTTTTCGTTCTGGCGGCGCCTTTAATTGTGTACAAACAAACATTTCGCCTGCTCATTTCTGTACAAACGAAGTACAAACGCTTGCGACAATTTGTGATTCAATTGGACATGGTGGAGGGGTTATACTTAGAAAACACCCTACTTTGCTTTCGTTCTGGCGGCGTCCCTAATTGTCTACAAACAAACATTTCGCCTGCACATTTCTGTACAAATGAAGTACAGATGATTACGACAATTTGTGATTCAATTGGACATGGTGGGTGGGCTACCAATCAGACAGCCTCCACTTTGTTTTCGTTCTGGCGGCGCCCCTAAGTTTGTTCAAACAAACATTTCGCCTGCACATTTCTGAACAAATGATGCACAAACGAATACGACAATTTGTGATTGAATTGGACATGGTGGGGGGCTACCACTTAGACAGCCCCCCATTTTTTTCTGTTCTGGCGACGCCCTTAATTGTGTACTAACGAAAATTTTGCCTGTACATTTCTGTACAAACGAAGTACATGCGATTGCGACAATTTGTGACTGAATAGGACATGTTGGTGGGGGACTGCCACTTAGACAGCCCCCACTTTGTTTTCGTTCTGGCTGCGCCCCTAATTGTGTACAAATAAACATTACGCCTGCACATTTCTGTACAAACGAAGTACAAACGATTGCGAAAATTTGTGCTTGAATTGGACATGGTGGGGGGCTACCATTTAGAGAGCCCCCAATTTTTTCTGTTGTGGCGGCGCCCCTAATTGTGTACAAACATACATTTCGCCTGCTCATTTCTGTACAAAAGAAGTGCAAACGATTGCGACAATTTGTGATTCAATTGGACATGATGGGGGGGCTAACACTTAGACAGCCTCCAACTTTGTTTTCGTTCTGCGGCGCCCCTAAGTTTGATCAAACAAACATTTCGCCTGCACATTTCTGTACAAACGATGCACAAACGAATGCGACAATTTGTGATTCAATTGGAAATGGTGGGGGGTATACCACTTAGACAGTCCCAATTTTTTTCTGTTCTGGCGGCGCCCCTAATTACGTACAAACAAAAATTTCGCCTGCACATTTCTGTACAAACGAAGTACAAACGATTGCAAGAATTTGTGATTGAATAGGACATGTTGGTGGGGGCTAACACTTAGACAGCCCCCAATTTTTTTCGTTCTGGCGGCGCCCCTAATTGCGTGGGAGCATACATTTCGCCTGCACATTTCTGTACAAACGAAGTACAAACTGTTGCGACAATTTGTGATTCAATTGGACATGGTAGGGGGCTACCACTTAGACAGCCCCATTTTTTCTGATCTGGCGGCGCCCCTAATTGTATACAAACGAAAATGTCGCCTGCACATTTCTGTACAAACGAAGAACAAACGATTGCGATAATTTGTGATTGAATAGGACATGTTGGTGGGGGGCTACCAGTTAGACAGCCCCCAATTTGTTTTCGTTCTGGCGGCGTCCCTAATAGTGTACAAACGAAAATTTGGCCTGTACATTTCTGTACAAACAATGTACAAACGATTGCGATAATTTGTGGCTCAATTGGACATGGTTGGGGGGTGGGCTACCACTTAGACAGCCCCCCACTCTTTTCGTTCTGGCGGTGCCTCTAAGTTTATTCAAACAAACATTTCGCCTGCATATTTCTGTACTAACGATGCAAAACGAATACGACAAGTTTTAATTGCATTGGACATGTTGGTGGGGGCTACCACTTAGACAGCCCCCAATTTGTTTTCGTTCTGGCGGCGCCCCTAATTGCGTGCGAACATACATTTCGCCTGCACATTTCTGTACAAACGAAGTACAAACAATTGCGACAATTTGTGATTCAATTAGACCTGGGTGGGGGGCTACCACTTAGACAGCCCCCATTTTTTCTGTTCTGGCGACGCCCCTAATTGTGTACAAACGAAAAATTAGCCTGCACATTTCTGTTCAAACGAAGTACAAACGATTGCGATAATTTGTGATTAAATAGGACATGTTGGTGGGGGGCTAACAGTTAGACACTCCCCAATTTGTTTTCGTTCTTGCGGCGCCCCTAATAGTGTACAAACGAAAATTTGGCTTGCACATTTCTGTACAAACAATGTACAAACAATTGCGGCAATTTGTGATTCAATTGGACATGGTAGGGGCTACCATTTAGGGGAACTCCCTCGAGAAGAATCACTCTACTTATTTATTGCAAAAATCAGAATTTAAAACTTCGCATTCGTTCTAAGTTATCGTTGGAAGTAACAGCCGTTTGTATGTACGTTCTAATAGCGATATGTTGCACTACGCGATCCCAATTAATACTTCATATACCCGCGCCACACACACACACACTAGCATATGTACACACGAAAGTATCCCTGGTAGTATCCACATGCTTACGCCGGAAACTAGAAACAAACACACACACACACACACACACACAGAGAGAGAGAGAGAGAGAATATCTTGTTGTACCTTTATACTGAATGCACCATTACTCACAAAATCAGTTAAGAAAGAAAAAGGAAAAGAGTTGTAAATGAAACTCTCAAAGATTGGTACCACTGCTGCGTGTCACACATGAGATTGTTCCATAACGATTGATTCGTAATATGATGTATATGGGTTTCTTAATGGTAGTGTAACAAAATGCCTTCAAATTGACCACTAAATAAAAAGTGAAATTTATTTTTCAAATTTTGTAAAATCGAAGTCGGTGGGCATTATGGGAAAGGTCTACAATAACAATATATGCAAATAAATATTAATATACTTCACGTTTTGCAGTGGGTGCAAGAAAGCTTCGAATTGTGTTTGTTCTGATAATGATTAGCTTATGTAAATATATATATATATATATATATATATATATATATATATATATATATATATATATATATATATATATATATGTGTGTGTGTGTGTGTGTGTGTGTGTGTTCTATATCCTAAAAACTAATGTATTCTATTTATCTAGTAGAATTTCAACAGATATTCCATTGTCAGAACAATTGTAATTTATTAATAACAATTTCACTTCTTATGTGTCAGATTTTAATATGCTACTGAGGGTTGCGGTGCTTAGTGGTAGAGCGTTCACCTCTGGTGCATGGGGTTCCTGGTTTGATCCCTGGTCGCGCCAAGTGAACTTTTTGGTGGACAAACACCGTGTGAGTGGGTTTCCTCGGGTTTTTCCCGTTTCCTCCCATTTTCTTCATTCCGCCATTTCATTCATCACCACCCTCTACTTTAGCCTAGCCAGCAAAACCTGAGACGTAAACCACAAAGATTTCATTTCACTTTTTGAATATGCTACTCCGAAGGATCCGAGAGATATAAAATAAAAATGCAGAAGAATGATAGCAAGAGTATGTGAGTCGGGATAAAGGAGCATATGGTGGTCTAACATAGGCAGCCTAAAAAAATTACTCATACTGACCGACACCATTCATTCTTCTCTACTTGTTCAATATTTTTACTAGGGTCTAGTCGTGTTATTGGAGGTTAGTACATGTGTTGAATGGACGTATGGGTGATTAATACCTCTTTTGAAGTTGGCATGCGCTATAAACTTGAACAAGTATTGAGTATGTATTTGAGCTGAGAAGGAGTTGATTTTGGCACAATTTAGGACTTGCGAGGTGTTGAAAAAATGAGAGATTTAAAAAAATAGAAAACGAAAATAGAAGAAGGGAAAGAAGAAATAGAAATCCATGTGCTGAAATTTTATCGAGATGTTTAAATGTTCAATGGCTAATGCTATATCTTAAAATATATTACAGGGTAAAGTTTGTATCAACTGATGCAACCGGACTGTAAAGGACACTCTTAACCTATCTAAATGTTTATATCTGAAAGTAAAATTGCTTTTTGTTTGCAACATGGACCGCTTATCCATATCTCGCAACATGTTGCAAGTTTGCAGAACCATCTTTATTTTCGGAAATATTGATTGTTCACTATTCCACACCGTAGCCTCACCTATTACCTGTCATCTCTCTCACTCTCACTCTTTCTCTGTATATATATTTGTCTGGTTTAGATGGAGTGAAAACTGTATGGTCGCTAGCCTGTTTGCCTAGTTTGTTTCCTCAACGAGCCTAAATAGCGTATACTTTAAGCTTTTCACCTACTAATTGTTCATTACTCCACTCTTCTCCCTGTATTCTCTCTCTCTCAGATTCCTTGCTCTATTTCTCTGGACTAGTGGATGTGGAAAACCACCAGAAACTCTCATTCTCCCTGTCCTACATACTTGTTTTCTTTTCAGCGGTTGGATGCAAAAAATGTTAAAAAATCTTGCTGGAAAATTGAATAAATTGTTCAAGAAATTTCTTTGCCTGCAGTAATACACAGTTCGTATGAACATAATTTATATTTGAAATTGCACTTTCTTCTTGATCAAACACTTCAATCAATTGAAGAAAAGTTATCATTCGATGAATAGTTTAAGGCGTAATGGCGAAAGTAATAAAGATTCTGCGCGAAGCTCGAAAGATTAAATTTTAAATATACAGTATTCATTTCTAAATTAGTTCCCGGCAATATTGTAAGGAGTACATATCGTACCCCCACGTTTAATGCAGTACACCTTGAATTTATATACACTTATGTTCACAGTTTACACGAAAGATCGGCAATCACTCACTCACAATTTTCTTCGTTTATCATATCGTGATCGGAAAAGGGGTCTTCACATTCACCTGGGTAATAATCATGAACTTTATTAAATAATGTGTATACTAGTTTGTTTCTTTCATCAGAATCCACTGTAAATTGTTCATGTGAATTGTTAAGATAATTTAGTCTTAATGGTAAAATAAAATTAGTTTGGACGTAAATCTTAAATATCTCGTTTTGTACCTCAATCTTACCAACACCGATTATGAACATATGACGAGAACTTTCTGATTTCCAGAATAACATTCGTGGAAATATTTAAAATCCTCACTGTGGTAACAGGCAAATGAACTTACATAATTGAACTTACTCCCACTTTTCCTGACTACATACATTTTACGCCAACAAAGTTGTTTTTGAATGTACAGCATTCCCAAGGTAACTCCTCAGTGCTAAAGTAGGTACTGATACTCGTGAGACCACTGAAGAAAAAAATTCTTGTCCAGTAGTTTATTTTCGTTTCCGATCAGTTGAACACTTCCCCATGAGTAGCGTCGTAAACTTCTTAAGTGGGTATAAACGTTCACTTAGTATACCTCCCATAATAAAGAATCTTTATCAAGTCTTCAGCCCGAATAGTCCAGGATCTGACTATAGTTCAGTAGGAAAGTTTGGGTATGAATATTTTTTCTCTAGAAATGTTTAGTAGATGTCTGACTAATTATTTTGTGTTCGGGCGTACATCAGAAACTCGGTATGTTTATCGGCGGCAGCTTAATCACAAAAATATTCATATCTCGACTAATACAGACTGATCTAGATGTAATTTATTATTTTCTTTCAGGTTGCTTATCAGAGGGCCTAGTACGTATGTTCTGACTAACGTGAACACCGACACAATTCTCTGGGATGATGTCATCCAATATTGCGGTCATTTAATTACAAAAATATTTATAGTTCGGATAATATTTTACTAAAATTAACACAGAATTTATTTATATACTTTCATTACTATTAAACAAATGTTATTGTAATTAGTTTCGATAAGGTGGTCATTCGACAGATTTTTTACATATCACATCATCCAAGATGGCAGCTGCTGAACCACAAAAATCTTTATATCTCTGGAAATATTTGATTAATCAACACGGAAATTGGTTAGCACGTTGTAATTACTATTGACGAAGCGATTACCTCTAAAGTCGTAATTCCTCTTTCATTTTTAAAATAATCCCAATTGAGCTAGAAATATGTTATTTAAATGATATATAAAATATATTAAACCATTTCTTAAAATGAGAAAAATATTTAAACATAAGCTACTTAAACGATATTAACATTGAACAGAGACATGCACAACAACACATACATCCGTTTCTCCTGTTAATATAAGAAGTAGAAAATGGATCGATCTGGAACAACCTAGGCCAACCTAGGCCATACTAGAACAACTCAGGAGCCACTGGGAAAATGACCACCGTGCACCGTGAGCCCACGGTCTTTTACGACCTCCATTTTAGGGGTGAATTTATTCCCTTTTATGACCACTTTTTAGGGGGTGTACTCGTTCTCTTTTATGAGCACATTTTTAAGGGTGTACTCGTTCCCTTTTATGAGCACTTTTCCAACCCCTATGTTAATTACAAACACATAGAAGAAGAGATAACACATAACACTACGTAACACACAGCAGAACAGATAACAGATAAGAATATGAAACATACAAGGGGTGTATTCGTTCTCTTTTATGAGCATATTTTCCAACCCCTATTTTAAGATAACAGAAATTACATACGATTACGATCACATAGAAGAGCAGATAACACATAAGAGTACCTAACATAACAAAGGTGTATTCATTCCGTTTTATGAGCATATTTTCCAACCCTTATTTTAACATAGCAGAAATTACATAGCACAGCTAATAAAAGAGCATGGCTTATTTTCCAACCCCTATTTTAACATAGCAGAAATTACACTGAGACTATGTAACACACAACATCCTCCATTTTAGTGGTGTACTCGTTCCCTTTTCCAACCCCTTAACATAAGAACGAACACATAGTAGAGCAGATAATAAACACAACAACCTCCATTTTAGGGGGTGAACTCGTTCCCTTTTATGACCACTTGTTAGGGGGTGTACTCGTTCTCTTTTACGACCTCCATTTTAGGGGGTGTACTCGTTCCCTTTTATGAGCATATTTTTCAACCCTTATTTTAACATAGCAGATAACATATAAGACTACGAACACATAACATAGCAAGGGTGTACTCGTTTTCAACCCCTATTTTAACATAGGAGATAACACATAAGATTACGAACACATAGAAGAGAAGATAACACATAACACTAGGTACCACACAGCAGAACAGATAACACATAAGAGTACGTAACATAACAAGGGTGTACTCGTTCTCTTTTATGAACATATTTTTCAACCCCTATTTTAACATAGGAGATAACACATAAGATTAAGAACACATAAAAGAGAAGATAACACATAACACTACGTAACACACAGCATAGCAGATAACATATAAGATTACGAACACATAACATAGCAAGGGTGTACTCGTTCCCTTTTATGAGCATATTTTCAAACCCCTATTCTGAACATAGCAGATAACACATAGAAGAGCAGATAACACATAGCACTATTTTAACATAGTAGGTAACATAAGATTACGAACACATATAAGAGCAGAAGACTACATAACATAGCAGGCCTCCATTTTAGGGATGAACTCGTTCTCTTTTATGAGCATATTTTTCAACCCCTATTTTAACATAACAGAAATCACACTGAGATTAAGAACACACAGTAGAACAGATAATACATAGCACAGTTAATAAAAGAACATGGCTTATTTTCCAACCCCTATTTTACCATAGCGGAAATTACACTGAGATTATGAACACACAGCATTTTAGGGGTGTACTCGTTCTCTTTTAAGAGCATACTTTCCAACCCCTATTTTAACATAGCACATCAGACAGAGACTACGAAACATAGTGAAAATTAGATAACACATAAGAGTACATAACATAACAAGGGTGTACTCATCTCCTTTTATGAGAATATTTTTCAACCCCTATGAACACACAACAGAACAGATAATACATAGCACAGTTAATAAAAGAACATGGCTTATTTTCCAACCCCTATTTTAACATAGCAGAAATTACACTGAGACTACGTAACACACAACAACCTCCATTTTAGGGGTGAATTTATTCCCTTTTATGATTACTTTTTCAACCCCTATTTGAGACAATGAATACCTATGTAACATAGCGATTCGATACGCTCTTTGAACCGATTTGGATGAAACTCGGCATATGGGGGTTTTCGACCATGCTGAGTACGAATATCATACATTTAGCAATTGGTCATCAACTACTACATGTCCCAAAATTAGTGGTCATCGAGGTCAAAGGTCAAATACTTAAAACCTAATAACTCGAAAACAAAGCAACGTATTGAGGTGGTGTTTCAACATTTAGCAATAGGTCATCAGGTACTACATGTCCCAAAATTAGTGGCCATCGAGGTCAAAGGTCAAAATACTTAAAACCTAAAACCTCGAAAACAAAGCAACATATTGAGGTGCTCTTTCAACATTTAGTAATTGGTCATCAAATACTACAAGTTCCAAAAATAATGACCATCGAGGTCAAAGGTCAAAGTACATAAAATCTAATAACTCGAAAACAAAGCAACTTATTGAGGTGCTGTTTCCTCATTTAGTAATTGGTCATCAAATACTACAAGTTCCAAAATTAGTGGTCATCGAGGTCAAAGATCAAAATACTTAAAACCTAATAACTCGAAAACAAAGCAACGTATTGAGGTGCTGTTTCCACATTTAGCAATAGGTCATCAGGTACTACATGTCCCAAAATTAGTGGCCATCGAGGTCAAAGGTCAAAGTACTTAAAACCTAATAACTCGTAAACGAAGCAACATATTAAGGTTCCGTTTCCACATTTAGCAATTGGTCATCAACTACTACAAGTTCCAAAATTAGTTGTCATCGAGGTCAAAGGTCAAAATACTTAAAACCTAATAACTCGAAAAGAAAGCAACGTATTGAGGTGCTGTTTCCACATTTAGTAATTGGTCATCAAATACTACAAGTTCCAAAATAATGATCATCGAGGTCAAAGGTCAAAATACTTAAAACATAATAACTCGAAAACAAAGCAACTTATTGAGGTGCTGTTTCCACATTTAGCAATAGGTCATCAGGTACTACATGTCCCAAAATTAGTGGCCATCAAGGTCAAAGGTCAAAGTACTTAAAACCTAATAACTCGTAAACGAAGCAACATATTAAGGTTCCGTTTCCACATTTAGCAATTGGTCATCAACTACTACAAGTTCCAAAAATAGTGACCATCGAGGTCAAAGGTCAAAGTACTTAAAACCTAATACCTCGAAAACCGAGCCAAATACCAAAGTGCTGTTTCAAAATCTAGCAATAAGTCATCAACTAGTACATGTCCCAAAATTAGTGGTCATCAAGGTCAAAGGTCAATCTCGTAAATGAAACCACATATTGAGATAACGTTGTGTGATCTATTCAATTTTGAACAAAGCAGAGAGAAGTGAAGAAGGAATAAATTTGAGTGGCTTATTTATTTTTGTATTAACAAGAAAGAAAGCAAAGATATGCCATATTAACTAGCTATGTATTATTTAAGCAAAACAAAGGGCTACATTTGAGAAAGCGAACATGGACCATTTTACTCAAATTTGGATGGAGCATTTATCTTTGTATGAACCAGAAAAAAAATGAAGAAGGTTCAATATTTCTGTACAATTTTGTACTACTCAAATAAACGAAATTTTATTTTTGTATCAATCACAAGAAAATCAAAGAAGGGTCATTTTATACCTTTTTTGTGCTATTCAAATAATAGAGGGAACAAATTTCAGTGGTCTATTTTATTTTTTGTGCCAATCAGAAGAAAAGCAAAGATATGCCATTTTAACTATTTAAACAAAAGAAAGGATAAATTTGAGTTACCTATTCAATTTTGTACCAACGAGAAATACCATTTTGTACTACTCCAATAAACGAAGGAATACCAATAAAAAAGAAGCAAAGATTAGGTGAATTATTTTCTTTTGTACCAACTGGAAAAGAGAAGAAGAGCTACTTTAACTAGCTCAGAATTTATATACATTTTCTACTAATCAAATATACGAAAGAATAAATTTAAGTGACCTATTCAATTTTGTACCAATGAGAAAAGTCATTTAACTGGCTCAGAATTTTACTACTCAAATAAACAATGGAGTATTTAGTTTTGCACCATTTTGGAGTATTCAAATAAACAAAGGACTTATAATTTGTGTCAACACAAAATCAATTAAACGAAGTAATGCATTTGAGTGAGGTATTTAATTTGAAAAACCGAAGCAGGATCATCTTATACCATTTTGTATTATTTCAACAACAAAGGAATAAATTTATATTAACCAGAAAAAGCAATGAAAGGACCATTTTAAACTAGTCTAATAAACGAAGGCATAAATATGAGTGAGCTATTTAGCTTTGTACGAACCAGAAAAAAGTGTAGAAGGTTAATTTTATACCTTTTGGTGCTATTCAAATAATCGAGGGAATAAATTTGGGTGGTCTGTTTTATTTTTGTACTCATTCGAAAAAAAGTGAAGAAGGACCATTTTATACATTTTTTACCATTCCTATTTCCTTTTGTTCCAACGAGAACCATTTATAACAGGCTTAGATTTTTATGCCTTTTTTGTAATATTTCTACCAAACAGAAAAAAGCTACCCAAATAAACAAAGGAATAAATTCGTAATAACCACAAAAAGCGAAGAAATGACATTTTTAACTAGCTCAGAATTTCTAGACCATGTTGTACTATTTAAACAAACAAAGGGATAAATTTGAGTGGTTATTCAATTTTGTAGCAAGAAGAAAAAAGGAAAGAACTAACATTTTGTACTAATCAAATAAATGAAGGAATATTTAGTTTTGTACCAAGCAAAATAAGAAAAAGCAGTGAAGAACAAATAAAATTTGGATGGACTATTTTCTTATGTACCAACAAAAAAGAGAAACCGAAGGAGGAATAAATTTGGGTGACCTATTCAGTTTTGTACTACTAAAATAAACGAAGGAATAAAACGGAGAATGGCCGTTTTATTTAATTTTGTAGTACTCAAATATACAAAGGTATACATCTGTGTAACCCATTCAGTTTTGTACTAAGCAGAAAATTTGTTGGCTTTGTTTAGAAAGACCATTTTATCTTTTGTATTCAGATTTTCCGGCTACTTTTTGCGCTCTACAAATAGAGATCATTTTATGTGCCTTTTGTAACGAAGGAACAAATTTGAAGGAGGCTCATTTTAACTAATCCTGCTTCGAGTAGATCAATGTGGCATTATTGCGACTTTCATTTTCGAATACATACGGATTAAACCAGAGGACCAACAATTAGAAACCCACTAATACAGGCCATCGATTCAGTAAAAGCCCGTTATGCTTTCTTCAACGGTCTTCTTCGGCATGCATTTTAGACCAAGAACAGCAAGATTAATATTCGATACTTGGAACTTGACCCAATAAGCATCTGTTAACTTTATCCATATCTTAGAATTTATGAGGTTACAGCTAGTAAAAGAAAACGAATAGATAATTTTGAGACAGTTCCTTATGGGTAAATACTGTAGTAGTAGAGACGATAGTTTTTTTAATTAAGTAGAGATAAAGAGAGTGTGTGAAAAAATGGATAATTAAATTTTAAATCATTATTATTATCATTTTAGAGGTCAAAGGGAAGAATAAATGAATTTGAGTGGCATATGTACGAACAAGATATGCCATTTTATTATATTAGCGTGTGCTGTTTAAACAAATATATGGAAATGCACTACTCAAATAAACGAAGGAATTTAGTTTTGTACCAGGCAAAAAAAGGAGTGAAGAATGGAATATTTTCTTTTGCACCAGCTGGGAAAAGTGAAGGAATTTAGTTTTGTACCATTGTAACAAACTGAGTATTTTGTACTATTTAGTACCACCAAGGATAAAAATCATACAAATAAATGAAGGTATAGAATATTTAGTTTTGTACCAAGGCTCGTTTACTTTTGTATTAACGACTAAATACTTTAACACATACTTGGTTGTGTGAGTTACTGTTTTTTCATTTCCCTGTGGTACAACGTAATGGTCTACAATTAGATATTTTCGGTTACATAATGGTATACAGCCATGTTTTGTTGAGCATAATGCACACTATAACGATGTGGTAGACAATTATTTGATGGATAGATATTATTGCTTCTTTCGCTATGGGAGAACACAGGACACTTTGGATGAGCTACTACAGTTTTGGAATCATGGGTGCGAGTTCAGGCCATGTATCCAGACTGCAGATTTACTTGGTTGCTTTACACGATGTGGTAAAACTGGCCTTTTTGCGGTATCGCATGATACCTATCTGTTGGACCTCGCGGTATTTGGAAACTTGGTGATAAAGAATAACAAATGGTCTTTCTCACAATAAAGCTATACATACAGAATAATCCATTATGGCAAAAAAAAAAGTATACTACTTTCTCCTTATGCTTAGTTGGAGTAGACTTCGATAACAAGAACGATACATTGTGTAAGAATTTCCAATTAATAGCGGTATTGCACTGTAATTATAATAGTCTGTTATTGTGCAGTTTATTTTTCGAATGAGAATAGATTTTAAAGGTGTATTGTAGTCTACCAGCAATAATGATCTCTAGGAGAGTTATTACGTAAAGATAACAATTTGCTAGTGGCGAACCAATTACACCGCCATTCTGCGAACACATTTATACAATCCAATTTCTCAGATTTAAGGCTAAATTAAATGGGCAAGAGATGTACAGTATTTGGGAGATATAATTAAGAAGTACTAGGATGTGCCAATAGAAAAAATTCAGAACTCTTATTTTAATTTTGGGGTGGAAAAACATGCCTATTAACACTATTTGTAATAACGATTATTCCGTGGGTGTAGATTGTCTTAGATAGAATACAGGTAATTCTTCCATTAAAATTTACAAGTATCTAATTGATTTTGTTCATTGTTCAGACGAGCCTTTACAGGGTATCACGAGATGGGAAGCAATTATCTTTAACTACTATACTGATGAGTGAATCCAATTTTACACACCAAAGAATATTTTACGGATATGGATAAAGTTAACAGATGAGTATTGGGTCAAGTTCCAAGTATCGAATATTAATCTTGCTGTTCTTGGTCTAAAATGCATGCCGAAGAAGACCGTAGAAGAAAGCATAACGGGCTTTTACTGAATCGATGGCCTGTACTAGTGGGTTTCTAATTGTTCGTCCTCTTGTTTAATCCGTATGTATTCGAAAATGAAAGTCGCAATAATGCCACATTGATCTACTCGAAGCAGGATTAGTTAAAATGAGACTCCTTCAAATTTGTTCCTTCGTTACAAAAGGCACATAAAATGATCTCTATTTGTAGAGCGCAAAAAGTAGCCGGAAAATCTGAATACAAAAGATAAAATGGTCTTTCCAAACAAAGCCAAAAAATTTTCTGCTTAGTACAAAACTGAATGGGTTACACAGATGTATACCTTTGTATATTTGAGTACTACAAAATTAAATAAAATGGCCATTCTCCGTTTTATTCCTTCGTTTATTTTAGTAGTACAAAACTGAATAGGTCACCCAAATTTATTCCTCCTTCGGTTTCTCTTTTTTGTTGGTACATAAGAAAATAGTCCATCCAAATTTTATTTGTTCTTCACTGCTTTTTCTTATTTTGCTTGGTACAAAACTAAATATTCCTTCATTTATTTGATTAGTACAAAATGTTAGTTCTTTCCTCTTTTCTTCTTGCTACAAAATTGAAAAACCACTCAAATTTATTCCTTTGTTTGTTTAAATAGTACAACATGGTCTAGAAATTCTGAGCTAGTTAAAAATGTCATTTCTTCGCTTTTTGTGGTTATTACAAATTTATTCCTTTGTTTATTTGGGTAGCTTTTTTCTGTTTGGTAGAAATATTACAAAAAAGGCATAAAAATCTAAGCCTGTTATAAATGGTTCTCGTTGGAACAAAAGGAAATAGGAATGGTAAAAAATGTATAAAATGGTCCTTCTTTGCTTTGTTTCGAATGAGTACAAAAATAAAATAGACCACCCAAATTTATTCCCTCGATTATTTGTATAGCACCAAAAGGTATAAAATTAACCTTCTACACTTTTTTCTGGTTATTATTCCTTTGTTTGTTGAAATAATACAAAATGGTATAAGTTGATCCTGCTTCGGTTTTTCAAATTAAATACCTCACTCAAATACATTACTTCGTTTAATTGATTTTGTGTTGACACAAATTATAAGTCCTTTGTTTATTTGAATACTCCAAAATGGTGCAAAACTAAATACTTCATTGTTTATTTGAGTAGTAAAATTCTGAGCCAGTTAAATGACTTTTCTCATTGGTACAAAATTGAATAGGTCACTTAAATTTATTCTTTCGTATATTTGATTAGTAGAAAATGTATATAAATTCTGAGCTAGTTAAAGTAGCTCTTCTTCTCTTTTCCAGTTGGTACAAAAGAAAATAATTCACCTAATCTTCGCTTCTTTTTTATTGGTATTCCTTCGTTTATTGGAGTAGTACAAAATGGTATTTCTCGTTGGTACAAAATTGAATAGGTAACTCAAATTTATCCTTTCTTTTGTTTAAATAGTTAAAATGGCATATCTTTGCTTTTCTTCTGATTGGTACAAAAAATAAAATAGACCACTGAAATTTGTTCCCTCTATTATTTGAATAGCACAAAAAAGGTATAAAATGACCCTTCTTTGATTTTCTTGTGATTGATACAAAAATAAAATTTCGTTTATTTGAGTAGTACAAAATTGTACAGAAATATTGAACCTTCTTCATTTTTTTTCTGGTTCATACAAAGATAAATGCTCCATCCAAATTTGAGTAAAATGGTCCATGTTCGCTTTCTCAAATGTAGCCCTTTGTTTTGCTTAAATAATACATAGCTAGTTAATATGGCATATCTTTGCTTTCTTTCTTGTTAATACAAAAATAAATAAGCCACTCAAATTTATTCCTTCTACTATGTACTAGTTGATGATCTATTGCTAGATTTGGAAACAGCACTTCGATATTTGGCTCGGTTTTCGAGGTATTAGGTTTCAAGTACTTTGACCTTTGACCTCGATGGTCACTATTTTTGGAACTTGTAGTAGTTGATGACCAATTGCTAAATGTTGAAACGGAACCTTAATATGTTGCTTCGTTTACGAGTTATTAGGTTTTAAGTACTTTGACCTTTGACGTCGATGATCATTATTTTGGAACTTGTAGTATTTGATGACCAATTACTAAATGTGGAAACAACACCTCAATACGTTGCTTTGTTTTCGAGTTAGGTTTTAGGTACTTTGACCTTTGACCTCGATGGCCACTAATTTTGGGACATGTAGTACCTGATGACCTATTGCTAAATGTGGAAACAGCACCTCAATAAGTTGCTTTGTTTTCGAGTTATTAGGTTTTAAGTATTTTGACCTTTGACCTCGATGATCATTATTTTGGAACTTGTAGTATTTGATGACCAATTACTAAATGTGGAAACAGCACCTCAATACGTTGCTCTGTTTTCGAGGTATTAGGTTTTAAGTATTTTGACCTTTGACCTCGATGACCACTAATTTTGGAACTTGTAGTAGTTGATGACCAATTGCTAAATGTGGAAACGGAACTTTAATATGTTGCTTCGTCTACGAGTTATTAGGTTTTAAGTACTTTGACCTTTGACCTCGATGGCCACTAATTTTGGGACATGTAGTACCTGATGACCTATTGCTAAATGTGGAAACAGCACCTCAATACGTTGCTTTGTTTTCGAGTTATTAGGTTTTAAGTATTTTGACCTTTGACCTGGATGACCACTAATTTTGGAACTTGTAGTATTTGATGACCAATTACTAAATGTCGAAACAGCACCTCAATACGTTGCTTTGTTTTCGAGTTATTAGATTTTAAGTACTTTGACCTTTGACCTCGATGACCACTAATTTTGGGACATGTAGTAGTTGATGACCAATTGCTAAACGTATGATATTCGTACTCAGCATGGCCGAAAACCCCCATATGCCGAGTTTCATCCAAATCGGTTCAAAGAGCATATCGAATCGCTATGTTACATAGGTATTCATTGTCTTAAAATAGGGGTTGAAAAAGTAATCACAAAAGGGAATAAATTCACCCCTAAAATTGAGGTTGTTGTGTGTTACGTAGTCCCAGTGTAATTTTTGCTATGTTAAAATAGGGGTTGGAAAATAAGCCATGTTCTTTTATTAACTGTGCTATGTATTATCTGTTCTGTTGTGTTCATAGGGGTTGAAAAATATGCTCATAAAAGGGAATGAATGCACCCTTGTTATGTTATGTACTCTTATGTGTTATCTAATCTTCATTATGTTTCGTAGTCTCTGTCTGGTGTGCTATGTTAAAATAGGGGTTGGAAAATATGCTCATAAAAGAGAACGAGTACACCCCTAAAATGCTGTGCGTTCATAATCTCAGTGTAATTTCTGCTATGGTAAAATAGGGGTTGGAAACTAAGCCATGTTCTTTTATTAACTGTGCTATGTATTATCTGTTCTACTGTGTGTTCATAATCTCAGTGTCATTTCTGTTATGTTAAAATAGGGGTTGAAAAATATGCTCATAAAAGAGAACGAGTTCACCCCTAAAATGGAGGCCTGCTATGTTATGTAGTCTTCTGCTCTTATATGTGTTCGTAATCTTATGTTACCTACTATGTTAAAATAGTGCTATGTGTTATCTGCTCTTCTATGTGTTATCTGCTATGTTCAGAATAGGGGTTTGAAAATATGCTCATAAAAGGGAACGAGTACACCCTTGCTATGTTATGTGTTCGTAATCTTATATGTTATCTGCTATGCTGTGTGTTACGTAGTGTTATGTGTTATCTTCTCTTTTATGTGTTCGTAATCTTATGTGTTATCTCCTATGTTAAAATAGGGGTTGAAAAATATGTTCATAAAAGAGAACGAGTACACCCTTGTTATGTTACGTACTCTTATGTGTTATCTGTTCTGCTGTGTGGTACGTAGTGTTATGTGTTATCTTCTCTTCTATGTGTTCGTAATCTTATGTGTTATCTCCTATGTTAAAATAGGGGTTGAAAACGAGTACACCCTTGCTATGTTATGTGTTCGTAATCTTATATGTTATCTGCTATGTTAAAATAAGGGTTGAAAAATATGCTCATAAAAGGGAACGAGTACACCCCCTAAAATGGACGTCGTAAAAGAGAACGAGTTCACCCCCTAACAAATGGTCATAAAAGGGAATAAATTCACCCCTAAAATGAAGGTCGTAAAAGACCGTGGGCTCACGGTGTACGGTGCTCAATTTCCCAGGGACTTGTGAGTTGTTCTAGTATGGCCTAGGTTGGCCTAGGTTGTTCCACATCGATCCATTTTCTACTACTCATATATAGAACTAAAAAATCTAACTAATTTTCTAATCCAAAAAACTATGTGCTCTCTCAAATCCTTTTAACTAAAATACGTTGAAACATAATAACTAATTAAGAACTAATTAGTAAATAATAATTAAATTATTACAAACGGTTGCGTTCAACATATGTCAACACCCTTCCCTACAATCCTTTCTGTTTACAAAATGAGGTGCATCAGAAGTTTCAAATTATAATATATGGTAAACAAATCAATATAGTATACAATGAATATCACCACCACCTTTTTGAGATTTTATCTAAAGAATCTTTTACAACTTGAATCCGACTTCTCTACACTGCTACAGTTGCAAAGGGAACATGTTACCTTCTTTTTCTTACAAATGCATGAAGAATCTGTAGATGCCAAATAAGCACATGTCCCAATAAAATCATTAGACTACTGTCATAAATTTTGTTTCGGCATCAAACATTCTTCTCTCATTTCGAAACCAAAATCACAAGTGTCTAATGGAACAATTGTGTCATCAATATTTTGTCGTTCAAGATATATATAAAATTAAGATCCTAGGGTCGTATAACACTCTAGCTTGAAAGTGACAAGTAGTTAATGTTAATATTTTTTCCATGATGATACTAACAAACACTGAATTCAGCTGAAGATGTGTAATGGGATCCTTTCTTCACCAGCTGTACTAAGTATGTTTCTGCAGCTTTAAACCATTTCTTCTACATAATCCCAGTCAGGCAACACTCCAAAATTTCCCAAATATATGCTCGAAGCAGAATGAAGAGCTGGCTTCTTCGTACCAAACTAAACAGTGTATGGTTGGAACTAGTTTATACGTTTTATGCCATTTTTCGGTAAATTCCATGAAGAGTCAAAAGTCATGTGGATTTACCAACTCCAGTCCGCACCTAGTGATGGGCAGTGGGAATATTCGCGGTGGGAAGGAATTTAAAAAATGGTAATATTACCGGGATTTTTCCCTGGCCTATAAATTCCCGGGAAGGAATTTATTTTCATTTCTTTACTTTATCTTCCAAATTGTAAGAACTATATGACTAATTAATTTATTTTAATATATTATGACTTACTTGTAGGTTTTAAAGAATTTGGAGGTTAAAAATTTAAAATCCTTTGATAGTACTTTATGTAACTAATAATATGATGTTTTAAGTTCAATTTCCATTTGAACTAAAAAAGAGTAACTGTTTAGTATTGGGGGGCTAAAACTAGCAAAAAGCAGGATGATTTACGGACGAAATGAGTTGATAGTAGTGTTCAAGTAGTCAAGAAAGTATCGAGCACATTTTTGGGGGCACTAGGTGATTTGTACAAACCATAAAGGTAAGTCGAATTGATTTATTTGAGAAAAGAAAGTGAATTGTTAGTAACGGAGATAGAAAACAACGTGCCCTGCGGAGCTCTAACCCGCCTTCAATCGCTAATGCTGGATCGGCAATGCTGCATAAATGTAATGCTGGTAATGTTATTTAATGTACGAAACCATAAAACAACAACATCGGAATAGAGCATCACAAAATGTAGGTGCAAAATCTGACCCGCCAAAGCTAAACAATCGCAAAGTACTACTTTACAAATGATGGAAAGAAACCATCTTGTAAAGTAATGTAGAATTATGTAGAAATAGAAATGAAATACTATTAATAAACTCTGTACCACCGTTAGCAATAGACGTCAGTCTGTCTCCTCTCTCTGACTCGAATTTCTGAAGAGGCACTCGAACTTCTTTTACTTGTGAATTAACGCATGGAATTTCGAGGAATGGGCAGGAAGAAAAGTCGTGTGTGGCAATGTTACATGCACAATTATAAAGACAGAAAAGTATCTTGCAAATATTTTGAACATACATATTTTTGCGCAGATGTTGACAAAATGGTGGGACATGTACGTTCTGGCGTTTACTCAACCTGTTTATAACATTTAAACATTTAAGGCCTTATGCAGAGTCGTTTCGTCGCGTGATTAGTGCCATATTAAAGAGTCCGATTAACATGTGTTTCGTGCAGTAGTCTGCCATTTAGTATGACTCTAATCATTCGTCAAAACGACTCTGCATAAGGCGGTTAATATTTATAATATCAGTAGTAGAAGTTTAGAAAATCTACTAACATGTAAATTTAAACTGTTTAGTGGTTTAAAAGTATGTGGACTTACTATACCATTTTTGAAACATATTTACTTTCATAGAACGTATTGTAAGTAAATATCCATTTTGCGTGCTCTCTAAATATAATAAAATATTAATTAAATAACATAACATCGTTCAGATATAAATTCTAAAGTCTTCCCTGGAGACAGCAGTAAAAATACACTGTGATATAAAAACGAATATAACTTTGAAATCATAATATAGGAATAGAACGCAAATTTCTTTGTGATTGTACATAAATTTCCGCAAAATTCCCATTTTTGGGAATATTCCCGAAAAATATCTTCCCGTGAATTTACCCATCACTATGCGCACCCACTTCTCTTGTAAACTAGTTTAATTAACAATAGGCCAATGAACCAATGCTAACACCATTATGTTAAGGTCAGCACTAATGTCGAGATTTTGGTGAACCCAGATTGAGATGCATACTTAGAATAAACCATCATTCTAAAGTCAGCTTTCTCTAACAGTAAGCAATTTATTTCCCGATAATTAACGTGCATTCCAATTTGCACAGATTTTCAGTTGAATTAATCTAATTTTCGTCACCAGAAAATGCAATAAAGGTGTGGTTTAGTAACAATCAACAAAGATAACAATATTTTTGGAATAAACTCTTGTAACAGCAGTTTGTTACTGAAGCCCCTAGATACTATTGAGTTGGACGGGTAGTGGAATATCTTCGGGGATGAAAGTTGTATCTCTAACAGAAGCTCTATTTTCCTTCGCATTCTCTCGTGTTCTTTTGGAGATAATTTGGGGTAGTTGCGAAACACATAACAGAACCTTCCACAGTTCTTCGTGTTGGTTTGCATATATGTGAAGTAAGAAGAAACTACTTCACCAAAAGTTTTCTTGTCAGTTTTCATCACTTTCAGATAGAATTCATAACATCACCAATGTTACAAGTTTTCTGATTTACCCGAGACAGGAAAGCATCATCGGAGATGCTGAAAGATGTTTCGAACTCTTTGAATAACGTGCTTTTTTGTAGCTTTCTCATAAACTCTTTTTCATCGATGTGTAGAGAATTATTAGACAAATAATTTCTGAAAAGCTCTTGCGTGTTACATCCACGATCTTCACCAATTTGTATCATCCTATAATCAAACGTGTTTGACTTATTTTTCTTGATTTCACCTGTCCTTGATGCTACGTGACTATGAAATAATACTGGCATTAATTAGTGTGGGAGACCCTTCTTTTTTCCTCTTCATATAGTGTATTCCGCAACGTAGAATAGACCTCGCCAGTTATTTGGGAAACGATTAGGATTTTTTGCACAATGTGGAAGTAATGTTCTCGTTAGACGCACTTCAAATGAGTTACCTTTCTTGCAAAATATGTTGAAACATTGAATTTACGATTTCATCTAAGGTCTATAGCTGTTTCTTGAAAAGTTATGGTGAACATGTAATTCTTCGACAAAGGGGAAACTATATTTTATGAAATAATCCCTGGAAAATGGGTTGAATGTCCAGTTAAGTTAAGAGTACTTAATACGTAACCTTGTAAGATTTCAAATAAAAAAAATAACCAAACTTTCATATTGCTTAGTAAAATATTATCAGAGATATGAAGATTTCTGTGATTGAGCAGCCGCCTCTTGGATGATTTTAACATATGTGGAAAATTTGTCGAATGACTACCTTAATTGAAAATAATTACAAGAACTTTTTTTAACAGTAATGGAAAATAACTAAGTTATGTGCTAATTTAAATAAAATATTGCTCGAAGTATGAATATTTTTGGAATTAAACAGCAGCCTTATTGAATTACATCACCCCAGGAAATGTGTTGGATGTTAACCTTAGTAAGAAAAATATTTACTTAGTATCCTGCTAAGCAATTCTGAAAAAAAGAAGGTCCATGTTAATCAGTCCAAACATAGAGGAAATATGAACTTTCTTATGATTACATTATGACAGAAAAATGTGTCAGGTGTATACATGAATACTAATATACGTACTGAGATTCTGATACGAATCCCCGAAAAAAGAACGAAATTATATTTAAATCAGTCCAATATTAGTCAAGATATGAACATTTCTGTGATTAAGCAAACGATATCTTTGATGACGTCATACCCGGAAAACTAACCAGATGTCAGATGTCCACCTAAGCAAAAAATACATAAGTAGGACGCCTACTGAACATTTCTGAAGGAAAGTTATCCATACTCGAACTTTCCTACAGAATCATAGCTAGATCCAGGACTAGAAGGACCTAGGTAATCGGGTATCTTTAATCTCTTACAAACTGGCGCTTCTGCGTGACAAATTTTTAAATAATTGTTTCAAAGTTCAGTGTTTGAAGAAACTTCAAAGTGACATCAGTCAACATCCAAGTACATGTCTCTCCTTACATCAGCAATCAGTATTATACGCGATCAGCTAATATCAGCACCATCTTGAGCCCCGGATATTGGCTTCTTGAATATCACTTGCCAGGCCGTTATCCGGTGGATTGTCATCGGATGCGTGTTGGTGGTTTGTGGGTGCTCCGGACCCTATCCGTTGAAACCAGAGATCTCGTTTGCACATCGCACATGCACAAGGACCCTCATTCAATAACTAGGGTAGCAATATTTTACTTTATTGGGTAAACCCTCTTATCAAGCTGTCTAACAAAATTATATGTTTCCCAGGCTGTCGATTCATTTCATAAATTTGGGAAAATATAAAACATATGACAAGATTCCATTAATTTCCAATTTCTTCGATCAATCAGCTTTACAGATGGTTACCATGCCGTCTTCAAATAAATATCATAGTTAATTTAAACATTTGTTTTAATTATATCATTCTGATTAAAATTATACCAAAGGGAACAGTAGCATTACGACTTTTAAATAACTTATTTGTATTATTGTATTTCTCCTGCTAGTATTAATTGTGTCGTTATTCTTTCATTTCTCCTTTAAACAAACGTAGTAAGCATTTCGTTCCTTGAATTAACGTGATCATAATATTGACATATTATTGTTCTACTTTTTTCATTTAACTAAATATAGTTTGCTATTGTATCATAATATTTAAACATTGCTCTCAAATACAGGTTCTCAATAACTTTCTCTCATTCTTCCCAGTAAAATCAGGTACAAGGAAGTGGTCTTGGTGATATACTTTTCTGTTACTCTTCACATATATATAAAATAAAACTTTTAAAGGTCTATGTATACCATTAATACATCCCGCCAATTTTATGATCCTATTAACAAGATAACAAGACCAATTGTTGCACCTCTAAGTAAGTGTTTGATTATCCTTACGAATGACTCATGCAAAAAAATCATATTGCGAACCTTACATCCGTTCGAAATCAACAAGGTGGAAGGCACACACTGTAATATATGAATCATATTTCAGTCGCAACTGTGAAGTGTGGCACATTACATAAATGAGTCCATGTTGCAATCCCTGATCTGCTATAGTGATACTTTAAGGTACTTTGAGTGACCCGATACTGACACCTGATAAGAAATAGAAGAGAATGGACGTGTGCGGAACAGTTATTTCAGCTCCTTGAATGTAAAGGTAGTATGTTCATCAACAATGTAAGAGAGAAATTACATACATCATTTCAACCATGAGAAGAAGAGCACTTTTATAGAAAATTGCCTCAAAGGATCGCACGTACCAAAAGTTCAACACTATGTCATAGGATGTCAAAGTCAAGCTGACAGAAGTTTGAAAATTCATGGTATATTTCTTATCAAAATTCCTGTCGAAGGACAATATTATCAATTATACTCAGTATTGGAACACTCGTCAAATTTAAAGCACATTTCAGCCAGTTAGTTCACAAATTCAACAGAACATTTCTCATTATCTCACTATTACAGCAATAACTGAAAAGATTTCGCATATTGGTTTCACTACCACATCCCACTATACATACAAATCATATTTGATTCGTTCAGTTGTTCATAGGTTTTGGAAAACTTGAAATATATTTGAGATAATTTTATTTTGATTCTGACGATGCGGTGAAGCAGCAGTCAAAACGAATTATTTAAGGTCTCGTATAGCTAAATGGTTTCTGTAAACTCTATTAGCATGGGATGCCCTGGTTTGACACCCGGTGAAAGATTATTTAGCTTTAAAATTACATTTGTTGTAATCAATCTCCAATATTGCGTTGGAACTGAACGGGAAACTGAAACTTCAAGTGAACATACCAACCTATGAGCAATTTTACAATAACATGATCTTGTATATTAATTATAATCTAAATAAGTTTGAGTTAGTAATATGCATATACCCACGACGCCATACATGCAAGGGGCTTAGACTTGTACTCAGAATGAAAATAACTTCCGTAGAAAACACTGCTAATCTTTTGATACTAGAAATAATCATAGTGTAAGATGGTTTTATACTTTACAGTAATTCTTCGTACGAAAGCCACACTAGCATACTTACGCAGTGGAATATTTCCGGCTGAAACTGTCTTGGGTACACAACAATTTGCAATTGCACCGAAGACCAGTTTTTTTCTCTTCCAGTGATGAAACCAGAGACAGTTGGTCTACATTATAAGAAAAGAAAAAGAATCACACATTTCTTGTATAATACTCAGAATTATCATGTACGAAACGTTAATCTTTCTTACTTAATAAAACAACTAGCATTGTGTTATTCAAAATTCAAATTAAGATAATGAAGACTTGTTATTAGATACGAACCGAAGAAAATTTTGTACGTACCGCGAAACAGACTGCCGTCCAGATATTGGTATAATAAGTTATGCAAACGCAAAAATAGTAAACAAGTATCTTAAGATAACATAGAAAAATATATCTCAGATAATACTTACCAGATTAGTAAGAAATGTAGAAACAACAATTTTAGAATTAACAATATATAATCTTAAGACAGAAATAAACCCCTACACAGTTTGAAACGCTATCTGATGTTTAACTCTTAATTCACAAACCATTAATATATAGGTAATATTCACAGAAACGATTTCATTTGAAAATTCTCTCAGATAAGAGTTGCAGTTTGTGCTACGCCATATTATTTATTAATACATTGAACTAAGTACAAATAATTAAACTTATCATGCTTCATTGGCAACCCTCTCAGTTGACAACGAGAAAACACTAGCTATCTCGACGCATATTATTTGAAAGGATATCCAGAGTAAATGGCACACCATCTGACAGTTTTCTCTAGCTTATATACTAAACCACTTAGAACTGCAAGAAGGTTAATGATCTGAAGCTCTGAACATCAATAAAGTGGATGTGATGCTACATAGAACAATACATTCTTTACAACCTAATATATCTAAAACTATTCGAGAAATTTGTTTATGCACAAACGTTAGGGACGAGAAAGACAAAGTATCATAAAATAATATGTAGTCAATTGAAATAAGTGACCACCCGGCAGCACGTTGCATAGGACTTCCGCACGTTTACTTGTAGCAAAAATTCTACACTGCTACGTCATCGTAACCTTAGCACCCAATGAATCCGCTTCCTCTAAACGAATCAATGAAATGAAAGAGACAACGCAGTGTGTGTCAGAGAGTTAATAAAGTGCATTGTGGTGGTAGTACTCAGTTTTACATGGCCTTCATGGAACCTTTCAGTTACATCACATTAGAAAAAACACCGGGAAACAGGAAGAGTGATAGAGTGGGAGAAATAAGGGCCAGGAGCTTCTATTGGAACACACAAGCATTAGAAGCATTTCAAATCACATGCAGTGCTGTAAGAAATAACATGGTGCTCGACCACGATCAACAGCAGCAGACGACGACATTTACGTTCTGAAATAGGGAAGAAGAGATCTACGCCACATAGTAAATTCAATTGCAAACAAATCTGAGATAGGTACATGGTACCTTACCTCACGCTTCCCAGTCATTTGTCAATAACTTGTATGTCGCATATTTTTGCGAAGGACATTTTGATATATTCCGTTGACAATCGCACATCGACGGTATTGGTTGTTATGGTGCTAAATCATTAGGGACTGAATCAAACGAAAATGGTCTGCGTACTCTTCTTCGATGAGAGCAGATTCATTCTGAGTAATGATCCTAGAGTTACACTCGTCTGACAGGATAAGTAACCACACAAGAAAACCAGGAACATTGTCGAATATGATTTTGATGATCAGTTATTCTAGTTTGGGGAAGTAAAATGCTATATGGATATACCAATCTCAAAATGTATAATCACCCGTAAATGATATTGTGGCATTGTACTTCTTTTACACTTGCGTCTCTTATAAGATGTAGTTTGCCCCAACTTATTTATGAACGATAACGTGCGATCGTATCGAATGCTGGAGGCGGAACTCTTGAAGGGGGGTATTTTATTTATTTATTTATTTTTTTGTCACATTCTCCAAACTCCGTTCCCATCGACCACGTATATGATGTTTTCGGAAGACATCGTGCAGTACTACTTGATATACCAAGGACAATTCAGAAGTTGCCAACAGTGTTAAAGAAGAAATTGAACTTCGTACCACAAAAACGTATCACCAATTTTGTTATCAGTATGAAGGTTTCTTGTAAAGTATATACCACTGTCCGTCGTGATCACACACCTTTCAAAGGGCCATTTCACCCCTTCTGTAATAGTATAGGGGGTCATGAGTAGCAACGCATGCTCTATAATTTGTTGTATCTGTGTAATAAAAACTGGCATTACTGCTATATTAATCACATGATCATTTCTGTTGTTTCATGTATCATACATGAGCATTTCTTTCTAAGTCTGCTTCAAGTCTTACCACTCTAAGCACTTGGAAGTGGTGCGGCATGCGAAACCTGTTTCCGTTCTAAAATAGTGCACACAGCTGTATTACATAACTATGGTGTTCCGAACGACATCTTACAATTGCATGGTGTAAGCATTATGTATTGTGAAACTATTATCCAATTCTTGCCATTTGTACCTAGGTACAGAGGTTGTTCAGCCTACGTTTGGCCAATTTCGTTTCCTCCCCCTCCCGGGCAGAATGGGCTCACGGCCTGGCTCGTAGCTTCCTGCAGTGTTATGCAGTGGCGGAGTTGTTTTTCCGCGCGGTCGAAAATGACGCACAAGACGGGACTATTGTTGTGAGTGTTGTGTTAAATTTGGTTCCAAGTGTATGAGTTTCCGCTCTGTGGCAAAAATGCCGCCCAAACTAAGCCGGTTTTGGGAAGGCTATGTTGCGGCTCTTTATGACGCCCACTTTAGTGTTTCTGGCATTAGAAGACGGTGCAAGAAGAATGATTGCAACATCAGTTTAAGTGGAATACAAATGTTATTAAAAAGTACAAGGGCAACAAAGCTCCACCATTAGGATCACCAACGAAGTTGCCAAGGAAGCGGCAATTCACCAAGGCCATCTTCACCATGCAGAGGAAAATTTGCAAAATGGCAATGCGAGAAAATCCGCCAACACAACAATTGTATGGCTAATCGTCTTGACGTGATTTTGGGGACTGTGAGCCGGACGTTATACCATCAACTCAAGCTGGAGAAAGTCATGAAAGCTCGCGGCCATCTTCTCACGGATGCCCACCGAAAGGAACGAAAGTGTAACGCCCGGAAGCTGTACGAACGGCATCTGGCAAGAAAAGGTGGATGTACGTCGTAACGCTCGATGAAGCATGAATTTACCTTTCCGACTGCGTCAAACCGAGAGCTATCATGTTCCGAGAGAAAGGCGCCCAGAACTTCAGACAGTGAGTCCGTGTCTGTAAAGAATCCTTCCCAAAAGAGTTCATGGTCGTTACTGGCTACTGTTACCTAGGTAAACTGAAGATTCGTAGGGTGGCGAAGAGCTGCAAAATAAATTCGCAATATTTTCAGAAGCAGATCATGCGGCCGAACTATGAGCATTAGATTCCAACAATGTACGGAAATGACGTCAATCTGGTGACGTTCACATGGACAAGGCCTCATCACATACCTCACGATGGTCCCTCGCATTCTACAGGGAGGTGGAGAAGGCAAGTGGTATATAGGTACCTGTTAAATCTCCAGATGCAAGTCCTATGGACTATTGTGGATTTGGATTGCTGAAACGATCTTTGGGAAAACGACATGTGCCAACTGTGGAAGGACCTTGGAAAGCTGTGCAAAGGGAATGGGACAAGATTCCCCTCCCAGTTCTTCAGAGAAGCCTATTACAGTGGAAATTAAGCTGTCGGGCTATTGTTAGGAATCAAGGGAAACACAAAGAGCTCTTACGAACCTGGCGCCATCGATTCTTCTGAATTTTTATGTAAGTTGAAATTGGCTTTTGTATACTGTACAACCTCTGTATACAAACACAATAAATAGTCAAGTTTAAGTAAAATAAGTTTTATGTATAATAAACCCAATACAGGGACGTCATTCTGAAGATCTATTGTCTAAAAATTGCGAAGCTTAATGTAATACAAAACAGACAGAAGTCAATTAAAAGTGCTATCCATTATTGCGAAACAAAACGCAAATTATGCAAAGCGTTGTTACAAAGTTTTATGGAATGATTCTCAAGGTTATTAACTTTATGCAAATAATTAATGCTGAAGGTAGAAAAAATAATAGACATTTTTAAATATGTATTGTGAAAGAGATTCAAAGATAGATAATAGTGAAGTAACACTCTTAAACCTGGTTATAATAAATAATTGCGCAATCTATTTATTTATAATTGAAACAGAAAGTAAGTATTAGACTGTTAGGAATTACTGAGAATAGTAGCATGCGTCTTCCAAACAATCGAAACTCCTCGCTGCCGAGATGTAGTGATGTTGCATACACTTTTGGTTAAAATAAATTAGGTTTTATAAAAGGACGAAAGGTGGGTAAAGTTTCGGAAAGCATTACGTTTAAAGGCATTTTAGGTGCTCTCTCGCTCTTCACACTACCACGGATTCCATAAATTGTTCAATTGTATTCACAAGGCGCAGTGGCTCAGTAGTAAAGCCTTCACCTCTGGTGCATGAGCATCCAGGTTCAATCATATTTTTCGCTATGTGGGCTATGTAGTGGACAAACACAGTGTCACTCAGTTTGAACTGGATTTTCTCGTTTCCTTTGATTTTCGTCATTCCTTTGACTTCACTAATTGTCATTATCACCTTGCCGTTTAGCGTACATGCCATTACGTGGGACGTTCAACTGAAAGACTGCATCTTTTTTTTTTTCATTTTATTCGCTTGAGCTCAATCTCTTTTAGCTCAATCTCTTTTAGCCTTTAAACCACATACCTCAATTTATCTTATTTCATATTCATCTTTCCAAAGATTCACAAGGCACAGACATTCGACTCAGGTTATTTTGACTATACAGGTGTGTTCCGACTTTAGTCAATCTACTTGAAACTTCTTAGATTGTTTTGAAAGGTAAACTAATATCTGATAGAAAATAACTCAAATCTCTGTTTGTCATTTAATACTAATTTAAAATGTAAAAATAATGATTTTCGAACTGCTCATGATTTTGCATATGACGCGCCCCAAATATTCTTGTACATATTAAATAATTTCTTTTGCCTGCTTCACATCCTACGTTACATAACGAAATAATGAGATTCTTAAACTGAGGGAAAGGTAGAAGAGTTGCCATACTGTAGGTAAAGATATGGTCACAGGGAGACTAACAAGATATAGTTCTCCATTGGAATGTGTTAACGTTAGAGAACATCGTATTTCTTTTATGAGGTGGTTATTATGTTTGCGAAAAGATAAAAGGCACAAAGAAATAAAGAACGAAATAAAGACTACTAGAGCAAGGAATATAATATTCATTTGTTAAGGAAACATAATGCCAAAGTCAAAATAATCTTTCTTATTTTTATTTTTATTTTATTTTTTATTTATTTATTTTTTTACATTTTATTTCTGCGACTGACCTATGAAAACACAACGATTATCAATTAACAATCCCACATTGGTATGACTGTCACTAAATATTACTCTATTACTTAATTAAAGAGAGATTTAAACTATGTATAGAAGTATTCATTTTACCTTTAAAGTTGTTCAAGCATTTCCTTCCGTCTTCGTCGCACATCTTGTATCGACCTACATGAAGAAAGAAAGAAAGACCGCAATTTTTTTACTAGGGAAGATTTAAATGAGAATCTTTTAGTAGTAAGAAATAAATCGTATCTTGAAATCATTAAAGGACACAAAACAATTAACTAGATCGTTCCACAATACCCGAAAGAAGAACATCGATTGAAGTTCTATGCAAAATAGACAAAGGCATTAATTATTGTAAAAGTTAAAGTTTTAATATATTTTCCTGAATAGAATATGCATGGAATGTGACAGGAGAAACTGTGATTTTAATTCTATAGTCACCCTTACATGAAATCCTGCTAATTGGTTTGCAATTGTATTTCAAATGATAATTTTCATGGTATTAATCATTTGAAGTTACTAAGGATTTTCAGTTTTCTACACGACATTCCACCCATTCATTTCCAGATAAATAACATTACATAAAATTTGTAATTTGGTCACAGTTTTTTTCATAACACTTAATGTGATTATCAAATAGCCAATAGGATGACCCACCCAGTGTTTGTTAAGATTGTATAAATTGCGCCTTATTTTATAATCGAAAAAATATTTCATTTTAAGGAATTACAATTTTCGATATCAATTCCCAGTGGGGACACTCGGTCGAAAACGGGTGAAAGCTTCTTCAAGCCAGGCATCCTGAGCAAGGTTTTCCTGGGTTTTTACCATTCACACGAGGCAAATGCCGGTACCTAACATACAGGTCCCAGGAAGCTTCCTTCCCCCAACCCTTTCTACCCTCCTTTTCTTGGATAGTGTGATCCTGAGGGACGAAGTCCTTCCTATGTCAAAACCAGCGTAATGAACTCAAGTCTTACAGTGGGAATCGAACTGGGAGTCATGTACACTTCTACTTTAAAAAACTCGACTACCTTCCCCAAACTAAGTCAAAAAAGTAAACCTATATCCTTACAACCAAAGGTCTGTGCTTACAGAGATATCTATTTCTCTCCAATTTAATAGAGTGTAATGTGCGTAGTCTCATAAAAGCAACAAACCATTTTCACGTTGGGTATATAAAATATGCATACGTAACGCAATCATAACAATTTACAGAAGTTATATAAATGATATCTAGGTAGATAAAAGTCAAACCCTAGCACACGGGGTCACACGGGATTATTGAAACCTGTAAAAGACAGAGCCATTAATACTTCTAAATACACACTGACGGAGCAGTTCTGAAGTAATGTTTTTATGATTTGGTGAGTAGCGCTTCGAAATTCTACAGAAATGTTTATTCTAGCATTAGTTCAAATTCTGTATGGAACAAACTATATTTTTAAGCAAAGACTCTACATTCTATTGTAACGAACATTCAAGTTAAATATACCATCCATGGATGCCAAAGAAATATAAGTACGTGACAACAATGCAATATAGGGAATTAAATAATATATTAAGAAAAATCACAAATCCCTATCGTTTCGCTTATAGTGTGCATGTTGTCCCATTTTCAATGCCTCGTGGTGGAGCATAATAAAGCACATGACAATCAGTTATTTCCATTAATCATCCGTCTTCTTCAGTTTCAAGGGCATAATTATGGGACGTAAAAGTAAAGAGAATAATTTCTTTGTTTCATTTTCCGAAAGAAACGTTTCTTTGTTTTATTTTCCTTTTAATTTCTCAATAGTCTTTCTTTTGTTAATTAATCAAAGAAACAACTTCTTCAGTATTTCAAAAAGTAATTCAGTATTTAATTATGTAGAAAAGCAAATGACAACTACCTAATAGAATATTTTAGTACTATATAACTGGTCAGGTATGTATGTTAGTCAAACGTTTTCATTAATAGCCACCTTTTAAATATTTGTAAAGAAAACAAAATTTTGAGTTGAATGGAGTGGCAACGAAAGTTGTTCTTCATGATTTAAGAATAATGAATGGTAAAGAAGATTCAGTAACCACTATTTGATTTATCAATTATGATTATTATTATTTGCATACTAAGAATATATTATCGGTTATTTAATATACTAGAAAACTTTAAATTGAAGAAATATCAAATTCCAGGCTTATTATTAAACTTTTAATACCATCACGAGTGATAAATCTGAATAGTCCTTCTCCTTGGTAGATAGTTCGTTTGATAGTAAAACGAGTTAGATATTTATTTAGTTAAATATTTTTCATACTTCGTCAACTTATTCTGGAGATACGGTAAAACTTGATTAAGGTAGCAAAACTGTTTAACATTTTGTAATTGATAACTTACTGTATTTACAACTACCGAAAACTATTGCTGCATGTTATTGAAATGGATGAAAGGAACGTTGGAGAAAAGCAATTTCGTAGATCAACGCCATTTTGAGCAATGTAGAAATCTAAAAGCATTTTTAACACACCTACTTGAGATAACAACTTCCGGTAAACTAGAAAATAATCTTTATCTTTATTTAAAGCAATCTATTTGAATGGATGCGACACTTACTCATTTGAGCATTTCTTTTAAAAATGAAACCTTTAAAGAAAGTATGATCTTCAACTCTTTCTAACTTTACTCCTAATCGGACAAATACGTCATAACTTACACATCGTAATTGACACGAATGCATTTCCGACGTAAATTGACACGGCCGTTTCACTTGTGTGATTATTGTTGTAGAGGCCTCGAACATTTGAATATTTACGAATGATTTTGTTAGTGTAGCCTACTGAGTTTCTAACACTGAATAATACGTTTGGTATTGTACCGTTCGTGTAAGATGTATATGTGCAATGTGTAATCACTTGACGAAGTGCATTTTAAAAGTATTACTTTATATTGGCTTGGGAATAATAATTATCGAGTAGTATTGATTAGTGTGTCAAACAGACCCACCTTGCACATTAGATATATTTATTGATTTCTTTTGAGTATCTAAGAGATTCTAGGAAGTTTCAAGGTAAATGGTCCTCTTATATTAGATTACAGTACATTATAATTAATTATTTACTTCACTCGAAACTTTGATTTGTAGCATTAAATTACCATTAAATTAGAAAATCATTAATTATAATTTCGTAGAACACTTGCTCTTACCTGGTTTCAGTAGAACATCATAGTTAGTACAGTTACAAAGTTTATTTTGCTTCTCCATAATACACTGGGCAATGCAAGCTGTGTAACTGTAATATGGGAAAGCCCACATATCCTCGTTCTCAGTTGTAAACCTACATCTTCTAGACTCGATTGGAAGTAGGCTAACCTCCGCGTCTGCTGTTTCTTCAGTTACTTCGTAGTCTTGCCGCAACTTTCTTGTGTGGATGTCTGTTGCAGCAAACGAGTGAGAACCTACAACACCTGCTTTGATTGGCACATCATATGCTGAGTACCAAGATTGCTGCAAAATGTTTACAATTTATTACTTTATCAATAATTGAAATGCGAATAGTTCTAAAACTTTCTGTATACAAATAATGAAGTTGTTAATTTATTGTTTCACCAGAGCTGGCTATTGTTATCACGTTACCAATTATTATTGAAAATTATAAAAGGTAAACCAGGATGATAAAACTCATTTCTCAAAAAATGAAAATAAATTAAGAGATTTAGGATCTGCTGCTTCAATGCTTTTCACTTTTTAGATCATGGCCTCATTGTTGGATAAGCGGTTAGCATACGTGCCTTGGCGTGAGTGACCCGGCTTTGACTCCCGGCGACAACTCATGGGGTTCTTATTCCACCTTAATCAGTAGGTCACGTTTCATATAGCCTCTCTGTTGAACGGGAGGTTAAACTTAAAATCCACTTCATTCCACTTTTCAAACATTTTGTCACCGAACATATGTTCTTCATTTTTGGATCTCAGTATTTGCACTTGGTATTTCCTTATAGTTATTATTACTGTTAGGTTTTATTTACCTCACATATGAAACAACAATTAATTAGTGATAGTGCATGTCTATCATGTGAAAGGTCTTATTTCCCTTACATACAATACAAAGTTCATTTTTTAGAATATATTATATACAAGAATTTGTTTTCCTGAATTGTTCTAAATTAGTCTATGAGATAACTAAAAATTGTTTAGAAGTTCAAAGAGACTTGAGAAAAGCCATATGGTAGTCCTCATGAACTAACATATTTAACAAGTTATTCGAAGAGGATATTGTAGTGAAGTAGACACAATTATCTCAACGATTACTGCATCTTGAAGTTAATTGTTAAAAAATCATGTTTTCTTTAAATAGCAATCTTCAGCATTGGCGTTTGATACAAATACAGTCCATGAGTTTAATTGTCTTTTGCTTTGCCGGTCGTTGAGTGCTCATAACCGACAGTATTTAGTTATTCATGGATACGTAAGGTAAAGTATCCACTCACAGCCCATTTCTTTCACAGTGTGTTCCTAATATCCTGTGCACGTTGACAAATGTCAACATAATCAAGAAGTCGGGATTAGTTCAAATAACAAATTAACAAGAGTGAAACGAGAAGCTGGAGGAACATTATCATCCCATTACCATCAAGCACTAAAGTAGGGTTTTGTTCTGGTAGAACATTAGGAATGACACATCATTCCAAAACAGTACACACAAAATGAAACTTAATAGACCAAAATTAGAAGAAGAAATTCACTGTGACGAATTTCAACATGGGACGGATTGCTGTCATTGCCTGCAAAAATGTAAGCGGGCCAAACGAAAGCAGTAATTCTATTTTTGACAGTTATTGTAGTATCATCAAACTTTTGAATTTTTCGATATTTTTTTAAATATATACGGTTTATATAATGGCGTATTTATTTAAAAATAATGTAATAAAAATATGGAGTTATACACATAAGTATATAATACACTAGTGTATTAAGGATTACTAGCATAACATATGCTCCGTTTTCAAACATTTTTCCATTACGAATAATGCAAATTTAATAATGTATCATTGATTTAATTGTGATTTGATCACTTGATAATCTAAACAAACCATATCATCTAACTGATCATATAAATATCAATTTAGAAATGAATCACGCCTTATTACATATCTGGTTCATTATGTCACCATTGCGTTATATTACAATATAAGTCTGGACTAGTAATCAGCATATTTTTCTTATATACTTCGGAGATATTAATTGAATTTTTGAAGAGAGTGGTTATTTAAACATTTTAAAAAATGTTGGCTTATTAGCTACCACAGTAACTTGTAACGGATTCCCACGGATAAGTGGTGATAATTATCTTGTAATTACAACAAAGAGTACAGAATAGATGGAAATAAAATTACATCCGTTTTATCAGTGATGTTTTGAGAAACCTCTCAGAATGTGTACTCTTACTAGCAGCTATTTTTACCATGAACAAGTAATTAAAATGGAACAATAATATTTTTGATTAATACAATGTTATCACCCTAGAGGAGTAGTAAATATAGTAATAAGAAAACTCTTAACTAAGAAAATATATTATTGACACAAAATTCAGGAATGTGTCGAACTGTCCCCCACACCAGAATGATACAGAATAAATATAAATTAAACATCCCCTCAATAATAATATATCCACCATACCTAAGGTTACACAGGATTCTAATAAATATTTACCAAATTAAGGTCTCCACACCTAAGGCTATACAGGAGTCTCTGTAATACTCACCAAGCATCTAATTCTAAACAGGATTTTTGAAAATTCATGCGTAAGTGACTAAGGGAATTCAGAATTGTACTTGTTGACCAAGCCTAGGTGAGACAGGATTATACAATATGTACATGATCCATCTCACCATGTAATAGAGATGTTTATAATAATCAGTTATATTCTAAACAAAGATCCGAATATACATAAATAATTCTTATATCTTCTCGACTATGAGTTTAACACCCATAACACACTTTCGTGCCAGTTAATATTACACTTATGTTAATAATTTATAACATATGTAAGTAGTGTGCATAATACGAATTCTACCAGCAGAACATAATGTCTCAATGAATCTTGTAAATCAAAATGTAATATATAGATCATCCTTTGTTTCGTTTTACCACAGGCCACTTAAATTAAACCCTGCAAAGATATAGTTAAATGTTTTGGAAAGATTTAAAGAGAATGATTGTCGAGCTTGCATTGAATTCTTACGTAAATGTTCTTATGAAAGATAGACTGTGCAATATAAGAGTTCTTGTCTCGCCTCAAAATCAAAATATGTCTGACGTGGTTGTCTCAATTTACAAAGTCACATAAACGGGTAATTGTCTTTTCAATATATCCCATAATATCACTTGAAGTATATGTAGAGTTTTATATCTCCCGAAGTTGACTCCTATAATAAGGGATAATGTTATATCCAGATTTAGTTATTTAACAACATAAATATCATTAATAACTGTGATTACTGAGAGTCGTTTCAGTTTAGATGAGTATACAGTGAAATTGACGATGAAACGGATTGTTATTAGGAAAATTAGACTCCATTCATCACTATTGTATTCATTTGGACTAAAGCCCTATTAAATCTCGTTTGCTGTCTATGTGACTACGATGTATTTAAAAGTACGGCAAATTCTATATTTATATATGAGGTTATTTACTTCGACTAGATATTTGAAGAGTAGGTATATATTGAGTTCAATTTCAACTTTTGCAGCACCAGTGCAGTATCGTCTCTGAAAACATTACAGTTTCTTATTTCTCGATTTGTTTTCTGATGAATTAAAGCTTTTCTGATGAAACACCTTAGTATATGTAAGTGGCAGTGTAAATCTTTTATCTTACGTGAAAATCGTCAATAGAGTATGTTTATCAGATAACATCTTCAAAGATGATGTAGAGAAGAAAGAAAGAAAGAAATTTACATAACAAAATACTTTAATACACTAACGCTAAGAGAATAGAATCAACTGCTTTACAAGATGCAGAAGTAAAAGGAAGGGGAAAGATTTTTTTCTCAAAAACGTCGTAGAAACCAATCTAATTAAAAGTTTCAATAGAGTCATATATTGTCTATCTCTTTTCTCATATGTTAGTATATATAGCGATTAAACGATCAGGCATTTTCCCTTCTGGTACAATTTATTGATAAATCGATGTTGTAGTATGCCCGATACGAAAAAATATGTTAATATGTTGTTATCAAATTAGTAGAGTATAAACGTTCCAAGAGTAAGAACATTATTGTTATATGGTGCAATTATAATATATTCTTATTATAACTTCTATTTAATATATCTTGGTATTCGAATATATGCAAGTTATTTATTATTTACAATATACAAATATCTACAGTAAATATTATTAACGAAAAATGAATTACGTTATATTTTATGACTGCGTAATGCATTTGTAAACTACATCAATTGCATTGATTAACAAAGATATATATATTAAACGTAAAAAAGTTGAAACAATTTAGTTGTAAATAAAACTTTACAATTAATATGGTTAATCTACATTTACACTGACATAGAAAAACGAAACTTTTTATTTATAGTCAGAAATGCCACACTTTTACAATTTACACAGCGTCCTAGATAATAACTGCTCTCCCATTTTCACTTCAATTTGCAATAATCTTGACTGCTGTAATTCATAAACTAGCATTAATCACATAATGCTTTCCGCCCGTTATGTTATTAACTCTAGCAATTAACTTTATAACGTTTTAGATGCTTCCAAAAGATGAGCAATTCACTTTTAAACACAACATCCTCTTGGATCTATAAATATGAACGATCATATAGATATCCTACATTCTAACCACTTTAATCTTCTTCCTTCTCTTTTTGTCATTACTTGTACTTTTCTCTTCTCGCTCGTTCCACAATTACCATAGATTAAAAATCTCGTCTTCCAATTATATAATCTTGTCATTTTTCTCAGATGATTTTACGAACTAATTTACTTTGTTTCGTACTATCATGCTTTATGATTTAATAATATAAAAAATAGAAATATTGCTTACTGATATCAAGCTTATAGGGTTACTGAACGTAGATATTAGTGAACACTTGATCCCAAATGTGTATATAAAATAAGAAATTGCATTAACCTTGGAATACAATGTACGCATATTAACTACTAGGGCCGAAAGGGTTATTCTTTATCACATTTTCGTCCAGTTGTTTCCAGCATTTCTTCTTTCGTGATTTGGGAATATCTTTTCCAAATCATTAACCATCCCTTCTAATTGCCTTATTTTATCATCCCTCTGGGAATACTCAATGCAATTAAATCACACAGCTTCAGCCTGGGTCTAACTTAGTTCATTATAACTTTACAATCACCAAATCAGTCTTTTCCTCACTGCAATTTCTCTGGTTCGAAGTATATGGACTTATGGCGTATTTCAGCTTTCAGCCTCTTGATTTTTCTTCTCTGTTAGACTTTTGTCGACATCGTCTGTTTCCTCATTTTGAGCCTGGTGTACATATCAGGAAAGATTTACTCAGTTTCCTTGAACATTTGCAAATTGCACTTCGTTAGAAGAATAAGATAGTCCACTTAGCTGTAAAATTATACCATTATTATAATTGTTTCTACAGTCAAAATGTAGAACAATTATATGCAAATAACTATTCCTAAAGTGTATTATTATTCTCTGAATATTATTCCGATTTATTGTATATTCCTTTCTGATAACGTTTACATATCTTATAATTTCTGAATAAAGTACATTTCCTTTATGTTTATTATGCTTCTAAAAATAACAGAGTTACTACCTTAGAGCTGAAGAAGTTCAATTTTCAGAAATTTCTGGGAAAATTTATGCATTCATCACCGAAAATATTAACGTTCTTATTTCGTGCTGGTTTGTACCGCAGATTACGCCAGTAATAATCGTGAAACAGTAGAAGCAACGTTAGTCGAATATATAACTTTATACCTAATACCAGTAATATATATATATATATATATATATATATATATATATATATATATATATATATATATATATATATATATATGTATATATATATATATATCAGAGAACATCATTTCCCAAACTTTGGCCTGCGGATCACAAGCGGTGATCCAGGTGCAATCCGTGTTACATTATCATTAATCCAAGAAAAATAGATAAATTCCTTTACGTAAACTATATAACTTAAGAAATTGTGAAATTATTCAAACTTATGTAGGGTTGACAACTAAGTTCCCGCCGTTTTTTAAAATGGAAATATCTGTATGGCATTACATACTTTTGGCACGAATTTGTACATTATTCGAAAGAGAATATATTGTTGTACCTAAATATATGTTTCGTTGTTACTATGATAGTTTTTTTATTTACAGATCATTAACATGGAATGTCAAGTTGAGAAGAATGAGCATTTTCGACACATCCTTCTTTTTGCCTTTAATCAAGGTTCTAAGGCCGCAGAAGCTACTCGCAACATTTGTGCTGTGTATGGAGTGTGTGCTGTAGCTGAAAGGAACGCCCGTGATTGGTATGCAAAGTTCAGAAAATGAAATTTTGACCTCAAAGACGCCCTCGTTCTGGCCTTCCAGTTGGGTTCGATGAAGAGCGATGAACCATCTTTTGCATGAAAATCCGCGTCAAACAACAAGGGAACTGGCAGAGACAATGGATTGCTCCCACACTACTATAGAGAAGCATCATCACTCAATGGACAAAGTTCAGAAGTGTGAAGCATGGGTGCCTGACACTAAAAACGGCGGGAACTAAGTTGGCAACTCAATATATCCAATTTCATGCTTTATAAAAATATACTTTTGCGTTACAAGAGACAAACTGAGCCAAGGTCGTTTTGTGCTTCAAGCACAGACAGAAATATATAAAGTATAGTGCCGGATAGAAGTATTTGACCAGGTAATGGCGACTGCCTTGAAACAAATGCGGAGAATGAGAATTAAATGTCATATCTGTAGTTTGGTGTGGAGAAGAAACAAACTTGTGAACGAAAATTTAAGAACAACTTATGTTATTAATATAAATTTTGCCGAAGATTATTAACTTATATCATCATAAATAAAATACGAAAGCCTTATTAAAACGAAGAAAAAATACAAGTTTACAGAGGAGGCAAAGAAGCCTACAGACTAAACACGAATCATTAACACCGTAGTGGTCGTGGTTGAGTGGGCAAGGCGCTTGACCAGTAATCTGGAAATTCAGAGATCGAATCCACGTTGGGCAATACTTTTACAGACATCCATTACAGAACTTGTTGTGTTGAGATCCAACCGCCAGACGTGGAAATTGTGTTTTCCTTCTTCTTTATCCATGCTAGATAACTGCTTCCTAAGATGGGGTATTTATGTAATGGCTTGTGAAATTTGAGGTATTTATCATGACCCATTCGCCAAATATACAAATGGCTGCTAATGACTACCCTACGACAACGTTTATGCATACATCGATTCTTATTTATATCAATTATAGCTATAAACATAAAAATCAAGGTAATAGTTCATGATACATTATCTTGCATACACATACAACTAAACGTTAATTTGTTTATTCTACACCAGGTAAACTAATCCACACCATTTCGTTGATTTGGTATATTTGTAGGTACAACGATGCTTTAAAATTTAGGGAAAAGTGGTAGGCCAATAATAATTTAAATTGGAAATAGTATTATTACGTAGTTTGTTTGCCCGCTATGAAAAATTAACTTATATCAAACGACTGAAATGAGTTACACACCACAGAACCGTATATTCCAGAACCGAACCGAATAGAAGTAGAAACCGCTAAAAAGAAATTAAAGAAATGCATCTCCGGCTGGGTTAATTTTAGCTGGAGGCGAAAAATTGTGGAACATTATACACAAACTCATTCTCCTTTTGCGGAATAAGGAAGAATTGCGACAAGAGTGGAAAGAATCAATCATTGTTCCAATTCACAAGAAAGGCGACAAAACTGACTGTAATAATTATCGAGGCATTTCTCTTCTGTCAACATCCTATAAAGTCCTTTCAAATATTCTATTAGCAAGATTGACACCATACGCATATGAAATTATTGCAGATTATCAGTGCAGATTTAGACGAAATCGATCAGCTATCGACCAAATTTTGCAATTTGCCAAATACTCGAAAAACGTGGGAATACAATACCCTGGTACATCAACTATTTATTGATTTTAGAGAGGGTACGACTCGGTTAGGAGAGAAACATTATACAACGTTCCCTCAGAACTTGGAATAACAAGAAAACTAATTAGATTAATTAAGATATGTTTAAATGAATCAAAAAGAAAAGTCCAGTTAGAAAAATTTTTGTCCACGAACTTTCACGTCGAAAATGGCCTGAAACAAGGAGACGCGTTGTCGCCATTGCTATTCAACTTTGTTCTGGAACGCGCTATGAGGAAAATCAATGATAGCAACTAGGGCCTAGAATTGAACGGTATTCGCCAGGTTATGGCATATGCTGATGATGTAAATTTACTTTGGGGATGAACAACAATAGAAAGAAATGTAGAGATCTTATTAAACGCTTGTAGGGGCATGAGTTTAGAAGTAAATGCAGAGAAAACTAAATACATGGAAGTGCGTCGGAGTAGCAATACAGCAAATTATGTATACGTTAAAATATAAATAATAATTTTGATAAAGCGCATAGTTTCAAATATCTAGGATCAGTATTAACAGACGAAAACCACATTCACGATGAAATTAAATGTTAACTAAAAGTAGGGAATTCGTGTTACTATTCGGTTCAAAATCTCTTGTCGTCGCTAATTCTATCAAGAAATTTAAAGCTCAAAGTATATAAAACGATAGTCATGCCTGTTGTTCTGTATGGTTGTGAAACATGGTCACTTACTCTGAGGGAAGAACATAGACTGAAAGTATTTGAGAGCAAGATACTCAGACGAATATTCGGACCCACGAGGAACGGGAATGGGGAAAAGCGGAAACTTCATAACGAGGAACTACATAATTTATACAGTTTGCCCAACATTGGAGCCAGCCTTCAAATTATGCTGTTCATTGGGACATTGCATGTCATATCAAAAGTCATCAGACTTGAATATCTCAGATTTTTGTAAAAATTGGTGCACAGCTTTATTACAGTGGAAGATAAAAAAATTCCATTATGATCCCTCTCCTCCTAAAAGTGTCCCCATACAGGTGGTTTAAAAATTTCAACAAAGTGAACTTTTTCCTTTACGGTGGTTATCAAAATTGTCATAAAATGTTAATATGCGCACTAGAGACTAAAACAAATACCCCTGGAAACTTAAAGATTGCTCTACTAGTTGAACTATATTTAAAAGAACCTGTACAATGAAAAATGCTACTTCAAAAATTCAAAGTAAAATTTGAGTTTGAATTTCGCACTGAAACGTCCCTGTGAATTTGTTCAGAATTGTCCAGATTGTAGTCTCATATATGTATTAAAATACTACAAAGTTGCATTTTAGACACTCAATAGGATCCAATCCAAAATTCGTCATAAACTAAACATTGCATGATATTGACGATGTGAATATCTGGGTTCAGATCGATAACCATTTGTCGGTAGCTGCTTATCTGCATCATCAAATCAACTATTCAATTTCATTGGTTTCTTGATGTATTCATTCTAATTTACACAATTGCCCACCTCTCAAGAGATTTAGACAGGTATTATGTTTGCGAACAGTGCTCAATAGAAGTCATTATTTTTGTTAGTTAGTAATGATGTCTCTAAATTTATATTGGCAACATTGATAGATGTTTTTTTATTTTTTCTTTCAGGATTGCTGTTACAGATTATGTGGCAGTGCATCGCTGAAATAGGACAATTAATTTATTGACTAATTGTTTGTGCTGAAAGTGTGTGTGTGTGATTATGAAAAGTGTCACAGTGCTTCATAACACATTTGATACAAATTATTTGAAACGGAGGGAAACATATTTTTCCCTTTTATAATAAATTATTTTTCCTATTTCAATGATGCACTTCCACATATATGTGACAGGAAATCTGAAACGAAGAAATAAAAATAACGTGCATCAATGTTGCCAATATAAATTTAGAAACATCCATACTGACTAAGAAGTACAACAACCTGTTTGGTATACTGTTCGGAAACGTATAGCTGTATAAATAACTCGAAAGATGGATGATTGTGTAAATTGAAATGAAATCAAGAAACAAATGAAATTGAATATAAATTCCTTTGCTACTGCAAGTAAGTCTAGACAAGCAAATTGGTATCGATCTGAACCCAGATATTCACATGGTTAATATCTTGCAATGTTAGGTTTATGTTGAATTTTTAATAGGATCCCATTGAGTGCCCAAAATGCAATTTTGTGGTATTTTAGTACGCATATAAGACGCATGTGAACAATTTTGAGCAAATTTCCAAGGACATTTCTGTGCGAAATTCAAATTCAAATTTTATTTTGTATTTTTGAAGTAGTATTTTTATTGTATGTTTTTTTTAATATAGTACAGCTTGCAGAGCAATTTTTAAGTTTTCCAATGGTGTTAGTTTCATGTCTCCAGTGCACACATTAACATTTTATGACAATTTTTGATAATCAACGTAATCGAAAAAGTTCCCTTTTTTTGAAATTTTTGAATACCCTGTATTCAGTTTCAGGAGAAGAGGGGTAATATTTGGCACTTTTTCATCTCCCACTGTAATAAAGCTGTACATAAATTTTTGCAAAACTCTAAAATGATCAGGTCAGATTTTGTTATTTCTTTGCTTGATTTCACAGGAAATGTCCCAATACCAAATGTTTAATTAAGTCATTTTCACACTATCGGAAAATCAAGTAGACATTTGAAAAATCAGGTATGCTATTCTTTACTCCTATATCCCAGGTAGGATGTTTCAAATAAAACTTTAGGATAGAAAAGAAACATGCTTTTTCTAAGTTTAACACTTCACATCTTGCCACTCGCTGCTTGCAAAATTATAAGGTTCCTAATTGCAATGTTTCTAGTAACGTAGACTTATTCAAGAATAGATTTTGTTTATATTAAGAAGCGACTGAGATTGTGACGCGTAATTGGAAGTTTCATATCGTGTAATGTATGAACGAGTTTTTCGTACAACTCATATTTTCTTTTACGTCACAATAATTGATATAAAACAGCTCAAGTCTGTTGAATGAAAGGATTGGAAAAGTTCTTAATAATAACAAAGCAATAATAGAATTGTAATAACAATTAACTAATCATTAAAATTTGATGTGAAAATTAAATAGCTCAACTAATGAACGTCTCTTCCTAATGGTCTTAGTACCTCGTCTACACTTACACCAACTGTTTTTAAACAGCTGTTAATTCTTTGTGCAACTGTGATACTCAATAGAATAAATAAATAGCTTTGATTTCCACGTACACCCAGGTCTGAATTCCGGGAGATCGGAACTTCTTAAAATGCTTGAACTTTAATTTCAACTTATATTTTATCGTTCTAGCGATAGGTTTATAGGGATTGCTGTAGAGGGATTTTGAATTTACTCTCTAAGTCGTTTTATTATAAACGTATTAGCGCTATATATAATTCAAATGTTACAGGCTTTCTTTACCTCGATGTCACAATACATAAGAACGTTACTTAATACAGTGTTAAATTTCAATCGTGTGGTATAGGAAGTTTTCAGAGTCCAGCACAGCTAAAATGAGCAGTAAATAAATATTTGAACCCAGAGCAGACAAGAGTGGGTAGGAGATTCTCAGGAGCGAGTGTACCAAACAGCAATGACGGTTAAATCTCAGGACAGCGCAGAAAATAAACTGGTCGAATAAATATCAGAGCTTAGAGCAGAATAGAGACTGGAATTTCTCTTAGAAATGAGGTTCTCAGAACCCAGCGCAGCTAAGATACATTAATATGTACTTCTCAGGGCTGAATGCAGACAAAAGAGTAGAGGAGTGATGAATCTAAGACGGCTGATATCGCTCATTGTACTACGGCATTCTTAAAATAAAATTTCGTGTGTTCTCGACCTTCTATGTGAGTAGGGCTATTGAAGTATTCCTTCGAGTCAACTGTCTCATGTTGATTCATGTCTTATGTTGATACTATTGTTTCTAATTTTAGCACGTAGATCTTCGATATGTTAAGAGGATAGTACATTATTCATTGTCCATCAGAAACATGTCTTCGTGAGTAGAAGGAAGAGATTAGAAACTACGAGAACGCCGGGATAATTGAGTAGGATAATGAATTAAGGCAAAGATTTGTCAACTTATTTCTTTCAATTATTTGAAATGTGATATTTTCAGTATATACCACTCATTTTCCAACTGATGCATAATTCACATTTCATATTTTTTTCAGGGCCGCGGTCTCGGTGGTAGAGCGTTCATCTCTGGTCCTTGCGGTCCCGGGTTCGATCCCAGCCCCTGCCAAGTGAACTTTGTGGTAGACAAACACCGCTTGCGTGGGCTTTCTCGGGGTTCTCCCGTTTCCTCCCACATTTCTACATTCCACCATTTCATTCATTACTCATCATCACGTCTCCTTTAGCCTAACCGGCATAAGCGTGGGACGTGAAACTCAAAGATTTCATTTCATTTCATTTTTCTTATTTCTTTCAATATCCAGAATGTAATGAAATTATTTTTTTACACACCGAGTTCGACAGTTTTTGATAGATGGACTTACAAAACAACACACTCCAAACACTAAATAATAATGGAGAAAATTCTCGTTCACCACGGCACAACACAATCTGTTTCAGTGCTCCAAACTTGTAGCAAATTTCGGCCACTGCTTGAAATATTACGAATAAATAAGGTTGTATTTGTCCAGAAATTTGTGATTGCAGCAAACGTACTTTACCGAATAGTGATATGTGTCAGAGGAAATTACTTTCGCTTATGAATGTGGATATACAATCGTCCTATTTAAAGCAACGGCAATACATCCTGTTGAGCATCCGAATTTCAGACCGAGCAGATGTTGTATACATTGCGGTGTAGATGCGTGAAAACGTAATAAAAAAAATAGGAACTCATCCTCTCCCTTGCATTCGTATAAAGCGATAGTTCTCATTTCCATAAGTGATTAGTGAATGAACTATATCTTATAAAAAGACATAAATTTTCTGTTTTCTGTTGACATCATCTTAAAGGGGACTCTTATAACAAATAGGTGAGAGAGATAATTTTAAAAATAACACCATCTGTAATGCCGCTGATACATGTTAAAGTGGTTATTCTATTAGAATAGACAACAAATCGAGACATAGAAAAGTCTCGAATCTGGGTGTTAGTAACAAAATTATACACTTCAATCATTTAGGTAAAATCAAAGTTATGTATTTTTACGTAATTTGCTCTTTCTTTAGATAAATACCTGAGGCACGGCATACAGAGGTAATGAGAAGGCATCTACAGGATTTGTCCGGAAAGTAATAGGACTGAGTCGATTTAAAAAAAAAATATTGAGCCAATCTTTACAATTCTTTAAAAGCTTTCAAAATAGGCTCCTTCTGCGTCGATGCAGCGCAGCCAGGGCGACTTCCAAGCATTGAAGGCGTAACGGAAGTCATTCTCCGGAATAGCCTTGAGAGCCGCGGTGCAAGTTACTTGGATCCCCTCTGTCGTCTCAAAATGCTTGCCTTTAATCGGGCGTTTCAGGCGAGGAAACAAAAAGAAGTTCGGGGGGCACATGTGGGCTGTAGGGCGGCTGCAGAAGCGTTGGGATGCCGGCCTTGGTCAGATAGCTGCTCACAAGAAAGGCGGTGTTCGCCGGGGCGTTGTCGTAGTGCCGCTTCCAGTCGGCTCCGATGTCTGGTCGGACCCGATTGACCCTTCGTTTGACTCTCTTGAGCATTTCGACGTAAAACTTGGCGTTGGCGGTTTGTCCAGAAGGAACAAATTCATGGTGGACGATGCCTTTGATGTCAAAAAAGACAATGAGCATCGTTTTCACTTTGGATTTGCTCATTCTTCCCTTTTTTGGGTGAGAAGACGCCGGCGTGTACCACTCGGAAGGTTGCCTCTTTGTCTCGGGATCATACTCAAAGATCCATGATTCGTCACCTGTGATTACGTTATTCAAAAATTGGGGGTTACTTTCACACATGTTCAAATTTTCTTGACACAATTCCACTTGCCGCAAATTCTGGTCGTCAGTGAGCACTTTTGGGACAATCTTCGCGCACACCTTGCGCATGTTCAAATGCTCCGTCACAATATCATGAACCACAGTTTTTGGTAAATTTAACATCTGGGCAATTAAACGAATACTTAGTCGACGGTCAAAACTTCGCGCACTCGAATCACATGGTCAGTGTTTGTCGAAGTCGAAGGTCTTCCACCACGGTCTTCATCGGCGACCTCTTCCCGGCCCTCTGAAAAGGCCTTGTGCCACCGAAACACACCACTTCTTGCTAAAGCATCATATGGGTAAGCCTGCTTGATCATATCAAACATCTCTGTCGCAGATTTACCGAGTTTAACACAGAATTTAATCGCGTAGCTCTGCTCTAACCAACGCTGTATTTTTGGCTTGCACCACTCACAGAAACACGTCGCGCGAAAAAATCTGTCCTGACTCTCCATGTGCTCGGAGACAACTGACCAGCCGCTCGTTCGTTAACTAGGAACGCCCTCTACCGGATCCAGGTGGTACGCGCACGCTCCGAAGTACAGTCATGGCGGAATAAAATCAGTCCTATTACTTCCCGGACAAACCCTGTATGTCTACGTCAGTTGCGAAATACAGTTCCTTACTTTGAGTGAAGAACGGAGACTTAAAATATTGTGAAATAAAACAACGAGAGTAAAATCAAGATCTCTAGTGACTTCTAATAGGGAATGGCGAAAATTTGGTAGTGAGGAACTGCAGCATTTATACCGCTTTCAATACAATTTAGGGACATTAGATCTAGGAGTATCAGTTTGGCAGATGTTGCCGCTAGAACAAAAGATAACAGTACCACGTTGGAAAATATAGTTGAAACTCAACTGGAAAAAGTCAATGAGAAGACAGCATTAAGATGGATTTTCCAGAAATAGGAAATCCAAGTGGAAACGGGATTCAGTCAATGAATAGAGTTTATGAATACGATATTCAGTATTCGAGTACTATATTCAATAGCGTAAAAATATAATGGATATTTATGAGTTGAGTTGAGTTGATTTTGGGTTTAACGTCGCTTTTCAGCAGCGAGGCTATATTAGAGGTGGACCTTCTGATTAACGTGGAATCCGAACCACATGAGCTTCTGCCGAGAATGGACATTTATGGGTTATAACAAGTGACTACATAACATTTTAATATTAGTTACTTCTTATTAAAATAATTTATCCTAGCATTAAAATTGATAATATTAAATTTCATTGATTTGATTGTAACTTCTCAACCGTATAATTCGAAATAATAACTGGTTAAGACGAAATTATCATGAATATTTACCTATACACATTTATAAATGCCTCATCAAAAATAATAGCAATTAACAGAGTAAATTAAAATATTTAGTTCATAGTGTACACAAAGTGGCATAAAACCTACCTAGTAAGTTTAGGGACAAACGTCTAATCATAATATAGAGAAATGCATTTAATATATATTTAGCATCCTGTATAACTAGCGGTTTAAAACAGATATTTCCCTTTTTTGATAAAGTACGTACGATCATATTCACTTTTGCCAAAATGGCTACTTACTCTATTTGTCATCAAAGAATGTACTTAAGCTGAACGAAACAGCATAATAATCAGGAGAGCATTTCATGCATAGTTTTGTGTGAAATGTGGACCTTAGATACATATGTAGACTGATATACCAGCAGTGAGATTGGTGAAAAATTCCAAATGACAGGTTCATTCCTGGACAATCGCGTGTTATACATTAGAATTATAACATCAAAAAAGCATAATGAAACGGTATAGAAGCGTTTGCACTTTAAGAACAAAACTATCTACTCGGCAACGTCATTGCTCTGAACTACCTCAAAGATTACGACAGCAATTTCGAGTCAATTCTGCGCTTTTTGTATTTCGAATTTTCCAATTCATTGAACCACATGAAAGATGAAATTTACAGGAAGTGCTCGAAAACATTCAACACACTGAAAACAGTTGCATTGCATTTTATGCATTTGTTTATTAATGTCTAATTTGCAGCTAGGATTGAGCAAATATCGATGCTGCTAAGATCAAACATATTTAGGAGTTATGATTAATGCCATTTGAATCCCTGAAATTGCACTTTACATGAATAATATAAACTCTATTAGTTGGTAGGTGAGATTTTTGCTGTATGCGAGATATATATGCGGTAAGGCTTGATTGTTTTCAAATATAGAAATACTAACCTTTATAAACCCTGTTATTACCAGCACAAGCATCTTTATTTCCATTTTATTTTCACTGGTATATTTTGAGATGTCGTCTGGATGTTGTCTGGAAGAAATTAAAGGTGAAAATCACTTTAGAGATTAAAATATAAATTACACAAATATCAGGTTAACAAGAAACTTAATAATAATATTAATAGGGATACTGAAAATTGTATTGTACCGATCATACATAAGTATTCCTTAACGTATAGCATGAATGTAATGTTACACGTTCATTATTTAACAGAATATATAAGATGCAAATTTCAGTATGAAATAACAATCATTTCGAATGCTGATGCTCTAATAATGGACAGGAAAGTGGAGCTTGTGATCTCATATCCTGCACTTGTTTTAAAACTGAAGTGAGAAATAAGCAAGCAGAGCAGTTAAAACTAAATAGATGAGATCATGCCTGACGTCTACACGATCTATGACCTGAGGACACACATCAACGTAAGTTCACGTTGTTATCTATTACACCACGAATACGGTGCTTACAATTTAAATAATACATTCAATGATTCGCCGAGAGAGGCAAAGTACTTCACATCGCATATTTTTCCTTCTTTCGTTTTCATTGCATTCATGCTTTGTGTTTTTCGTATAATGCATGAAAAACAGATACAATTTTTGCATCAGTATCCAAAAACGTTTTAACTTATCAAAAATAGGAATCTATTGATATGGGATATTGTATTTCATCTTCATACCATCAATAGCATGAAAGAGCAGATGATACTATTCTTGAAAGACATGCATTTAATTGTTTGAAAGGAGTACAACAATGTGTTGTGCAAACGTTCATGGTCCTGAATGGGTCATCTGCCTCAAACGACATCGAAAACAAACATTCATCAAAAAAAGTTTATACTTTCAGTGTTGTTGGACTTTTAATGAATCGTCTCTTTTAGCTTCTATTTAGGAACGGAATAATCGATTCCGAAAAGTACTGTCCGTAGTTGAACAGTTTGAGCGAAGCATCATCTGAAAACGACGACAACTCGTTAATCGCAAACAACTAAAAACCACACACAATTTTGATGACCCGTAAAAAAAATTTGGAGCTTAGATAAAATGTACTGCCATATCTACAATACTTGCTCGACCTTACACCAACACACTTTCAATTGTTTTTCTCTCTTCAACAGTCCTTGTGTGGTATAACATTCAATTCCGATGACAATGCAAATCACTGCCTTCTTCAGTTTTTCTCAGATAGAGACAGGTTTAACTACGAAAGAGGAATTCTGCAGCTTGTTGAAAGATGTCCAAAATTATTGAACAAACTACACAATATATCATTGACTGAAATGCATTTTGTGTTATGAATTGCATATTCTTCAACAAAAACCAGATCCTTCATGACTTTTCCGATAACCTGATAACGGAACTCTCAAAATATGATTTAGTACTTTTTCTAAGCATGGTGGCCATCTTATTCTGGAAACGGAAATAGTATCCAGAATGACACGCTCAAAAACATACTGAATCGCTTCAAGAAAAGATACAAACGGTAGAGTCTTTTGAGCTCAACTTGAAAAGGAACGATAAGAATATTGTAATATATCTTGATAAACCAGTGCAATATATTGCAATGTATGACAAAAATTAACATTTCATTTATTAGCGATTATCTATATATATAAAAAGTGAAATTGAATCCAGGCATAGGACTATATCTGTTGATATGGATATAAATTAACACAGATCGTAAGATTTAGCAACCTCAGTGTTCCGTAACAACCAAGTCATGTCATTTTCTTACGTAAGATATAGAAACTGCTACTGTTCTTAGAATGAAGGAATTAGAGTTAGTGTAGGGAAAATAAAGTTGGTTCTACATGAGATAACTTCTTAACAGTGAAAGAGGCGTGTCTCTAAGTAATTTCCTTACATGAAATATTTTTGATGAAATGATTTATTGTTTAATGGAACTCAGTACAAATTATCATTAATAATAATAATAATAATAATAATAATAATAATAATAATAATAATAATAATAGAGGTATAACATAATTACAATATCAGTTACGTAAACAACACCTTCCAATAAAGAAAAATAATTGCCATTAATGGATTTGAACTCAGGTCTGTGCAATAGGAGCTCTCTGCGTTACCAAACTACCACAAATTCCTCAGATAAATATAAGATAAGCTAGTAGTTACGAAATACAAATATAGAACTTTCTCTTCCTGCACTTGTTGGTGCAATTCAAAGAATGTGAAAATAATGTCTGCTGTCTTTTTTCTTTAGAAAATAAAAGTTAAGGTGAGGAAGAATTGTAATATAAATCGTTTCCATCGCTGAAACCATGAGGTAGGCTCAACTTGAAGAACGTTTCGTGATATTTCCTTCATTCAAGAACGTCTATATAACTTGTTTTTGCAGTTAAAGAAGGAAATCTCAAGTAAGTCATTCTGACACTTACATAAGGAACGTCTCCTTATACGAGCATTAGTATCTTGTGTATATTCTCCTTATACGAGCATTAGTATTCTTATACGAAACGATTTTAATTAGCTAATAGTTTTGCTAGGAGATGAAGTGAGTGGTTAGAGCAGTGAACTTCTATTCGGGAGACACTCCTGTCAGGTGCGAACTGTTTAAAATGTTTCAATTTCAATGCATACTTAGTGTGACAAGCAAGATTTTTCCCTGCCATGAAAGTAAAAGATGTTGAAATCAGGAGAATTGGAGAAGGTCTGTCACTGGAGGCAATGACTTACAAACTTATTTCCTATAGTTTCCTATAGTTGTTCTACACTGATTAATGCGTGTTTAGTGCTTTTATTTGTTTGAGTACACAGGACATAATGAAATAATTCATTAAATATACAGCAATACTGAGATTAATATATGCTGTTCATTGGACAACACGATTCGAAACATAGAGATTCGTCTTACAATGGAGAACTGTTTTGCTAGTCACCTACTGTACAATTTTACGTGAGTAGACACCTGGCTCAGTTCTACCAACTGCTTTAAGAGAAGAGAAAACATTTTTATAAGTTGGGTTGCATATATCCAGGCGTTTCTACAATTACAAATGTGCTGGATACCAAGGAATGGAATAAAAGCACTCACGGCAAAGACTTATGCTGGGGCTGTACGTCAAGAACAGGTTCATGAAAATGCTTACATACACTTAGCTCTTCTAGGAATTGTGATCGAAAGTAGTAAGGGCTTGACATGATCGCGTTCTGGACTTTGACCCTGACATTTGTGACGTCATAGGTCAAAGGTCAATGACCTTGGCCCGGCGTCAATGACCGATTGGTACATAGGACTACCCCCTTAAATTTTGGAAATTGCCAAATCTAAAAATTTTGTGTAGGAGACTAGGACCATAGTATGTACCTCTATCAGTATTGCAGGTCTATGTCTTTCCCTCTCATGGGTAAAAAATTACCAGAAATTCAAATTTCGGAGGATTTTGACATAAATTATCGCCTTTGATGAGGTGTTATTACCTTATATAGTTATATGGGCGTATAGAGGAGTCCATTACCTTTCATAAGATATGGGTATATTAATGCACCCATTGAAAATTTTGGGAGGGGTACCTTGGCCCATCCCTTAAAATTTGGAAATTGCCTAATTTAAACATTTGGTATAATAGTACAGAACTCTAGTATGTATCACTATAAGTTTTGGTGGTCCACCTCGTTCCCTTTCATAGGTACAAAATTTGCCAAATCTTAGAACAACCACGTGTTCGGTTTTTTGGGCCATTTTATCCCCGTTGATAAGGTTCTCATACGTTATATGGTTATATGGGCGTATACAGGTGTCCATTCCCTATCATAAGACATCGGTATATTGGTGCACCCCTTTAAAAATTTGGGAGGGGTGCCTTGGCCAACCCCTTAAATTTTAGAAATTGCCAAATTTAAAAATTTGGTATCACAGTATATGACACTGATATGTATTATGATAAATTTGGATATTCCACCTTTCCCTTTTAGGGGTAGAAAATTGCCAAAATATAAACGTAAGCAATACGTAGTAGTACGTAGTAATTTTGGTGGTCCTTTCATGCGTACAAAATAACACAACCACGTGTTCGTTTATTGACTCAATTTGCACTCTTTGATAATGTTGTAAGGTATGGACGGGTATCCCCTATGAATTTGGTAGGACCCTTAGGGTGTCAAATGCTAGTACGGTCACGTGATCGATGATTTTTTTCGAAGCGCGACGGGTCTCTGGTAAACGTTCTCTAGGAATTAGGTGGAAACGTTGAACAAGATTCATGGCATTTAAATCTTTATTCAACTTTCAAACTACAAAAATCAAACGAAAGTTTTCAAAACAAAAATTGAAACAAAAACGTTTAATCTAAAACTTTGAAACAAAAAAAATTCAAAACAACAATTTAAAACGAAAAATTATGAAAAATTTTGAAACAAAAAGTTTACAAACAACAATTTGAAACGAAAAATTTTGAAAAATTTTCAAACAAAAAATTTTGAAACAAAAAGTTTACAAACAAAAATTTAAAACGAAAAATTTTCAAACAAATTTTGCAACGAAAAATTTTCTAACAAAAATTTTGAAACGAATAAACTTTAAAACTAAAGAATTTTCAAAACAAAAAGTTTGAAACAATATTTTTCAAACAAAAAATTTTCAAGCAAAAATTTTGAAACAAAAAATAATGTAAACAAAATTTTGAAAGAAAAACTTTTTAAACAAAATTTATAAAACAAAAATTTCAAAACAAATTTCAAAAAAAATTTTGCAAATAAAATTTAAAATCAAACAGTGACCAACTTACTCGTTTAGCCTTTAAATTTATTCGGTTTTTAACTATTCGATTAACAAATAAACGGATTTCAACTATTTGATTAACAAATAAACGGTTTTCAACTATTCGATAAAGAGATAAACGTTTTTTTCGTTTCTCGCTAACATTTACCAGTCAGTGCAAGCATTTACAAACTAAAACTAAAATAAAATTGGAGTCACCTTAAATATGCATCATATTTGAAACAAGGAGTAAGTGTTCATCATGGATACACAGTGGAAACATCCGTTGATCTGTATTCTCGCAGGACCTAGTGGGTGTGGAAAAACGTATTTTGTGAAGAGATTACTGTCACATCTCCCAACCATGATCAATGAGAAATTACGCAAGATATACTGGTATTAATCAGAATGGCAAGACGTGTATGCAACAATGCCGGTTCCAGTAGAATTTCACGAAGGACTTCCACGAATAAAAGATTTTCAGCCTCAAGATGGGCCACATGTTATTATTACTAATGGCCATATGCGAGAAGTGAATAGTATTATTACTGGTATGTTCGCAAAAGGATAGTATCATCGAAATGTTAGTGTGATTTTTTTTAACACAAAATGTATTTCATCAAAGTAAAGCAAATTGAAATATGAGTTTAAATTGTTCGTATTTGGTATTGTTTAAAAATCCACATGACAAGTCACAAATCAAGCATGTGAGTTACCAAATCATGCCTGAGCCTCCACTGTTTCTACAAGAAAGTTATGCAGAAGCGACAAGAAATCCAAATGGCTATTTATTGATGGATATTAAACAAGATACCTCCAATGAAATGCGATTTCGTACAAATATTTTTCCCGACGATTTGCATCACTACGTTTACGTACCAACAAAACATGTTTAAATTATGGAACACTGTACATCAACGATAACGAACTACATGGGTCCAATATTGTAGATTTAATGTGCGATATGACTCGACCGAGGAAACATTCTAATCCTCAAGGCTGGGAATTGATTTTGAACTACCTTGGATGGTCAAACACACCTCAAGAATTGATTGGTAATCCAAGAAGATTAAACTATATTGTCAAATATAATAATACAACACCATCTGAAGAATCTGCATCACCAAAACCGGCACCTGAATTATTTTCTTTCGGAGAAAAAGAAGATGTTGATGTTTAAAAGTCCGATCAAAAAGAAAATGTATTATTCCACACTGGCCAAGGTACGAATCATGAACAAAAAGTTGAAATCTATTGCAATCCAGCACATCCTGCATAGTTTTCTACTGCAAAGAAATTATGGCAAGCCAATGGAAAATCTATACAATTAGCCAAAATAAAACTTTGGTTAAACAAACAACCAACCTACACGTTACATCGTCCTGTATGTCGTCGTTTCCGTAGAGATTTTTATCTTTTCAATAATATTGATCATCAATGAGAATGTGATTTAAATGATTTACAATCACTCCAAAACAATAATTACAATTACAGCTATATTCTTCCAGTGATTGATGTGTTTAGTCGATACGGGTGGGCTGTACCACTAACATCGAAAAGTGCCGAGGATATAGTGAATGCACTTGAAATGATTTTCCAGGCTAGAAAAAAATTGTGCTACGTAGTGATCAATTAACTGAATTTACCAACAAGAAAGTACAAAAGTTTCTCAGGAAACACAATGTGCAACATGTTGCAACAAAGGGTCCAGATATTAAAGCCAGCAACGCAGAAAGATTTAATCACACATTGAAACATCGTATGTGGAAATGCTTTACCAAATATCAAATATACAATTTCATCAAAGTATTGCCTTTACTTGTAAAAGCATACAATGAAAGTCGGCATTCCAGTATTAAAATGGCACATGCAAAGGTTTCTCAGGACAATTTACTGGAGGTGTGGCATAACTTATACGACAAAACTACAGCGTTCAAAACAAGATACGGATTTATCTGTCGGTGATACTGTTCGTATTAGTAAAACAAAACGTATCTTTGACAAGGGTTACCTCGAGAACTGGATTTCGGAAATATTCAGAGTAAAAGTCATTGTACCAAGAAACCCGCCAGTGTATCGACTAGAGGATTTAGATCATCAACTCATCGATGGTGTTTTCTACAGAGAAGAATTACAACCAGTGCCGCTCCCTTCGACGTTCCTCATCGATAAAATATTACGTACAAGAACAAAAATCGCAAGAAGGAGTATCTCGTCCAGTTTAAACGATATCCTTCCTCATTCAATGCGTGGATCCCTGCAACTTCATTGAGGAAGAAAAATAAAACCTGATCAAGATTTTTACGTTACACTTCCCAGTAATAGTTCCATGGATTATTTTCCGGAAAATACATTGACTGCATATATTACAAAATTACAACGACGTGTAGAGTTTCGCCAGAAATGGGATGTGGCAATTGTAGAGATTCATTATCCACATTACTTGCTGAACATTAACAGTAAAAACAATAAAATATATTAAAAATCATCAAGTAGTAGTGATCAGGAACCGTGGAAGTTTGTAACGTTCCCTGTACGCCATTATAACAATATAAGGGATCTTATGAAATGAAAATGAAATATGTGAGTTTTACGTCCCACGGTTATGCCGGCTAGGCTAAAGGAGACGGTGATGAATGAAATGCTGGAATGAAGGAAGTGTGAGGAAACGGGAGGACCCCGAGAAAACCCATGCACACGGTGTTTATCCAACACAAAGTTCACTTGGCGGGAGCTGGGATCGAACCCTTGACCCCAAGCACCAGAGGTGAACGCTCTACCACTGAGCCACCGCGGCCCCATAAGGGATCTTATTCTTGCAATTAATACACATCATAAAGAAATCAATTTATTTATATCTCATAACGCAACTAATAATATGTGCCTCATAAGACATCCCAATAAGGAAGTCCATACTTCTGTATAAATCTCAACAAGGTTAGTTTAGTGCTTTGATTTGAACCTAAAAGTGATTTAAAAGATATGCAAAAGGGTCAATATACACCTGATATACGATTAAGCTTACCATCACAAATGTACGTCTACTGTGCCATTATTGAATCTGTCATTGTTGGAGATTGAATGGTAACCTTGCTACGAATTGTCAACATGGATCCTGTGAATCATACTTTTGGAAGTCATGCAGTACAAATCTTTAATCGTGTACATTATGTTCCAGTGGAAAAATGAATTTTGAGCAAATACAAATCGATATAAGGGATAGCACAGGTCATCGTATTCCATTCACGTTTGGAACGGTGTGTACAAAACTACATTTGTGTTGTCGTCGTCATGACTGATCCGTATTTGCAATACTACCAAAAACAAGCGTTATCCGGTATCGGAAACGTCTATGTGGGAAGTCCCTATCAAGCAGGACATGGCATTGGACGTTTCCTTGGTGGCTTATTTCATTCAGTGTTACCATTTGTAAAGCAGGGAGCTAAAACTGTGGGAAAAGAACTATTAAAATCAGGTGCCAATATGATTAATGATGTTGTGATCTCGAATCAACCGCTGGAAGAACCGTTACATCAACGTATGTAAGAGGCAAAATCAAATTTACAAGAAAAAGCTAAAAATAAGTTTAAAACTATGCTCGGAAGTGGATATCATAAACGAAAATGGGATGATTGCTCTCATATTGAGGTTGACCTTCCAACGATCAACAACACCATCAATCCTACGAAGAGACATAAATTATCGCATAAGAAGAAGAAGAGATTATTGGCATCGTCACCAGATTTTTTATTTCGTCGATGACTTTCTTACATCATCAATCCTGTGAATGTGTAAAAAGTGAATTGGACATTTTTACAACGTTACCCACGCTAACCGGTGTTCTGGACAATCGTATTATTGGCTACAATCCTATTAGTTCAAAAGCTGAAAATTCACCAATACAATTTGTAGTGATTGGTAGTAGTGATGAATATATTGATTTAACACAAACCTTATTGTACGTCCAAGCACAAATTTTGAAATCAGATGGTTCCTCCTTCACCGAAGCGGATAAAGCAATTGCACCTGTCAATGATTTTCTAAATGATATGTTTAGTGAAGTAGAAATCTACTTGACAATAAAATGATTTCATTTTCTTCACATAATCATCCATATCGTTCGTACCTGGAAAAACCTCTCAATTATAGTGATGGAGCTAAAAATATACATTTACAAACAGCAATGTGGTTTCAAGATACGGCTGGTCATATGAACGCAAAAACCAGTTAGAACAAATGATTTCAAAACGGTATGAACTCACGAAACAAAGTTTGAAATTCCATATGATTGGACATCTTCATTGTGATATTTTTTATCAAGATAAATTTTTAATTTATGGAGAGGAATTACGTGTGGAACTTATTCCTGCAAAACCAAGCTTTTGTCTCATGGCCAGTGGAGGTGGTGTCAATTTAGAAATCAATATTCTAGATGCATCATTGCAGGTGAAAAATGTCAGCATTATCCCTAGTGTCAAATTGGCACACAATAAAATTTTACAATCTACACCGGCAAAGTTTCCTCTGACAATGTTCAAATGAAATCATTTACCATCTCGAAGGATATACAATCCAAAACTATTGATAACCTGTTTATGGGAACATTGCCAAATCGTATTATTGTAGAATTTACATCGAATGAAGCATCCAGTGGAACTATTACCAGCAATCCATTTGAATTTCAACATCTAAACTTTAATTTTTTTACATTGTACGTGGATGAAATGCTGTACCTTCAAAACCATTGCAACTCAGCTCCGAAGAAAATCTCTATATTTCATCGTACCACACATTGTTCTCAGGCTCTGGCATACATTTTACCAATACTGGAAATAGAATTTCAAGAGCCGACTACAAGAATCGATATACACCTTTTTGTATTTGACCTAACTCCTGATTCTTCTGCTGGAGATTGTCACTATTAGAATTTACAACGACATGGAGCCATCCGATTTCCAAGAGAAGTTAGCAGAACCTGCAGACTGTATTGTGTATGGGGAGTTTTCCTCACTCCTAGAGATCGGCCTCCAGCGCAACATTATCCTGGACTTTTAAATTACAAGGTAAGCATACGTTATGTATCTTTTCCATTCACGATGTTGAATATATTACAATTAGCTAGTGCTTTAAAAGGTAGTCCATTATTCGGAAATCATTTTACCGGGGTATTTGCAAGCGATAAGTTGCCCTCACGAATTTCTCTTACTCTAGCAATCATTGTAAATACAGATCCATCCACAAAATTAGGAAGCCAAAGGATTGGAATTTATATTGATAATCTCGGTGTTGGAGAATATTTTGACAGTTATAGCCTTCCGCCTTATGTACCACAACATGTTGCATTCTTAAATCTTCATTGTATGTACTATAAATATAATAATAGCCAAATGCAAAGTCTTGGTTCATCCGTATGTGGCTATATGCTTATTTTTATTTGTGCTGTAAAGCCCAAGGAAAATCTCTGCGTGAAATATAATATTTATTCACAACAGTACCCACGGTGAATGATCGTAGACTACTACAATATACATTCCAGGTAATTTTATAATATTTATCATTGAGAGTGTATTTGCTTTATCATCATCTATTTCTATACTAATCATCTTCTTCCTCGTTCTTTTTACAGAATACACAATACGAAGCTTTGCAAAGCGGTGCTATGCTGCAAAACATGGAAACAAATCATTACAATCAAGAAGAAGAGGGGGTCTAATGAAGAAAACCAGCTCAATATACAAATATTGTTAATAAGAAAGAAAAAGAAGAAACCAGAAAAATGAATAAAATACAATTTATGCTTATCTATTTATTTTTATTGTTCATTCCTTAGATATGAAAAATTTAGGCAAGTCCTTAGATTCCTGTCACGAAAAGTTCGACAGTAATCAAACGTTGCTTACTAATCTACAACAATTAATTGAAAAACAGCAAGTGTTGATAGAAAATTTGACAGGTGAGAATAAATTATTGAAAAAACAAATCCTGGAATTAAAAGCTAAGTGTGTTGACATGGAACAGTACTCTCGGCGTAATACACTGGAAATATATGGAGTGCCTGAATCCCCCCAAGAAAATATCCCTGAAATTGTAATGAACATCGGAAAGGCTTTAAATGTACACATTGATGAAACAATAATCGATGCTTGTCATCGGTTAAAGAAATTCAATAATCGACCTACTACTGCTAATATAGTTAAGTTTGTCCGGAGACATCATAAAGAGTTATTTCTTTCACGAAGAAAAGTAAAGAGAAACCTGTCTACAATTGATATACGTATGAATAGTGACAATCCAATATATATTAATCAATCCTTGGCCCCAACCAGGAAAATATTGTTTGCTAAAGCAAAGCAGCTGCAACGTGATAAAAACTATAAATATCTGTGGGTGGATTATGGTGATCAGGAAAGGTGATCAGGAAAAATCAGGAAAGTGATCAAAGCCCCATTCATGTAATCTCCTCAGAGGAGGACTTAGACAAAATACAGGGTTAAATTTGTTGTGCTTTGGTCATAAAATCCTTATTAATTTCATTATAATTGTACCTTTTCATGTATAATGGTTTTTATTATCTCACTGATATCAATTGGTTAATATTTATAAATACTCGTATAGGAGATGGAGTACAAAAATAAACTGTCATTATATTATCAAAATGTTAGGGGTCTCAGGACCAAAACTCACCTTTTTCTCAAAAACGTATTAAGTAGTAATTATGATATTATAGCCTTAACAGAAACATTTTTGAATACTGATGTTAAGACTGCTGAATTATTCGATAACAGGTATAATGTTTTTAGAAAGGATAGAGACCTTACGTTATCAGGTAAATCTCTAGGTGGCGGTGTACTTGTGGCAGTTAAGAAGTTATATAAAACTATTCATGAGGTAACATATAATGCACAAAATTGTGAATCACTCACAATATATATTCGTGATGAAACTCAAAAGTTATTTATAAATGTTGTTTATATAACACCATCTTCCCCAATAAGTGTATATCAAGATTATTTTAATCATTTAGAACAGAACAATTGTTTAGTTGCTTCCGACATCTTTATAGTTGGAGACTTTAATATAAAAGAAATTGGTAATTCAAATCATAATCTCCTAGGAGGATCAAGAACGTGTCAAAGGCTCCAACAGTTTATTTCATATTTTAACATGGCTTCATATAATACTATACAAAATTATAACCTAAGAACCTTAGATTTGGTTCTAGCGAATGTTACAGTGGAACTCGAGCAAGATGAGAATCCCTTAGTACCTGAAGATGTTAATCATCCTAGTCTATCAATTTCAGTACCGTCAGTCAAAAAAATGCCCATAAGTAAGACAACACAAAGAAAATATTATAATTCTAGGAAAGCTGATTTTTACAAATTATACTGTACACTGCGTGATTATGACTGGAAAGACCTATATGATTTCGATAGTGTCGACTTAGCATTAATCTTTCTATATGATTCTTTATATAAATGTTTTGATAATTGTATACCAATATGTACGCAAGTTACGAAGTTTAGGTATCCGCTGTAGTTTACCAGAGAAATAATTCAAACTATTAAAATTAAGAAAAAATGTGCTAAAAAGCGTAAATTCTCTAGGTATTATGACGAAAGATTCAGGAACTTAAGGTCGGAATTAAAACAGCTTATACATAGAGCTTATGATGATTACATAGAACAACTCCAAATGAATGTCAATGATAATATAAAACGTTTTTGGTCATTTGTAAATACCAAACAACAACATAACATAAGAAATCTAGTGTACACTTTGAATAACGAGAACTTTTCCCAAGGCAATATTTCAAACGGTTTTGCAAAATATTTTTCTTCAGTTTACAGTCAAACCAACTTTAGTTATAAAATTAACGATGTTCTTGGAGATTTTCCGAACATACATCACAAACTTGATATTTTGCATTTTAACTATGTTACTTCAGATGAGGTAAAAAGTGCTATTAAGCATCTCAAACCCAAACAATCTTGTGGCCCAGATGGAATTCCTTCTTACGTTATTAAAGCATGTGGAGATGTTCTATGCGAACAAATTAAATTTATTATTAATTTGTCATTGAAAACTAATATTTTTCCTCAAAAATGGAAAGAAACAAAAATAACTCCAATTTTGAAATCAGGTAATTCGAACGTTATGACAAATTATAGGCCTATTTCAATAATTAATTCAATGTGTAAAGTATATGAATACATACTATACGAAAAGGTGTTTAATCATGTGAAAATTTGCATTTCTCCAAACCAACATGGCTTTTTCCCTAACCAATCAACAGTAACTAACTTGTTGGAATTCTCACAGGAGATCTACAATTGTTTTGAAAAAAGGAACAAATGGATGTAATATATTTGGACTTTGCTAAGGCTTTTGACAAAATAGATCATGAAATATTAATCAAGAAACTTATAACATTCGGATTATCCAAAAATTTAATTATGTTGTTTCTATCTTATTTACATAATAGAAATCAATATGTAGAGTTTCAACAAGAAATTTCTTATCAGTTTGTAAGTTCATCTGGTGTTCCGCAAGGTTCCAATCTTGGTCCTTTGTTGTTTCTAATTTTAATTAATGATTTGCCTGAGGTTGTAGAAAATTCTAATTGTTTGTTATTTGCCGACGATGTAAAGATTTATAAATCAGTTACAGTTGAAGAAGATAGCAAAATTTTACAACAAAACTTGAATAAAATTATAGATTGGTGTCGTTTAAATAAACTACAAGTGAACGTAAATAAGTGTAAAAGTGTAACCTTTCATAGAAAAAACAAATTAGTTAAATATGTATACAAAATTAACAATATCCAAATAGAAAATGTTACATCGATTAGAGATCTTGGTGTAATTTTTGATTGTAAATTAACATTTGGTAATCATTTAGTTAGTGTTATAGACTCAGCAAATAGAGCCTTAGGTTTTGTTATCAGAAACACAAAAATATTTTCACAACCATCAGTAATTATCAAGTTATATGCAACCCTAGTTAGAAGCAAATTAGAGTATGCGTCGGTAATCTGGAGTCCCCACTTTAAGAGAGACATCCAAGCAATTGAGGTGATTCAAAACAAATTTTTGAGATATTTATATTATAAAACATTTAAACCAGATTCAACAACTTACTTGTCAGTGTCACTTTTACGCTCGCTATTCAACCTAAGTAGCTTAAAGGATAGAAGAATTGTACATTCTCTTATTATTTTAAGAAATATATTGACAAATAGAACTAATAGTTCAACACTGTTGCTACATATCCCTTTCTATGTACCAAGATATCGCTCCAGAAATCAAAATATCTTTTATATACCTATGTCGAAAAGTTCAACTCATGCACACTCACCTATTATACGAATGCTGAGAGTCTATAATAAATTAAATGATAGGATAGACCTATTTTCAGATGGAAAAGTTAAATTTGTTAAACGTCTCTATGAAATACTGAATAATGACCATGTATGATCTAATATTATTTGTTAACGTACTGATATATATTATATATATGTATATTATTGTTCTCGTGGCTGGATTGTACATTCTTTCCTTTTTATTTTTTAGTATTTTTTCTTTTACTTTTTTCTTTTATTTTTTTCTCTTTCCATGTTTTTTTTTCTTCTTTGTAAAGTCATGTTACCATCAATTATGTAAGTCAAGAAGGTATGTTGTGGGTGTACGCCTGTGTACTTTCATATAAATAAATAAATAAATAAATAAATTCCATCAATATATTATATACAACGTTATGAGATTCTCCTAAAGAACTGTGCGATATAAGACGAGAACCCGTCGCGCATCAAATCATCCATCACGTGACCGTACTAGCACTTGACACCCTAAGGGTCCTACCAAATTGAAAGGAGATACCCGTCTATACCTTATAACCTTATTAAAGAGGATAAATTGAGTCAATAACCGAGCACATGGTTGTACTATTTTGTAATCATAAAAGGACCATCAAAATTTATCATGACACATATTGAGGTCCTGCACTATGCTTAAATTGGGCAATTTCCAAAATCGAAGGGGGTGGGCCCCCTGCCAAATTTTAAAAAAGGTGCAATAATATGAAATGTCTTATGATAGGAAATGAACCCCTGTAATCATATAAGGTAATACGACCTTATCAAGGGGATAACTTAGGTCAAAAACCAAACACGTGGTACAACGTATTCCTTACGTTTATATTTTGGCAATTTTGTACGCCTAAAAGGGAACGAGGTGGACCATCGAAATTTATAGTGATCTATATTAGGGTAATATATTATTATACCAAATTTTTAAATTTGGCAATTTCGAAAATTTAACGGGGTGTTCCAATGTACCTCTCCCAAAATATTCGAGGAGTGCATTAATATACACATATCTTATGAAAGGTAGTGGAACCCTGTATACGCCCATATAACCATATGAGGTAATAGAACCTCATCAACGGGGATAAAATGGGCCAAAACCAAACACTTGGTTGTACTAAAATTATACAATTTTGTACCCCTAAAAGGGATCGAGGTGGACCACCCAAATTTATAGTGATACATACTAGAGTTCTGTACTATTATACCAAATGTTTAAATTGGGTAATTTCCAAAATTTAAGGGGTGGGCCAATGTACCTCTCCCAAAATATTCGAGGAGTGCATTAATATACACATATCTTATGAAAAGTAGTGGACCCCTGTATACGCCCATATAACTATATAAGTTAATAACACCTCATCAAAGGCGATAAATTAGATCAAAAACCGAAATTTGAATTTTTGGCAATTTTCTACCCATGAAAGGGAACGACATAGACCCGCAATACTGATAGAGGTACATACTGTGGTCCTATGCTACCCCACCATATTTTTAGATTTGACAATTTCCAAAATTTAAGGGGGTAGTCCTATGTAGCTCTACCAAAATTTAGGGGGTGGGCCATGGTACCGGTGCTAAGTTTTAGAGAGGGTGGTTCTAAGTACTCCTCGGTCATTCACCCTGGGCCAAGGGGCAACATTATGACTGAAATATTCCAATTTTTCTCCCACACTTTCATTCATTTTTCATCGTCACCGTCTCCTTTAGCCTAACCGGCATAACCGTGGGACATAAAACTAAAGATTTCTTTTGCACCAATGTTAGTCCAACTCAGCAAAGGGATAACAATCTCCAAATTTTATGTCATAAAAGGGAGCGAAAAATAAAAAGTGTTCATAAACCTGTACTAATTCATAACGTAATAAATCATCAAGACCATATTTTTAGTAAATTTAAAGATTCATCATGACCTCCAATCCACAAATATCAATTCAATGATGTCATAGCCGGTCCAAGGACACCCCTTACTACTTCGAGCATCTTGTAATGGGAAACTAATTAAAAGAATTAAACGTGCTTTAGCTAGCGTTAATATCCCATGCATTTTATGGATGGGAAACAACATACTCTGGAATGTCCGGAGACTCCTACCGACAACTACCTGGAATGCCTGGACATGATGGGAAACGACAAGATGGAGTTACAACCCGTTGAAAATGTATATTTGTTTCGTGCGTCATCTACTTACAATTTTACTTGCATAAAGACCTGACTCGGTGCTATCAACTATTCTACTTGTGAGAAAACGTTTTGTGTAAATTGGGTTGCCTTTGTCCTGGCATTTGAAAAATTGTAAATGTACTTGACCCCATGTAATGGAATTGAGCACTCAGGAGGAAGATACTTATGCTGGTGTCTGTACATTTAAAATTGTGACACGTATTTGGAGTCTGTGACAGACGTCCAGCAACAAAAATTTGACACGTGTTGCTGATACGTCTGCTGGGACAGATGTCCAAATAAGTTCCAATACTTTTCGACGGTATAGCATCTAGATTCCCTTCTTAGTAGAGATTTAAAATTTGCAATATCATATGTATTTTTAAGGACTAATTGTTAATGTTAATATGATTTTATCTTAATTCCGCTATACGTCCATCACAGTGTGACTCTCATTATTGTATATACCACTCCATCTCTTTAATTCCTCCATGAAGTGGTGAATTTCTACGTTGTCAACTGGAATATTTAGTTTGTTGGAAGCAAATGCATTTACTCCATAACAACAGAACACGAAAGCAGAAAAGTTTAAATCTTAGGCTTCCCTTATACTAAGTTAGTTATTATTCTTGCTTTAGTTAATTCATTTCATTCAGAGAGTAGTTGATGATTGAGGATAGTGCATATTTCAAACAACTATAAAGCAGAAATATTTAGGTAGGCATGGACCATGTAAGAGTAGTGCATAAAAACTGATGACTATAGATATTCCAAAGCAATTCTTGAGAAGAAAAAGACGCTGAGTCATTTTTTTATAATCTTGTTAAATGCTCATGAAAATTTTACTCGTATCCATCCTCAAACAAAGGTGTTCCCGAAAGAGATAATTCATTTAAAAGTACCGCCCATAACCTAGGTAACAATTCATGAAACTAGAATTCAACATCTTTATTTACTTGTGTTTCTAGCTGTTAAAAATGTTTGCATTTAAACTGGTTAACCTCAAGACCAAGATTTTGATTATTCCATTAGAGTTTTCATGTCTTGCGAAAGTTAAAAATTATCTGGACGAAGAAGAGGAATAGGTTGCACATGTGCATTGGTGTGAAAACAGTTTTAAGTGGTGGACATTATGGCAATATGAATATCCGCCATACTGAATATCACAAAATATTCTTTTAAAGGAATGGCCGAGCGTTCTCAGATATAGATCCTCACTCACGTCAAGTGAAATTTGTGGTAGACAAACACCGTGTACGTGGATTTTCTCTGGGTTCCCCGTTTTCTTCTACTTTATTCATCCCACAAATTTATTCTTCATTATCACCACCTGCTTTAGCCTACCCGGCGTAACGTGGAACATTAAATTGAAAAAAATATTTACATGTAAAGAATATGTGTAACACATCAATACTGACTAGAATCTTTTCCGAAACAAAAATCTGAACTCATTTTAACCGATACATGAAACTGCATCTTATACACTAAAAATTCATATTTATCTGAAAGAAAATTTACTATATTCCTGTCGGTAACTGTACATTACATATTACAGAAAGAATGCACAAGAAAATATGTTATGTATGCTGTGCATGAAAATATGAAAGTGCATGATGTGGCATATCACGAGGAAGTCTTGTTTCTTTCACAATGACATGTTTGACGACTCTGGTAGGTCGCTACAATAAAAATGATTGATTTCATTTTGTGTCCGGACTTTTGGTGCACAATTCTGTTAGGCCTCAACGACCATGCAGTTTTATTGGATTGAAGAGAGACTTATGGTTATTGATGTGGATTGGACTATTATATATAATTTCTTATAAAAATAATAGACTTTCTATTTTCATTCTTTTAAAGAAAAGAAAGAAAGGAATAATAAATGAACAGTGAAACTTGAAGAAAAGTGGAAAGAAATAATATTTAAATACTAATTTATAGTATTTGTTTTGGAACGTGTTGCCACGTTTGGCCTAATCCTCGTTTTGCCTAAACAATTATCTGACACTTTTATGACAGATAAATGATGAGATTTGTGTCCACCATTTTAGGCGAAAAACGGATCCTCGTTTGGCCTAATCCTCGTTAAGTCTAAAATGGCGGATAATAAGAAAAAATCGTGGAAATTCAACTAGAGGGAAATTATATAAGAGAAAATTCCCTAAGAATTAAGAAATGTATAATATATAGATTAATATTATAATAACTATTTTCGAGGAGTTAGTATTACCAAAACTCCTCTATGTATTTACTAGGACCATGGATATATACGAATATATATGAGTAGGCGAATAGCAAAACCCGTTAAATTCAAATTTTTAAAATTTGTGACAAATCGGGAAAAACTGTTCAAACACGTCATAATTGTAAAATAACATTAGAAACTAGAGTAGATTAAAAAATTAAGAATAATGTGAGTGTTGGTCTGTCGAAAGCTGTATAATCACACTAGTCTGTGAATTGCGTTATTGAAGAAAATAGTTTAGATTTAACAGATTTCGTTTATGTAAATGGAAACAACAGCTTTTGAATCTGGACGAGCGGACATTTTTGTTAAGAAAGAGGTTCTGCTGGAGCTGAAGAGATTGTTTAGAGAAGATCATAATTCAACAATGTTCTGTTCAAAGTAAAGAGTTACCCTAAAACACAAAACAAACGACATTTAACCATAGGATAGTCCACTCACCTTGTCTTTTTGGCTACAATTTTAGTGTTGTCTGATAACAAAATTATGATCATCACTGCCTAGAGTATCGTTTTCTTTCGATTCTGCATGTATTTGTCTAGTAATTATTAAAGAAAAGCAAACAAGCACAGAAAAGTTTCACGTACAGTTAGGTTAAGAAGTATAGTGTCTCCATTTTCAGTCCAGGGTGCGCGGTGACTCAGTAGAAGAGCGTTCAGCTCCGGTGCTTGGGGCCTCTGGTTCGATCCTTGTGGACTTTGTGGTGAACAAACACCGTGCTCGTGGGTTTTCTTGGGTTCTCCCCTTTCCTCCCACTTTCTTCATTCCACCATTTCATTCATTTCTCATCATCACTGTCTCCTTTAGCCTAACCGTAATAACCGTGGGACGTAAAACTAAAGATTTTATTTTCATTTTTTTTAAATTTTCAGTCCTAAAATTAAAAAAATAATGAAAGCACACACTTCAAATTCTGCCAAACAAAATTTCGAATGATTTACGAAGAGTTGCAGTAAATATTCAGATTACTAAACTAATCCTATACAGTACCAAGCCTGAAATTGTTTGAAATATGGAATTAACCGGGTTTAATTCTGCTTATCTCATGAGGTTATTTGCAAGTTTGGGATTTAACAGTTTATGAAACTGAATAAGGAAGAGGGATTTAACTGCTTTTGCATCTGTTGCCATGATGGATTTAACAAGTTTTGATAATTGGCATATATTTCAATCTCAATTTTCAACTATTTAAAATGGCTTTTTCTACTGAATACTATTTGGAAATTTTAGCTTTCCAACTAAGGTTTCCAGAGCAACCACTATCCCATTTTTTAAAGTGCATTTAACGGGTTTTGCCATTGGCCTACTCATATATATATATATATATATATATATATATATATATATATATATATATATATATATATATATATGTACTGTAACGATCCAAACGATTTATGGTATGGATTCCAAATCTTAAGAATAGATTTCATCTCAGCTTGCGTCTTTTATTAAAGTAAGAACTAGTACAACTTTCTGTTTCAATATTGATTCCTAAATATTAAAAATCATAAGAGATAATGAGAAATCGTTTTTGATGAGAATTCAGCTTCCGAAAAACAGGTTGCATGTCTCACACTATCACTCTATTCCCGCCGTAAGTTATAGATATACTTCCTGTTTCAATATTGAATCTGCACAATTTCGAAATCTACAGTAATTTTACAATGCAAAAAGAAACTCACATGTAAGAGAACAAGGTATAAATGTGTTCATAACTTTGCATACTGCACCGAACCCTAGTAAACCTTAGCCAAGACGGACACCCAACTGAATAAGGGGTTCAGCCTGATAGTAGACAACGTTCGGTTCACAATATGGACTTCAGAAGCCAATAACCCACGAGGTTACTACTTGTCACTATATGTCACTACGGTTAATGTTTTACACTGGCAACAGAATACCGTGACTGCACCATAAAAACGAGTAGCATGGTGCGATGCAGGGTTGGCAAAAACAATGCTTCCCCCCCCCCAAAAAAAAACAATAAACCTTTTTTTGTTCAAACCCGGTATTTTTTGGATTAAACCATATTTTTTGTTTAAATAATTTGCTGTGTGTATTTATATCACATATGGAGAGAAATAAGTTTGTTTCATCTTGGTGTTATTAAGCAACAACCGGGTTAGAGCTGGAAGAGGTCACATAAGCTTAAGCGGAATCAAACCTTTTCTCGGCTTACATCCGAGAGAAATTGTCGTCTATTTGAACTCGAAACCAGAACTAATTGACCACAAATGTGATATGTCTGCCGACTCACCAATAAAGGACTCCTGGTAAAAATACGTTGTGCTGATCTTTAGGTACTTGTTAATGTAACTGTCAAGAGTCATTTCAAAAGGACAAAAAGATAACCAGTTGCACAAGTGAAACCATTGTATAGAATTACGTATGGACAATTTCAAAATGCTGTAGAGTACAGAAGAACTAATTTAGTCTAAGTTAGTTCATTACGACTTTTATTAGTACAAGATAGAGAAATACAACGAGAAGACGAAGAAATAGACTTAATTTGCATATCTGTAAGAAAAGTGAATAAAGATACAAATTATTTGAGTCCACTTTGGCTCTGACACATTTATACATAAATAAATACCAAAGATACTTCTGATTTCAATAAATACCTCTCGTGGGATTTGTATGAACCCTCCTCCCCCAAAAAAACTACAGCATTTCGATGTATTTTATCAATAGTAAACATTATTAAAACAAAACAATATTTAGAATTTTTCTTTGATTGAAATTGCATAACAATAATAACAAACTATAAAACAATCACAAAAGAAGCATTCATAAAAATATAAAAGAATACAAAAGTTGCTTTTGTAGTATAATCTTTTTGAGTAATGAATGGGAAATTTATGTCTTAATATAATACGAATAATATACGGGAGTGAAACGTGATAACCTATAAATGTGTGTTCATCAAGATTTTACGAACACTTATACTTTTACGAACATTTTTCGTTTTTTGGTTTAAACCAGTTTTTTAACAGCTAGTTTAAACCAGCAAATCGAGATTGAGTCTCGATTTCAATCTCATCACGCCGATAGTGATCTATATTTTGGTGCAAGCCAACGAAATCATGTCAGGTTGTCATTGTACAAGATAACGGAGACCATGTTGATTTATAGTGTTTTTCTGTAAGCAATATTTTGGGCCTCTGGTACATATTATTCACCCGTATTGTTCGAAGTACGAAGATACCAGAGTCAACTATATTTCTGTCATACGGGTGGAAATGGAATGTACTCCCATGCGCAAAAAAATTGCGCGTATACTGTAACTGAAGATTTTTCGTATTTATTTCATTTTCCTTACGTTTATAGGTAAAATTCAGTTATTAGTATGTGGAGATAATAGAAAGCTATCCATGTAAGGAGATATTTCCAAAAATATAATAAAATAATAAAAATATAAGCAAAAAACAAAATTATGCTCGGTTTTGTGTATACTGGCAACGATGATTTCTAGGGATTTTTTCAGTAGCAGAGCATGATTCCGGAGGGAATTCAGTAGGGGAGTTGAGGAGTTGGATCAAGGAACTGGATAGTGTACTAAAATGTTGCATTTATTGGTTAAAACCTAGTGTGTAGATTGCCTGCCAAATATAAATTAGCTTCTGTAACTAAGATGTACGAAAATATAGAATTAAACAGAAAAACTCTTATCTTAAGGTTCGAAGCAATACGCACCATGGCAATGAAGATTATTTCTTTAAAAAAAAAAAAAGAGCCAATGCAACGCAATCTCAGTGGTTAGGTGGATAGAGTGGCGGATTTATAGTTTCTTTTATTATTTTGACACCACATCGAATCCCATCCCATCCCATCCCATTCTTTTTTTTTACAAAAGATTATAATTTTCACGTTAATAAGAACCGAAGCAATATAATCAGGACAACTTACTGATATTTTGCTGTAATGACGTATTTATCCAGGATTAGAGAACTATTGTTAATAGCTATTGTTTTCTGTTCATGCTGTTGTATAGCTTCTCTCATCCTGTTTTCTTGGGGAAAGAACAATTTTGTCTCCAACAAAGTGTGAAGGATGTATACGGACAGAAAAACACAACTTAGTACCAAAATTGATTTATGGTGATGAAATGGACTACTTTGCCATTATTACTTTAAAAAAACTAAATTATTGAAGTTGGCTTTTGTTTAGGTTTTAGCTTAAAAAATATATGCATTTTTTTCTTTATAAGACTGTACTTTATGAGGCAAGGTGTGTGATCATACCCACAAATTTAGCTAGGGAGGGAAAGATAATTGTTTATACAAACGATTTACAGGTTTAGGTGCGTGAAACACCAATACACCATGGTCTCGCTTATCCAACCATCCTTTGTTCCACATACCATATGATCCGATATATCATTGCAAATAGCACCAATCGGCAAGAAGAACTGGAAGTTGTGGTCTTAATCTATTTTTCATGCTCTGGAGTCTATCGCCTAGCGCGCCCTCTACACCTTTGCTCATACGTCTATCATTCAGTGCAGACACGTATCCAGGTTTTCTATTCGGAGTGGGCCCAACACGTACGATTCTAATTACGTAGAATTACGTCCTCGTAAGCACGTAATTCTAATGTTTTAAAAATATCAATATCAATAATAATAATAATAATAATAATAATAATAATAATAATAATAATAATAATAATAATAATAATAATGCAACAGTTCTGTACTTCTCTTAAACTTTTTCCTACTTTTCATTTATAAACCGGTTTAGTTTGGAAACTGCATTATAGCAGAAACAAAATGAAACATATTTTCGAGAAAAATGTAACTAAAGAAAACTGTCTGCTACGTATATCGCATAACAAAAATAGCAAGAAGACATTGAGTGTGTCGTTCTAATATATTGAAGTTAAAAACAGAATGGAAAAGAAATGTTAATCCTATTTAAAACTGTTCTTTAATTCCCCCTGGTATAATGGCATTATGGTATGTTCTTAGAATTATAAGAAGACAACAGCACATTGCCCAAAAGGGTAAAAAAAAAGTTTATTAAAAAGTGCTTGAGTTTCGGAGAGGGGCAGCCATCAGGCTCTCACGCTGGGTACGTCCCTGATTCAGTGCAGTGCAGTTATTTGTTATAAAACATTATTATTAGATGCGTATTATGTAAAATTATATCGTAAGTTTTATTTTTAATAGGTCTTTTCTTAACACATCCATATTATCCAGCGTTCTGCCTGCCTGTTTATGTCGGATAAGCGAAACTAGAATATACATGAACTAGAATTGTACCATCCTAGAACAGATGATAGTGTGAAATGCTTATATTAAAAGGCTGGAATAAAAAAAAAAGCGTAAGTACTGTTTTGGTAGCGTGAGAACAAATTAAAAACAATTGAATATATTTCCTAGGTATCAGATTATCATCTTATTGTGTCGATGTGTATTCTTTCTTAAACATTGTTTTAAGTCATACCATTCACAATATTCCTAAGGAAATCGAAAGAAAAACTCCTATGTGCCTCTTATGGCAAAGCGGCTTAAGTGCATGGTCCGAAACCGATTCCCACGTTAAGGTATAGATAAAGTTCCCGTACTTCAAAAATGCAAATCCGGGACGCTAATAAATTACGAGAATCTTTGAAATGCTTAAAATTGAAAGAAGTGTTGAATACTAATTTACTTTCCTCCATTAGATAGAGTTATTCAAGTATTACGTTATTACATTTTTATTCATTTCACTAGATCTTCCAAGGACGCCAATTTCTCTGTAAATTTGGGGGGGCGTTCAAATGCAGAAGATATATATATATATATATATATATATATATATATATATATATATATATATATATATATATATGAGGATTTTAAGACAAATTACACTCAAATTATGCCAAATATTGTATATTCATAAATACAAAGGAGGCCTACATGGGCTTTGGGCGAGTCCGGCCCCCCAGGATCGGCGCCCTTGCCTTCTTCCTAGTTAAGAAAATGTATGCAGATGATTTACTCCCTCCCCCTGGTAAGCAATTTTTTTTTCCTCAAGATCTGTTGTGCTTCCTGAAATAACAGCAGGAATTTCCTAATTACTTAACCATCTAAATGAATGTTTTCACTTAGAGCCATCCCGTCGATTCGCGTTGCCTAGGACTAAAATAAATTAAGGGTCAATAATGAAGATGAGACTTCCATATCAAACATGAAGAGACATGTGGATCGAAGATCTTTCTTTGTTCCAACTTTGATTTTTTCAAATCCATGATGGGAAATTAGATTATGAGTACAATTTTCGAAATTAATAGTATACAATCGTAAAAATATCTTACAAAACGATGGTTTATGGTAAAATACTTTGACTCAAAGAATGAATTACAAGTAATAAACTTGTTACTTTTCCTGAAGAGTCTAAGTCTTGAATGAGACGGAAGCTCTCGAGCGTAGTGCTTGGAACGATTGCCTCACTTGTTCTACCTTCCCGTGGCGCAGCCTTGATTCGACTTGATCCTAAACGTATTATTCAGAAGTCGAAGTCGGAAGATGTTTCCCATTTTTCCTAAACACTCTTGGTCGATTGCAATCTGCCTCACTCGTGAGGGAAAAATCCCATGCCGTAAGCGTCGGTGGACCACCGATCGGCAACCAGTGACATGTCCCCAAAAATTGGCGGTCCCGCAGCCAAAAATTGGTAACACTTCCGTTTTGAAAATTATACCACTACCGGCAGAGAAGCGACGGGACTCCAACGAGCCACAAAATTATTACCCTAAAATACGTTAAATCGCCTATATGGGTAATTTCTTTGCATCAAGGTGTCTAAAACATTTTTTAAAAAAGAAAACAAAAGTGCCGTGAGCTGGGCGTGAACCATCAACCTTAGGGTTACTAGTTGCATAATCTTCCGAACTCGCCACGGAGGCGACTATGAAGACACAGCTTGTAGAATGATAAATCGTTGAAGTCTTTTTAATATTTCTAATCAGAGTGCTCTTTTAACCGTGTATATTTGAAGATAACTGTTTGCAATCAGATCAAATGCACTTGTCATGTAATTTTATAACAAAATGGCAAGCGTCTATTTACTTTTTTCATATTTCTCCCATATTCACTTGCTAGTGATCGGCGACAGTTGCCAACTAAATTCATACAATTATACGCACCTATCTCAAGATTTTTCACTTCATGATGTAAAGGCAGGAGTTACTCTTGACCCCCGGAGTTCAAGTATTCTCCTTACAATAACAATTCGTCAGCGAAAAATAATAAATATTAATAACCGCATGCACATGACTGGTGATAGTTCATGTTGGCCCCTTTACGATTCTCCGTGACAAATCAAACGAGCGCGGATCAAAATGAAGTCCTCGTTTTTACGTGGTGATAACTTCAATACCCCGATTTTTTTTTTTTTTTTTTTTTTTGGTGCTCAGATCTGCCTCTTCAGTTTCGGCATCTGAAGACTTTAACCGAAACGGGCTATCATCATCGCATTTTGTTTTTCTTTAGCCTTTTTCATCATCCTTTATTTGCAATAATTGGAAAGAAGACAGGGAACACGGAAAACGGTGGGAAGGACGAGACCACAACACTCAACATCCAACAACAATGAACAACAAATAAAACAAAACAAAATTTTAAAAACAAAAAGAAAAACGAAAAGAAAAACAAAAGGACTTGAGCTATCTAATCAATATTAACTAACTAAACAAGAATTAAATTACTATCTAATCCCTACCTAATTTTATTATCGTATTACATAACAAATTTGATTGCTATCTAGCTACTACCTAAATTGTCATATATAGTAAGTTGACAATTGTTTAATATTTCCAAAATATACATTTTCTATTTTCGTCTTATTGATTTTAAGAGTTTATTAAATAACACGAAAAATTCCTGTTATCACACTCTGATAATTTCGGTGTCTGCTTACTGCTGACTGCTGATACTCTTGCTAATCTTGGTTTCTCACCTAAATGATTTTCACCTGTATGTGCGTTCGTCTCCTGTGTCACGGTTTCCCATGTGTGGTTAATAATCACTATATATACATCACTTCACTAAAAACTACACTACACATCACTTCACTAACATACCACTCTTCTATAATGCATTTAAGTGTCATATCGATAAAGTTGGTTCACTGATTTTTTAAAAAAATTGATTATGGCTGTATTTGTTCATGTAGCTGTATTATTCATTGATCCTGGTTCGCCCTACACATCAGAAACGGACCGTGAGTATCGACATGAGGCCCAGGACACACTTGGAGCACTTACTGCGGGCCCTGGTCAGTTGTGTCCCGCCGCCGCGTACCCACGGACCGAAAGTCGCACGCTATCGTAACCGAATTGCGAAGCGGCTTTGAGATGATGCTCTATTTCCGAGTCTTCATGTCAAAATTGGGATATTTTTATATGATTGTTTCTATTAGATATTAGTGTATATTTATTCCCACGGCTCTAGATTTAACACTCATTCCGTCACCATCGCATCATACATACGCTCCCAGAGCATCCGGAGTTCCTTACCAGTCAAAGACCGAGAATGCTCTAGGCACTCACACACCATCACTCAACCTCCTTCCTGGGGGCGCGGAGATCCAGCGCTTCCAGAAGTTTCCTTCGGTCCAGGAGGGAGGAATCCTCATTCATTCTGTTTTCCATATTTTATGTTCATTTAGTTTGTGTTTTCTCTGTAAAATGTTTTCTGCATAGTTCTGAGTATTCCTCTGCTACATGTGCCAGAATTCTATAATCCTCTTCATCTTCCAAGATAGCTTTTATATCTTTCTGTCTAATTTGGTCACGAATTCGCAAGCACTCCTCCAGGAACGGGCACCACAGAACACTGTGTTCAGGTGTTCCTTGTTCTCCACATTCACAGCTATCATGTTCTTTTTCGTTGATTCTACAAAGATGGGTTGGAAAGGGACCGTGTCCTGTTAGGAAATGAATTAATCCTTTGTTGGGATTGAAGTAATTCCATTTGAGTCGCGTTCCAACGTCTGGAATAAACGTGATTAATCTTCTTGATGTTTTGTCTACTTGCCAGTCCTGTATCCATTTTTGTTGAATTTGTTTTTCTATTTCATCGAGTTTTTGTGCTTTGGTCCCTAAAAGTTCTTTCGTCTTATTTAAATTTCCTTTTTTATACCAATACGTTGCCGCTCTCGGGATTATTGTTAAATACATTGGTTTGAAACCCATCAAAATACACAACGCGCTGTGCAGTGTCGTGCTGAAGGCACCAATGAGCCGAATTAGAAGGTTTCATTGTGGGCGATTTATTTTTGTTTTTAAGGAGTTATTCTCTAATAATCGATGTGCCCATACGCTGGAAGCATAGTTCATCGAGGCGCTTAGGATTACCTCCTGATAAGTCTTAATTAATTTTCTCGGTAGCCTATAATTTGTTTGAGCCAATGAATTGCGTTTATTAGTTACTTTATGACCCTTTTGAGTAACATAATTAATATGCTCTCCAAAATTCAGTTTATCGTCTATCATAATCCCTAAATATTTAAATACTGATACCCTCTCGATCTTACTGTTGCTTATTTTAATTATTGGTCCTCTTAATAATTTACTTCCAAAAATCATGTATTTCGTTTTCCTCTCAGAGATTTTTAGCTTAGGCTTTCCACACCAATCAAGTAATTCGTTTATAATTCGTGCTGATTTTTTTCAAATTCTATTCTAGAGTTTGCTGAGATTATTACAGCCAAATCATCAGCAAAAGCAATTAATTACTCGTTCAGTTTCCTCTAATTGATTTAGTCTTTCTAAACACGGCTGGTATTCCAAATCCAACATCAATGGTAATATGATCGATCCTTGCGGACATCCCTTTTGTGCAGTAACTTTGATATTTCCCAGGATTTCATGGATGATGATCTGTCTATTCAAGAAGTAATCCCTAACTATATTTACTAAATATTGTGATAAATTTAACTCTTTTAACCTTTCAATGAGAGATGGTGTCCATAAGTTATCAAACGCTCCCTCTATGTTAAAAAACAGGGCCAGTGCATATTTTCTTTCCATGCTACTTTCCTTAACTTGATACACAAATGCATTTAAGGCATCTTCCGTAGATTTGCCCTTTCTGAAACCATATTGTAAACTATCATCTTCGATATTCCTATGCTTTCGTCGAATTCTACTTGCTATCATCCTTTCTAATAATTTTGAGATGTTTCTAAAAAGACAGATTGGACGGTAAGAACTCACTTCCTCACTTCTGTTAAATCTTTATCCTGACTTTTAAACAAAATTAGCAATTTCGATTCCTTCCACAACGAGGGAAATATCTCCTTCTTAAGTAGGGTGTTGAACAATTTAGTTAGTTATGGAGTCCAAATATCTTTTTTATTTTTGTAGATCTTATTTACTATACCATCTAATCCTGGAGCTTTTTTAGTTTTTAGTTTCTTAATTATTGTATCAACTTCCTCGTTGTCCGTTAGTTCGATATCTTCCTCTGCTGTCAATGCGATGGGTTGCAAATATTTTCTTCCCGATACCCCCGATTTTTTTTCATTCGCTCAGCCGCGTTTACTGTCAGCCAGTGCCTTGAGCATTCAAAACCGGCGAAGTATCATCATTGCGAATGATTTCTCTTTTGGGTTTGTTTATTTCATAATTTTAAAGAAGGAATGGGAAGGAAAAAAGGACGTGAAACTAAAACAAGGGATTTGACAAAAAAGATAAAACAAACAAACAAACAAAAAAATAACTAAACTTAATATTTGCTTAACTATACTCTCATTTCTAGTCTTGTGAGATTTTGTGCGTTTTTTGTTTTATAGAGTTTGAGTTTGTTACGTGTGTGTTGTTTTGTATGTCGTATGTTTTGTGTTTTGGTGTTTACCTATTGGTCATCTTCTTCATTCTTCTTTTCTTCAGGTTTTCACTCTGTACTCCCGATTCTAGATATCTGCTTTGACTCGACGAAACCCTGCCACTAGTGGCACACTAGCGGCAATCCTTCGACGCGTCGCTATATGGACGATCGCCATTTACCGGCAAGTGGGCCACTAGGAGTTGGCGACGTTTACGGCATGGGGAAGCTAATAAACAAACAAAAAATAAATCTAAAGCCTTATAAAAAAGTTTTCCGAAAATTTACATCTAGCAAAATCATTTGTTGGTATTCCAGAACTGTGAATTCACCTTTATTCATAATTTATTTCTATCGTAGTTTTGATATGAGAATGATATGTCTGAAACTGTAGCACAGGTCATTAATACTTTTTTTTTCTTTACTCAGATTTAGCAGTTTTACTTAACAGTCAGTCAATTTGGATCTGTAATATCAGAGTTTTAGAGATTTCCTTAAATTTTTCATTTCTAAAACAGTTTGCAACTAACACTATTAACGTATCTCTTTCGATATTTCCATATGTAATGGCTTGGTCACTCCCAGTATATTTCAAACAATAAACTATTTACGGTGTCTTACTCCATTAATCCGAACTACATTTTATATCCAACAACTCTATGCATTTTCCCTTAAATCTGCAAACTTTCTATTAGGTTAAAACTCAGTATTTTTTATTTTCTTCCTTTCTTGCTGAAACGAAAGTGTTCTTTAGGCAACCTGAAATGATGACTCTATACTACATTATGTTGCATAGGGCATTTTATGTAGCATATCATTTGACAGTTGGACACTTTCTTCGTATATTGAAAGCAACAGGGATTAAATCCTTCTACACTTACATGAGAAGTAAACACATTCTTTTTAATTCTTGGAATTGTGGCAATGCACTAGGTTCACAGAGTTTTTAATTTAAGTTAATTAATAATAATAATAATAATAATAATAATAATAATAATAATAATAATAATAATAATAATATTAATAATAATAATAATTATTATTATTATTATTATTATTTTATTGACAGATTTTTCTGAATATTAAGCAATATTTCTCAAAAAGCTGGTATTTTTAAACAAATGTGTTTGATATCAAGTTTTCATAAAGTAGTCACTCTCTCCTATAGATAATTTCAGAAGGGCCGCGGTGGCTCAGTGATAAAGCGTTCACCTTTGGTGCATGGGATCCTTGGTTCGACCCGAGCTCGTACCAAGTGAATTTTGTGGTGGAGAAACGCCATGCGCATGGGTTTTCTCGGGGTTCTCCCGTTTTCTCCCCCTTTTTTCATTCCACCATTGCATTTATTTCTCATCACCGTGTCCTTTAGCCTAGCCGGTATAACCGTGGGTAGTAAAACTTAAAAATTTGACTTCAAATAATTCCAACCCAAACAGTTGCAGGAAGTATGTCATTTCGAATAAAACAAACTACTCTATAAAATTCTGAGTATTATTAATTTTTATATATACAATTTTAGCGGACCTTATTTCTAAATCGAAGGGTAAGAAGATTAAATTCACTCTCTTATTATTATAAATTCATTTCAATTGCAGAAGTGAAAATAGTTGGGAAAAATTAGAAAGCCATACCTTATATTCCAGTGTGCCACAACCGGATAGCGGGGCACACTGGCGTGCCCAGCAAAATGAACAGTGTGACGCAAAGTTTTACCTATTATTTACAAGAATATGTGTCGAGTTTATTTTATTTATTATTATGAAGGATTCTTCCACGGATCAGCTGTCTGTATACAGTAAAACAAACGAGTGTCACATTGAGGGGATGAGTGTAATTATTTACTTTAATAGTAATAGAAATGTATATTTTCTTGTATTTTCTACCGGGAATAACTGCATCCGGTCCAGAAAGCTGCGACTAACGAAAAAGGAACCCGATGTGCCAAACACACACCAGCTACGCACTTCAATACACCAACAAAAGGTGCAGACTATTCATGAGTTAAAGTCTCTCACCCAATGTACGCTCCTAACATGTCTCTCAGCGATTACATCATTTTTTGGTATCTCAATCACTTCCTAGTAGGATAGCTTTACCTAGAGACCACTGATTAACCTGGTATTGGATGTTTCACTTTTTTACCCTTGGAGTTGACAGTCATCGTTTGGGTATCTCACACTCAAATATCTAATATTAACAACGTTTCTTCTATAATTAAGTAATATTGTATTATTTCTTTGTATTATTCATTAGCTTGGTTAAGCCTGTTTAGACACTTTTCTCTTTGCACCTACTTATTACCTATACCTTAGCGTTGTATAAAAATACACTAACTCTCACCGGGAATCAAATCCACAACCAATGCACTTGAACCATTTGGCCACAACAAGGCACATTTAAATAGAAGTTTCGATTTTTTTAGGAAAATTGTGATTAGTTGTAACATTTAAAAATATATTTAAGAATGAAAATGAAATGAAATCTTTGAGTTTTACGTCCCACGGTTATGCCGATTAGGCTAAAGGAGACGGTGATAATGGGAGATGAGTGAAATGGTGGAATAAAGGAAGTGGGAGGAAACGGGATAACCCCGAGAAAACCCACGAGCACGGTGTTTGTCCACCACAAAGTTCACTTGGCGGGGGCTGGGATCGAACCCAGGACCCCAAGCACCAGAGGAGAACGCTCTATCACTTTTTTTAAACTTCCTGACTATTTTTTTCCATTTAAACCACTTCTCAGGACTACTGGACACGAGAGGGACACGAACACAGAAACATCGAGGACAGTTAAAATTCCACCCTTGCTCTTCAGAGGGACTCGAACCCCCAATGGGTTTCACCTTACGATCATCAGCCTAACGCCTCAGACTGTTCGGCTACACCCACCGGCTACCACTGAGCCACCGCGCCCCCCATATTTAAGAATGGGTACGGATGAAACGCACTGATTTTTCTCGCTCGAATTTCTTAAACTGACTCGTGTTAGGCTGCAGCTATTACTGAAACATTTAGTTGGGAAATGCGAATAAAATAATGTGTTTTGGAAAACTTTGTTCAAAGCAACTTATGTCCAAAAGTAAAGTACCCATTGGTCATATTTCTGTTAGAAATAACTTATGTCATATATTAGAATTATTAAGGAAATAATTGTATGTGAACTATGAGCAAAATCGTCTGAGTACTTTCTGAGAAATCATCAAAAAAGTCATCCCAAAGAATAAAATATCCCTTGTGTATTTTTTCAGGACAAACGAGTTAGGCTATTTATGAAATACGAACAAAATTGCCAGAGTCATTCTCGACAAAGTCGTAGGGTAATTACTTGCTCCGAAAAGTAATATACCACTTCTAGCTTTTTTAGGATGATGGAATTATACCATATCGTTAGGTTATTTATGTGACATTTATTTATGAAATATGAACAAAATTGCGTCAGGCGTTAATGGGAAAATCGTCGGAGAAGAGTAAACTACCCCTTCTAAATGTTTCAAGGACGAACGAGTTGTGTCATATTGTTAGGTTATTAATGATACAATTATTTATGAAATGTGATTGAGAAAATTGTTCGAAAAAACGCATCCCATACAGTAAATTACACTTTATGTATTTTTTTTCAGAGCAATGATTCATACTATATTTGTAAAAAATAAGCAAAATCTTTACAGCTGTTTTTGAAACAATTTAATTATTTTAAATTTTCATTCATCAGTAAACTACCCTTATTTTTAGGTGTCGGAGGATATAGAATTCGGAACGATAAAGTGTTATAAAAAATTCATGTCTAGAATTCGGTCCAGATACGTCCAAGAGTATGGCCTCTATTTGAATGCATGTAAAAGCGTGACGAACCGACAAACGAACAGAGGGACAGACATAAAAATAACTTTTTCGATATGTGGGGACGTGAAACTTGAAGTCATTGAAATCTCGAATTCGATTTTTATCACTATTACTAAAATTTCTTCTTTCGTCGCTTGAACGTGAAAAAGAATAGGAATACAACGACACGTAAGGTGATAATTTGTAATTCCCAAAATTTAATGAGTTACGTTTAATGTGTTGCCATGCTAGAAAAAAAAAGCTTATGCCTGTTTGTTATATCATTTTAATATCAGTTTTTCACGCTACTATATAATGTAGAAGTATGGTATGATTATCGTTCATATTCATGCTATCGTTTGGAAATATTCGTGTTCCGCATACATAGATCTGTATAATTTAGTTACGTTCAACGAAAGCCTCCTTGCACTTGTGGATATAAAAAAAAAGAGATAGAGAAAGTCAATACTCTAAAAAGCAAAAAACACAAGCACACACACACATAAACGATAATTTAACATCCGGTCGATGTAACAAGGGGTAAGACTGGATAGGCTGTCAATGTCGCGTATGTTCTTTTTCCTGTTCCAGACACACAAACCCGAAGTGAGTTGTCTGCTGTTCAAGAACGGGAAGTAACATACAAGACTATAAACTGAAAACAATAACTGTTTCCAATAGTACACGTATTCTAACACAGAATAAATACGTCGATTAAAGGATACTATCAATAAATTATTTCCTTATTATATTGTTTCGGTTCTTATTACCATCAAAATTATAAACTTCCTATAATGTTTTGTAAAAAAATGGGATGGGATGGGATGGGATTCGATGTGGTGTCAAAATAATGAAATAACTACAAGTCCGCCACTCTATCCACCTAACCACGGATGTTACGTGGTGTTGGCTCTTTTTTTTTTAAAGAAATAATCTTCATAACCATGGTGCATATCGCTTCGAACCTTAAGATAAGAGTTTTTCTGTTTAATTCTATATTTTCGTACGACATCTTAGTTACAGAAGCTAATTTATATTTGGCAGACAATCTACACACTAGGTTTTAACCAATAAATGCAACATTTTAGTCCACTATCCAGTTCTTTGATCCAACTCCTCGACTCCCCTACTGAATTCCCTCCGGAATCATGCTCTGCTACTGAAAAAATCCCTAGAAATCATCGTTGCCAGTATACACAAACCGAGCATAATTTTGTTTTTTACTTATATTTTTATTATTTTATTATATTTTTGGAAATATCTCCTTAGATGGATTGCTTTCTATTGTCTCCACATACTAATAACTGAATTTTACCTATAAACGTAAGAAAAATGGAATAAATACGAAAAATCTTCAGTTACAGTATACGCGCAATTTTTTTGTGCATGGGAGTACAGTAGATTCGGGGCATCTTTTCGCCCATATTAATGAGGCAGTTTGGCGATATTTCTGACATGGTAGCAGTTCCTAATGCACGTTTGAAAAATGGATACACCTTTTTCCCGCATACTAATGACACATAATGTATGCAGGTGCAGCCGGAGGTTGTATAAAGAACATGACATGTAATAAATTGGTTTCCGATGAAAAGAAATGTTAATTGGACAAGCAGAATACAGAAAAAACCTTTCGGAAATAAAATATGCAGATCACAGACGTAGAACAAGGTAATAGATTGTTGGATTCATTAATATATAGCACATGTAACGCGACAGCTGCTGGAGAATATTCTGGAAATTTGGATCGTTGGTATGAGTGAAAGAAAGTACTAGAAACTTCGAGATCTTTTTTAAATTTATTATTGTTGGAATTGGGGAAAGAACACACTCGAAACTTCTGGAAAGATTGAAGGGCACATAAATACTGATGCATTAGCATGATGTGTACATTTAGAAAGAAGAGTCCACCAAGAACAAGTGTTAACTTTGCGAAGAAGATATTTTACTACTAGGAGAGACTGGAAGATTGGTAAATATTAACGTTGTAATTTTCTTGTATTATAATTGTTCATTTTTATATGGGAAAGGGACATGTTATAATTTTTGGGAGTATAAGGGGGACGGATCTGTTTTGTTTTATCGGAAATTGATTGTGGAAATTCCGGCAGTGAAAAGTGATATGACTCGGTGTACTTTTATGGAATTATAAATTGACTAAGATATAGTATAATGTAATATGTAGGGTAGAGGGACTTAACAATTTTTCATTGCGCCGGGAATCGAATGAGTATTCTCCCAGGTGGAGAACCGTACGCTAAATTTTATGCTTGCAGTGTGAACGTATTACTTATATGTAGCTATAAATTGTGTATGACATAACAGGTATATATAAATTATATTGTACAGAAAGATAGCAGAATGCGCTCCCGGGAATCGAACCAGAGCTCTTCCACGTGAAAAGCCGTACGACAAACATTTTGCTTAGCAGATGTTACTTATATGTAGCTATGAATTGTGTAAGATATAACAGGTATATATAAATTATATTGTACAGAAAGTTAGCAGAATGCGCCCCGGGAATCGAACCAGGGCTATTCTACGTGGAAAACCGCACGCTTGCTTGCATTGTAAACTTTTGTCAGTTTTAAATGGTATATTTTTACTGTGTATCAACAAACTTATATTGGATAGGTAGTTAACAAAATCTGTACCGCGAATCGAACCATGCCTCTCTTACATGCAAAGCCAATATGCTTGAGAACGTTAGTGCTACGTTGAATATCATATTATGTAATTTGAAAAGTCGTAATACTGTAACTAATTGCTTTTTTTCTTTTTTGTTTTAGGTGATGAAGCAAATAAGTGATAGAAACGAGAAAAAGCAGAGAGCGACGTGGATTTCAATTGGATCATCACTTAAACAGAGATAAACTAATATTTGGTAAGTATTATTATTATTATTATTATTATTATTATTATTATTATTATTATTATTATTTTCAAAATTTTGTTTGTTTTCAGGTTTTTTAGTCATTGTATACATATATTGATTGCACTTTTTGTCTTGTATTTTACAGACAAAAATGGAGTTTTACTTCGAGGAATTTAACGTTATTGATTGAACCATTTTCCAGGGAAGATTGAGAGGCTTGGATATTGCTGAACGTGTTTTACATGCGTGGCAGCAGGTAGTGGACCTACAAGCAGCAGGGTATATTGGTTCGTTTGAAATTGTAAGTGATCTACTATCGCTTTTGTACCTATATTATAAAAATTATCAATATATCATACTGAATAATGTTCGCTCAGCAGCGGACATTATAGAGCTTTTTGACCACGGATTTTTTTAGTGAAGATCGACTGTATGATGCGGCATTTATGTCATATTTAAATTATATGGCCACTGAGAAAAGGCAGTTAGAGCGAGTGAGTGACAAAAGTGTACCGTTCTTTTCATTTACGGAAAATTGTGAAAATGTTCAATCCGAACATAATGATGATGATGATGATGACTCATTACATATTGATTGGGCACTATTAAATGAAATTAATTTGGATGAACCATTAGAAATTCAAAATTCCGAAACTGACTTTACAGAGATGTTGTGGCCTAAATTGCAAGAAATTGAGGAAGAAAATGCGCGTGTTGATCGTCTGAATAATGCACATTATTCAGAAGATATGCGACCCACAACTTCTCAGCATCCTTCATTGCGAGGGTATGGAGGGAATGAAAGAGAGTGTAATATTTTTGAAATTGTGGGGAGAAATGTGAGAGAGTACCCGCGTTTCAATATGAAAGGGGTGGAAATTATTGAAAAACCAACTGTACAACATATAATTACAAATCCCATGTATTATATTACATCCATGATGGATTATGCGCTCTCTACCGTTTTGAGGGATACACGTCCCCACGATTTTGTCGGTTTAAGAATAAATTCCGACCGAGATCTCCTGAATAAAGAAGTGTTTGTTCCATGGAGAAAACGTCAAAATTTGAATACCGATGTGGTTCTTAGAACGGTGGAGAACGTACTAAATAGCAATGAATCATTTCTCTTAGGAAATCAATTAGAATTTCGGTTTGACATCGTTGATGGATTACACGGACAGGGTATACCTAAACGCGCAGCGGTAAGAAAATATGCAGAAATGAGTATGTTTTCAAGGATCATGTGGTGGCCACAAAGGCTATTGATTTTCTTTGTCTCCCAAAATCCATAGTATATTGGATTACGAAACATGAAGAGAGTAAGGATGCACTATACAATATGACCCTGCCTACACGCAAAACATGGGAAAATAAGCACAAAAATTGTGTAACGATGCAAAAATGTACGTTGAACGGAAACAGGGATTTGCTTTGGAAGATGTAGTTGCTTTTCAAAATTATTTAGTGAAAAAGAATTATCAAATTGTAGTACATGAATTACCTGAAGATTCCTGAACACTTGTGGTACGCTACCCAGGAATAAATGCAGAAAAAAAGATATTTATTCTGTATCAGAGAGGGGATACTGTGGATCATTTCCAGCCCATTAAGAATATTAATTCATTTATGGGTAAGAGTAATTTCTGCTTTTCCTGCTTGGAAGGATTTAGATCAGATAGGAGTGCTCACCAATGTCAGATGAAATGTTCGTACTGTGAACATTTTCATAGTAAAGAAACTAACGCGAAACTAGTACATTGTACACAATGTAATAGAAACTTTGCTGAAGGTATTTGCTTTAATAACCATTTAACACTAAATAAAGTAAAGAAATCCTAATGTGATTACGTAAAATTGTGTAACGCATGTGGTGTAATTTACGATGTGAGAAAAAGAAAATCAGCTCATGTATGCGGCGACTACTTTTGTAGTCTTTGTAAAGTGCACGTAACTGTTGGCCATCGATGTTTCGTTCAAAAGTGTATACTAAAACGCACTGAACGATTTTCGTACATTATATTTGATGTGGAAACCATGCTATTAGCACCAAATGAGAAAGGTGAACGGGAGCATGCCGTAAATTTATGAAGTTGTTTGAATGTATGTTTCCACTGCATAAATACTGGAGTAGATAGTTTGTGTTTCAAGTGCGGAGATAAAATATCCGGGAACCGTATGTTTTCTTTCACAACCATGGAGGCGTTTATTGAACATGTGCTTATGGAAAGGCCAGAGTATCAGATAATTGTGGCACTTGCTCACAATAATTCGCGATGTGATGGTCTATTTTGTGTGCGGACACTTATTGAGAAACAAAAAATAATTCCACATGTTCTTATGCACTGTCAAAAGATACTTCAAATTAGTATTAGTAATCGTTTTTATTTTCGGGACACTTTTCTTTATCTTGGTGTAAAATTATCCAAATTACCGAAAACCTTAGGATTGAATGTTGAATTGAAAAAAGGAGATTTTCCATACCTCTTTAATACAGAGGAACATCAAAATTATGTTGGAGAATGGCCGGCATTGCATTATTATGACCCAAACTCACGTAGTACGGCAGACCGGGCAGAACTTATGCTGTGGCATGAAGAGCGAGTACGGAATGGTGATGTTTTTCATTTTCAGAAAGAATTGATGGAGTACTGCCGGAACGATGTGCGTATATTGGCGGAGGCAGTAATTAAATTTACCTCCATGATTGAAGAGAAAACAAATGGTATTCAATGTTTTATTTCCAGCACAACAGTCGCTAGTCTAGCAATGTTGACGTACCGGTGTCATCACCTGATTGAAAACACAATTCCAGTTATTCCTCCAAACGGGTTCCAACTTACTCAACAACAGAGTATTAAAGCATTAAAATGGTTGAAGTATATAGAACACGTAACAAAGAGATCTATTGTTACTTCGAATAATGCGTTGGAGGAACGGTTTGGCAGATATAAAGTCGATGGTTTTGACGCTAAAACAAACACTATATACCAGTTGATGGGATGTTTTTGGCACGGTTGTAAAAGCTGTTATAAAGATAATAGAAATAGCATTTTATGCAAAGAAAATGGTGCGTACAACACTTTTGAAAAGAGATACGAACAAACAGTGCACTGCCGCAACTATTTGAAAAAATTAGGTTATAATTTAATAGAGATTTGGGAATGTGAATGGGATGCAATAGTAAAACGTGATAAACGTATACAGAAGATCCACGAACAACGGTGCAAACATATTCGTGATCCTCTCATTCCGAAATCTGCCTATCAAGGAGGTAGAACAGAAAATTTTAAGTTATATGTAGACTGTGCAGAGGACGAATACGTAGTTTACGTAGATATCACTTCGCTTTACCCCGCAACAATGTATAAACGAGGCATGCCTGTGAATGTACCTAAAGTACACAACGGCCCCAATTTCCCCAATGTGCGAAACATTCATGGACTTGTAAAATGCAGTGTTCTTCCACCATCCGATTTATATTTTCCAATCCTCCCCTATGTTACGGGAGGAAGATTAATCTTTGGATTGTGTAAATCGTGCATGGATGAACAAAATGATGATGAATGTACGCACATAGATCTTGAACGTATCATTACCGGTACGTTCTGTACCCCCGAACTGCACAAAGCATTAGACAATGGATATGAGCTAATTGAAATTCATAAAATATGGGAGTTTGATTTATTAGTCCCGGAAAAAGATGTTTGTGAAGGATTATTTGGGTCATATGTAAAATCCTTTTTACAAATGAAACAAGAACCTTCAGGCTTTTCTGCAGAATGCAGTACAAAAGAAGAGCAGGAAAAGTACATTCAAGAATATTTCAGGCATGAGGGAATAGAGTTAAATTATGAGAACATAGAATATAATCCAGGCCTGTGCAGTACAGCGAAACTGTTTTTGAATTCGCTGTACGGGAAATGGGGACAAAGAACAGACCTTTCACAGTGCACAATGGTAGATACAGCAAAGGAATTTTTAAAAATTTTAACAGATCCTAAATATGAAATTCAAGCTGTAACACCAATTGGTGAAACTCATTTAATTGTTCAATATAAAGACTGTGAGAGTGAAAATATCACATTAGCATTTTCAAATGTTCTGCTGGCACCATCTATAACATCATGGGCACGACTGTGGCTGTATGATCTACTAACAAGTGTTGGAGAACAGAATGTAATCTATTGCGATACGAACAGTATCATGTTTATACAAAGAAAAGATGAGCCACTCCCATTAAAATTAAGTTCGTATTTGGGTGGGTTAACAAATGAAGTTCCCGAAGGTTGGGAAATACGTAAATAATAGCATTAGATGCAAAGAATTACGCCTACACTTTACGCAATGCTAGTGGGGAAATGAAATATGTCTATAAAATACGTGGAATAACATTAAATCACAGAACAAGTGATAAAATTAATTTTGATAGTTTTTATGATTTAGTGACGGGGAATCGGGAGGCAACTGTAATCGAAATGCCATCCAAAATTGTTCGGAAACCAGATTTGCGCATCTTTTCTCGAAGAGAACTAAAGACACATCGAATGGTGACCAGTAAACGCAGACGAATAGACGCTGACATTGTGGCTGACTTACCAAGAAGTGTTACTGTTCCGTATGGCTATAGATCTCATAAATGATTGGCCAGAGACTCATTTTTAGTGAATAAAAAGTAGAGTTTGTATCACATTGTGCCATTTGCAACGAAGATGTTACGTTTTAAACATCCGTGCACTATTCTCATACCTGGTCCTTCCCGTGCTGGTAAAACTCACTTTGTGAATCGATTAACCAAAGAAAGAAATGATATGTTTAATGTTTCCTTTAAAGAAATTGTATGGTGTTATGGCGCAGTTATACCAAACTTGGACGTTGATGCAAAAATATGTTTTCTTGAAGGAATCCCCGATATAAATACTTTTGATATAAGTGAAAATTCATTACTCATATTAGATGATTTAATGTCAGAAACAAATGACGATGTGGCCAAATTATTTACCAAGTACGCTCACCACAAGAAATTAACCGTAATATTTATTGTTCAAAATTTATTTCCAAAAAACCGGCATGCTCGAGATATTAGTTTAAATGCACATTATATAGTGGTATTTAAGAATCCACGTGATAAGTTACAAATTGAATATTTAGCAAGACAAATTATGCCTCGTGAAAGCAAACAACTCGTAAATATCTTTGAGGAAATTACACAAAAACCACACGCGTATTTATTGTTTGATCTTACACAACAAACACATGATGCCCTACGACTGAGAACAAATATATTTCCTGGAGAAATCATGCATGTGTACAGTAGTGTTAAAAACGCGGCCACACCGTTTTATGTTTAGTTGGCATCAAGATGTTGAAGGTAAAACATGATTATAATACACTCTGCACGCTTGCGAAATGCAAGCCATCCGATCGGAAAGTTATTCTTCAAAACTCACCGGGTGATTGGATTCGTACCATATCACAAGTAGCAAAAAATACTATAAAAGGAAATATCTCCATATCATTAATTCAGAAGCAAAGGCTCCGCAGACATAAGAAGATCTTACGTGCTCTCTCCTCAAAACTTTCTCTTAAAAAGAAAAAGAAATTAATACTACAGAAAGGTGGTGCATTACTTCCATTAATTCTCGGGCCACTCATTGGTGCCTTAGCCTCAACAATTTTTGGAAGATAACATGTCGGAATTACGTAAAATGCTATTAGTTCCAGAAAATGCACTTCATAGAATACAATCTAATTTAAAGACGCATGAAGCACATCAATCAAGACTAGATAAAGATATGAGCGAAATCTTACATCGTACAGATTTGAGTAGAGAACAAAACTGGAAATTGTATCAGCAAGTATTACATCAATATTTACATTATAAATCGGGTCCCATACCGGAAAATCCTATTGCCTTACCCATTGTTGACTCAGAAAATTCAAGTAGTCGTACAGATAGTGGTATTTTAACTCTTGTACCCGATATATTACAATCAGTGCCAAAAACACTTCGAAGGAAAACGGATTTATTACTTAAACAACTCAATAATTCACAGAAAATCTCGTGGGATCAAACAGGTACAGTAGCTATCGATGGAAATATCATTCCCGGTTGCAATATTATCGATTTAGTAAATGATGTCGTTCGTACACGGAAATATTCAACACAACCAGTAGGATTACAGTCATTTAAAACGTTATTGGATGATATTAATGTTCCTCGGGAATTTATTAGTTCACGTATACCAGGACCGCCTTCACCTGCTTTTACAACCCCGAAAGTGACTGGCAGTAAAATTCGAAAACGGCATTCTTCTTCGACTGCAGTATCTCCCGCAATTGCAGCTAACGTATTTCGGTATTGGAAAGAATATAAAATGTAAATAAGAAATGACAAAATTATCAAAAATCTATTACAAGTATTCAGATCCTGCATCTTTATCCAGTGTTAGTAGATTAGAACGTAAAACAAAATTATCCCGAGAGATAATTAAAAAATGGTTAGCATCACAAGATGCATATACAATGCACGCTCCAATACGAAAAACATTTCCACGGAAACAATATTATGTTAGTGGTCCTAATGAAACATTACAATGCGATTTGGCGGACATGCAAAATATTGCAAAGTATAATATTGCTATGTTTCGCTATATTTTATGTGCAATTGACATTTTTTCGCGGTACTTGTATTGCATTCCTGTGAAAACAAAGAAAGGGCCTGAAATGGCTAATGCAATAACTTCAATTTTAAACCAAGTGCCATTACTGGTTCACGTTCAAACTGATTTAGGGTCAGAATTTTATAATCGCCATGTAAAGAAAGTGTTTAAAGATCTTGGGATTAATCATTTTAGTGTACATTCGGAAGAGTAAGAGTAATTCGTACCATTAAAAGTAAAATATATCGTTATTTTACTGCAGAAAATACGTATCGGTACATTGATGTGTTGGATCAAATTGTACACAATTATAATCATAGTTATCATTCAACTATTAAAATGGCACCCGCAGAAGTAAATGATTTAAATATCAATCAAGTGTGGAATACGCTGTATGGAAAGACTGTACATAAGAAGAAATTAAGTTGTAAATTTCAAGCAAGAGATTATGTTCGCATTACTAAATATAAACATAAACTTGAAAAAGGTTATTTGCCAAATTGGTCTCGAGAAATATTTCTCGTTGATAAGTGTATAAAATCAAATCCTGTAACTTATAAATTAAAATACTGGAATGGTGATGAAATTAAAGGAATATTTTATGCTGAAGAATTACAAAAAATATTTCTAAGCTCAAACAAAACCTATTTAATTGAAAAAGTTCTTCGACGTAAGAAGGGGTGGGCTTTCGTAAAATGGTTAGGCTACCCAGAAAGTATGAATTCGTGGATTCGAGTATCTAGTATTCAGTCTGCATAATGAAATCGTCATTGAAACACGGTTTTTACGTAACGTTACCTTCCAATGCAAGTAATACACTTTTTGATAATACAACATCCTCATTTCGAGTAAAACTTGCAAGGGCCATAGATTTAACGGACGGAGAGTGGGTTGTGGGCTTAACACAAATTCATATACCGTAGAGTTTTTATAATGTTGGTCCGGGTGAACAAATTACAATCGATACATTTATTGATGGTGAATATATTCGATATCCTGTTAAAGTAATGGAGGGATATTATGCATCCATTAAAGCCATCTTAAATCTAATTCCCGAGAAAGTACGTATAATAAAATATTTTTATTTTAAGAATCAAGTGTATATTCAACATTCCTTCCGGTCACGTTATCGGTGTATTCTAGACATAGCAAAAGGTTTACAACATATACTTGGTTTTATGAATGAAAATTCAATTTTTTATAATTCAGTGGTGTATATAAAAGATCAACATAGGGAAAAATTTCTGGCTCCTCAGGGAAAATATCCCTGTAACCTTGATTATAATATTCCAACAGAAGTTAACGTATATGTGGATATTGTAAAACAACAAGAAGAAATTGGACCTTTACTTCGTAAAATTAGTATATTTTACGAGCGGTATGGACGAATCAAAAATATTTTATTTCATAACCCGCAGTACGTGAAAGTTGAAAAGAAATGTTTTGATACGATAAAAGTAAACTTAAAAGATGAACTCGGTATAAACTTACCATTTCGTTTGGGAACTTCGAACTTGACACTTCACTTTAAACGAAAATGATTTCTGAAAGCATAGAAGACAGCTTCTACATTACACTGGTTTCAAATGCAAGTACAGACATTTATCCTAAAAAAAAGTCCAATCCATTTCATTAATAATTTGAAAAATACTGTACGTATAACAGATACGGATTGGTGTGTCGGATTAAATGAAATACATATTTCTTTAACGTGTCATAATGTCACCGAAGATGAAAATATCGTTTGGTACAAATTAGAAGGTCATGAAATTATGAAAAGTAAAATTACTCCTGGATATTATGCAAACATTTAACACATACTGGAAGAATTAAATAAAGTTTCAGAATTTATACGATTTAACGCTTCAAATATTATTCATGTTACTTCTGAACCAAACGTTGAATTTATAACACTTTCACCTACTTTGGCTATACAACTAGGTTTTCATGAAAAAAATGATCTCATTATTCAATAACAGGGATTTAAACAACCATACTTAGATATTGGATATCCTTTTCAAATTTTTGTGTATACTGATCTTATTGAATATCAATTAGTGGGAGATACGCAAGCTCCCTTACTACGTATTGCAACTGTTGGCAATATGACTTATGGAAAAGTTCAAACGTTACGATATCAAGATATTCACTATATACCACTCTCTAAATTTTGCTTTAACAGTGTTGAAATACTACTAAAGGACCACGCAGGACGAATTTACCATTTCTTTCTGGGACATTGACAGTGACACTTCATTTTAAACGTTCTCCTGGAAAATGAAAAAGCAACATACGTATTATCAGCGGGGACGTGGCCTTCCCTTCTTTTCAGGTCCAGTTTATCAACGGGGTCATGGGATTGGTAGTTTCTTTAAAGGTTTATTTCGTTATGCATTGCCTTTATTAAAACAAGGTGCCAAAGCTGTAGGCCGGCAAGCGTTACAAACAGGAATACTAGTTGCAGGTGATGTACTAGAAGACCGTCCATTTAAAGTATCTGTTCGTGCTCGCGTAGAAGAAGCTGGAGAAACATTAAAAACTAAAGCTGCAAATAAACTTAGTCAGTTGTTAACCGGTAGTGGTAAGAGACGTCCACGAAAACGTAAGGCTCCTGCTATTGTACAATTCGGTCCTCCGGTCAAACGTAATCGAAAATATTCCGGTGATATATTTAGTTAATCATGGCTTTACTCAGTGGAAGTAGTTCTGAATGTTGTACAAGTGAACTTGATTTGTTTACTATTCCAATGACTCAAACTGCTATTGAGTCATCTTCCACTGTTGAATATCGTCCGGTTTCTACTTTATCGTCAGAAGAACCAATTGAATTTGTTGTACCTGGTGAAACTGGTGATTTTATTCACACTGCATACTTGTATCTCTATGTAAAATGTAAAATTACAAAAAACGATAATACAAATTTAGTTTCGGCTGATATTGTTGCACCTGTAAATAATTTTCTTCATTCGTTATTTAGTCAAGTTGATGTTTTATTAAACGATAAATTAATTAATTCATCATCTGGTTCATATCCGTACCGTGCCTATATCGGAACATTATTAAATTATGGTAGTGATGCCGCTCGAACCCATTTAACTGAGGGATTATGGTATAAAGATACTGCAAACCAATTTAATGTATTAGGTAATCCAAATACTGGATTTACAAATCGTGCCCCAAAAGATACGTTTTGTTTAATGTCTGCTGAAAATACAGCATTAAAAGTCAAACTTGAAGACGTAACACTTCACGTGCGGCGTCTAGATATTGCTGCCGACTTAGCTATGCAAATCAATGCTGGCATGGAACACATTCCGGCCAGCATGCCTCTTACTCGTGTTGAAACTCGTACCTATACCATTCCCGCAGAAGTAAGTTCATATAATCTCGATAATTTATTTTTGGGTAAAGTACCAAAAGGTGTTGTTATAGGTTTTGTATCAAACGCAGCATTTAATGGTCAACCACATGTAAATGCTTTTGAATTTCAACATTTTAACGTTAACAAGCTGCAATTACAAGTTGGTTCAAAATCATTTCCACCGACACCCCTCACTCCTAATTTTGAAAATGGATTATATGTTCAAACATATTCCACTCTGTTTTCCGGTACCGGTATATATTATCAAGATCATTCACATACAATTTCCCGTGAAGAATTTCGACATGGATACACTTTGTGCCCGTTCATTCTATCTCCAACAGGAACATTAGATGATTCTACGTGGGATGTCATACGTTACTCCCCTGTCAATTTAAAATTATCATTTTCTCAACCTTTACAAAGTTCCATTGCATGTATTGTGTACGTTCAATTCGACTCTCTCATTCAAATCGATAAAGACAGGAATGTATATACTGATCATACAATGTAAAATTTCGTCATTTGAGTGTCATGAGGGTTATTGTTCACTTCCCCGCGTTCAACGATAATGATGATCATATTATTATTAAGGAACTTGCAATTCTAAATCCTGATATCCCCTTTGTACAAAGCTGGATTTTTAAACCACCATATCCATTACATGAATTACGTGTGCCGCTCATACTTTCGAATAAACATCTAGTACAACATGATTATGGTATTGACTGGTACAATGGCGATGTAGATTACTCATTGTTACCTACTATATTGAAACAATATTGTGCTAATACATGTACCTTGTATACTTATGGTAAAACACGTCAGGACTATCTGCAGCAACTATTGGAACGGACTGTTGTGAATTTAGAAGACTTACAGTGCCCAAAAGCGTCTTCCTTGGGATTTCATGTTTACTCTTGTGCTTATTTAAAACATAGATTTGGACAATTTAAGTGTTGTGTGCGTGAAGCTTTATTATATGCCGAATACTTAAAAGTCTATGGTTATGTTTTATACGTAAATCCAAATAATGCAACGTATGTTCCATCAAAACTAAAACAAGAGGAGGAAAGTAAGGATGAAATAGACTAATAAACATGTATAGTGATCAATTATTACAAGTGTTACTAAAGGACAGTATTACCGGTGTAAATGTGACTGGAATTTATCCCATTGATCGTTTACCTATACTTGTTCAACACCCTGTAGGACTGATTATTAATTTGGACACGTCTGATTTACCTGGCAGCCATTGGGTAGTGATCTATATCAATAACAATAAACATGGGTACTATTTTGATTTTCTGTCACAGGGTGTGCCTAAACTAATTCAACAGTTCCTACAAAGGAATTGTAAACTCTATTTTGTAAATACTGTACAAGTTCAAGATAATCATTCTATCATGTATGGATATTTTGTACTATATTTTCTGTATTATATGATACGTGGTGTTTCATTTGACAAATGTATTGCAATGTTTAATCATAAAAAATTAAAAAATAATGATAAGCTTGTCAAAAAACATGTAGAAAACATAATGAAAAAGAAAAAAGTAGATGTTTGTAGATTTTTAGAAATAAATAAATACACATTTTTTAAACTTTTATATTTTTATTTCTATATAAAATTTCTCTTTCTTACAATAATTTTAAGATTACAATGAAAACATTAAACTTGCTATACCCTTAGTAAGGGTTGTGGATCGCTCATCTTTCCACCAATAATTCAATTGTTGTGCATTTCGATATGCACATGCCAATTTTGATTCTACTTGCTTATGAAATGAACAAATTTAATTACAAACGGTACGTTGTAATTCTGCTAATGGTGGACAACCTTTTCTTTCCAGATCCACAACGTTTGCTAACGCAAATATTTTCTTTATCCAAATGGATTTTTCCCCACCTTTACAAAGGAAAGTTGCATCTGATGCACAAAAATCGTACATAACATTCCGAACATGTGATACGAGATAGCCAGTCTTACTAGACCATGACAAGCCATGCAAGTGGTTTGTAAGCCAATCGATTTGTTTTTGGCAACCTATTGGTAAATCGTTAAATTCGCATGGTACTTTTACTAAACAATGAAAATTTAAAGTATCATCACACGCAGTAAGACAAAATTCACGTATCACAAATTCATTCGGGGAAATCTTAAATCCCTGTATGTCTACAATATACATTTTATGGCAAACTGAAATTTCACATGAACGTTCCATGACAACTGGAATAAGTTGTCCAATAAATTCAGTATTTTTTAAACGTTCACCAGTTTTTAACATAAAGTTTGTGATTGAAATTTCACGATGCCGTTCATGAAAAATTTCAAAGAGTTCTACTAAAGTCTTATCATTCAACAAGTGCTTTTCAAGAAGAGTTCCAGGATTATGCTGCATACCACTTATTCCATTTGAGCGTAAGTATACACTTATCGTTTCTAACACACAACTTTCACTAATGTTTTGTCCACAATTCTCACTATCACAATACATAATTACTAATAAAAGGAAATCAAACAATACACAATTTACCATATGTCCACGTATTTCCCATAATCTTTTTCTAGTAAAATTTTTAATAGAATGGGTCTATATTTAATGTCCCACACAAGATCTCGGAAACGTTCAATGAAATTCCATATCATCGCAAAAGGCTGTCCATGCTTTTTTCTGTAAATTGATAATAATTATTCACGAACTTCAAATTTCGTTACAGCATCTATAGCTTTCCGTTCAAGAGATTCCGTATCCAACACCCAACAATCATGTGTCCATTGACTGCCGTCTCCGAACCCGCAAGCAAAAGAAATACATATATCGTCTGGTTTCCAGTATATTATAGTCTTTTATACAATCCAATGATGTACGTTCCACAGTACACTCACATGGCAAATTCAAAAATTCTTCCAACTCCCAATTCTCCACCGGCAAATTACTCACTGTTGGTGAAGGTGTAGGGGGATATTCTTCTATTTCATGATCCACATCAAGTAACGGAAAAACTTCTGTTTCCAGTGGCGGAGGTTGCGGGCTCACCCCCGGTTGGGATGAAAATTCTGTTCCCGGTAATACATCCAAGTTGGCAGGGGTAACTTCTGTTTCCAGTGGCGGAGGTTGCGGGCTCACCACCGGTTGGGATGAAAATTCTGTTCCCGGTAATACATCCAAGTTGGCCGCGGTAACTTCTGTTTCCAGTGGCGGAGGTTGCGGGCTCACCACCGGTTGGGATAAAACCTCTGTCCCCGGCAAAGATGACGATTCTGCGAGATCACTTTCACCTCTTGTACTAAAATTCAAAGGTTTCGGTAAATTCATGCTTTAAAACCAATCCATAACTCCTTTCACTAAAAAACACTGGCTATTTAATATGCTTCGTCCATCACGTGATATCCCATTCCAACGATCCAAATTTCCAGAATATTCTCCAGCAGCCGTCGCGTTACATCTGCTGCATATTAATGAATCCAACAATCTATTACCTTGTTCTACGTCTGTGATCTGCATATTTTATTTCCGAAAGGTTTTTTCTGTATTCTGCTTGTCCAATTAACATTTCTTTTCACCGGAAACCAATTTATTATATGTCATGTTCTTTATATAACCTCCGGCTGCACCTGCATACATTATGTGTCATTAGTATGCGGGAAAAAGGTGTATCCATTTTTCAAACGTGCATTAGGAACTGCTACCATGTCAGAAATATCGCCAAACTGCCTCATTAATATGGGCGAAAAGATGCCCCGAATCTACTGAGTACCAGCAGGACAACCACCCTCGTAACAGATCCCTGTTGGCCACCATCTGTTTGGAGAAGCATTCAACTTCTTCCTGCTGAAACAACCATCGAGAAGCCCGGATTTCATTCTCATTGTGCATCTCAGAGACTTATGCTATGGACAGTTTCGGTAGTATGTGAAACGAGTGGAAATTCAACTCAAAAGTTGTAATTTCAAAAGTAATAATAAGAAATGAAATATATTTATCTTCTTTCTTTGTCAGTAACACATTGAGATGTTTGAATTGTGGAATTATCCAAAGAGCAATTTGTCAGAGGAGCGATTTGTCACAAATCACTCATTTCGATCACAGTTGTCCATTGTTAAGTTATGAGCAAATTTAGGGATCTTTTGTCAGATCTAACTCGAAATAGTTACAAATTTAATACGAATTGTAATTACAATAGGATCACAATATGATCCCTTATGATGCATTAGCAGTTTCAAAAAAGCGTTGAAACTGGAAAGAAATCGTCTGATAGATCCGCAAAACCCACAATAAAATAACTTTTGCACATACATAAGAAGAAACACATAAACTATATTTCCTTTAACATACCGATTAGCAGTACCATTTGACAATATCGTATATTTGGAAACAAACTGCAAACTAAAAGTTACTTTTGAACAGCACTCACCTTTAAACAAAATTAATAGTATCTGTAACTTTTTGTGTTTCTCTCATCTCAAAAATAGTCATTATACAGCCTCTGGGGGCATTAATATTCTCAAAATGAAAAGGAAAAATAACTGTACAATTGTCGAAACATTTTTCCGAAAGCAAATAGTCCTATTACAAATTAGTTATGGGAAAACTAATTTGTACTTCTCAGTTCTTCAGATAATAGGGAATATTTTTTCAAAAAAAATCCCTCTAGTTTTATCTCCACGATTTTTTATAGTCCACCATTTTAGGCAAAACGAGTATCCTTATTTCGCCTAAAATGTGGGACATAAAGCTTATCTTTTATCTGTCATAAAAGTGTCAGATAATTGGTTAGGCGAAACGAGGATTAGGCCAAACGATGCAAGATCGTTTTGGAACAAGTATTATGTATTTTGACGTCAATAGTGTGACCGTGACCTCTTCTTCGTGGCTGGTGCTAATCGTCGTTCACGCTAGGCGCTTGAAAAAAAAAATACGTTTGACGTGCTGTTTTCAAGTACCTAAGAGAACACATTCTGTTACGTCTTCCCTACGTCTACGAGTTACCGTAATAACAATCACGAGTGGCTGTGTGTTTGACTTTACAAGAATTATTTCGATTTGGTCACTTTCGTTCGTTTTGTGGATTCCTGCAGCTATTTCGCCTGAATATATGAAGTACCTGGGACTAGCGAATTTGTTTGAATCCATCTTCGAATGAATTTTTGTTCTATTTCGGCTTCTTGCTTGCAGCATATTTTTATACAAGTTTTGATTGCTGACGAGAGAGGTTGACTAGGCCTAGCAGCAGAATTTTTTTTTTATTTCTTTTGTATATCGTCTTTTGTATTTCTCTTTTTCTGTCCATAGTTTAATACGGTTTTCTAGGTCGTTTTGTTCACTGTTATCATTGGTTAGGATTTTGTTGTAGTTTTATATATTGGTTAATTTCTTATATTTGAACCCTTTTTGATTAATTAAATTCGTTGGTTGGAGTTTCATGTTCCACTTTGATTATTGAAGGTAGAGTCCGTTAGATTTTGCTAGTTTATTTTCTTGAAGTTTTTCTTTCTTGTAAAGTTACTATATTTCTGAGCATATTTGATTTAATAGTTTGGTCTGTCGAAGCTTAGTATCTCCGTTTTGATTAAATTGAGATTTCAGTTGCTATTTGGAATTTCTAGTTAATTTTCGTAAGTTAGAGTCCTATTTATTAAATTAGCATTGTTTATTGAAATTGAGAGTACCGCCTGATTTGTTAGAGATCCAGGACTATTGGATTGCTTTTTTTCAATTGTTTCTGATTAGTGTCCATATAGGGTGTTTCTCTTATTTAATATCTCTGATTTCATAATTTGGTTGATTGGTAGTTTAGCATTATTAGTTTTTGGTAAGTTCAATCTCTGAATGTTGATTGGTCCAAGAGTTTAATTCAATTTGCTTTTCTTTCCTTTGACAGTTAAGGTCGCATTGGTGTTTGTCTTATAACCAGTTTTTTCATTGTACTACATTTGAATATGCTTCATAAAACGGCTGATTTGCTATTTAGCATTACATGCATAACCAGAGCTTGTCGGTTGTATAAGAGTGACTTCATTTTTGCTGTCCAACTGAATTGCTGTTCAGAATCAGATATTTTGTATTCAGTTGTTAACTATTTCCTTTGATACTTCTGGTTTCGGGGAAGGTTAATTAGCTATTTGGCTTCTATTTAGAGTCGTTTGATAATTGAACATTATATTGGTATCTTTGCTCGATTTCGAGTTTCTAGTCTCAGTGTAACCATAGAGATTGTTAGTGAAACACAACTTCCTAACCTTGGCTCAAGTCAAATCAATTATTTAAGATTGAAATTGTATTATTGTTTCAAAACGAACTCGTTGATTAAAGTGATGACTCTTGATAATTGAAAGTAGTCTTTTGACGTAGTCTTTTTTCTCTTTTTTAGGCTTCACCTAAAGTTATCCTTATTGAGCTTCAATAGGTTTGATAATATTAGATAGTAAATGTTTAAATCAAACGATTTGTTTCAAGATTATTGAGAAGTAATTTAATTAAGTCGGTTCGCTGTTGACTTGTTAATCACGATTAAATTTTGCATGTTTATGCTTTCTGTTGAATATTAAGCTTGTTCAGTTTTAAAAATGACGATTTCTTAACGAAAATTTTCAATCTTACAAATCTGAACTAAAAACGTTTTCATGTTTTGGATAATGTAGACATTAATGATTTGGTGATTGCTTTAATATATATATATATATATATATATATATATATATATATATATATATATATATATATATATATAATGACTAAAAGTATTTTTTGAAGTTTTTGTAATTCCTTGTTTCAATCTTTACTAGAAATTGCTGTTAACGTTAATAAAATCTTGTTATATTGAATTTTGCTTGTTTTCTATAAAAAAATTACTGCTGTTAAGGCTTGACTGTTGTTGCTTACTGACTTATATTTCTGGTATAATGTGTACCCAATTTTGTGTTTTGTTAATGCTTCATATTTCAGGAACAAGATTTTGTTAATCTGAGCCCCCCTACCCCCCACTGTCTTGAGTTTAGCCCAATCGTCCTTTCTCGTAGTTTGTTCTATGGGACTTTTTGTGAGATTGTAGGTCAAATTAGATGTTTATTCATATTTAAGTGCGGAAGCGTTGGTGATACTGTAATTCATTCAAGGTGTATGGTTGATTGTTGCACGCTTTGTCCTTAATGTATTCTTAAAGAAGGTAATACAGGATCCGAAAATCTTGCAGCTCCTTCCAACACACCTCGTCTCCAATCCATCATTGTGGAAAGGTTTTATCTTTTCAGTATGTGTTGTCAAAAATCAGTTGATGGTATTGCTGCACTCCGTTTCGTTGGAACCAAACGTGGTAAACATTATATGTGGAGACTTGATGGCAGGAAAAAATTGTTATTGAAACAATGTCAAATGCATCATAAATAAATATCATATTAAAATATTCATCCTTAAATGTGGTTTAAGTTAATTCACCTGTTAGTTCAACGTAGATATCGTTTCATTAGAGAACACAGTGGGATTTACGTTATTACCAGGGTTATCGATATTTTCCATTGTTACTTCCCAAAGTTCATTGCGGTGATGAAAAACATTTCGCGTCAGCTCGTGTGCTATGCGCCCTTTGTAAGATTTAAAATTACTGCACAGTAGAATTCATTGGACCAAAATCTGACAAATAGTGATCGTGTTGGCAATACTGGCTATCGATGCCAAAGGAACTTCATCTTTCTTACAGAATTTCGGGCTTCTTGATCACATGGTCTTTAACACTTTCACTTTCTGCAAAATATCGAATCGTTCTTTCGATGATTAAATCAAACTTCAGTTACATTCAGGAAAAATAGCTATAATTACTGTCGCATCTCGCTGTAGAATCTCACATACAATAAAGTTATACAATTTCTTAGTCATGCATCGTTAGTAACATAGATCTTCCTCGTTCATTTTGCTCCATTCTCACCACTGACATTTACAAAATTCTCTTTACTTCCACACAGACTCACAAACACTAGCAGCTACATGCATAATATTCGCAAGTAAGATAACAAGTGATACTGAGTGTAAAGTTGCAATCTTTATGAACTTGTTAATCTAAGAAACAGTGGCCCCGCGTACCGTACTCACTAACGCTCTCGCCCTCAGTGCGAGCTGTCCTGGATTTGATTCCCGATTGGAGCACTCGGTTGAAAAAGAGTAAAAAGCTTTTCCAGGTCTGTCATCCTGAATGCTTTCCTGGGTTCCCTAGTTCACACCAGACAAATGGCTGGATGTTACCTAACATATAGGTTCCAGGCCGTTTTCTTTTCCTTTCCTTTCCCCGGATAGTGTGCTCGGCGAGGGACGTCATCCCTCAAACTTGATGATCTAATATGGCCATAGATGCCGAAAGCCCAGAAAGCTAATTCCTAAATCTATTCCTAATAAATGACCATGTTTGTTCTCTACTTCAAAAAACTTCTGACCTGATTCTGGTTGCACTTTTCTTTATTTGGTTTCTTCCTTAAATCTACACAGAGATACAGATAACGGCTAGAAATCTTTATTCACTTAACCAATTAAATTACTCACTAAGAGTACTCATCATTACATGTACTTTCTCAACTCTATAGAACTTAAATCACATCTACCTTCTGATTTAGTTCACACAGCATAAATTATAACAGAATGCGTTCTGTCTCCCCAATGAGTCTTTCTTTTTGAACCGAAAGTGGTTCAAAATAAGAGATAAGGTTTCAACCTTTACACCCATAGAGCAATATGAGTAAGCAATAGCGATCAATACCTCCTTTATATTAATTCAGTATTTGAGGAACACATTCTATATATGACCATGCTAATCCAGTGCAAACAGTTACTAATAATGAACTACTTCAAGTTTGTATATTGAATTCACATAGTTTGAAAGTCACTCAGTGTGAAATTAAACTAACTTGTTTCTATCCCGAATCGAGACATTACTCCCTACCGATGACAAGTTTACCAACCGCATATCAACAAAGAAGCTTCAAAATTGGATAACAAAGTTGCTAACTCTCCATGAGTGTTGGCTGTTTGTGAACATGCAAGGGTGAACAAATTGGCCTTTCCGATTTCTTTTTGTTTAAAACATCGTTAATTGAACCAGGTAGGATATCTTTTGTGATTTTTCGTTATTGGAGCTAAACAACATTCTCACAGAAAATTATATTTGTATGCTTCAAAACTTTCTGGAAAAATAGCACTTTACGCCCAATAATAGACAATTTATTCACCAGAACAAAGCATTGCATTAGTGTTTAAGAAGAAATATTACTTTAATTTTAATTACTTGTTGCCATTTTTTCTTGCAACTTTATAGGTTAATATACTTTCGTTATTATAATAATAATAATAATAATAATAATAATAATAATAATAATAATAATAATAATAATAATATGTTCACAAGCTACACGAACAAATCAGTACTGGAAAGTAGTATTTATCAAAATCGAAGATGCATATTATAGGTTTTTGCATTCACATATTTCTTTCGTTATAGAACCCATCATATTAACTCTGGCCTTATGTTCATACGAAGCATAGCATTCTTTTTGACCGTTCTTTACACCACTTCTTTCCTTTCTAAGGGTCAAATCCTCCAGAACTTCAAAATATGAAGCGAAGAGTCTGATGCACTGTGATAAATTTCGGAGACACAGACAATGAAGGCATATTATTAAAGCATATTACTGCAAGATAATTCAAGTGAAGGGTCGACAAGTGATTCAAGTCTAGACGACGGGAGTATAAAAACAGACGTCTCATATGAATATCTACTAGAAGAAACTGTCCATAATAACACAAAAATCTAGGGTAGTCTAGTTCCAGATAAATGGATATTGCTTAGCACATTGAAAAATACATTTGAAAAGATGATGACGTGAAATGATAAGTGGAACAAGAAATAAATATCTGGAGGACGGCTTTACGTAATGAATATACGCACTCTGAAAGGCGTACTAAACGTTAATTTTCATTGCCCTAAAAGAGAAACTGATTAATTCCACATGTGGAAAATAATACAGTATTACGATGAAGAACGTGGTAATTTCATTGAGATTATTGATTGCTAACAATGCAATCGCACATATTAATCAGTGAGCAAAAACAAACAGTAGTCAATCGAACTGAGGGGAATTGAAGTGCATATTTGAATAACACATGCATATAGGATGTATCACTGTACAAATAATGATATTCACAAAATATGATATGAAATTTAGGATTTAAAATTTTGTAAAGGAACAACAGCTTGTAATTATCTCATTAAGAGAATGCTATGTCTCTGATTTGAGGTACAAGCCACATGAATTGAGCGTCTACAAATTAACAATTTCTGGTTGTTCATAGGATCTAGATTAAATTATCTGAAAAGGTAATTTTTATTCATATTATATTTGTACTTAACAATCTATGAATAGCTCTCCCCCAACAAGCTTCTCTGACAGTTCATCGGGTTCGTTGCTTCAAAACTACGTAGCAGTTCATGATCGCAATGCAACCATCATCTACGCATTTGTAGAAGGTGGGACAAATCAAGAAAAAGGCATTTGTTCAGAAATTGACAGAGGATCTCCTTGTTGATTGTATGAGAAGAAATAAAGAAGAATGTACTCCACATATCACCACTGCTACAATAGGACAGCAAATCTCAAAGCGCAAAATATGCTATATAGTAAAACGATGTGAAAATAAAAAACTCCAAACTGTTACAGTATGTCGAAATTTGGTTTAGTCTTCTGATAAAAACTTGTTTAACATACACAAAATTTAGTTAAATTATTACGAGCTGCACAAAATTATCTCTTACACTGAGGTATTCAACTCCTCAATCTCCCTAACTGTGAAACTGCGTCGCCAATATGATGAAAGAGAGGAGGAACAGGACTCAGAAAAACCAATTATGAACTATCTTCAATATTTACTTACTGCAAAGGATATAGAAACGTCATTGAGGGCAAATTCTCCACACATGGGTGTTTAGAGTTGTTCGAAATCCAGGGCGTACGGGTGTTTAACCTACCTTATATAATTGGTTAATTGACTATTCACTATTTAGTGCTACTTCCTTATAGTTTTTTTTTTTAAATGTCTTTCTCTGGGTTCACACGTTTGCTTTAAAAGTAATTTTAAGCAGTAAATGAGTTTATAAAATTTACTTCGAGAATATTCATTCCTTCTCTAAATGTTTCTAGACAATGTTATGGAAAGATACATTAGATGCTATTCAATTATAAGATGTGAAGTACACTAGTAAACTTATATATATATATGTATATTATAATTAAATATGAGCGTTAAAAACAAACAAACAATTATTTTGGGAAACCAATTATCGTGTTCTTCATTCAGGACAAAAGTATGATTACATTGCATGCCAAAGTAAGTGTGTGATGCATTGTTCTATGAGGCAAATTATCACTAACTAGAAACCATAAACAGTAAGTACCGTCGCTAATTACACTATGTTGTAAATTCTCAAACATAGATCAATAAGACTTCCAGAGCACTTGTTTAAATAACTTTTTCCTTAAGTCGTTCAGGAATAAATGATACTATTTTATCTTATTTTTCTTTGCATTAATGATTAGAGTGACACGTACTTTCTGTCAATATTATAGAAGCATTCCATAATTAAAAGAAAACAATGTCAAGAATGGCATTCTTGTTCATATAAAATGTCATTATCTTTAATTAGGGTAATAACAAACGAAATATCTGTTGCAATACAATCCATTAAAATCGAGTTGAAAAATGGGAAGTTTATAATTTAATATTAGATTATCTCTGCCACATGCTTTATAATATATAACGCAGCCAATAAGTGTTTATACGATAGGGTATTTCCCTCAATCTCGGATACCAGGATTCGTTTCCCGATCGGAGCTTGTGTGCTTCACATCCCATCATAAATGTTGTATGTTCTTTCCATACAGCGCCAGTGCTGAACAGAACTGTTAATCTTCAAGTAAACAAACCAATCATTTTTGATGTGCTTAAAAACATTTACTTACCTGCCTTGCCCTGAATTCAAAAGAAAACATATTGAGTCGTCTAGTGCTATGGAAATGAACACTGAAGAACATGTGTAATCTTGGCCATTAATTGAACAGTTTTTAATGATATCATCTAGCTCTCTGGAAGAAAGAAAAGTAATTTTACTTAGTTGTGATAAAAACTAAATACATGTAGAAATGTCTGTAACGTTATTGACAGATAAAAGTTTGTTAACTATTTAATGATATTGCATGCTTATATGTGTTATTCTAGAAACTGAGCGTCCTCATTGCTAAGTGGTTAGAGTAAGGAGACAAGGGTTCCATTCCCAACGGAGCTCATGTGGTACGAATATCATGTTAAGTTGTAGGTCCACGTCTCCTCTATTCTCGGCTGAAAGAGACGCAAACTTAAAAAATAAATATAATTTTATTACTATCGCCTATGGTAACGTGCAGAAAATATTGGTTATTCTATCCTCTTTTCGATTACTCTTCTCAGACTAAGATCAAACTTTTTAAATTAATTTTAAAAGAGTTATTCTGACTCTTGGACTCTTACAAGCCTTACTGGCTCGCAATATATTTAGTATCTTATTTTAAGGTTTGATCAGTGTTTAAGTTTGTTCAGTAGGTAGGTATGTTCTCATTATCTCCAAAGTACAATGAGAATCTTCAATGGAATCGAGCTGTACATCAGGACAATCAGAATCGGATTGATAGACCATATGCTACGAACAATATGAAATCTTATATGCTAAATGTTTAGTAACATTCAAATACACTATGCATGTATGGTGTACTAATCGCATCATTCTTGGTCGACAATTTGCAATACATAGAGAAAAGTAATTTTAATTTTCTCCAGGATTAAATTGCTCTATTGTGTGCAAATATCAAGAGATAAGAAAGAAAATGTTATTAAAAATATAAAGAAGCTATATAAAGGGGAAAAGATCCTCAATATTGCGTATCACTACCACAGAGACAAAGAAAATGTGAGTACATGAATTACAGAAAGTGTTCTTTGAAGTAGACTAATTTATTTCTATTTCGAACTTCCTACAGAATGGACAATATAAATAAATCAAGTCCTAAATTTAGTCAACCACAACGATCTTGGTAGGTATGAATACATTCTTCTCACTTAGGTACTTGAAAAACCTCCATCACCTGTCATGCAAAAATCAAGCAGCAGAAGGTATACAACTTGTCGCATGTAGGTGAACTTTTGCTGCCCGTTGGAAATATGCAAAAATCAATTAGTACTGATAATTGTTCAAGTGATTGTCATACGGTAGTTCTTTGTACCGAAATTCGCAAATATTGAGTTGTAAAATAATCGGATTATATGAAAAGGTGCTAAACAATAACGCACAAACAAATTATTACTTAAACTTAGCTGGCCAATATCAACATTGATAATTATTTTTATAAAGGATATATAGTAATTAGGTAAGATAGAAAATGAGGCATATCTGAGAGGAAACAAGTAGTGTCCCGTTCTTAAACATTAAGTAAAAATAATAATTTTCAACTGAATACCTCACGAGTTACAGTTCTATACTCTCATCTTAATATAAGTATTTTGCGTGTTTAAGTCCATTGTGTCTTTCCATAAGTTACATTGATTTTTCCGTAGCTAGTTGCATGTGGAAAGTTATATTCTTCTAATTGGTAACCGGAGTCTATCATATATAACAGACATCGATTTGATTTTCTTACAAGAAACATATTCTTAGCAATACAAGTCGATTTTAGTCAAATTTGACAAATACATACAATTAAATCTTTACAAACTAACCGAATTTTTGCTTTATTTTCTGCACAAAAACATCCCATGACAGGGAGAAAATCAAATTCCAAAAGAATTGAAAATCACCGTCAAAAACACACACAAAACATAGATCAATACAAATAAAATTTCGTACAAATATGGTCGATATAAAGTAAGGAAGTAAGCGTTTCGTATTTTCATTTAGGAAACGGGTAGTTGAAGCAAACAATCATCTTATCTTATGGCCACGAAATGTACAATTAGTAAACAAGGCAGTTTACGGGTACCTAATGTACAGGAAGGTTCTTAGTGAAAGTGCTAGTTAAAAACAATGTTGGAATAATTTCCAAACCAAAAAGTGAAAGTCGACACGTAAATGACAGGAAAAAGTAGACCTAAGGGAATACAGTTACGGTCAAATACAGCAAAAAGTTTATGTTACTGAAGAGAAGGTCTCTGGAGGCAAAGCCGTCGTCTAAGAAGTGCTGAAGCTAGCGCCAGTGACGAGAAGAGAGGATTATCGAATCAAACTAAACGTTTATAGAAAGATTACAGAGAAACCCAAATACTGGTTTGTAGTGCAGCAGATATACGTAGGTTTAAGCCGGTTTAATTGCCGTATTTATGAGATTTACCTGTCATTTCTCACTTTCTGTTAAACCTATTTACTCTCTAACACTGGTAAAAGTAGGACATACAATGAAACTTAAATTTCTTACGGTCAGTGAGATGATTGCATGTAGCAGTTAAGGTAAGGCCCTGCGTGTATACATACGCAACATTACAAACGAAGTTTTGGCAACTTGCCTGTCTTCCTCTCATCTCTCTACAGAAAAGTAAATATGTGCTACCTTTCCCTCTATTCTGGTTATTGGCATCTACTGCCGCTATTATTTTCTCACGGAGCCATGCTCCCAATAAATTTATTGTCAAATAAAGTAAGAAAGAGACATTTCGTTATTTTACATCTACTTTACCTATCTGCTAGTTTATTAACTTCGGCCTACTTCACCTGCGCTTTTGGAACAACCTTCGAGTTTTTTAGGCAGGGGTTTTTGTCTTTAACCCTTAACCCGCGAAATTTCGTTTCGCACTTTCATATGTTTTTATTTTGCTTCTTTGTTTACACCCGAAGCTTTCGAACTTTGGCCGAGCTGCGTCTAAAGTTCCATTTCTATACATCAATATAGATTTCAATTATTATTTTCCAAACAATTAGTGAACCTTTGTTCTTCGTTTTGTATAGTGCATTTTGCGGAAAACGTTCCACTTGTTAACAAATAAGTTACATTTTCTCCTTTAAAAAGAACTGTATGCTTTCTTTCAGCTTATTGCTATTGCCGACAACAATTAAACAATTCGGTCACTACGTACAAGACATTTTACACACAAGTGGCACAACCACTATTTTTATTCCCTCTATAACAATATATCTACTGTGGTAATTAACTTCAAAGAAACTGAATTCGTAAGCGGGTAATGTATGCATTGTACGCTTTAAAAATAACTACGAGATGAATGAGAATTGTTTCTTTTGAAAACGAAAGATCATGAATCTACTGCGGGAAGAATTGGAAACAAGTAATTTAAGTTTCAATTGAAAACGACCAAGTAGATGTCCCGGATTTAGCGTACGACGATTAAAAAGAGAATATTGCAAGCAGTAGTCATATCTCTGTACCCGAAGAATCCGCAGATGAAGGTGACATATTCCTACATGCAGATAATGTGCAACCACCCACAAATACTACTGCATGGGGACAATATTTTCTAGAGAAGAACAATATTACAAAATTGTGTGCTCATACTCCACTATAAAATATAAGAAGAAGAGGTCAGAATATTTTCATCTATTCATCAAGAGTCAAGAAACATACACTATGTGATCAAAAGCATCCCGACACCAGGCTGAAAATGACTTACAAGTTCGTGGCGCCCTCCATCGGTACTTCTGGAATACAATATAGTGTTGGCCCACCCTTAGCCTTGATGACAGCTTCCACTCTCGCAGGCATACCTTCAATCAGGTGCTGAAAGGTATCTTGGAGAATGGTAACCCATTCTTCACGGAGTACTGAACTGAGAAGTGGTATCGATCTAGGTCGGTAAGACCTGGCATGAAGTCGACGTCCCAAAACATCCCAAAGGTGTTCTATAGGATTCAAGTAAGGACTTTGTGCAGGCCAGTCCATTACAGGGATGTTATGGTCGTGTAACCACTCAGCCACAGGTCGTGGAATAAGAACAGGTGCTCGGTAGTGTTCAAAGATGCAATCGCTATCCCCAAATTACTTTTCAACAGTGGGAAGCAAGAAGTTGCTTAAAACATCAATGTAGGCCTGCGCTGTAAGAGTGCCACACAAAACAACAAGGGGTACAAGCCCCCTCCAAGGAAAACAGGACCACACCATAACACCACCACCTCCGAATTTTACTGTTGGTACTACACACACTGACAGATGACGTTCACCGGGCATTCCCCACACCCACATCCTGCCATTGGATCGCCACATTGTGTACCGTGATTCATCACTCCACACAATCTTTTTCTACTGTTCAATCCTCCAATATTTACGCTCTTTACACCAAGCGAGGCGTCGTTTGGCGTTTACCTGCGTGATACGTGGCTTATGAGCAGCCGCTCGACCATGAAATTCAAGTTTTCTCACCTCGCGCCTAACTGTCATAGTACTTGGAGTGGATCCTGATGCAGTTTGGAATTCCTGTGTGATGGTCTGGATAGATGTTTGCCTATTACTTACGAACCTCTTCAACTGTCGGCATCTCCGTCAGGCAACAGACGAGGTCGGCCTGTACGCTTTTGTGCTGTACGTTTTCCTTCACGTTTCCACTTCACTATCACATCAGACACATTGGACCTAAGCATGTTCAGGAGTGTGAAAATCTCGCGTACAGACTTCTGGCACAAGTGATACCTAATCACCTGACCATGTTCAAAGTCCGTGAGTTCCACGGAGCGTCCCTTTATGCTTTCTCACGATGTCTAATGACTACTGAGGTCGCTGATAATTAGTACCTGGCAGAAGGTGGCAGCACAATGCACCTAATATGAAAACATATGTTTTGGGTTCTGTCCGGATACTTTTACTCACATAGTGTACGAAAGGAGCAAAACAACTAATTGCTTGTAGGAGTTCATTTTTAGTTCCAATATACTGTAGAGAATCGTTGAATTTGCAAATCGGTGGACTAAAACATATAGGGACGCTTATAGCAGTACTAATATAGCAGAAGTAAAGAACTTGCTGAGGCTCCTATAGCTTGTTGTGTTACTGAAATCATCTTATAAAAATCTAGATGATCGTTACGCCAAAGATGTGACTGAAATGAAATTCTTTCCTATTGTAACGTCTACTAGTTGTCTCAGATTCTCTTTAGAGTCTTTTCGATTGGATAACGAATTAACAGACACAAAGGAAGAAAGTTTGGCAAATTTGTGCTTCTTCGAGATATATTTCAAGAATTCACTTCGCACTGCAGAAATTGAAAGTCCATTGGAGAATATACCACCATTGAGGAAATGCTTTAATCCTTCAGAGGGCGTTGCAGTTTCCGAGTCCACATGAAGTCAAATCAGACTAAGTATGGCACAAAAATATTTGCTTTGTGCAATGAAAAAATATTTTATGACCTCAATATGAAAATATACATTGGCGAGCTTCCGCAATGGACCACTAAAAACACATATTAATTCCCATAAGATTGTAGTTAGGCTAGCAGAGCCTATAACAGGAACAGGAGGAATTGTAACTATTGATAAACGGTTTAGACCCATATCACGGACTACAGAACTGTGAAAACAGAATGGACTGTTTCTAAATGCCACTGTGAGGAAGATTAAAAGAGAAATCACAGCAATATTGATTTGGAGACAAGCGATCTGAAGAGTGCAGTAGTTCGTTGGTTCTGATGAAAATGAGATTCTTCTTTCGTGCATACCAAGAAAAATCGGGTTGTTGTTCTAATCTTCTCCATGAATTATACGGGCGATATTGATAGATATTCCAGGGCACAAAAATCGACAGAAAGTTTAAATGTTCACAGTATCACAAAAGTTGGTATAGATACGCTTGTACAAAGGAAAGTTAGAATATTGTGTATCTAGGAGAACTAATAGATGGACGATAGCTCTCTTGTATGTTTTCATGTATATCGCCAGTATAAACACCTAAATAACTTTCCATTCCAACACCCAGGTTGACATGGGGAGGGATGATTTTCAGAAAACCTTCTTCAAATATCTTTGCTTGAAGCAAGTGACGGCAAGAGTAAATCTGCAATATCAGCTGATACAATTAAAATTAAGTAATCGGAAATATGCAGGAATACCAGATGAGACACTTAATTATTCTGATCGAGTTCATATATCGGTCATTGCTTCCTATACTTGGGGGAAAACAGGAAGACCAAATATTATTGTGTCAAGTGTAAATATTTTTTGTGCGATGTGCATAAGGAAACTTCACGTGTTATATTAATGTGTTTGTAAAATGGAACAGAGGTACATGAAAATAGGAATTTACAAGTTGTCTAAGATATGTAGGTTATGTAGGATTGTAAGACTTCAACAACATATTTCATATAGACGTTCCAAATTGACTAAAAATATTATTCCTTGCGATATCTTATAGATGATTCATTTCATTGTTCTAGTTATATGGCCGAATATGTTCATTACTTGAGTGATTATGTGTGACGTATAATTATTTTATGTAATCAACATTACAAAATAGACACCTATTAAAATAACACATTTTAATGAAATATTAAATAGAAGTAGAAAGAAAATAATTATTATATTACTTTTACTATTTGCTTATTTTTCGGAACGACGTCCCGCAAACTACTAGTTACGCAACTTCATTAATGCGATTAATACATGGCTTAGAACATATTTTCGATAGAAAATAATATTCACATACTCGCTTTTTATGTATTCTGCTTCTGTGCACAGTTTGTTACAGTTCAGAACTTACCTTAGGTACTTCTGAACTGCCTGCATTACCAATTTTACATTTCGTGGTAATAAATTTAGACAAGTCTCTGCACTACATAACCCGTTTTATCAATGATAATACGAAACATTTATTCCCTTATTTTACCTCACATGAACTGGATATCATGTTGTTTGTTGTCATTATTCATTCTACTCACAAGTAGACGTTCCTACCTAACTATGAAGGGTCCATCAAGTCTGCATGCATTTAAATTGGTATCAGCAAAGAAATGCGGCAAATTCTGCCGGGCAGACAGCAAGAAGTTCGGGGTAGAAGGTTTCTAAACCTATGTCTAGAAAACATTAGGTGACAACATTTACTTGTGAGTTGTTTATTTTGTGGCAGGGAAACAGCAAAAGTGTTGCTCGTATATTTGTGTATATAACAATGGATGTATGGGAGTCTAGATGCATGTTTCACCATAATCTACAATGCTCTAAGCAATTTCAACAAATCATGGCGTACAAAAGATTTACGATCTGGTAAGCACACAGTAAGGTAACATACTCCTGGCTTTACTAGGAATGAGGGCAGGAAAGGTTAATATGTAAATAACCTAACACGACAGGGAGTGATGTCGAATGCGTAGTTTTCGGGGTTGGTTATATGTATACTCCCAATGTTGTTAGATTTAAGTTTAGTTTGAAGTGAGAATAAAAAGTCAGTAATGGATAGGTAGGAGGGGCAACTTCTAAAAATAATCCATAACGACCGATCGTGCTGTAGAAATCTAGTTTTAGGTATTACTAATACTGGCATTGTCAATGCCTTTTAAGTCCACATTCGGAATCCACTGGTATGCTGGCCGAGAAGGGGTTAAACATCGAAAATGATCGAATGTATCAAATCCATAGTTTTGGGCTGACATATTTAAAATAACTTTCGGAACATAACTTCACTTATATTTGTATTGTATTAGGCAAGGATATTTCAAAATGTATTCCAAAAGTAGAGAATACTATCAATTCTTATCATTATCGTTTCATAGAAATGTGTATTTAATAAGGAAAGTGAACTGAGATATATTCATAAAGTCATTCTTCCCGTTCAAAGACAAGGTATTTCACCTACTTCAAAAACAAAAATTACAAATGAACTAATAAATGCAAAGCTATCTGTATCTTAGACTTCTTCCAAGATTCTTTAGACATTGAATTTCGTTACATGCCATTTTCAGAAACACTGTAAAATTTTTGTTAGTACAAACAATTCATCTCTGAAGTTTTTATGGTTGGCACAACAGGTTGTGTAAGGATGCATACTGACCATAACTGAAAATCGTGATTTTTTTAGTTATGCCAATTTACCTATGCACCGGCGATATATAATATAAACAAGAATACAGTTTTACTTCTCAAATCGCTAAGGCAATACCTAAAGATATTCTAAATACAGGGTAAGTACAAAGTTAAATTATACATAGCAATTTGGTCTCCCAAGAAAATTATTATATGAAATTCATTGACTTTCATACCCTAATGGGCTTCGTGGTTTATAATGTAGGCAAAAAGTAGAGTATCAAGACCGTCAAAACAAGAAAACAAAACTGTTCGTTCACTCTAGAAAGCCACATGCACACATTTGCAACTGTTTTTCAAAATTCTCGCTTGAACTGAATATTTGTAACTCTGAGCCGCCTGGAACATTTTCAACCAAATATTAGTTATATAACTTACAGCCTGTAGAAACCATGTATGACACCTTAGAACTTCTAGAAAGGCTTAAAGCAGGTTTTAAAAATGCTCGAGATGACCGATATTAGTTTTGAATATGTAGTTTCCAGGGTCGCTGAGAAGATTGTTGACACTCACGTTGAAAATTAGGTCAATGTTACACAGGAAGAGGCAAAAAGTAGAGTATGTGAATGTAATAGAATAAGTCTGATATTAGTATCGAATCTATAGTTCTCGGAATCGCTGAGATGATTGGTAACATGATGACAGTAAAGTCCTTATTTAGCACGAAGAGACATGTCATGTGGTCTGAGAATCGAAAACGGCACCAATCCGCATTGCTCGGGAGTTGCCGGAGCTTTGTACATCAATGTTTATTTAATCATTTATTTATTCTCTACAGGGGCGAAACCGAAAGTGTTCCCAGCCGCTAAATCGAATGCGTTGTTCTTTGTTATTTATTTCACTCATTTCTTCGTTTTTAAATGACAACGCCAAAACGTTGTTCGTCAATGATTTTGTTCGAAGTCGAATGTTACACGTTTCACTCAATTCTGTTTTTTCGATGAATGCGTGAAGACGACAACGCCAAATGCGTTATTTATTTCAACAAGACGTTGTTCTTTGGTTTTTATTCGAAACAATCTTTAAGAATGAAATCTTTAAGTTTTACGTCCCATAGTTATGCTGATAAGCTAAAGGAGGCAGTGATAATGAGAAATGAATGAAATAGTAGAATGGAAAAATTAAGAGGAAATGAGAAAACCCACACACATTGTGCTTGTCCGCAACAAAGCTTACGTGGCGCGAGCCGGGATCGAACCAAGGATCCTATACACCAGATTGGAACACTCTACAACTGAATTACCACGACTCCCAATCATTGTTTAACTAAAAGCGTAGACGTTGTTACGTTTATGCGAAGTGTGAGTCATTTATTAGAGTGGAATTTATATTTTAAAGAAGGTTTAATACTTATTCCTTTTGTGCACGCCAGCCCTCAATGGAACCAACAACGGCAGTAAAGCCAAGGTAGCAGTTCTTTGTTATTTATTTCATTTGTGATGAAAATGAAATAACAATAGAACTAAAGTGTGGGTAGTGCAAAGTTAATGACATTGTGCATGAGTTATAACGCGAAGATTATGATATTACTGAATTTTGCCATTACATTTTAATTGAACTGCATATCCTACGGGAAAGACCTATCATCCCCTTTTGATGAAGGTACATTTCAACTAGATTATAATAAAGAAAAACAATGTATTATATAGACTTAAGTAAAACGTTTGATGATATTTAAGAAATTCTTAGTAAGTTAGTAACATTTAACTTTTCACGTATCCGTCGTATTGTCGTGATATCTGCGTGAACCAGACACCGCCTTTTTCACCTTGACTTCTGAATTTCTAGTTCAGTCAAGTATTTCAAATTGACCTTATTTAAGACTTGTAATATTACTGTTATATATTAATTATTTACTACATGTAATAAATTCATGGTAGTTGTTATGATTTAGAAAATAAGTATTCAGTGATTTATACCATAAATACTTCCATTAACACAAGAAGTTAAAAAGGGACATATTGACCCCTGGGCAACATTCAATGGTCTTCTTTTTCAACATAAATTAGAATGTCCTCGTGAAGTTACTATACTTGCCTTCTTGTATAGTGTTTGTAACATAAATATTAGTTTTCATATTTTCTTTAAGAAATGATTTTTATCCAGAACTAACAGAGAGCTATTTTTTACATTTTCCTAAGTTTCCTTACCTTTTATTCAGTTTCTCAGGAGTAATCAGGAGTAATATGGGATCAAATTTAAATTTTACGACTTGCGCCTAAGTATGTTATACAAAATCTCGCGTGGCGTCTGTTAGACACCACCGCTAAATGGCTTCAATTTGCATATTACTATCGAGATAAAATGGTTTAAATAAATGAAAGTAACAAAAAAAATTCAAAAACGATTCTAAACAAAAAATTTTGCAATAGTTAATTTCAAAATACTTTATTAAAAGTTAAAGGTTTACATGAAACTTTTTCATGTTAAGTATTTTTCACTTGTGATTACTATTGTATTTCAAGTATTTTAAAGCCATAGATTCTTCCACTTCTAAATGTTATTAGCACTCAAGACACACCTGTGACAAATGCACAGAGCACAAGGGTTTGTTTCATTTGTTGCACTTAAATCACCGGTACCTATATTTTTCCTAGCACAGGGTTCACACCATCTTCATATTCCAAAGAAGTGTTTGGTACAGTCGAAGCTGCTTTCTCACGTCGTTCCTGAAGCTTACTTTTCAGATTGAAAGCAAATTTGCTTCCTTTTCTAAGCTGATCTGATGTCAGTTGCAAACACAAATTCTTCAAGAAGCGAGACTGTTTCGATTTTGTGCAAAAATTACTTTGATATATGGTCTAGTGTTTTATGCCAGCTACATTTGGGATAGAATGAAATATTATCATGGGCCACCCGTTGTTTTCTCTTACAACATTGTAAGTGCTACACATTTGGTAGACTGTGCCAACACCTGATGTAAAAATCTATCATCTCTAGCTCGTTCGTGCCTTGTATTCTCACAGATGCATCGCGATGCATAGCCGCTAGTACAATAATGACTTTATTTTCTTAGGCACATATGATAATAATGTTTAGTCTTATTAAAAATCAAACTGAATTGATTTCACTCATCCTATTTTAGTATAGACAAATCCTGCTGGTATGGAAGTTTTCTGTTTCATTAGAGTGGCCGCAACTATGATAATAGTACTCAACCAGAAAGATGTAAGTTCATCACATATAAACCAATTGTGCATTGTGATGTTTGTCGCAGAGTTCCATACAGGCATCGATAATCTTCTGACAACATCGATCGAGTTGTAGCCCACTGTACATGAACTATTATCAGGTTGCTTTCCAGCATAGATTTCAATCACTTAAGTGTAATACATTCTGGAATCAACTGGGGCCAACACTTTATATCCATACTTCTTCTGTTTGCTGGGTATATAAAGTTTAAATCTGCAGCTCCCCCTGAATGATTTCAGTTTTTCCACATATTGAGCAATACTGCCCTAGAGAACAATATTGTTTAAAGGTATCAGAAAATTTTGTATAAAAAATTCTAATTAGTGCCAAGTTGTCAATATTTTTTCTTCCCAGTTCCAATATATATATATATATATATATATATATATATATATATATATATATATATATATATATAAATAAATACGACTGTTCTGCATAACTCTATACCAGCACCCATCTGTACACCATATACCATTGATATGCGAATGATAGTTTTTTTCATGTTGTACATATATATAAAATACCAAAGAGTACCTTTATTTCTTCCGTCTTTGTCCATTTGGCATCTCGAACTCAAGAATAGTTTGCTATCACGCTTCTAATTTCTTGCTTTCTATGAAAAACGATGTGGTCTAAAGTATTGAAGTTAATAAAGGGTTCCCCCGAATCGAAATATGCTTTGCCTCTTTTGCAGATCCCTTTACAACAAACAAAGGTGTTTGTTTCTTGTTCGCACATTTTTGGGTCCATGAACCGCTGACCACTCCGTAAGTTTATCGCGCTGCACAATATATTGGAGTCATCATCTTCAGAATCATCCAATCAACCAACTTCTCCTTCAGTTTCAGTATCATTGAGTTCATTTATGTAAACGTGATCTTTTCATCTTTCTCGGCAATCGGACGTACCGTATAATTGTTTTCGGCTGTGTAATCTTCGTCGCTATCTTGTTCCGTTAAATTGCACACTATTTCAACACTTCTAAGATTTAAAAGATTGAATTGTATTTTATTCACCTTAGTAATGTATAAAAAATCCTTACTTTAAAAAAAATGTGTCAGACAAGGTCAAGTGGCCAGATGCGGGCAACGTTCCATGTAATTTAACTAAAATTGACCAGTGTCACCAGCGAACGCAACACTTTGAGAAGTTCTTGTTAATATCTAATCACAGGGTATATGACAGGCTGTAAGCATTAACAACGAAATTGATACAGTTGTTGTGCATATCATACGCCACGCACTTGATCCAAGGTTTAATGATGGTTCAAGTGAAGAATAGATATATTTTAAATATTTTTCTCTGTATAGATAAAGTAGAACGAATTCATACACATATCTCTCTTGCTGCTAAACGTATAGTTCTATTACTTGCATGATACTAACGTGATTGTTATACTTCAGGGTACCTGAACAATTAGCAAATGCTTTACACCTCTGCAAGTTATTGGATAACTAAACAAATAACCAAATAATTATGCTTTGTACTATGCAAAAAATAAAAGTGACTTTCCAAACTTTATTTATTTCTTTATCAATAGCCTGTATATCAAAACTGTACTCAAACTCGTGAATGATACCACACTTACAGTATGTCATTCCAAAAAATAATGATGTCATGACGAGCTAATTTTACACTACTGTACAGATTGCTCTGTTTTACAATAAATGGAAAATAGCATGGAGATTAAATACCAGATGATCCAAAATAATATGTAAATAATTTACGAGAAAATGGTTATTACAGCTCTTTTGTAAGAAGCTTCACAATTTTGTTATCCATTTGTACCGAAAAATTACAGATATGTAAACACGATCACAGAGTGTAATGTAAATAAATATTCGGGTTAGTATTTTAATGTTAATTCCTTTCTAAAAACATATCGTATATTTCATATGTTCCGAATTGATTATTATGTCCTGTCATTATGTAGACTTCTGATATTGCAGTAAAGCATTACAAAAACAGTAAATTTTACTATTTTAATATTAAAATCTCAGCTTCTTAAATAAAAGCATAATTTTTTTCAGAACACGCATTACACTATTCTTATATGCAATAACTTTTGGACACACTATACTATATAAACGTACTTTATTCATTATTAGGTCATGTAACCTTGAAACATATACCACATTATTTCTTCATATAATAAATCGGAAAATAAATGCATTTTTATTGATGTATTTCACGCTCGTAAATTATTTGAAAATGAAAATTTATTTCCGTTTTCAATTGTAGACTCTATAATCACAGGGGTCATAACTCTTGTATAAATCATTTCTCGGTGGTTGTAGTGCTAGTTTGAAAAATTTCAACAATATACTATATTTAAATGGTGTAAGATAATATATATATATATATATATATATATATATATATATATATATATATATATATGTAAGTTACTATTAAATATTCGGAAGTGTACTATAAAACCTTATACAAAAAAGAAAGATTTCTTAAAATTTGAGTAACACATAAATGCAATACTACTATAAAGAGATGATCTTATTACTGACTTTGCTGTGTCAATAAAACCGAAGAGCTTGTATGACTTTTATCCTTACCGAATTGTGAATGATGATTGTAGAATTTTTGTGTTGGCGAGTAAACGATTTTAAATATATTGATATGCTGAAACTTTTCTATGGTAGACTTGTAAAGTCTTGTTCAGGAAACCTGGCCATCCACACATTTTCGAAAAGATCTGTGCTCTTCCAGGAAGTTACAATTAAATGAAAGAAATTGTTGTTACACTATCATTTTTAAAGCTACAGTGGTAATTAAAACTTTTAAAATAATACTTCACGCCCTAATTTAAAATATACATTTGTCATATGTAATGCTAGTGCATAAAAATACAGCAAAAGTCAGAGCAAGTTTTATCAAATTATTTCTTTCATTTTCTATAGGAGAAGAGCGAAGTATTACTATTCTAAGATTTTCATAACTATATAAACTCTCCAAAATTACTATGTGAAACCACTTATTATGATTGAAATAGGAAAATGCGCTCGCGATTACAAAAATTTCAAGAATCATGACAGAACGAAAGCGTTGGGTGTGTTACCTATTACAACCATATGCATTTGTCCAAATAAGAAGACCTCCAAAGTGCCCAAGTAGAGCAACACTTCCAATATATAATTTAACTTAGAGAACCAGCAATCAAGAACGAATGTTTGCAACCAAGCTTGTATAAATCTGAATTTTGCCCTGTAATCACGTGTGTTATTACTATGTATTTCTGAACATTGGCAATATGTGTACACCCGTATTATTCAATACTAATAAATCAATCTTGAAACGTTTATTACTTCTGTGTTGTTCTTCAATTGCTGACAAAATTTTTAATTTTTTTTTCTTGGCTTCCTATCAAACGGACATGAAAATTAAATGAATTTTTTGAGTTTTACTTGTCGCGGTTATGCTGGTTAGGCTAAAGGAGACGGTGATTATGAGAAATAAATGAAATGGTGGAATGAAGAAAGTGGGAGGAAACGGGAAAGCCCCGAAAAAAACCCACGCACACGGTGTTTGTCCACCACAAAGTTCACTTGGAAGGAGCAAAGTTCGAACCCGGGACCGCATGCACCAGAGGTGAACGCTCTACCACTGAGCCAAACGGACATTAAGTCTTAGCACCCATCCCTATTATCTATTAATTTATTTAGAGTCATACAGGAAGTAAATGTTCACATTATATTCTGTTCTTGCTATTTAACTTTTGTCGCTGTTGTGATTCTATATTCTTTAAGTTCATTATCCTTATATATGATTTTGCAACTGCGTAAAATTGCATAGAATTGAAATATCTTCTATCAAAAGATATTTAAATTATTTCAATGTCCCCATCTCATATTGCATATCTCAGTTCTCTGAATTACTTTGAGCTGTAAAATACAAATAAGGCAAAGCCAATTTTATCTTTTTCTTAGCTTTTATTTACTTCTTTCTTCTCTAAAGGCTCCAATGACGGCTCGAAATAATTGGAGCTACTCTTTTAAATTTCTTGATAATCTATTGTGACAGATGCACGATTAGTGAATTGAAGTTGGAAAGCGGAATTAATATAACTGAATAAGAAAGGGTACGTGATTGCAGATAGTCGGTGCGCTACCCACTTCTAGTATCAACCAAATGGCACTAAAATGTAATTTTGGGTTTCAGTTGCAGATGTCAAATGATTTAGATTAGTATGCTACGTGTATGTTCAAGTGAATTCATTATCTTTTCATAAGGCAACCACCATGCAAGCGACATGTTAAATTAAAAGTGAGTAATAATATTGATCATTTTAAATATATTTTGCTGTTGTAACTTTATCTCCTCTTCTTGTTTCTTGTATTATATAGACATCACATTAATATAGGTATAATATTGGAAAACATTAAAATGTTTAACACATAGGCGAATATGATCGTAGAGAGACGAGGAATTGTTAATGACCTTCAAAGACTTGAACTCATAAAAGTGGGAACGTTCTATTCCGTTTGATATCTTTATGAATGATTATCACTTATACAATTCAATTCAATGTTATGATTGATTCTGTTATTGTAATTCTTACGTTATATTAATGAAATGAGTTACATTTGTGATACTGATCCTAGGGGGTTTCATCAAACCAATAACAAATACCAGTCTCATGCCGAATACAACCTAAGTGGCAAATCTTTGCATTTATCGTCAAAATGAATATGTGGTATGGGAAATATGCACTAATCCTACTACATACTAATATATAAAATAATATTAGCTCAATAACTAATACAAAAATGTTCAATGAGCTCAATAAACTCTATTTGTATCATAGATGATGCAGTTTTCAAATAAATAAAGTAAATAATTTTAACAATTAAAACATTTAATTAAATTACACAATATTTCCAACTAGAAAATATATTACGTATCAGGTATACTTACTTTCCACGAACATCTTCCTCTAACACGCACAATGATAAAGCAAAAGGAAATGACTTGTTTGTAGATGTGTTGTCTTCCATTAGGATTTCGTAGACCATTGGATTATAATAATACTTATCCCACAAATTGAGCGATAACAAAACAGCGCAAGCAGCGAAAGACGTCCAAATAATAATCCACAAAACTCTAAATAAAAACAGGAAAGGCTATATTTAATAAAAATCAAAGTATTAATTCTTAATGTTATGTTGATTTAAGCACCAAACAAAATTACTCAATTATCTGGCTTACTTTGAGCATTTACTGTGGATCTATTAATATTTCAAGAGAATTTTGACGTGTGTCAGAGATACTTCTCCCTAAGGCATAAAAGTTAGCAATGTGCTGCAGTTGGTATGAATAACTATATTTCTTGAAATTGCAAGAAAACGCAATTTGGTGTATATATTGCACAGAATAAAGAAAAATGTGGAAAGTGAATAAATGTAGTTGTTATATCTTAAAACAGTTGGAGTAGAGGGTAATGGAATGACAAAAATTTGATCTGAAAAGCAGTTTTCAAAGTTTTGCTGTTCTTTGTACCTTGTTGATATGTTAACGCTTCTAAAAACAAAAAATATCATATTTTGAAAATTGTGTATGATGGTACCGTGTGCGCCTTTGTTGCTTGTTAGAATAGCAACGCCAAGCATCATATATGCACTGCAAATCAGCAATATTTGGGCCCAAAATGACGAATATCAGATGTCGTAAATTCCTCTCATAGGACTTTATTTAATTTTGCATCAGTGCTGTTTCAAAGGCAAAATGTTGTCCAACGAAAAATCGACCTTCTAAGTTGCACTATTTTTGTATTTATATTATTTATACTCATCTATGCATAGAATTCAACATAGTACATTAGTGTCTTGGTTTTTACAGAGATATTATGGTTGGTTTTGTGAAATGCTGTATTGTGTCTGACTACAACTAAGTTAGAATCATTTTCTCATTGGCAGATTCGCCCTTTACACTTACTAATATTGCACTATAATTTGATTAAAATCACATTACAGAATGTTCAACAAATTTTAATTTAAATAAATTGGGTTATTTATTTTACAGAGAATTCGAGTAATTTCAAAACAGTTTGAAGCGTAACAATTGCCCTTAAGGACAATTTAATTTTAATAAGGATATGAAAGGTACAAAGAAGAACTTTCCAAAGTAAAATTATTGGAACACTATCTTTTTCCGTGGGATTGTATTTTATTATTGTTTCTAGTATTGCTGTTGTTGCAGAAGAGAAACTTAAACCAAAATTGTTATTCCTTGCCTTGAGTTATTTAAGTCTATAATTTTCTCTTATTTACCCGTCACTTATTTAACAACAATTTACTATTTGCACTCATGAAATGAATAGTTAATGTATTTGGAATGTCTATTTCTGGATGGTCATTCTCTAATGTTTTGAAATAGAATCATAGCTTACGTCTTTATGACTTAATGCTCATTTCACATTTAAGAAGGACGTGTTTTTATATATTCCTAAAATTTTTGACTACAGGCACGTTGAAATTTTGTTTACAAATTTTGGAGAAACTTTTAGTGTTCTTTTCCTTTTATTGTAGGGATATGCATATTTTTAAAAAATATGATACGTATAGGCTTGTTTAGAAAAAGGAGCTACAAAATATATGTTTGCAAGCACGAAATATCACAAGCGTAATAAGATGAAACAAGGTATGTTTCGGTATAGAGAAAACTTCTGAAATAATTTCATTTGCTTGATGTGGTTTCCCGTGTATAAAAGTGTAATTCCTCTTACAGATACACGAATGTCAACATTTTGTTAAGAGTTTCGTGCTAATATTTCCGTCAACTGTTGCAAATATGTAATCTCACCTCATACAAATGTTGGGTGCCTCTGCGAACTGTTTCACTCCATCCAATGATGAATGCATTATAGGTTCCGTTACAAGCTCATCAGTGACATTTTTGATCCAGGAACGAACGTTTCTAAAATTCAGAACATTAGGGTACTTTTAATATATGTGGCTTATTTCGAAGTTTGCATTTTGTAAAATCACTGATAACCTACTTAATTGTTATATTGCTACCATGCAAAGACCCCCATAATGCGATATGTTTGATTATCTTTGAGTGTATGTTTGATTAACATATAAGTGAACGCTAAAAAAATATTCATTATATTGCCCCAAAATATTGTTACTAAATTTCTCAGTATTCGAATATCAGTAATGTCATGCATAGTAACATGTAAGTTTTATTTAAATATTATATTATCTAAAAAAGACGAAAGCAATATATATATATACGAGTAAATATTTATATATTGGCGTTTAACGTTGATAATCTTCAATGGTTGAATATATATTTTTCTACAAACCATTCCTTCATCTACTCTTTCGGAGTTGAATTGTCATATATCCTTTGACTAAATGATATATTTGTAATCAGCCCATTATCTGTGGTAAGGATTGTATGTATATAAAGAAAGCCGCAAAATACAAAACTCAAAGCATATATGATTAAGTGACTTCATGCATAAATAATCTTTATTATGTCAAAACAACAAGAATTATAATACCAGTTACATTGCACTACTCGCTGAGACATAAAAAACAAATTCTTTTAAATTAACATGGTATTCGTACCTTAAATCGATCTTTTAACCCGTAAGTAATCGCGCAGTTTTTTGTAACGTAAGTACTCGCGTGGGGGTGCCACAAAACCCCATTTTTTTGTTTCTTTTGGCTGTTAATTAAAATATTGCGGTGAGAATTGCTAGAGACATTCCTTATAACCTTTCTTTTTCGACTCAGTGATTAATAAAAGGCAAAATGTTGATGTTTCTCTTCTGTAAAAAAAAAAAAAAAAAAAAAAAAAATAACCAACTTCATTTTCAAGGAAATCACTAAGGAAATTTGCTGGGGATCCAGGAGATCCACACGCGAGCACTTACGGGTTAAGAAACAAATAATTTGTCCTCTTGTGTGAACACCAGTATGTGGAACATAAATAGGAATCCAGAAATCAGTTTTAATTGTGTAGATATAAAGACAAGAATATTTTTGGGAAATCCTAGAGTGGTTCAAGTACGTTAATAGTATTGGAAATCAGAAAAAATAAACAATGATGATTCTGTAGCATGGATGTATTTCTCAACACCAGTGTTTGATGAAATATTAAAATAAAAAGAAATGAGTGTAAAATTGTTAAATTAAAAATATACATGCCTTCTTCTGTTTATGTATTGGTTGTGTCTTCTTCTATAAACTAACACCATTGTATTTGGGGTTAAATTGTCCTGCCTACGTTCATCTCTTACTGAATGTGGTTTTCCTCGTTTGGTTTTATTGCACTTTTGCAGTAGCATCCTCATAAATTCAAAGAAAACTAGGTAAACCAGTTCAACACATCCAACTAAGCTTCCTCCCAAGAACAAACAGCCGGTACCACCAAATGAAACTGAAAGTTAAAACTTAGATTAGAGATTAAAACTAGGCAATGCAAATATTTTTGCACATAATGGTTTAAATGAAAACGTTTTCTGACGCACTTGTTCTCTTCTAAGCGAATGTAATTACCTAAAAAAGCTTCTAATTTGCCTGAGTCAATCAATTGAAGGGTCTATATTTCAAAATACTTAAGAACAATAGGCGTTACATTGAATGCGCTGTATTGTAGAATCGTTAAATTTCCAATTTTTAGAAACGTGAATTTCACTAGTTATTTCTACCCATTCGTGAGCAATAATATAATTTATTTCTTTTACTAACTCCTTTTCAACTCATTCATTTCAAATAATAACACCCACCATAATGCTCTAAGACTAACGGAGACAGTGATGATGGCGATAATGAAAGAATAGCTGTAATGAAGTAAGTGAGAGGAAATAAAAGAAACCCTATAAATACTACACATGGTTTTAGTTCAGCAGAGCCTACTAGACAGTAGCTCGCTTTTAAGTACATATCCTACTCACCAGACAAGTGCATCCTACCAATGTGTAACCACGTCTCGTTATTTGTTGTTCATTGACAAGAATTAGATGTTGTAAGTATTGTTTAAATTACGTATTGGAGGTATTGTTTTTACGTATCAAGAATCTAGAGCTCGTAAATACGTCGTTTCGGAAATAGGGGCTAGCAACAATTGAAGACTTTGGGGCAAAAACCCGATATGTCCAAAAAATGAAAGCGTAAAAGAGATAGCCTCATCCGATTTTCTTCAAACTTGGCACCAATATACTAGACAAAAAATGAATCGGCACGTACTTTTTTGTTTTTCAGAAAATGGGTTAAGGGGGACAAAGGGCCCCTTTTCAAAAAAGTGCCCCCTTGATTAAATGGGCCACGTTGAAGAAATAAAACTCTGCGGATGCAAACATGAGTTCAAAGTAGGAAATGTGAGTTTTGTCGTTATTGCGGCAAAAGGGTTACAGAGGCAGTGCCCCCTTCAAAATGACAAAGGCTCCCACACAATCCTTACGGAAGTTGGATTTCGGTTGAATTGCTTGAAGTCGTGATTTGGTGTTCCTGAGAAAAAGTCTCAAGGGGCACAAACACAAATCACTGACTGTTTGGCCACTATAGGGTCATTTTTTTGGAAACAACCGAAGATAACGACATTCTGGATTTCGGTAAAAATGACTGAAACCGTGATATGGTGTAGATATTGCGGTCCTTGAGAAAAATTCTTAATGGTCACAACCACCAATCACTGATCGTTTGGCCACTACTGGGCCACTCTTTTGAAAGCAGCCGAAAATAGTGATATTTTTGATTTCGATGGAAATGACTGAAACTGTGATATGTTGTAGATATTGTAATCCTGAGAAAAGGTCTTAATGGGTACAACCACTTATCACTGACCGTTTGGCCACTACGAGGCCACTTTTGAAAGCAGCCAAGCCGAAGATAGTAATATGGATTCCCGTCAAAATGACAGAAACCGTCATATGTATGTTGTAGATATCATCATCCTGAGATAAAGCCTCAATGGTCACCACCACAAATCACTAATCGTTTGGTAACTACAGGTCCAGATTTTGTCGAAACAGCCCGGTATAACGATATTTTTGATTTCGGCGTAAATTGTTGGAAACTGTGATATGTTGTAGATGTCATGAGCAACATTGTCTATGACTTTCCAGGGTTTTCCTTTGTCCTGCAAGATGAACGTATAAATGTTGTCTATGTTCAAATGATATTTCCCGCTACTCCCTCCATCCCTTTTTCGGGTTGTGGGATACGACTTTTCAAGATTTCATACAATTCTACCAAACTTTCAGCCAAAATTTCATACAATGCTTACCTTCTGCTGTTTTAAAAAAATGTGGACTCGTAATTGTCAAATGTTCACTGATTAGTGATTGTATCCATCTAGACTTTTTCTCAGGATCACAATATCTACAACATATCACAGTTTCAAGCAATTACACCGAAATCCAAAATACCGTTACCTCCTGCTCGTTTAACAAAAAGTGGCCAAACTTTCAGTGATGTGTGGTTGTGGCTCTTGAGACTTGAGACTTTTTCTAAGCATCACAATGTCTATAACATATCACGGTTTCAAGCAATTCCATTGAAATACAGAATGCCCTTACCTTCAGCTCTTTAAAATAAGTGATCATGTAGTGACCAAACTGTTAGTGATGAATGGTTTTGCAAATTGAGACTTTTCTCGGGATAATAATATCTTCAACATATCAGGGTTTCAAGCAATTCTCCCGAAATCCAGAATTACGTTACTTTCTGCCCTTTTTAAAAATCTGGCCCTGTAGTGGCCAAACAGAGAATGATTGGCGGTTGTGTTTATTGAGACTTTTCTTCAGGGTCACAGCATCTACGAATATCATAGTTTCAGTCATAGGTTATGCCCATTAAGACTTTTTCTCAAGATCAAAATATGTACAACATATCACGCTTTCAATCATTTTCACCGAAATCCAGAATGTCGTTATCTTCGGCTGTTTTCAAAAAGTGATCCTGTAGTGGCCAAACAGTCAGTGATTTGTACTTGTTCTCAGGAACATCAAATCTACAACATATCACGGCTTCAAGCAATTCCACCAAAATCCAACTTCCGTAAGGATTGTGCTGGGGCTTTGTCATTTCGAAGGGGGCATTACCCCTGTAAATCTTTTCTCGCAGAAATGACAAAACCCATATTTCCTACTTTGAAGTCATCTTTTCATCGGCAGAACTTCGATTCTTTGGTGTGGCCCATGTAATCTTTCTAGGGCACTCTTTCTAAAAAGGGGCCTTTGTCTCCCTTAACCTATTTTCCGAAAAAAAAAAATACGTGTCGATTTATATTTGGTTTAGTATATTGGTGCCAATTTTGAAGAAAATCGGATGAAAAGAAACCCTTGTGAAGCTATCTTTTTTACATTCACCTTTTGGAATAACGGAGTTTTATCCCAAAGTCTTCAATTTGTCGCAACGGTATAAAAATTGCCCTAACTCGAGGAGGAAATATCGGATTAAGGTCCGGTCAAAGGCAGGTATGCATTATTTTGTTTGAAACAAGACAAACACAGGGATAGTAAGTAAAGGGCCTGTACACAGCGTACCAGTCGACACCAACGATAGCACGAATGTAAACACGCCCTCTCTATTACAGTTCAAACGACTTTCGTGTCTACCGCAGCAGCATTCAGTTGCCTGCAAAGTTGATAAATCAAATGCGGTTGATAAAGCGTATTTTGAGTTGGTTAGTGTTGATAGGCTATTGTCGTGTTCATCTTGTTGTAGTTTGCGTGAATTATCTTTTCAGTACAATGGAGGTTGGGTTTGAAAAGCTCGCAGATACAATTTTCACGTATGGAATGGCAAACAGAAAGAGTTTTGAAGCGGAGAGGTTATATCATGCACAATTTCCACAAAGGAGACATAACACGCATTCCATGTTCTCGCGTGTTTTCCGGCATTTGCGGGAAACCAGACAGTTGCGACTACAATTTCATGACAGTAGGGGTCACAAAACTAACAGGACGTCTGCCTCCGAAGAAGATATGCTTGCGCGTGTGGAGCAGCAAAATTGAACAAGCACTCGGGGCATAGCACATGCCATGGGTGTGGCACACACTACTGTGTGGGAGGTACAACATGAACAGGTATGGTACAGGAAGTGTGGAATTGCAACCCTACCATCCATAAAGAGTGCGAACATTGAGTGCAGCTGATTTCCACCCGTTTCATATTTTGTGAATTTCTTCTGCAGCGCTGCGCCCGATAATCAGTTTCATGCCTCGGTATTCACTTCCGTGAAGCTGGCCCATCCCAAAAGAGCACATTAGAGAAACGCTACCGAAAAATGTGCTAATAATGTGCCTCACAAAACACAAATTTTCAAAAAATGTGCTCATCAAATTAGCAAGAAATTAACCCACCGGTGGCCCACTAAACTAGTGCCAAACAATAGTGCTAAAATTTACTCCCAGAAAAGCATCAAAACAAAAAATGTTCTCACCTATTTACCGTAGAAACAGGGTTGCCAGGCTGGGGTCCTCCGTGAAGCTAGCCTCGCCCATCCAACGAGGGCCCACCAATATAGTGCTAAATAATAGTGCTAAAAATGTGCTCCCACAAAAGCATATCATAGAAACAGGGTTACCAAGAAGGGGACAGCATAAAACTAGCACCGAACTCCAACAAGGGCCCACAAAACTAGCGCCAAACAATAGTGCTAAAAGTGTGCTGCAGAAAAACATCAAAACAAAAAATATGCTCACAAATTTACCGTTGAAACAAGGTTGTCAAGTTGGGGGCATGCGTGAAGCTAGCCCCGCCCACAAAACGAGGACATACAAAGCTAGCGCCAAATAATAGCACTAAAAATGTGCTCCCGGAAAAGCATCAAAACAAAAATGTGATCACCTATTTATCGTAGAAACAGGATTGCCAAGTTGGGGCTAGCCCCGCCTACCCAATTGGAGTCTACAAAACTATTACCAAATAGTAGTGCTAAAATGTGTTCCCAGAAAAGTATAAAAAATATATGCTCATCTATATACCATAGAAAGAGGGTTCCTAAGATGCGGGCCAGCGTATAGCCAGCCTCGCCCACCCAATGGGGACTACCGAACTAATGCCAAATAATAGTGCTAAAATGTAGTACCAGAAAAGTATCAAAACAAAAATGTTCTCACCTGTTTACCGTAGGAACAGGATTGTCAATTTGGGAGTAGCGTAAATTAGCCTAGCCCATCCAACGCGGGCCCACAAAACTTGTGCTAAATAATAGTACTAAAAATTTGATTCCAGAAAAGCATCGAAACAAAAAATGTGCTCACTTATTTACCGTAGAAAGTGTTGCTAATTTGGGAGCCAGCGTCAAGCTAGCTCCGTCCACAAAACGGAAGTCCACCAAACTAGCGCCAAACAATAGTGATAAAAATGTGCTCTAGAAAAGTATCAAAACAAAAAATGTGTTCACCTCTGCTCACCCTCCCTTTGTATTTAATGTTTGACCGCCTGTAAGTTATTTTATCTACTGTACTTACAACTATTCAGTATATTTTAAGAAGAAACTTTAACTTCGTGAGTGATTTGCAAGAGTTCTTTACCGTTTCCCTTGACTGAAATTTATTTTTTCCTGGAGAACTTAGAATTTAATAAAATATAATCTTGTATACCTTACGACATTTTTCATTATGGTCATGAAACACCGATAATAGAATGTTTATGTTCCAGAAACAGGTTAACAGGTTTAGGTTCGGTTTATGATTTAAACATAATCTGTCAGTTTATTTCGCAAGCCAAATTGTCTTTCGATTCGACTATACTGAGGGAAAAAAAAAGTATGTAGCGTAGGTAAAAATGTAGGTTACACGTATATCCCGTAGTTTTTGGACTCGACATACAGGAGACGTATAATTGAAAAAGTATATTTTATACGTCGTTTTTGTATAATTGTTCCGAATAAACGTGATTTACGCTGAAACGAAAGAATTGTTTACAGGCGGTCAGGAAACCTACATGTACTAGACGTATGTAATATACGTATACGTATGTATTATACGGAACACTGTTAGACGTCAGACATCTTGCAACGACAAGCTGAAATATCTAAGCGGGAAATGATGTAACATATGAATAACGTATGCTCCGTACAGATTTCCGTAGTAAATATAAAGATTCCGTACATTTGTATAATATGCCGTTGTCCGGGTAACGGTTTTTTGTCAGTGTGGAAATTGGACACACGATGGAAACTTTTGCGGGATATTTTTAACCCTTTAATGCGTCATTTTTTCGATCAAACAATTGTTTTAATTTGGAGTGTTTTTTGTGTAGGAAACACGAGACTTTGTTTTAGAAAAATAATGAAAATAAGATGTGTTTTATGGGATATTTATGGTGTTTGAATATAGTGTTGAGGGATTGAAGTTAGATAAATTTTATTTTCAAAAATTTTTAATAATTAAATCAAATAAAGATAAAATGAATGTGTAAGAACTAAAAGACAAAACTCAAAGTTAAGTAATTGCAGAATTACGTTAAAGGAAATAAAATTACAAAATTATGTTGTCTATGATTTTGTTGGGGCAGATGTAAGTACACATGTATTAATGTGCAATGTTGTGATTACGAAGAAAAGCACAGAAATAATGCTGTGTCAGAAATGCTGAAAGAATAAGTTGTAATGTTTATGCTTGTCAATTGTCAACATCAACATAAAATTTTAGGATAAAACAAAATTGTCAGATTACGGAGATAGACGTCTGGAGATTTTGTCTATTTGATAATCATTGGAGAAATGTTAATTTCGGCAATGAGATAGCAAACACGTGGAGAAATGTGAAGCAAGGTGGCAGTCTGGAGAGTAACTGGATTGTCATAAATAATCTAGGAAATTGAGATCATGATCATTCAAAAGAGATCATTCAAAGGAGAACACTCGAAGGAGATCATTCGAAGGTCGACGTTTAGAGCTTAGACGACGAGAGGTCTCAGACCGTTAGTCTGCAAAGAGACTCGCAATACAGTCTTTTGTTATTTAATATTTCGACGAGATTTAATTTAAGTTCATTCACGAGCTATGGTCAACTAGTTCATAATACAAGACTATAGCCGTTCTTTAGTGGAACATTTTAGCAACATCTTATCGCCAGAAGTTGGTGGTTACTCCGCTGCACCTTAAGCTTCATTAGAGACTACATCAACAGCTAACCAGAAGGTATGTGTTTGCTATTTGTTTTACATCATTCAATAGAGAATTTAATCAGACTCATTATGTTGTGATCTGGAAATGTTTGTACCTCCTACACATAACACAATATACTATCATACCACGTTTTATGATTGAAAATACAATGAATCTAAACCTTACTCGTCTTGTGTTTACTTTTGAAATTAGTAATAGAATTTCCCTGACATTATAGAAAATGTTAGGAGGACGACCTTCCTGTCATTTTGAGCTACGTTCATGCTTTTAAAAGCACGACAAGGAGGGTTGACAATAGGGACAATGCAAAGTTGCGCGTTGAGATCTGCAAAGTCCACTAAAACTAGATAGAACCAATAAAAGCGACGAATGTCAGCGTACTTGCATTTTTGCACTCATTACACTTCTGTCTAACAGAAAAAATCAACAGTTCAAAACGTGTCCGCCTAAACGAGCAAAGAAAGCTAAAAAATGACAAGGTGACAACGCGTGCAGCAAATAAGACAGAGTCCAACGATAGCTTACTATGACACCTAGCGGGAAACTCAGAACTTCATTAGTGAAAGGACATCTTAGCTGATATACAAAGCTGCTCTTCTATGTCCGAACTAGAAACTACATGGTGCAATACAATTTCATAGTAAACTTTGCAAAAATGCAAAGCTGCGCGCTAAAGGGAAGAGGACCTTTAGAAAGAAGATCAAGTTGCAATATATGTAATGATTTCGTTCAGGTTATGTAACTTTGAATCTTCTGTTTCGTTTTTAAAAATAAATTACGATTTTCAAGTTTTTATCAGAATATTTATGCTATAACACATATCAAGAGAAAATAAAACTCTTTTTCTGGTTTTCGGTTACCTGCTTAAAACTGATTCATATTAGAAAACTATACTGCGGTTTATGATTCCCGAAGCCGTCCAGGTGTACCACAAAGTCTGGTCCATTTAGCTGTAATGCGACATCTTCAAATCTGAATTTTAACTAGCTCACAATTTTATCCAGCTTTGTTCAACCAAGAAACATGTACCATTCAAATTAACAAAGAAGCGTCGTTTCAAAATTTGGTCACTTCCATTAGGCCCTACCTGTAGTACAACATGCTCAATTTTGAATTTTAACTAGCTCAGAATTTTGTCCTGCTTTTGTCCATTTTTCTCCAGCCAAGAGAAAATTTGTACTAAACGAGAGACGACCATTTCAAAATATAGCCACTTCGATCATCTGTAGTGCGACACCTTCAAATTCAAAATTTAACCAGCTCAGAATTTTGTCCGGTGTTCGTGTATTAATGAACAACCAAGAAAAAAGTGTACCATTCAAATTAACAAAGGAGAGCAATTTTAAAATTTGGTCCACTTCGATCACCTATAGTGCGACATCCTTAAATTCGAATTTAACTAGTTCAGAATGTTACCCACTTTTAGTTCATTTTTGTACCACCCGGGATAAAATTTGCACCATTCAAAATAACAAAGGAGAGAGATTTCAAAAATGTACAAATATTGGACAAAACTCTGAACTAGTTAAAATTCTACTTTGAAGATGTCCTACAACAGAATTCGAAGTAGCCAAATCTTGAAATGCCCCTTTCTCGTTTATTTGAATGGTATAATTTTTTTCTTGGTTGGACAAAAATTGGACAAAATTCTGACCTCGTTAAATTCAAATTTGAAGATGTCGCAGTACAAATAAATGGACCCCACAGTGTCTCACAAAAAAGTTATGGATTTTACTCCATAAGGATCTGGAATAATACCCACTTATATAAATCAATTCACCAATAATAAATACTATTTAAAAAAACAAAAAGGAAATACATATAACACAGGGTGAGCCAAAAGTCTTAGGTCAGTCCAATAAATTCTAAACTATGAAACAGACACGAATGAAATGTCAGTAGCCATGTTACTTTCAAGGCAGAAAACGTCACAAACCATACTGCGTTTCCGGTAGTCATCTTGATATCCACCATCTTGGATTCAACTTCAAAATGTGAAATGGGAATGGGTATATGTGGCACCAGAATTTCTCAAATATTCAGATTTGGGTTTGTTTTTTTACTATCACAGCACAGTTCCTGTTTGATGTCTTCTCGAAGCACATTTTAGCACTATTATTTGGAACTAGTTTATTGAACCCCCGTTGCGTTTAATGGGCTAAGCTTCAAGCTACCCTCCACCTTTGCAACCCCGTTTCTACGATAAATAATAGAGCACATCCTTTGTGGCAGCACATTTTCAGCACTATTATTTGGTACTAGTTTGGCGGGCCCCGTTGGGTGGTCGGGGCTAGCTTCACGCTGCCTATAACTTGGCAACCCTTTTTCTACGCTAAATAATAAAGCACATCTCTTCTGGCAGCACATTTTTATCACTACTATTGGGCACTAGTTTGATGGCTCCTCGTTGGGTGGGCGGGGCTAGCTCAACGCTGCCCGCAAATTTGGCAATCTTGTTTCTACGGTAAATAATTTAGAAGAGTTCCTGTTTGATGTCTTCTCGAAGCACATTACAGCACTATTATTTGGCACTACATTATTGAACCCGCGTTGTGTTTGATGGGCTAAGCTTTACGCTGCCCCCCACCTTCGCATTCCTGTTTCTACGCTAAATACTAGAGCACATCCTTTCTGGGAGTACATTTTAGCATTTAGCACTATTATTTGGCACAAGGTTGACCCCGCTGGGTGGGTGGGGCTAGCTTGACGCTGCTCCCCAACCTGACAATCCTGTTTCTACCCTAAATAATTGAGCACATTTTTTTTGTTTTGTTTTGATGCTTATCTGGCACCACATTTTTAACACTATTATTTGGCACTTGTTTGGTGGGCTCGTGTTACGTGAGAGAGGCTACCATCACGCTGCCTCCAACTTGGCAACACTGTTTATACGGTAACTAATTGAGCACATTTTATGTTTTAATGCTTTCCTGGGAGCAGATTTTAAGTACTATTGTTTGAGACTAGATTGGTGGCTCCCCGTTGGGAGGGCGGACCTACCTTCACGCTAGTCCCCAAGTTGGCAACCCTACGGTAAATGATTGAACACATTTTTGTTTTGATGCTTTTCTAGGAGCGCATTTTAGCACTATTATTTGGCACTAGTTTGGTGGACCTTTGTCGTGTGGGCGGGGCTAGAAATTAATCTTCTAATTTCTCACTAATTTTAAGAGCATGTTTTTTAAAATTTTGTATTTAATGAAGTACAAATTTTAGCACATGTTTTGGTACGATTTTTAAAAAATGTGCCCAATTGGAGTGGGTCACCTTCACACACTTTCGGTATTGTTCACCAACGAAGCCTGTTTTACTAGAGATGTTGTATTTAATAGTAGTAATAATCACGTGTGGGCCGCCAAAATCCCTCACGCAACAATCATACAGAAGCATCAAGAAAAATTTGCACTCAACATGTGGACAGGAATCGTTGGTGACTACTTACTAGGTTCCTATTAGAAACTATCCCGCTTGGTGTTTGACAGCAAATGTGTTTTCAGCATGACAGAGCACCAGCCCACTTTGCTGCTGTTGCTCGAGCTAATCTCGATGAAACATTCACAGATAGGTGGATCGGGCGATAGGGTCCTGATGTATGTCCGTCTCGTTCGCTCGACCTTATCCCACCTGATTACTTCTTCTTTGGGGCTACATGAAATCCTCGCCTACGAAACTACTATAGAGAGCATAGGGGACCTTCTGGCATGCATCTTCGTTGCCAGTGACACCATCCGAACCAGCTTCCCGGAATCATTTGGTTTGTCTGCTTGGGCCATCCTGCTACAGCTTTCTTTCATACTTCTTCCGTGTAATTATTGTACTGTCGCTTGTGCTAATAGTAGTTTCTCACCTTGGATTTCTACTTTTGTACTTGACCACCCTCTCTCCCCATCTTTCCCACATGCACAATCACCATCACATACGTACCTCTTTCTTTCACAGCATATTACTCTATGCAGCTCATAATTAAGCTAGTGGCATCATAACTATTCGAAACATTTGTAATGAACATAGTTACCAGTTTCTCGTTGCATATTTGTTGCAAATGTTCGAAATATCATATATTTCTTTGCGGGCTACCCTTGCGCCACTCCTGCTTTCAATCCAATCCAACATTAATGAAATATGCAGGTAAAAATAATGCACACTGCCTTTGACCGGACCTTAATCCGACATTTCCTTCTTGATTTATGACCATCTTTGTACCGTGGCGACAAATTGTCGGCGACCCCTATGTCCAAAACAGTGCATTTCCGACCGCTCGTTCCAATCCTTAAATTACTTGTTTCTGCATCATCTTTCGTCTCACTGAGTTTTGCACAGCATCAGGAAAACACCATGTATATATATATATATATATCTTAATTTGATTTGAGGAATCACCTCTTACAGTTTGTCGGTATTAATTTGTCGGTATCAGTTTGTCGGTGTACGCTGATAAGGACCACCATCTATAGCTTCTAGAATTCGAAATAAAGCTTCTGGAAATTTGGCTTTTTTGCCATTTTGAACAGCTCTAGCTCTGAAACTATGTTTTTTCCCCGTAGGTAAATATGGATTTTTTCTCTCATTTGTTGTAAGGAATTACCTCTTACACAGTTTGTCGGTATAGTTCAGTTCGGTGAAAAACTGAACCGGTTTTTGGAGAAAACTAAAACCGGTTTCTGTAAAATGAACCGGTTTTGAAGAAAACCGAACCGGATTTTTTAGAAAACCGAACTGGTCTCAGTGAAAACCGAAATTTCAGTTTTTCTAGAAACCGGTTATATATAAACAGATTATGTCAAATTTACTGGTTCAACACTATCTATTGATTTAACCAAGTAAAGCGGGGCGCGGGGGCTCAGTCGTAGAGCGTTCACCTCCGGTGCTTGGGATTCCTGGTTCGATTCCAGCCAGAACTGTGTGGACTTTATTGTGAACAAACACCGTGCTCGTGTTTTTTCTTGTGGTTCTCCCGTTTCTTCCCACTTTCTTCATTCCACCATTTCGCTCATCTCTCATCATCACCGTCTCTTTTAGCGTAACCGGCGTAACCGTGGAACGCATAACTTAAAGATTTCATTTCATTTTAACCAAGTATAAATCGCGACGCCAAACTGATAAGGAGCGTCAATTAAGAGGGCAGAGAGGGCGATAAAAGTGTGAAAAGAGTGCACCCATGCCAATGTTAAAAACTTAAATGGCATCATGGGTGGAGTGATACATTCTGTGGTACATCTTATACAATGATACAAATTTGGTATTTAGAAAAGGAAAAAAAAAGAAAGGAGTTTATATAGTGAATCGTTTCCGGAATTGTCCGCAAGAATGAGTCCTGCTGCAGATACACTTATATGATCCGTAGTAGGAACATTGTGGTTGAAAAATCGAGGAATACGAGTCATTCGAATCGACCTAGGCCTGTATCTACATGAATATGTAAATATATAATTTGTCTTTTAGTTGTAAGTGCTAAGTCATTGACGTTGGAAGATATGATCTACCACTACAAAGGACATTGTTGACCAATTCAGTAATGGATAGAGTAGCACATCAGAAAAGTATCTTCTCTTTGCAGAAGTGTGGTACTGCATCATATTGATATGAATCAAAATGCAAGATAGAGTGTTTATGTGAGAGGACATAAACACTATCCGCCTTATGCAGAGTCGTTTTAGCATATGATTAGCGTTATACTAAAGGCCTGAACACTGCAGGAAACATATGTTAAGCGAACTCTTTAGTATGGCACTAATCACGCTTCAGAACGACTCTGCATAAAGCCCTATATATCCAAGTTCTTGGAGGAAGTGTGAACATGAACAGTTGCCTAGAATTCTGGTGTAACGACACAAGTGCCATATATTCCGTTCTTCATCGTTACGAGTCAACAACTTCTTTGGGTGCTGTTAACCAGTGGAAATTGTTTCACGTTTATTCCATGTTCCTGTTCATACGGATATCAGTTTCTTTGGAAACCAAAATATGTTAGTGTTGTATAAGTCCAAGATATAGAATTCACCCTGTTTAGCTTGGCCATTTATTGATATTTTGTGACAGGTCTGCATCTTGTACTATTTATCTTAGGAGCTTCCAAACATTATTGGATGTTTGGTAAAGGTGCGTTGTAGACGTTTCTTCATTAGTAGCACTTTACGAGAACTCCACGATGGGGCATTCCTGCCATTCACAAAATATGACTACAAAGAAACCATAACATTTTCATATACTTCATTCGTTATATTATGTTAACCTGTTGCTGGTAAATAGCTGAGTTCTCAAGCCGTCGGGATCACCTAAATTATACATTCTGTTGACACCACCATCATTCTTTTCTCAAACACACAGGTATTTGTCTACTTTAATGGCAAACATATTTCATGAAAGTCTACAAATGTCAAACAAGTAAATATAGCATTACGTTTCTCGAAAGATTCTTGCGGTGTTTGATTATCCAAGCTCCCATCTTGCAATTCCAAATATATTTCTTCCATTTCAATGGAACGAAATTAAACGTGGCTCTTATTAGCTGGAATTACTCTAAAACATAATACGTTTAACCCGGTACACACGCATGAATTACAATGTGATCTGTCGTAGCTTCATGTGCTTGGGAGAAAATATACTCTATTCGCAATATTCACCATGCTATATATTCAAAGTTGTAGTACTAGTCATATTACGTAACCATAAAAGAATATAATTCTCAAGTAGAACACTAATTCTATGGCCTATGGAACCTAGAGGTTCAATGCCGCGTTCACAAAAGTTCTCCACTGACTTCTATTCTTAACCAGTTTCTTCTTTGTATCCCTACTTGTGCGAAATCCATCGTAATATTATCTTCCCATCTGCGCCTACGTCTTCCTAATGGTCGTTTTCCGATTGGTCTTCCAGTCAAGTCTTTGAGACCGTTCATACTTTCTTCCATGCTGGCTACATGACTTGCCCATCTTAGATTCCTAGACTTGATGAACCTAACAATGTTTGATAAACCGTATAAATTATGTAGTTAATCTTTATGATGTTTTCACCATTTCCCATTTTCGTTCCTCTTGGGTGCGAATACTCTTCTCAGGCTCTTGTTCTCAAATACTTTCAGTCTATGTTTCGTCCCTCAGAGTAAGTGGCCATGTTTCGCAACATACAGAACAACAGGCATGATTATCGTTTTATATATTTCAAGCTTCAAATTTCTTAACAGAATTCGTGACGCCAAAGATTTTTAACTGAATATTAATAATACGAATTTCCTTAATTTCTTCCTGAATATGGATTTCATCTGTTAATATTGATCCTAAATATTTGAAAGTATCCATTTCATCAAATGTATTATTTGATATTTTAGCTCATTCATAATTTGCCGTATTACGATCCCCATGAACTACAATTTATTTAGTTTCCTCTGCGTTTATTTCTAAACCCATGTAGGTGCAAGCATTTAATTAGACCTCTGCATTTCTTTCTATTGTTCTCCTATCACCCCCTATTAAATTTACGATAATCAAAAATACAAATACAACACTTCCAGTTTAAAATTAGCTACATGTATTTTGCTTCTTGTTAATACAAATAAATGAGTCTTTTGACTTACCTAACATTTCTAACGGCCCAAATACCACATCGCGCATGAACCGCAGTTTGGGAAACGTTGACAGTGCAAACAGGACACCAGCTTGCTCATACCTACAAGTAAGTTATAAAGGCATATATTATTAAACCTATCTTTGTAATGTAAGTTTATACAGATGTGTTTATATATATGAATCAAAGATAGCAGATTTGAAAATGATCGCCATGATGTCATGGTATGGTAATAAACACTTCCATCATCATTACTCTTATCCAAGATACGGTTTCCATTCATCCAGCCATTCTTAACTTTAAAGAACCCATTACAACATTAATGAGATTAGTCAGTGAGATCAGCATTTTTGCACAAGCCGTTCCTTACAGTATCATGTGCTACTACAACTAGATGAAGAGTTGCATTTGCGTCTAAAAACGAAATTTTGTCAAACGTTTAGTGTTAGTTTTCAAATCATATGTTTTATATTTCCCCAAAGTCTAATAAACTTTAGCGTTGTTGAATAATATATTTGAAATGTTATTTTTGATTACCTGTTTACAAGGGTAATTCTTAACGAATCGTCAATTTAAGGAAACTGAAGATTCTATGTTGCTATGAAAATATGCTAGAAATGTTTGTTTTCATCTTATGAATCATGAAGTGTTATTTAACAAGCTGCAAAACTGATTAAAATTCTTAAAATCATTACTAAGGCTAGGATTTTTATGTTTTACATATTTTTTCCTTTGTATGTACGCTGGTGAAAATATGAAATGTTCGCAAACTACGAACTAAGGAGCCATATAAACCAAAATTACGTTATATATTTTTACACATTTTGAAGTCTGTTACACATTTTCCGTCTACTGTACATATGTTTTACATAAATTCAGTTTCCTTGCTCCTTATCGCTAATTTTCTTTAAATAATACGCAAATAAAAATAGGCCTATATATGGAACAATAACTCAAGAAGTACTTTATTTAATTATCTGTAATTTTTCCCACTTTGTTCAACCGATGTGCATTGCTCGAGAGCTATGTTAAAACAAATCGTACACTCTGCAATATGCAAAGAAATGTCATCAGTTATCGCTTCCAATCCTGAAAAAAAAACGATCTGTTTTTTCATATATAAGAAAGAAAACAATATAAGGATTTTTGTTCGTGTCGCCTTTGCAAGCAGACACCACTAGGATGTGTGCCGACGAAACAAACTAAAACGCACACAGTTGGCTGGCTTTCTCACATTTTTTCTATGTATGTGCAACCTCTACGGGTGGGGGTGGGGTTGGCGTTGAGAGGAAGGTTATTGGAGCGGCTACTCTTTATCACATGTGTCTTCAATAGAATAAAAAAATCGCTTTTGTATGACTCGATGGGTACTCCGCCACTTCTTCCTTCAAACAAAGGGGAAAAGGATTTAGTTTCGCGACCGGATTGTTAGTATGCACGCTTGTGACCGAGTCAGTTTCTTGGCTTTCAATGATGGCTCTCTCTTTAGCGTCAAAATTGAATTCGTGGATAACTACGGATGACGTCTATACCACAGACGGTAAAATTGTTTTTTGTCAAGTATGCGATAAGTAAGTGGGCTGTTCAATGAAGTCGCATTTGGAACAGTACATGAAAGCAGCTATTCACATGAACACAAGGTGGTATAGCGTGTCGCAAAGCAAAAACTTTTAACTCAAACAAAACCAGCATCTGAAAACCGCAGTGAATTTTACAAAGACCTTGCCAATGCGTTCATAGCAGCAGATATACCGTGGTACAAATTGCAAGTCCTACACTTCACATCATATTAGGAAAAATATTGAAGAGACACATTCCTGACGAATCTACTATCCGCAAGAATTATTTGGATTTGTGCTATGAAGATACTATCAAACACATTCGAGCTAAAATTGGTGATTCGCATATATGGTTTGCAGTGGATGAAACTACAGACGTATTAGGACGTTTCGTTCCCAATCTGGTGATAGGAAAGCTTGACCCTCGTTCACCATCACGACCATTCGTGATCTGTTCAAAAGTTTTGGACAAAACAAACCATTCCACAGTTGCACGTTTCGTAAATGATGGACTGAAGGTGTTGTAGTCAGAAAGTTTTCCTGCAGAAAAAGTGTTTCTGATGTGTTCTGATTCTGCGGCGTACATGTTAAAAGCTGCCGATGCGCTTAAAGTGTTCTACCGAAACCTCATTCATATATGCTGTTTGGTCCATGGATTACATCGTGTAGCAGAGGAAGTACGGGTCAACTTCCCTGAAGTCAATGATCTTGTGTCTTCTACCAAGAAAATTTTTGTGATAGCTCCTTGTTGTGCAGTGCTACAACAATATGCTACCAAATGTGTCGCTACCACCGCAGCCTGTACTGACACGGTGGGGCACCAGTTACAGGCTGTTAACTTCTACAATGAAAATGTTGATGCTGTAAAGTCAGTTATCACCACATTTCCTGCAGAGTCCAGTGCAGTAGTGCGTGATTCTCAAAGTGCGTCTAAAAATCATGTTGTTCAATATTCACTAGCGTACATTGCAAGTAATTTCGGGTGGATTGCAAACGTTATCGAGAAACTAGAAACTACAGGACTTACTTTGAAAGAAACTATGACAACAAGGGATGATGTGGAGAAGAAACCCAACATTGTGCAGGGAGAAACAGGTGCGAAAATTGCCCGAAAGTTCCAGTAAGTTTTGAAGAGAAATCCAGGATACCTAACATTGAGGACAGCCTGCAAGATATTGGATGGAGAAGAAATGAAGGCCCCTGAGGAAGTCAGCCCTGGAACATGTCATTTGTTGAAGTTCGCGCCTGTCACTTCCTGCGACGTGGTCTTTCTCAGCCTATAAAAGGATCCTGACTGACCAACGACTCTCTTTAACTCCTGAACATCTGGAAAAGTATGTAGTGATTCATTGTGCATCAGCAAACTAAGCGCTTTTTTTCTAAGATTTTAATTCATCATATACAATGTGACGCCGGATTCAAAATATGGTTACATTGCTCTTTATTGAAGGAATTGAAAAAGGCTATTTTGGATTAATGTGCAATTACAGGACGGTTTCTCTTGTAACTTATCATGAGCTGGTAACAGAGAACGGAACTACGCAAAACCTCGAAGTTGATTATGGTTGTTTTACTGCGCAAAAGGTCATAGGATGTTTACTTATGCTTGGTTACAAACAGGATGAACTATTACAAATTTGTCAACGTGACCCCGCATTTGCGGAAATTTTGGTTAATAGTTAAGAATCTCTGGACCAGTCATAGATAAATGTGGATAATTCTGGAAATCCTGTTATTGAAATCTTCCGGCGGTAACAGTCACGCCATCCACGTGTGTGCTGGATCACGCCATAAATTTTGGGTGCGGTTCCTTGCTAATAGCCAATCAGAATGCAGAGAGCAATAAGTTTCCATATTTGTGAATCTGACGACCAGGATGTGATGACTGATGTGCGGTTTGGGAGTGGCCCTTGCACAAATAATAAAAAGGGACCTCAAGGTCTAGATAATAATTCATTCGGGCGGCCACGACGTAGTGACGACGTGTATAAGAACTCAGACCTTCGGGACACCAAGTTGCAGGGTGTAACAAGACTTCTATTCAAGGTATGTACATGCACATTTGCTATTTTGAGCTCAAGTAATAATATGTCAGTCAGCACTGCAAGATGATTCATCAGTTGATAGTAAAACTCTCACGAATAAGAGTAAACGTCGCATACTCGTAATTCGTCCTTTTTATCTTTGCTAACTCAAATGCTTGAAAGTCTATTTAATTCTTCAAATTATGATAATGTAGTCAAAGATCACTGAAGAGGCAAATATCACTACTTTTACTAATTAATTTTGTAAAATACCTAAATTAAATGTTGATGTATATTACCATTTTAGTTGTATAATAAACTAAATAATTTCAATTTATGTTGTCATTTCCCCTAGGTTAATCCACTTTTCCCATGAAGGTCATGGTGTAATTTGTTTATAATACTTTTGTGACATCCACTAACTTATAGTGCGAGCAGATCTCATCTTTGTGTGGAAATTACGAGCTAAATAATTAAAAATGGAGTCTGCAAATCGTCACAAATGGGGGCTCGTCCAAAGCCTTTTCTTTCTTTTCCATTTTTCGGGACGAAAAATTTTGCAGTGCTGCTATGACATCATCTTTTTTTCTCTCTGTTTTTGTTTATGTTTTGTTTGGTATATTGTTCACAGTGCATTATACTTTAAGTAAATTATGTGAATTGTTGCAATTTTGCTAATGTATTATTGTGGATTATAATGGCAATTAGTGATTGATTACATTACTCATAGTGAAATACCTCATATATATTTTTTTCTTTCTTTCCTTCGCTTAGAGAAAACAAAAAATTTTAATTCATACTTTAAAATGTCTTTCCATTGGTTCCCCTTTTTCAAATCTAAGAAATCTCCGCCGAAGTATCATGCCTGGTATATTACAAAATCAGGAGAGGCAAATTGCAAATATTGTAGGAAATCTCTCGCTCAGAAAACTGCGCTCACGAAGACTTTGCGTTCCGAGCTATGTCCCATGGCAAAAGAAGCAACCGATTTGCCAGTGCAGCAGGCTAGTTTGCCAGTAGGTAGTTCGCCTACTTCTCTTGAACCGCGAATAAATCATCCACAGCAGTATAGTTTACCAGATCCTGTGGATAGGCAACCGATAACGAAAACGCAACGTTATAAGGAAAATCTGGCTAACTTTGAAGAAACTTGTAACAAAATGTCATCCTTGACTCCTTTGGACAGTACACAATATAAACCAGTGGTCGCGAAACGGACAATTTTTCTTAAGCCAGAACAACTGACTAACCCTTCTAATGAAGATGTAGTTAGTTCTTCCGAAGAATCCCCTGGTATTATGACGAGTGATTTTGAGTTTGATCCTAGGTTTGTGTCAACACCTTTAAAGACCGAAGCCCAGCAGAAAGTAGTTGCTTCAGAAGCAGTCAAGGATGAAGTTTATTTTCCATTTGATATACCACCTCATGTGGGCGAACCCTTGAAAAGTAAACTCCCAGAAAATTCACCACCTGAATCAAGTAAATATGATTCAGAAGATGAAATTAAGCAATTGGCAAAGAAGGAGCTCTATCAGGAAAAGACTGTACATGATGTACTAACACCAAGTCCTTTCTCATATGAATCAAACGAAGAATTCAAAGATTTTGCAAATGACGAACCTTGCATAGAAAATCTAAGTTTTCCTATATATCCGCAAGTTGCTTCTCACCCTCCTTCAGTGAAATATTCCCCCACTGCCGATAATGCACTTGCATTATTGTTATATGAGAATATTAGGCATGAAATATTAGATAATCACGATATGAAGACTCCCTCAGAGGATTCATTACAATTGGACGAGAATAAATCTATAAAAGTTAATTTACCCTCTCCGAAAGAATCCCAAGTAGAAAATGGACAAAACCTTAATGAAACAATTGTACAGGAAGAGACTGATAATCAAGTAGCCAATGTCCCGGTATTTAAATTGCCAAAATTTAGAGGAAACCCTAACGAATCGGTTACTAAATTCCTTGATGAATATCAGACCATAGCTCGTGCCTTAAACTGGGATGACCGGGAGCAGCATATATATTTAGTGGCCTGTCTTGAAAATTCAGCTCTTGATTGGTTTTTATGTCATAAAGATGCCATCCGACAGATACAATTTCGGGAATTAAAGCAAATGATTTCTCGAGCATTTCCTGATGATTTGTATAAAGGTCAGCTTGAACAAAAGTTGAAGAGGAAACGACTTCCTCCTCGTTTTCCACCTGATAACTTCGCGTATACTTTAATACGGGATTGGAAATTCGTGAGACCTGAAATTGGAGAAAGAGAGTTATTACGCCTACTATATAAGGCATTGCCTAGTAACTATGTCCAAGCTTTAGTCTTAAAGGAAGTATCGACCATAGATCAAGCTATCCATGTGCTGCGGTTATTGTATTTAGCTGACGTTTATACTGAATCTCATCGGGAAATGAAGAAAAAAAGTAGAGAATTAAGACCACATCATGTAAAACCTTATATGGGTGCTAAAGACAATTCGTTTGTTAAAAGAATGTGGACATATAGAGATGGTAGGCCAATTGAAGTGAAAAGAGCTCGAACAAATTTGTGTGATCACAGATTGCCCACGATACCAATTCGTATTTTTAATAAAAAGGTAGATGCTTTATTAGACAGCGGTTCCCAAATTTCGGTTTTAGCTGAAGAAATGATCCCTCAAAATTTTCCAATTGCTAAGCGAATGCGTGCCACTATTCGTTTGCGCACATTGGGGGATAAGTTAACTGAACCACTCCCAGTGGTTCGATTAAGTTTCCAAGTTGGAACTTATGGTCGAAGATCGCGTCGCTTGTGGTTAAATGTGGCCTTAGTTAAACAGTCTCAATTAGACGAGAAAATGGTTCTAGGAATGGATTTCCTTCAGCGTTATACGTATGGCATTGGGTTACAGACCATTCTCATTAAGGGTAATCACAGACATCCTAACATGAAGTTTTATGTCCAGTATTTGCCAAATCGTAAGGAGCAAACAGTACTTAATTTATCGCATGTTCAGTTTTATAACAAAAATGGTAACTCTAGGACGAATAGGAAAGTTAGTTCAACATTAGTATCCCCTACGAATATTGACGTGCCTCAAAGTAGTTTAGAACATCATGAGTCAAATTCCCTTTCTGAAGACGCACATTGTGGTTCCCAACCTGAGGATGAAGGTCCTATATTAAAAATCAATTGTATTGAGCAGCAAACCTCTCGTAACTTGATCACGACTGCGGAGCGCATGCGAATACCTGCTGGGAAGGTTGGGTTAGTGCAAGTTAAACCAAGTTATCCTATAATTGGAAACTATTATGTTGAACCGAATGATGTTTTGCATCGCACCTACTCATGCTTAATACCACCTACAATGTATGAAGAAGAAAATGGATATGTTAGATTGCCTGTGTTTAATTTGAGTAAGCGGGACGTCACTATTCCAGATGCTCAAATCATAGGACATTTAGAGGAATGTGTTCCAACACCAGAGGCAAGAGTGAATATGGTTAAGGCCAGCTCACCTTCCCCTGAGAAAGTAAAGGAATCGAATTCTAAAGTACAACACGATATTGGTAAAGAAATTGATATTTCTTCGGACCTGTCCCCTGAAGATCGAAAGAGAGTAGTAGATCTATTAACTGAATTTCAAGATATTTTAGCGTGGACAATTGACGATATGACCGTCACGCATGAATATGAACACTCCATTGAATTAATTTCTAACATTCCGATATCTTCACCTCCTTATAGAGAGACCTTGGAGACTAAGAGAGCCATGCAGGAAGAAATAGACAGATTGCTCAAACAAAACATCATATTTCCTTGTAGATCCCCTTATGCGTCTCCGGTCCTATTAGTCAATAAGAAAGATAATACTAAGAGATTTGTAGTGGATTTCAGAAAATTAAATTCTATAATATCTCCAGACTGTTATGCTCTTCCGTTAATCAACGATTTGATAGATCTATTCGCAAATATTCAATTTGTGAGCTCCATGGATTTAAGGTCAGGATTTTTCCAAATCCCCTTAAGGGAAGAGGACAAATTGAAAACAGCCTTCATCTGTTCCGCGGGCCTCTTTTGTTTCCACGTTACCCCTCAAGGACTATCCACTTCCCCCGCAGCATTTCAAAGAATGATCGATAAAGTATTTGCCGGTTTGAAATTCGATATCATGGCCTGTTATATGGACGATTTGATTGTGTTTGGGAAATCAATAGACGAGAAGCTAGATACACTTAGAAAAGTATTCACTCGGTTGCGAGAAGCTAACTTAAAATTAAATCCATCAAAGTCCCATTTCATGTATTCTGAACTACCTATTTTAGGATTTGTCGTAGGACGCGACGGGGTAAAAATAGACCCTAAGCGAATCGAGGCTATTGCTAACTTCCCCGAACCAAAAACAGTTCGTGATGTTCGCAGCTTTGTCGGGATGGCTAGTTATAATCGAAGGTTTATTAAAAACTTTTCTGTTATCGCGAAACCTCTAATAGATTTGACTAAGTCCGATGTACTCTTCCATTTTGGAGATAGAGAGCGTCAAGCCTTTAATATCCTAAAGGAAAAGTTAATTACTGCCCCTGTATTAGCCATCTTTGATCCGGAAGCAGATGCTACCGAGTTGTATGTAGATGCATGCGAGTACGGAATAGGTGCAGTATTAATGCAGATTAAAAACGGAGAAAAAAGGCCTATTGCTTATTATAGTCGGAAAATCTCAGACCATGAAGCTAAGTCCTTGACGATTCCAGAAAAGGAGACAATGGCCTTGGTACAGGCTGTGTTGCACTTTCATGAATATCTAATAGGAGTGCCACACTTCACGGCATTTACTGATAGTTGTTGTGTATGCTATTTGAGGAACATGAAAAATCTAAAAGGCAAATACCTTCGTTGGTTAATCCGTTTACAATCTTACAACTTTTCGATTAAAGCGATAAGAGGTAATCCCTCTAATCGTCATTCCGATTGTATGTCAAGATATCCGACGCAAACCTTAAGTGAGGAAGAAAATGCCAATCGCGAGGAAGGACTATGTATAAACACGATGAAAATTGACGCGACTAATGTAGTCAAAGCACAGAGAGAAGATGAATATTTTGGTAGAATTCGTGAGTTAGTGAAGTCTGATCCTACTAATAATGAGGCTCGTCCTTATGTATTAGTAGATGAGGTGTTATATCGTAAGTCCAATAATGATTTAAAACAATGTGTTCCACGAAGTCTGGTTCCTGAGGTGCTATATGCTACACATACTTCATGTATAGAAGGCGGACATCTTGGAGAACGTAAAGTATTTTCTCGTGTAAATGAGCGATTTTATTGGCCTCGAATGGGATTCGATATCAAACAGTATATTAAGTCATGTCGCGAATGTCAAGAACGTAAAGACCCAACCACTAAACCATTAGGGTTGCATGAACCAATTAAACCAATAGCTCCTTTTCATACTCTAAACTTAGACGTGTTTGGCCCACTGCCCTCCTCAAACGGTTATAAGTACGTCATCACTGCTGTTGATCTGTTTTCAAACTATGTAGTAGCCCGACCGTTGAAAACCATAACAGCCAAAAATGTCGCAAAGTTCTTATTGGATGATATAATTTGTTATTTTGGGCCACCGCGTCATCTTTTAAGCGATCTTGGTTCTAATTTTGTCGCAGAAATGACGCGAGAGATTACTGGTGTATTGGGCATACATCAAAAGTTTAGTACTGCTTATCATCCTAGAACAAATTCACGAGTGGAGAGATATAATCATACGTTAGCAAACTATTTGAGTAAATACGTCTCCACTTCCCAAAAGGATTGGTCGTTATTTGTTAAAACTGCTTGTTATGCATACAATACGGCAAGACACGAACATCATCCTTATTCTCCATATGAATTGGTGTTCGGCAGAAAAGCTGTATTAGGTATCGAACTCGAAACACCATGTCGAACTCCATTTGGAAAACTTGTGAAAAAGAATTTAAGTCGAATAAGAAAGCTCGCTCAAAATGCCCTAATTAGGCAACAGGAAAAACAAAAAGTCAAAATTGACAAACATAGGAAGGCCCATACGTTCAAAGAAAACGATTTAGTCCTCGTTAGGAATTTCGCCACTAAGCCAGGATTATCTCCCAAGTTAGTAAGGGCTCGATATGTAGGCCCCTATAAAATTGTACGTATATGTCCTAAAAACGTATGCGAGGTTCTGCATGTGAATGGGAAAAGTCAGCCAAAGAAGGTTAATGTTGAACGAATGAAGCTGTATTATCCAAGTTCTCTGGTTCCGAATCGGATTGAATTTAGTCGATCATATATTGCAAAGTCCAATTAAAAAAAAATCAATCAAAAAAAATGTTATTTAATAAGTTATCGCGATAGGCGTAGAAACTTCTAACGTGAAATTCTATATTGAAGCAGGCTTTCTGAAAGAAATGATAGAGTAAAAAAAAAAACATGAATAATAAATAAATGATTGAGTCCATAAGGAACTAACTGATTTGTAGACAACGTTGTCATAATAAGTAAAGTGTAAGGTCTAAGTTAGGTAAAAAAAAAAAACAAAATCCATTAATGGTCGGAAACCCTGCAATTGAATAAAGGAACAATTTAAACAACATGAATATATTAAATACAACTAAGGAAGTTAACCGCTTACCTTGGCAAGGTATTATTTTCCTGGTGTTGACTTATAAGACAGATGGCCAGACAGACTGACAGACAAACCCATAACACCAAGTGAAAAAAAAATAATAAAAAAAACAAAAAAAAGGGAGAAACTTATCTCCCTCCGTTAGAAAAAAAATAAATAAATAAAATCAGCGATAGATGAATACCATGAAAGAATACGCTTAAACTAGCATGCGCCTTTCGTATTTTGTAGGTCCAATTAAGGTCAATACTATCATCCGGCTACACCAATACGGATGTCAAAGGATTCTTCATTTGTTCGAAGTCCAATCAGGACAAGAAGTAAGTGTTTTAACAAGTGTGTAGAAAATCAATTCCCTTCTAGTTCTCTCGAGAAGGAAAAAGTATTAAAAACAAAAGTGGAAACACAATCAGAAATGGCTGGTATAACTGTAAATAACAAACTGCCCTCCATCACAATTCCGCCCTTTTCTGGAAAATTAAATGAGGACATATCTCAATTTCTTGACGCGTATAAAACATGTGGAAATCTTTATTGCTGGAGCGATAGCGAGATGAAAAAGTTTCTTCCCGCGTATTTGCAAGGAAGTGCCGCTGACTGGTATCATATGAAAAAAGAATCATTAGTGGCGTTAACAAAATTTGAAGATCTGGAAGTTCAGCTAAGAAAGGCCTTCGCAGCCTCAGCTGAGCTTGGTGAACCTTTTGCATTACTAGCGAGACGAAATAAAACTCCCCATGAAAGTTTTTCAGAATATATTTATGCAGTTTTAAGACTGTGTAACATAGTAGATCCTAGTATGAGTGAGACTGAACGCAAACGACATATATTAAAAGGATTGGATCCGCGTGCATTAGAGTTCGTCATCACTCGTGAACCAGATAGTGTGGATGAAGTTGACAGATTGCTTAAATTGTATGAATCTGCTAAAGTTCAAGCAGGCCTACGTGCCCTTTCTGATGCACCCTTGGAACTCCCTGAGGTGGAAGTTAATCAACCGAAGTTCGAAGTAAATCGACAGAGACTACAAAATCGTGTAGGACAAAGATTTTATAACAATAGAGGTCGTGGTACTCGAGGCCCTCGTCCTAATCTGATTCGAAGATTTCAGAATATAAATATTAATAATATACAATGCTACGCATGTGGTAAATATGGTCACTTTGCTCGCGAGTGCCGAATTCGACAAAATCAAAATCAGTATAGGGATCAATCTAATAGACCCTACCGCGGAAATCAAAATTCAAATAGAGGTCAACCGATTAAAAGAGGACAATCTTTTGGAAGACGCCCAAATAGAGGAAGACGAATTAACAATGATAGAACTCAAAATGTAGACAATTCAAATAACACTCAAAAATAAGTATGTATTGAAGTTCACTTTAAGTGTATTTTTTTTTAAATGACAAAAGCGATAAAGTATACTAACTAGAGATTGGCACAATAATTTATATACCCTTATATTGTAGGATAACCAACTATGAACTACTATACGATTCACCCTCGAATAGGAGAATTAGGAACAATTCCGAATTCCATAAGGTCATTAGTAGAGCATTGGTTGAAGGATATCTTACGGCTATGTTTCGAAGGTATCCCAGAAAGGTATGTCAAGTTCATAGTACCCCTTGAATTTTCGTCAATCTTAGCCACTGAAGCTTACTTAAGGTATGCACATTTTCGTTCCGGATGTCTATTTAGATTTTGGTTATATAAATCAAAAAGACGATTAGTATCTATAATTCGTAAACTTCGGAAAAGGTATGGCATCGCCTTCAAATTAACATTCAGGATAGATAGGAGACTTCAGCAAGTAATATTATTAGTAGTATCTAGAAAAATAACATGGCATGAATTTTTAATTGGTAATTAACTCTGTTCTTTACAGATGGGATTTCTTGTAATAGGGTCTATTCTGATCAACTTAGGGTTATTAATAGATGTATCATCACCGACATCAGGTAATCAATTCACTGTTTCAATCACAACAGGTGCATTTTGGAATAAGATTTCAAAGGTAATTCCTTATGAGGCTACAATTCCATTAGTTTACCATCAACAGGTAACCACTATACCCCCTGATGAAGATCAATTGGCTTTAATTCATAAGATAACTCAGGAAGTATGTTCTCAGCCAGAGAACGTAACTTTTTCATATTGTTCAGTAGTCCAGCACATTAATGAACTTGCTACGCTAATTAATGAACATGATATGACACATCTTGATTATACAATATTAGATCAAAGAATGAAACGCGGCATAGATTTTCTCGGCTCTGCTCTTTCGTGGTGTTGTTCAGTAGCAACAGTCTCGTTGGTAGATAAGGTGGCTGTTCGAACCACGGAAATGGAACGAGTCATTGAAGGAATTAAGACTGAGATATATCGAGACCATAGAAACATAGTACAGTTTGTGAAGGCTGGTCAAAATTTTAATTCGCAGTTAAAAGCCACCATATCTAAATTAGAAACCCAAATTAAGTTGACTCAGAAAGCATTAAACCGCGAATTTGAGGAAGGCATTCCAGAAAAACAATTGTTGCTAACCCTACAAGTCGCCGGACTACACCGATTACTGATTCGGATTATCAAAAGTAATGAAGACCAAACAATATTAGCTCATTGTATGTCACAGAGAATACCTCCTACTATGATTACTCCAGATCAATTAAAAGCAAATTTGACTAAATTACAAGCTAAATTAAGACGTTATTCATACATATTAGCTGTACCATTAACGGATCTGATGAAATATTATACATTACCCATTGCGTCTTGCCACTATGAGAACAATGATTTAAATGTAATAATTAAGGTACCTATTACTAGAAATCCGGGCAATGTCGAAGTATACGAATTAATAACAGTACCATATAAGTTTGGAAATGCTACTTGCTTAATCTCACATCAACCATCTATTGTTGTGAAACGAGCTAACGATATTTCAGTATTGGCCACAGATCGGTTATCGGCATGCGATCCTAAGAGTAGTGAGTTATGTTACATTCCAAGTTATCCCGCGGATAATTTGCGTTCACCAGGTTGTGCAAGAACACTATTTCATACTGCCTCAGTAGCAGAGATCAGTAAATATTGTGTTTTTCGATGTGAAGAAACGAATGGATTATTGATCACTGAAGTAAGACCTGGACTATTTGCTTTAACCAACCCCCCTTCTGAAATTTATATAGAATGCCCCAAAGTAAAACGAACAATGCAACTCGATTCTACTATGCCTGGAGCTTATCAGTTATCATTACCTTGTGAATGTAAAGCAATTATTACTAAGACTCATGTGATATCCCCCTCTTTTCCCTGCCCAGAAATTAATGATAAGGAATTGGAAATGAAAATCATAATTCCCGCTTCTTGGACTCAAGTTTCCACTTTAAAATTGAAAGGATCAACCTTTGAAAATTCTGAATTCACACATCTCAGTCAGTGCTTAGATCCAAACTGGACAGCTCGCGTCCCCCATTTCAAAATCTCGACCACGTTATCTTCAGTTACGCCACTGATCACTCCGATCATACCCTTTGAAAAAATTCAATCTACCAGACCGTATTTAACAATTCTGTTTGTATGGAATGTCACTATCTCCTTAATTATTTTATGGATTGGGTATAAATTAAGGAGCCACTTGGGCATAGCCACCCTTATTTTATTGAGGCCAACCCCTACAGAAGCCACACTATTGCACGACATAGCAGAAGTAGTTTCATACACTCTTTTATCAATTGTCATATTTGCATTATGTCTTTACATATTGTATAATTGTTGTTGTAAATATCTGTGTCCCCTTCTCGCTCAAATGAAGTCGCACAATAATATAGAAGCAGAAAACGTAGGAGACACAATATCGGTAAGAGCATTAGCTACCCCCGTAGCTACCCCTAGAACGGCGAGGCGAGGACTTAATCCATCAGACAATATGGCTACCACAGCGATATGACTAGTAACGTTGCTTAGTGTTATCAATCATCCTGTTCAGTCATTATCAATTCCTACGTTAGCGCATGGTGGATTGTCAATAGTTCCATTTGATTCACCAATTCTCTATGAATCAGCAGTAGTAATTCTCACAAAATTTTCTTATCCTCCAACTATTACGGAACAATATGAGTTTGAAACTTTTGATCAAAATATTTTATCCGAAACTATTTCCGCTGATGACCCCTCAACCGGATCATTCTTTCATACAATTACTAGACTACATACTAAGCGACTGTTGTTGACTAAGGACAATTTGGATTATATTCATAACAGAATATTTCAATATTCGGATGAGCCTTGGTTTTTCCAATTATCTAATCGGCAAATAAAATCAGAAACTGAATTTGAAAAATTATTAATTGGTTGTCAGCGACGAATGGTTCATCCGCAATTGATAAAGGTAACTGAATTGTCTTATGTAATAGAAGACATTCAATATAAGTTACGGCAAAAAGGAAAAACGCTGAAAATAATACAATCAGACCCCGCTTCTATATATAATTATCCATTGGCCGAATGTCTTATATCGCCTCAGTATGCAATGCTAGGGATAAAACTTCCGGTCACTGACTTATCAGCTAATGACAGTGCATACATCATTTCCCCTCTTGCCTTCAGGCGACATCACCAAATTTGTCATTTGGATGTACCTCCTTTGTTTATAGTTTATCGTCAAATCACCAACCAAATTCTTTATACTACTTGCAATATCCACACTGATTTATTATGTCTCGTGACCACTCCACCTGTTCACATGTTACGGTATATGGAATGTATTAAGGCCCAATTAAGTGGAAGAACAAAGGATATTGATCAAAATTGTAAATGGAATTGCTTTAATCATTCAAGGGATATGTCAATATCATATATAAACTTTACTACAATATCCTTATTGATAGCTGAAGAGCAAGATTTTACTATTTCATGTCCAACCGTAGATATCCCGTTGCATTCCACCCCCAAGGTAGGCTCTGTATTTGTACATCTAGGTTGCGATTGTAAACTAATGTTCGAAAATACAACATTAACTTCTAAATTTCCGTGTCTTTCATTGCAAACATTAATGGCCAAGGTGTCACATATAGTTCCATCATCTTGGTTAAGGCATAAACCGGAAAAAGTTCCAACCCCCATAACAAATTATGAGGTATTTGACAATTCAGAAGGTATAGAAAATTTTAATGAGACGCATGATGAAAGTTTAGGATGTATCATAACGCTAGTCGTGGGATTAATTATTAATATTATATTAGGTTGTCTTTTAATTGTATCCGTCTTCTATTATAGAAAATTGAGAAAACTCCCTCGACCCCCTAAGACTCTTCCCCGACCTCAAAATGTGCCCGATGAATATGAAATGCCTCGCACCTTTCATACGAGACCCGAATATTGCGAAATATTGCAATAATAATAATAATAATAATAATAATAATAATAATAATAATAATAATAATAATAATAATAATAACAAACAAATTTCGTAAGTATACGTCAGTTCGAGTATATATATATATATATATATATATATATATATATATATATAAAAATTACAGCTAAAATTGTCACTATTAACTACCAAGCAATATACTTATAACCACATTTCTTTTTACTATAGGAAACGAAACAAAAAAAAAATAAATAAATATGGCTGGACGGGAAAATTGTATGATCTGCTCAGACGGATATATCAAGGAAGGTTGTGTGTTTGACTCACTAACGAGATATTTCAATCAAGTTGGCATACAACCCCATACCACAATTGAAGAACAGCTACATGAGGACTCACAGAACGAGGAAATGATCTCGAAATGGAAGGAAGTATTCGTAAACCAACATATTCATGCTTTTTCTCCTTCCTTGTTGTTGAAAGCATTCCAAGGAATATTGAGAGATCGCTCATTACTAGCTTCATTGCGTTCATCTTCTTACCCACTGCGAAACTCACCTTCCCAACCAACTTTCATAATTGATATCCAAGGCTTCTTATTAGGGAAATCGTATTATTTGCGTGAATTGGGAATTGCAACCCCAAATAGCACATTCCTTTTCCACTGCTTAATCAACTTACCTATTTCTTTAGAATCCCTATTAGAAACGGATCAACGCCGAGTCCATTTTCAAACAACTCGCATTCATGGTCTTGAGTGGTCTCGACCTGAGGGGATTGCCTTTTCCACAGTACAGAATATGCTGTCCACATTAATTCCACCCGACAGCAGAGTTTATTGTAAAGGCAGTAATAAAATTAAATGGCTCCAACAACTATTCGAAATTAAAGCTGAGGATTTAGAAACCATAGGATGTCCTCGATTAGAACACCTTCCCCGCTCACGCCAGTGTTGTAGCTCGCACGCACGAGTGAGCTCTGCGAGATGTGCTCTAAGCCAGACCACAGCCTTATGTGAATGGTTTACTCTTCACAAGATCAAGGCTAAAACGGAAACTGAAAGCCACCCCTCTGGAAGCACACATAAAGAATGGCTTGTCTTAGAAATCAACCCCTCTCCTGATGATTGGGAATAGATAACCCTAAATATATTCTGACTAATGGAATGAATGCTCGATATACATAAATTTAGGTTAAAAAAAAAGAGAAGGAAACAAGGATACAATTACAACTTGACTTATTATTTTTTTTCAGACCTTTAAGGAAATCACACGCGGAACCTTAAATTCTCTGTAAGTATGGCTGAAAAAGCAATATTTCCAACCTTCGGCTCGCTATACTTTCTGCAACCTTCATTAAATCTCCGCAAGGAAATGGACAGACGAAAAACATTTTGTAATTGGCCTCATGTTTTTCTAAATCCCAATTTTCTGGCAAAATACGGTTTTTATTTTTCCCACCCCCCTGATTTTGTAAAGTGCATATTCTGCCAAGTTACATTAGGTAATTTTCGTCCGGGAGAATTTTTTCTACCGGTTATATTGCACGCCAACCCAAATTGCCCCTTAATACTACGCCGCGACACTCAAAATATTCCTATGGAGGAAGACTCTGGATTGACCACTGCGCCATTTCAAACCATTGCATCAATAGGCCCCAAACCCATTCCCCCGAAGATTCATTTGGACCCCTTGTATGTCATCGAATTGTATAATACACGGACTTATCTATATAGCCCTCCCCTGCATCCAAAGTATGCAACCGCGGGACCGCGATTAGAAACGTTTCTCACATGGCCAAAGGGGACTGGTCAGAATTCAAAAGAACTTGTTCGATCTGGATTTTATTATACCGGAAATCATGATTTGGTTCTATGTTATTACTGTGGATTGGGATTATTTAATTGGAAACCTGTGGATAATCCCTGGGTCGAACATTCAAAATACTCTCCCACCTGTTATTATTTATTGTTATTGAAAGGAGCCGAATTTGTTCGACGAGTTCATCAGGAGTTGGAATCCTGTCCAACATCCAACTATTTTGGTTCCCGTCTAGGCGCTATGCCATATCTTCCAGTTAAAACTGACCAAAAAGAATTAAATAATGGAGAACATGAGTCACACATACGTAATACGAATCACAATTCGCCTTCTGATATATCAGACAAACTTAAGTGCAAGGTGTGTTATCAAAACGATCTCAACATTTTAGCTTTGCCCTGTAATCACTTAGCCCTATGTACTACATGCGCAAGTTCGGTGAATCATTGCGTAATATGTAGACATCCGTTACTTGGATTTAGACGAATATATTGGAACTAAATTGTGTTGTGTAAATTCAGACAATTAATATTACTGTAGTGATTTACTGTTGTTTACCTATTCTTAGAGGTAAAATGAGTGATAGGCATAATCAACGACGACACGAAGCTGTACGCCGAAGAGAACGAACAGAAATTGAATCCTTTCGACACAGGAAAATGGAAAATTCAATGGACAGTCATTTTAAATACGTCTTATATGCAGAGCATTGTAAGTTACTGCCAGAAATCCCTTGCTACAGCTTAGCAGATTTTTCAAAGGCCAGAGAGATCATAATTTCTTCAAATCACTGCTACTTCCTTGAGCTTAAACCCTTACAGGATGATAAATACGATCTCTTTCTTTTAGGAGTCAGACAGGTTTCTCTATCACATATGACTACTCTTTTTAAACGTTCCTCCTTATTCATGACCTTTATCGGCTATGTAATTGTACATAAAAACTTTTCCTACAGACTGGCTTTTATTATTTTTACTGAGTTGAATTATGACGATGTGCAATATCGACTAAATCGCCTTAAAAACAAATTTGCATTAAAGCACTTAATTCCATTAGTCAGAACAGAAAGTGTGCTCCAGAGCTTTCACTTTTATGATAAGAAGGCTTTCTTAGTGGCTTCACAAAGAAGATCACTTTTACGCACAAGTGCATTCTCACAGACCGCTATAAATTGGTTGAGACGCCAGGCCCATGAGTAAAAACTTCCTTTCTTGCCAACTTGTCTATACTCGAACTGATTTTTCAAAACTTCAACTTTCAGTGCTTTATCTATGCTATGTGCCAGTTTCGCTTTTATAATTCTTGTAAAGTAAAAATAATGAAATAAATAGTAATATATAATCGATATATAATAGAAATATATAATCAATTATGTGTATATATCTATATGCAATAGTTATTAGGTATATAATCGATATATAATAGAAATATAAAATCAATTATGTGTATATATCTATATGCAGTAGTTATTAGGTTATTTGATTTTCAAATATTCAGTATTCATTAGTTTGTTTTAATTTTCAATATACTATAGTTATTAGTTGTTACGTTTCCGTATTCAGTAGACATTTAGATTCTTTTAGTAAAATAAAAATATTATTATGAAATAAATAGCAATAGATAAATATGAAATAAAATGTGTAATCATTTATATGTATCTAACTACATGCAGTAGTTATTAGGTTGTTTGATTCCAATAATCCTAGCTTTCAGCTTATTTTATTACCTTTCAATATTCAAAGATTATTTAACTCACTTTAAGCTTAGTATTCAGTAAATAGATTTGTTTTTACTATTCAATATTTTAGGTTATTATATTATAGTTGAGTTTTTAGTACTGAAGATATTTAAATGTATTAATGTTTAGTATTCACTAGTTACTCAGTAGTTCTAACTTTCAGTTGTATTATCTTGTAGTTAATAGTTGTTTAATTTTTCAGTTTTTTAGTAGATATTTAAGTAGTTATTATATTTTGGAATTATAATTATATTTAGCGCACTTTTATTATTTTTAGACTACTATATATATATATTTGCACATTGGCATGATGTATCTTAGTAACACTCCATATAAATTATATGATAAATCCTTATTAAAGATAGTACACATCTTGTATAGTCTATAGAACATATAAAGATACAATGCTACCATTCAATTGAAAATTGTTAATTAGTACATTATTCCTTATGTACATTATATCTATATATATATATATCTAAATCATTATATTTTTTAAATAAAGTTATTCAATATGTCTAGGTGTCAACTAATTACAAGGGGGGAGCGCGGAGGCTCAGTAGTAGAGCGTTCACCTCCGGTGCTTGGGTTCCCTGGTTCGATCCCAGCTCGCGCCGTGTGAACCTTGTGGTGGACAAACATCGTGCTCGAGGGTTTTCTCGGGGTTCTCCCGTTTCCTCCCACCTTCTTCATTCCACCATTTCACTCATTTCTCATTCTTACCGTTTCCTTTAGCCTAACCGGCATAACCGTGGGACGTTAAATTCAAGATTTCATTTCACTTTTTTTTAACTAATTACAACTAACTAATTATGCGTAATTTCTATAGGCACTTTATTTTAGGTTACTAAAAGCTTTAAAATAAAATAAAAACTTGATACGTACATGCATCATGCAATCACCCTTACATGACATATAGTGAGAATAACTACACAAGGCAAGAAACAGTGACAATGCCTTAAAGAAACAGTTGTGTCATTATGCACTCTTATCTACCAATACTACATGCTACATTCCCATGATCATGCTACATTCCATCTAGTTACCCGAACACATATACCTCATCCCGCTTTAGTGCTTTCCTAGTTAAGACATGCTGCTATTATGTGTAGATCCATTGGTGAAGGTCTTCAATCCCTTCTTCATCCATTTGGTCGAAAACGTGCGAAGCAAATCAAAGACACTCCATCAGGAGCCAACTTGCCTAACGATATGAATGAAAAACGTTAGGTCAGGTTGGTGCCTTACAGAGGTCATTGGTAGTCATGCAAATAGGTCAGGTTCCACAACCAAAGAAATCCTTCTAACTCATGCAGCATCGATGGGGATGAATCTCCCTACCCTCCATTACAGGTATCTGTGTACAATTGATATAGCTATCTACATTGTACCCCTATACCTGAGATGGCCAGTAGTTTCGACTTGAATCTTCTTGTGTAGGATTCAAAAGTAATTGTGCGTACCCTCTTCTTCCTCATGTGCCGTTATGTCGACCTAGTTTTCTACGACCTCATTAGTGTTTAATCTTAATGATTAACCCATCTTAATAATTAAGGAGGACCAACACAGTGTGTTTGTGTTTCTCGAGATTCTCCTGTTCCCTCCCACTTTTCTTATTTTTATGTTCATTCTCATTCATTCTTTATTACACTGTCTCTCTTAGCCTCACTGTATAATTATAAAAAAAAAAAATTCTGGTACAAAATAGTATGTAACAACAATCAGTAAAGTAACTCTGATAAATAATGCAGTTTTCTCTTTACAGAAAAAAAAAGGTTTGATTGCCAGACCAGTGAGTATAATTAAATTATCTAAACTGTATTCTTATTTCAGCATACAATTGACTATTATCTTTAATTCTATGCTAAGAGGCAAAGGTATATTCTTGTTAGATAAAAATCACAAATAACCTCGTAGATAATTCATCTTATAAATAAAGGCTTATGTTCATTAATGTTCATTCATTTTCAATTAATTTTTTCATTTACACCGTGCGTAAAAGCATAGACAAGGTAATATTTAGGGATCTTGCATTGCTATCAGGTAATGAATAAGAATCTTTTATCGCCGATAGACTAATCGAGGATCCTATTGCCTCTGCTATCCAACGACTCGGATAGATTTCTTATTCCAGGAAAGGTATGAAAGGAAAAACAAAAAAAAAAAAAGAGAAGCATGAAGCCGATATAAGCAAGACACATACACCACACGCACTTAAAAAAAAAAAAAAAGGCTTGTGGTAGAGTCCTTTATCTTTTGCTTAATAAATTAAATTAATATAAATTCTAAAACACATAACTCTACCACTATGTTACTATTTTGCTAACAAATAAAAGCCTTGAATTATGTAATGATAAAACAAAACAAAAGGAAGTCGTTCACAAGTTCAGCCAAAGCTGATATCAAACGAACAAGGACATAGAGATGAATGAACTTTATAGTTTTAGATACATCACACCATTGTTAATTTAAAAAAAAAACAGGTTTTTCATATATATATATAGATTATTGAATCTTGTTAATAATAACTAATCCTTATTAAAATATATTAATAATTGGGAGTTGTTAATTAGAGTTCATTACGTGTATTTTTTTTTAAATTATAATTATTACTAATATTGTTATTCTATTTGTTTCATGAGTAATTCTTGCCTACGGCATGTGAATTGTATGTGAGACTGCGTTGGGAAAAGATGCTTCTGAACGATTGGTAAAACCTTCAGAAACGTAGTACAAGTATTGGAGGAAACTCACGGACGCCTGTTTCATTACTGGATATGTTCACTGGATATGTTCAAAGTAACGTTAAAACTTAACAAAAAACAAACACGCAAATATAAAATATAATGTAAAGTGTAGAATAGAGATATACTTATCTAATTAGTGAACGTCTTCTTCTCACACCTAAGAAGTCCCATGTCCCGTATAAACGTACTTCCAAGTATCCGCGCACAAAATTGAATAAGTGAAGAACTAATATGTTGCTATACACTCCTTGGGATAACTCCCTTTCCTGCTAACGCCCTTCCTGCCACTGATCACTTGCAAGCACCAATGATATTCTAGATTTCCTAATTTCAACCATATTTGGCAATTGGAATTATTTCCTCCGATTCGTCAACCTCCCAATTATGCTAACCGGGTACCTATTCACCAGAATAGGAATAACATAATTCAGAATTATAAGAATAGCAAACGTAGCAAATTTTAAAACTCTTTTCCTAGCTCACAATCACTTATCACAATGGAAACACTGTTCTTGTTTTGCAGTAGCAGTATTCATACAAGCTTCCTGTAATATTATTTTTAATATCATATCAGCGTCAACAGGAAGTCAGTATCAGCTTCTTGTGGTTTTGTCCACTGCGTGGCACATAATGATATTCAACCAAACTTTCCTCTATAAACTAATTATGCATGATATGCACACTAAACATTGAATGCAAGTACCCTGCGGTTCGATTCCCCTTCGTCACAAGATGGGCAAGCTAACATCCTCTCTCCTCGTTCCGATGGCTGCCTTAAGTACAGAATGGGAAAGAAGGAGAGACGATTGCCCTTCATACGAAGAGTTACAAACCCGATTATTGCCACCCCACCCCTGCCCCCCCCCAAAAAAAATGTAAATGATTACGACCAGGCGGAAGTAATACCACCAAGTGTGGAATTTCCAAATCTACCAGGTATTGGTTCATTCCTCCAAAAGTCCCAGAATAATAAATAACAATCTTTTTCCTTCCTCTCTCTTTTTTTTTAAAAAAAATACACTTGTAACCTCTTAAAATGCACAGAAAGAGGAGAAAGGAAAGAGAAGAACTCACTCTTTATATTGGGTATAAAAATAGAGTAATCATAACTAAATAGGGTCTCATGCCATGTAGCCTCAAGGCGTACCAAATGGCCACCTTCATTTTAAGTCTTGTGATTTGTCTGTTTGATATTTTTTTTTTTAATTGAAATATAAATTGTACTTCAAATCTATTGCCATAACCTCCTTGACTCTACATGTTATATCAATAATAATGACTCTTTCACGTCCCTCATGAACAACTCAAGTCTGTAAAATTCTTATTGCAATCTACTTATGGAAATTGACTTTTCAATTTATATTCCTGGTTCTTTACCTTCAATTGGACTATATTGTAAATATTCATTCATTCCTGTAAGCAATTGAATAAGGTTAAATGCTTTGTAAGGCAAAACAAACTCGTTATTTGTTATACATTGTTAATGTTATTCAAATTGCTAAAGTTATCGATCTAATAGTCATTAATCTCTAATCAATTATTAATTCTTGATCAATACCTTCATAATCATGATATTGGTACTACCTTGAATATATATGGAAACAATGGAATAATGTTAAAATAAATTTAAGTAACTGTGTTCCTGAGTAGACAATATTAATTCATCCTTAATTGTGTATCGTTCAAAACTAATGAGACCCTATTTCGTTAAAATTGAACTAACATACATCTCACTAAGTTATACGTATTTAACGTACATAAACCGTATACCGACTTAACAGTCCTAACAGAACTAAGTTTGAATCTAGGATAGCGTTATAACTGTATCGTTAGGACGATAATCCTGATAGTTCCTTGTTATTACTAATTAGTCTAATTTATTATTATCGTTACTTTTGCCCTATGCCCTCTCCATGCACAGAACAGTTCACTTACAATGTTGATGTTTATCGATTCACTGCTTATTCTCAAATCAGTTGTAATGAAATTTGAAAGACATGGAACCTGTTAGTTATATTGACCTTCTAGGGCATTAATAGATTATTGTACTATTCACTTTTGCTAATGACGCATGATTCAAAATATTATTGATTTTCAATATATGTAGTATTTCAGTTACGTGATTTCTTGTTAGGTTGCGTATTCGACCAATTATAAATCTTATTAAGTATAATGTGGTCATTTCATTCCATAACTTATATGCATGTAGCAAGCAAGTTATAACTGTTCATTTGTTTTGTTTTGTTTTTTTTTTTTTTTTAACTTTCCTGTAATACGTCAGTGCCATTCAGTCACAGTAGCATGTTCAAATTATTATCAACTCTTCATTATCTTTGTAGTATTTTTGTTAAGGACCTTAATTGCAGTTGTAGAAATTCCAAATGTTTCAACACAATGTTCCAAAAGTTGTTAACCATTATTCTTAAGATCATACTTCCCTAACTTAACACAGCAGCAATATGTTATTATATGCAATATGCAATATGTTATGTGTCATTTCCATATGTTATATGTTCTGCGAATTTTTATGATTATTCACTTGATGTTTTTCATGCCTAAGTATCCGTCTATTGTGTCATTTCCATGAGAAGGCGGACATTTATCATTATATTGCACGTGTACATTATTTTATTGTATAAATAAGGTGAATTACGACTATGACGACAACAAACTCATATTAGTCAACTCATATTATGTGCATGACATACAATTCACATATTTTGCAAAATCTTCATTTCATACGAGGGTCATTCGAAAAGTATTGGTTACTTCAGCCTGCTTGAGCGCTCGCTTCTTGATGATTTTCGAGGACGAAAATTATGAAGCAGTGGGAATGTGACGCCGGATTCAAAATATGGTTACATTGCTCTTTATTGAAGGAATTGAAAAAGGCTATTTTGGATTAATGTGCAATTACAGGACGGTTTCTCTTGTAACTTATCATGAGCTGGTAACAGAGAACGGAACTACGCAAAACCTCGAAGTTGATTATGGTTGTTTTACTGCGCAAAAGGTCATAGGATGTTTACTTATGCTTGGTTACAAACAGGATGAACTATTACAAATTTGTCAACGTGACCCCGCATTTGCGGAAATTTTGGTTAATAGTTAAGAATCTCTGGACCAGTCATAGATAAATGTGGATAATTCTGGAAATCCTGTTATTGAAATCTTCCGGCGGTAACAGTCACGCCATCCACGTGTGTGCTGGATCACGCCATAAATTTTGGGTGCGGTTTCTTGCTAATAGCCAATCAGAATGCAGAGAGCAATAAGTTTCCATATTTGTGAATCTGACGACCAGGATGTGATGACTGATGTGCGGTTTGGGAGTGGCCCTTGCACAAATAATAAAAAGGGACCTCAAGGTCTAGATAATAATTCATTCGGGCGGCCACGACGTAGTGACGACGTGTATAAGAACTCAGACCTTCGGGACACCAAGTTGCAGGGTGTAACAAGACTTCTATTCAAGGTATGTACATGCACATTTGCTATTTTGAGCTCAAGTAATAATATGTCAGTCAGCACTGCAAGATGATTCATCAGTTGATAGTAAAACTCTCACGAATAAGAGTAAACGTCGCATACTCGTAATTCGTCCTTTTTATCTTTGCTAACTCAAATGCTTGAAAGTCTATTTAATTCTTCAAATTATGATAATGTAGTCAAAGATCACTGAAGAGGCAAATATCACTACTTTTACTAATTAATTTTGTAAAATACCTAAATTAAATGTTGATGTATATTACCATTTTAGTTGTATAATAAACTAAATAATTTCAATTTATGTTGTCATTTCCCCTAGGTTAATCCACTTTTCCCATGAAGGTCATGGTGTAATTTGTTTATAATACTTTTGTGACATCCACTAACTTATAGTGCGAGCAGATCTCATCTTTGTGTGGAAATTACGAGCTAAATAATTAAAAATGGAGTCTGCAAATCGTCACAACAATAATGTGGTTTTCATTTTTGTGTGAGACAATTTCATTTGTTATAGTGAAAGCTTGAAGTATCTGTGGCGAGTTAGTGAATTTTTAGAATACCAGCATAAAAAATAGGCTACTTAGTGGTTCATTGTGCACTCCGAAAGTAAGCGCTCGTTATTTTAAATAATATTTTTTTTCCATTCCGATATTCAATAATGTGATTTTCATTTCCCTACTAGACAATTTCATTATTTTTTTTTAATTTCAATGTATTTATGTCAAGTTAGTGACACGAAATGTTTGAATACGCAGTTCATTATACAAAAATATTTAGTGGTTTATTTTTCATCTGGAAAGTAAGCGCTTTTTGTTTTGAAGATATTTTCTATTTTGATATACAATAATGTGTTTACAAAGTCTATTTGTTCCTTATTAAAGCTTAACGTATGTATCGAAAGTTAGTGAAGTTTTCAAACGTGCAGTTATAAATTTGAAAGTTCCAAAGGTAAGCGTTCTTTCTCTTAAATATTTTTTCTCTTTTGATATTCAATAATATGATTTTCGTTTCTCCACGAGACAATTTTATTAGTTCTTAGTGAAAATTTGAACGTATCAGTGACAAGTTAGTGACAAAGTTTTTCCATTGCGTAAAATTATTTAGTGGTTCATTGTTCGTCCCAAAAGTAAGTGCCTTTTATTTAAATAAATATTTTTTATGTCTATATGTTCAATAATGTTATTTTTTACTTTCTGGATAGATATTTTCATTTTTTCTCATGAAAATTTGTACGTATCTGTAGGAAGTTATTTACACTTGTTAAGCTTTAATTACATAAACTTGCTACAGTATATTTATTAGCTAAGAAAATACCACAGGCACAAAATAAACACGAAAAAATATTTTTAAATATTTTCATATTTTTAAGATATTTCACACATATTTCATTGATTTTTGTTACATATGTATTTACAAATTTCGGTACTTTGTACTACATAAAAAATACGGTCCTTAGTCATATCGCGGTTTTAAGTAATTTTCTTAGTATTTGCAGTGACAACTCCTCAGGAAATTCTCTCCAGGAAAAGTTATGTTGTTATCGCTACAAAGAAAGAGAACATAGTTTGGCGAACGTAAGAAAATTCTTTTAGTTTGTAAGCACAAACTTTAAGTTTGTACATTTCCGATTTTCCTCAAAAGCACGAATTTATAATTAAACTTATTTTCAATCATAAAGTGGGATAAGAAATTAAAATCATTAACAGTTAAACATAATTATTTCAGGTTAGGGTCAGGAGAATGCCTAAACTTTGGGTGATTATAATATGAAGAGGTAACCTAGGTTGTTTAAATGTACATTTATAGTATCATATTTGAAAATGGTGCCGCATACTCCCCTAGTTGCATGCGTTCGAATTGCTCATTAATTGCATGTTAGTATATCACACGAAAGAAAACAACATTACTTACTTCAATGACCAGATATTTGATGTTATAAAGCTTTCAGTATCACATTCCGGGTAACAGATGCACTGTTTTTTCTTTGTTTTTGCTAAATCTGAAATAAAAAGTTCAATTGAATTTAATGCAGAAAAATATTCATATATGTTCAATTGAAACCCATTTGGTGAGCACACGTGAATACCTCGTGTGAATACATAGATGTGATTTTTCAATGTTATACACTAGCAGACATATGTGAAATATTGCATTTGCTATCTGAAATCTCTCTTAACAGAAAAACTTGTCGTCATCAAATTTCTTATCGGGAAGGTTCTCAACCCGATGAAGTTTTTTTCAATAATAAAGCCTACGTGGTGTGAAGTAGGCCTCTGATAAACAACACTCATGAATTGAAACAGAATTTTGCCTGTAGGAAAAGAAGAAACAACTGACAAGTTACCTCTAGACCAAAGACAAATGATAGCAACACAAAACAGTCCTTTAGCTGTTAATGAAGGAAATCACATCAATAGACAAGTGAGCGTTCAAAATATGAGATACAGGGCCTATTCCTTAACCCATTAGTGTATGAAGTTTCCCAGATATAATTTGTGTGTACAGCGTATTATTTTAGACTAAATTTGCAATACTTTAAACATCTATAATGGATTCTACCTGAAAAGTAATTGCAATGGGTGGTAGGCGCTATCCAAAAAATCGTATTGCATGCTAAGGAAACGCTTGGAGTAATATATTTAACCAAATAGTCGAGGGGCCGGACATAGGTTCTGTTGAAAGGTTCGCTTATAGAGAATTTGACTTTTGGAATGTGTTCTGGGATGTTAAGGAACAAGATTTGGCTGGGTCACATCAGCATCATCATCTGAGTTCTTTTCTATATGGCCAGCAATCATGACTCCCGCTAGTAACTTAAGAAACAATTGCAGACCTTGATTTGCACAGCTCTTGTGCAGCTCCTAATTAGCGTAGCGCAATGAATCACACACCGTTGTAAAGCTGAAGAAATGTTTGTTTCAAATTGACAACATTTATATCCACGGAGTCCATTCTGCTCAAAAGGCAGACTAAACCATTCTAATTTATTACACTATTCTGGAAAAAGATTAAGAACAACCTAAGATAGCAACACTCTTATTTGCCGTACAGCGACTACACAACACTAATAAATACGTTAAACATTTGTGTATATTATACGTAGGGATAGGATAAATTTTTAAATAACAAATGTGCAAAAATGGGATATCCGCTTATAGTGCGATATAAGCTTTTCCAAAAATATGACCTTAAATACTGGTAGGAGACCATAATTTCTTGCCGCTTGCTCTTGATGGGGTTCACAATCCTTCACATGTGGAAGTGAAAGCGAACGTGAGAGCTTACTCTGTTCTTGCGGGAAGTGTCAAGACCATCTGCTCAAAAAATGAGGATCTAAGTAATATTTTTTACCATATTGCAGTGTTATAGACCTTATGTGTTTAAAGGAAACTGTAAAAAGAAACAATCGGAAAATATAGACAAGAAGTAGCTGAAGTGGTAGAGCGTTGGCTTAGCTTTTGGGAGGTCGTGGGGGAATGTTCGATTCCCTCTGCCGAACATCCTAACTGAGGTTTTCCAGGTTTTTCCTCAGTTCTACCAGGCAAATGTTGGGGTGGTACCTGCTAAACCGGCCCCGGCCGATACCTTTCCAAATCCTTTCCATCGTTATTGCTGTTGTTAGGTATACGGTATAAAATGGCCTCTGAGCTGTATCTGATGATTGTTAAATAAATAAAGACTCGTGTGATGTTGGACAGTGGATAAGTAGTACAATTTATCATGTTTTGTGCAGCATAAAGGGTGTAAGATCATCTGGAAGGAATTGTGTTATATGTTATAACAAATGTAACAGAGGTGATAGAAATCTTTACAGAATATGTGAAAGAGACAGACCATACCGGTTCTTAGCCACATCTAGTTATTTTCAAGATGAAGTATATATTCGAACAAGTACATTAACAGATTAGAGTAACGTATGTGTTAGTGATGATATGTATCATTCTCACTATATAAGTTCTTATTTACTAAAATAGAGGAGAGTGGTTGAGAACAAGCAGACAGACCAGGTGAGTGATGTTGTTACACCTGCATTTCGAAAATGACTACGAAAATTTGCATTCCCTTTCAAAGATGTAGATTTGTGTTCCTTCATGAATCCAAAATGTTTGCCAACGCAGTCTGTTACCGAAAATTAGCTCAACACTTTGGTGAAGAAGTATCACTTGATTAATCACTTTGGTGAAGAAATAATGTTTTCGTATCCAAATGAAATAGTTAAATCACAGTTTGTCTTCTCTTCTCGAGTGAAATTATCAAACATTGTAGAGAAGATAAATGCAGAGAAATTTTGAAAGTGGGCCCCCGAAGGGCAAGAACAAGTGAACCGAAGCAAATGAAATTGTGCACACATACACTAGACATATAATAAGGGAATGCGTGTTTCGTGTTTTCCGGGAAAAATCAGTCGGGTGGGGCACAGACCCCTCCAAACGTATAAACACGAAATCTAAAAAGGGATAGTAAGTGTAATGCAAAACTACCTCAAGCACATGCAGAATTGTAACCAAACTCCGTGTAGGAACAATACACAAAAAATAAGCGAATACGTGTTTTTTATTTGCTGCGGAAAACGGTTTGAGGGGGCAAAAGCCCCCACCCAAAATTTTGAAAGTGGGCCCAAGAAGGGCAAGAACAAGTGGACCGAAGCAAACGAAATTGTGTACAGATATTGTAGTCGTAAAATGATAGTACAAGGGAACCGAAGAATAGCGACCTCAGGGAAGCCTAACGATTATTATGATTATTATTATTACCATTATGATTATTATTATTGTATTAATGGTGGTGGTGGCAGTAGTAAATTGATTGTGATGTTTAATATGAAGTATAGTGAAGCTTCTTGAAACGTGAATTGAGGACAGGTCACTCCTAAAGCTTTTCAGCGCTCCTTCCAATTATCTTGAGTACTTTTATGTAATATTCTGTAAATAAAACTATTATGTAATTGTATGTACTATACCAACTTGTGTTATTTACAATGGATGTATTACGTGTGCAGTTGCTATTAAGTGCAACAAACGCTAATTCAATACGGAAGATCAGTATATGCAAACAGCATACGACAAAGAATAGTGAAGAAGTTGTACACACATACTCAGTTTTGTATGGACTGTTGGTGATCTTACGATGTTATCTTGCTTACAGTTGCACTCGTGACTGGCACCTGATGCGATAAGGAACATAATAAGTACACAAAGGGGTATTTACACGCTCAATAGTACAAGCATGGACGGGAAAAGGGTCATTATGTATACTGATTGCATAGAACTTATAATCGACGCCTGATGATATATATGGCACGGAGACCACACAGACACATACGCAAACAGAGAGAGAGAGAGAAGAAGAAGGAGCCTACCAAGACGACAGTATGGTTGCAGTAAATGCTGCAAATGTTTTAGAGTTGTTCCACCTTACTTTCGATGTAATACATCTACCGGAGACACCAACAACAGCGGAGGAAAGGCATGTAGCAAATGTACTACAGAATTTGTTGGAGGACTGGATGGAAGCGGGAACTACGTTGCAGATGAAAATAGGAACGACATTAGCTCTTGCAAATGACGATAAAGGAAGAGAACAGGACGACTTAGATTATGCACCGGAGGATGACGCGGAAGAATGTGCTGTACCCGACACCGCATCTGTTGGTGATGTCACCCTTGAGTATAAACGGAATGCCATCACGTACTGGAAAAGTGGTAAGAAGAGGCCTCTTTCCGTGTTATCTGTCCGGTCGAAATACAGAAAGGTTACCTCTAGGGTACAGCTCGTGCGATGGGAAAAACAAGTTGCTGCTGGAGGGACACGGAAGGACAAACTAGCTGAAGTGTCACAGTTCGTTCTACGTAAGTTTAAAGATGCCCTAAACGCTCACTTTCCAATACACGATGTGGACCTCCGGAGGTGGGCGTTGCAGGCTAGTAACCGATTAGGTCTACCTTCATTTTCAGCATCGCATACCTGGTTGTGGCACTTTAAAAGACGGCAAAGCATTGTGTCGCGTAAAGTGACAGAATTTATATCTACTGCACATGCAGAAGACGACGAGGATTCCGCGAATATTGTAAGTGACATGGTGAACAATGTGAAACAATTAATTATTGAATGCGGCCCAAATAAAGTTTATAATTCGGACCAAAGCGGATTCAAACTAGAAATGCATCCCGGTCATACCTTGGCACGGCAGGGCATGAAAAAAGTCGAAACACTTGTTCAAGCTGTGAGTGCGATGACACATAGCTATACAATCCGGCCAATAATATTTGCGGATGGGATCTAGCTATTACCATTATTTGTTTTGTTGAAGGAGCCAAAAGGTGAACTTGGGCCAAGGGTGCAGAACACTATGTTTCGCCCAAGTAACATTTACCTAGCTAGTCCGGTAAACTTTCAAAAGAGCATGTTCGAACATGGTTCACTGAAGTTTATTTTCCAACAACGCAACAAAATACTGTTCTCCTATTAGATGCATGGCGTGGCCATTGTGAAAACACATTGTGCGAAATAGAACCGAGTGAAAAGCATACAACGTTGCGCATAATACCACAGGGCCTAACCTGGAAAGTACAACCAGTGGATGTATATTTTTTTCGGCTGTGGAAAACCTCTGTGCTACGCTTTTCTGACGCAGTGATCTTGCAACGGTCCGACATAAACTTGCATATAAGGGACAATATAATAAAATTGCAATCATTGACACATAACCAATTCTTCTCGCCACGATATCCAGATGTGCTAAAAATACTCTTGGCATGTGATCAGTTACAGAACAGAACGACCAGCAAAGTTTCAGACACCTGCAGAGTACTCTTTCGACACGAATAGCGTACCCACGTGTGATATTTGTGGACAAGTTGGTGTGATTCGTTGTGGATGGTGTAAGCGATCACTGTGTTTGCAACATTTTTTGTGGACTATCATTACTGTGAAACCTTTATTCAGTGAAGACACTACCTGTCAGTACTACTAGACGTACACTTCTATGTATGGACAACATGCAAGATGTTTGCAACACCCGTTACTATACATACCAAATGTACAGAATGGGGAAAGATTGTGTGGTCCACACATAAATAAATTAGGATCTACACTTCATAATTTGTTTACCTTCAACATATCCACCTTCTCTCAACGTCAAAGCCCACCTCATGGCAACTACTCCTGACTAGTAGATTACATGCCAGAATCCACACTTTCCGTGTAATAGAGAATACCTGCCTTGAAAGAGTATGGTATCTCGGTAGATAAGTTCACAAAACATACATATTTTATGTATGGATATAGGGAAACTGGGGAAACAGGTCGTCTTATTAATCGCTAGAAGTTGAACTCGACTTTCATTGTGTGCCATACAACACTTGCAGTTAACGTAGCTTCACGAGTGCCAAAATCTTATGACCAGTACATTTCGCATAGAGTTCAATACTTACAACATGCTGGACATACGTGTGTATCCTGCATTCTTTGTCCTTTTGCAGCTCAAATGTCTATATGTACTTCATTCGCTTACTTTCTCGAATCATCTCGTTTCTGATACTGACGGTCAAATTATTTCGCGGCCCGTTTCGGCTACCAAACCGTTTTTCTGTACAAAATAACCACTCGTATTCGCTTATGTTTTTGTGTTATGTGTGCATTGGCCTAACCAGAGTTTGGTTGGAATTATGCATATGCTTGAGGTACTTTTGCATTACACTTACTATCCCTTTTTAGATTTCGTGTTTATACGTTTGGAGGGGTCTGTGCCGCAGAAAATTACAATTTTTCCGCAGAAAATTAAAAAACACGGATTCGTTTATTTCCTGTGTAGTATCTCTCTGCCAAATTTCATCAAAATCGGCTTGGATCACTAAGATGATGTTCCTTGTTAGAATCATCACTGAAGAAGTTTCAAACAATCGACCAAAAGTGTGGGAGGAGTTTATTTTTAATCTTATGCCTAAATATGGATCATCGTTAGCGACACAAAGAAGATGTGATGTTATTTTTCAAATTATTTAATACACACTTCATAGTAGAAGTAACATGACTACATGTGAGTACAGCTGCAGCAATCCATGAAACTTGCAGGTCGGAGACTCTCATAACATGTTTTAATCGCATAGGACTTTGCATACGCTACGACAACTTGCAGGGACAAGATCATTTATAAAGGTAACCAAGAAAGTTCTATCGCTTTTTCACTCACTACCTTCGAACATCGATATGTCACCTAAGACGTGCCTTGAAGATCAAAATTCTCCTGTAAACGCAACTACCAATACACTTGATGACTTCAACTTTAAGGAAGATATGAAACTTTCACTGATGTGTTCACCCCTGCTGAAATCATACAACAATGTGATATATGTAATACACAGTCAGAACTTGATCGTATCTAGTTGTTCACTCGTTTCCTCCAGTTAACAAACTTTCCTGACAGTGAACTTCCGGTCATAACTAGTGTTTCTTCCTGCAGTGCTTTCAACTCGTTATTGTGTGACAAAGTTTTTTTTTCCAAAACGAAATCAATGTGTGTGCTAGTTTTACCATATGCTGCTACAGATTTACAATATCTTCTCTAAACACAACAATATTGAACTTTCAAGATGCGCTGTCTCAAACAATTGATGCTCAGAGATATATTGATATAGCACGTAAAAGAAGTTATTATGTCGATCAACTGCTCTGCTGGGAGCTTACATCAACTTCTTTTTCTTCACAAAAGGTGGTTTTCTCCAGAAAACTAACAAATCAGAAATAGTTCATGAACTCGAAAAAGAATTTCTTCCAGACAGCATTTGCCTCAGTCATCTGTTCCCACAGCAACTTTGATTTTATTCTTCACGCAAGAGCAATACCAGCAGCAATTGGCAAATTACTGAAAACTTTTAGAGATCTTGTGAAGAAAATAATACAGCGATTTTGTCAAATATCCAGGTTTTTCGAGGATGAATATTGTAATGGATGTCTAGAAAGATGGAAGCATTAAATCATCAGAAAGAAATAGAACGATGATATGTGGTCCAATTTAGGTCACCATATTTGGGATGAAAACTCCTCTGCCGAAACATATTAATACATTCTGCATTTCTTCTGAAAACAAATACAAATTACAATAGTTTCTGCTGACTATTCAAAAGAAGCATGATCAGTTAAACATTGATATCACTTACCTTGTTGGTCTTGAAGTTAATGGAGGGACAAGCATACGCTTATGCAAGTTTAGCACAAAACATGCTGCTTTCAAACTTGTTAAAGAGTAACCTCATCTTGCATTTTGGAAAGGAAGGCTTAAGTTGATTTTAAGTTTAATGGCCCGTTTAGCAGTTAGGTTATATGAGACGTGGACCTACTGATTTACGTGGAATCCGAATCACATGAGCTCCTCCGAGAATTGAATCTGGTCTCCCTCGGCAATGGAAAGGAAAAGTTAACAAACACCATGATTCAGAATACCCGTTTCCCTGTAAATACAAAAACTGTACCCGAGAAACAGTATATGCTTCGTGTGCAAAAATGATTTGTTGTTCAAACTTTTGTGGCTATAGCAGGAGCAGTAGTTGCCAAAACCTTACAGGATAACGATTTTTGTCAGGGAGCTTTTTTTTATTAAATATTTACAACCACTTTGATGCAATGTGGTCATTGCTTTTTAGTGAGTTCACATACGCTTTTAATAAACCAAAGATTTGATAATTTCTATATGAAACTGTTTATTTTCTTTGTTAATTCCTTTTCTTGTGATCACTAGCAAAACTATTAGCATTAACTTTAAACAATCTTTTTATTTTTTTAATAACCTTTCAAAGTTTACCCGCTTCAGAAAGTGCTTAACCTTTCTGAGGAAGTACATTTAACGTTCTGATGCCTGAAGAGAAACACACTTAGCTTTGGAACGTTCTAAACCAGCTGATGCTAGCCAGGATAATTTAGGTCTTGAAATATTTCCAAAGGAACCAAGTTACTGTTGATATGCACCACATTCATCTGTGGACTCCATGAACGTGAAGGTGACAAATAAAAATGGTCTCCTACCAGCATTTAAGGACATATTTTTGGGTTAGCTTATGTCGTACTATAATCGGATATTCCATTCTTTGCACATTTTTTAAATATATCCAATCCCTGCGTATAATGTACACAGATGTTCAACGTATTTATTAGTGTTGTGTAGCCGCTGTATAGTAAATAACAGTGTAGCCAGCTTAAGTTATTCTTAAGTTTTTCCAGAATAATGTAAAAAGATCGAAGGATTTAGTCTGCCTCTTGCGCAGAATGGATTTGATAGATATAGATGTTATAATTTTGGAATATACATTTCTTCAGCTTCCCAATGGTGTTTCTTTCATTGCGTTACGCTAATTAGGAGCTGCACAAAAGCTGTGAAAATCAAAGTTTGCAATTTGTCTCAAGTTACTAGCGGGCGACATGATTGGCGGCCATATTGAAAAACCTCAAATGAGGATGATGATGTGACCTAGCCAAATTTTGTCCTCTATTATCCCAGAACACGTTCCAGAAGTCAAATTCTCTATACCTGAATTTTCCAACGGGACAATGTCTGGCGTCTAGACTAAAAGGATTTATAATAAAATATAAACACGCAAAATGAATCCCTAATACTTTTAATTGTTGACTACAAATTAACATGTCTTTTGTCACGTGCTTTAAATGCTATTGTCTTTCAATAAGAATGGCGTTCTTTGTAACAGTTGCCCTGCAAACTCAAAGTTTTCAGCTTTTCGATAATAATAGCAATCTCTCAAGGATGTTATAAAACCATTGAAAAATATTCTATTTACAAAAACTGTGAATGAGCGGTTATAATGAATTTAAAAGTAATAAACATGTCATCCAATTCTTTGTGCCACATGCATTAGTGGGATTCTATATCGGGAGAATTCAACGGTTAGCCTAACGAAGCGACAAGTCTTTAAACAGAAAGCACCAACAGTCTTATTTATTGCTTGTTCCTAGTATACAAGTTTTATGAGCATATGTTAATTAATGTTCCGAATGATGTCATGTCATCCAACTGGTGTCAATTAAACTCCTTTCTTTCCTGGGAAATTATACTTTTGTTCCCCAATCATTAAAATAATTTAATGATTAAGAAACATTAAATTATTTGAACGTTTAACGAAAGATTAAATAATTTTACAGAATACAACCTAATTTTTGTTTTAAAAAAATAATGACTACCCCGTAAAATTATAAATGTATTACGTGAACTTTAGAATTTTTTCAAATACGTGGTTAATAAATACAATTATTTGAAATGCATGAGCAAAACTTTAAATTTAACACATGAGAAAAACATACGATAATCCTAAACTTTTTAAAACACAAGATGGGTACATGGCAATTTGAAATCTGAAAAAGAGTTATTACAGAAGTGTATTAAAACTTTGGAATCTCAAATTGGTGACTTCGATTAATATCACCATCGTAACACACTTGAAATTAAAGAGGCCCTCAAACGCTCATTGAGGATGTTCTAGAAATTTGTAATGATATCGATTATGTTCTTGATTTCACTATCAACAAAGACATGATAGACTGTTGTTATTGGTTAACTGACATGCGTCCACTAATACGTTTGGACTAATTGCAAAGTATGTTAGGCCAACAGACAAGAACACCTTCGTACAGGTACGAAAATTTAACGGAAACTTCTGTTGATTTTCATAGGTTACAATTTTGCTTCTATCAAATATTTCAATTCAAGCTTAACTTCTCAAGGTAGAAAGGACTTCAATGAAACCAGGTAGGTTCAGAAGGAAAATAAATATACATCTTATGGATTGACTAGTCAGGTGACATAAAGATAAGAAAGAGTTCGAATAATACTCAAGTGTATACCGTAATAATGTACATGATGTTTATGAATTACTACTGGTTATGAAGTGATCAAAAACAATACACTATCAATATATTACTAAAATGTTAGATGCCTGAACTGAAAACTTGAAAACTTATATGTGAGTGTACTCTTTAAATTTTGATGTAATGGTTACTACTGAATCCTGGTTAGAAACTAATGTATGTAATTCTGACATTTTGAAAACTAGTATTTTATTTGTCGTTATGATATGCCTAATATTAGATGTGATGGCGGCTTGTTGTCAAGATTTCAATTAGGTGATTAGATGCTGATATTACTATTCATTATAGTGATGTGTCCGGCGGGCGGGATATGTGCATATTAGAGCAAAGTCTTTCTCTTTTTGTCTTGTTTCAGCATATATTTCATGCGCCACAAACTTGTCCCCTTATGAATCTTTTATATAATTATTGAAGAATTGCAAAACATACAAAATTTTTAGTCTAATGGTTACAGATTATAATATAATTTTGATTTGTAATTCTTTTACAAATCTCTCAAATGGTAACACATTATGTTTAACTTAATTTATGTCTATCCTAGGATACTTAGTTTCAACAATATATCGAACACAAATAACAAACCTCATGATCGTCTTCGCACAAATGCTGCCTATTTCTCGAAGTAGAAGACTGTATTTTAACACTTCTTCCAATGGGTGGTAATAATACACCATTCACTTTTGAGTTACTTCTCACTTACGAAACTACTAACGATACGAACATTCCCCACAATAACAATAACTTTCGTAGAGCTGATCTCTATTATTTTATAGGAGTCATAATGCCATTACAGGAATCTGGGATATATTAAAGAATCCTACTCACCCCTAATGCCTTTGTGTTTAAAATAAAAAATATTAAACAAAGTAATCGGAAAATATGAATCTTTATTTTAAAAGGTTTCTAAAAGCATTTATCTTCCCTTGTTTACTTAAGAAACAATTCAAACTTTGAAAACTTTAGACTTTCTTAGACGAAGCAAACATATGTTATTATTTCATAAGGATAATTTTATATAGTTTCGTAGTAAATCTAAGTAAATGATGTAATCAGCTCATACAAAAGACATATACACAATTTGTAAAACTCTAATTAACCTCTTTCTGAAACTATTTTGTCTCTTAACGCGCCGTCGCACGCGCCGCGGAGTCCCACTCCGCGGATAGAGAAATTTTAGTTTTCTCAGAACTGTTAAAAGAGTTTGCGCTGTAAAATATACATGCGCAATTGTCATAAATGTTGCAAAGAAAATATGAAACAGTTTAATGTCGCTTCAAAACAAAATACACATTAAAATTAAGATATGGGCCTATAAATAAATATTGCGAAGTGAGACTCTTCGCGCGTGCCTTGATGTTACAATTGACCACGCTAAAAAGAACAGGAAGCGGTCACATGCAACTTAAAATGAAATTTAGTACGGTTTTACTACTTCTAAGGAGAAGTTAACAGCTAATGCACTTGATCACTTTTGGAGTCTGTTAACTCTTTTCATAGTTTTAATAACGGATGTAACAAGTTTTCAAAAAGAATTCTGCAATGTGTGAACATAACAGATGACGCTGTTAATAAATATAAAAAAATCAATGAGAAAAAAGGAAATATCAATACTAGTGGAATCGATGACATTTCTTCTTTTATTTTCAAAGCTTGGGTAAATATCCCTTAATATCCATTAACACTTATAATCTCATATTAACTACAGGCATTTATCCTTATCCTCGGAAACGTAACAAAGCTATTCCAATACATAAGAAAGTTAATCCGAATCAAATTTAAAATTACAGTCTTAAATTTCAACGCAGAAAAAAATTAATAAATTGTGTACAATAGTATTTAATAAATTATGCATGTGCAGATGAAAGTCCATATTACTCCATCCAACTATAGATTTTGTCCTAAATGATCCAGTTTAGTTTTCTAAATTTACTCAACCCTTAGAAAAATCACTACATTCTAATTGCGTACTTCATAAGGCATATACGCATTTTTGTTAGGCATTTTAATTTGTTAATAAAGTTAAAACTTATTAACAATATTATGAAGCTAACTAAGAAATGACAGTCGCTTTTTCTCCCACCACCTTCGAACATCGATATATGACCTAAGACGTGCATGAAAGATGCAAAATAGTCCCCATCAGCATCGGCAAACCATCTGCAACGTTCTGAAAGACCATGGATTCTATCGCTGTAGAATTTGGTGGGCTGTGAAGCGAAGAAGAAATCAATTACATTTTACCCTTGTATTAGGGATTTAAACTGGTATCCTCTAAGATGATTGATGCAATGTGCGGTGAGTATGACGGATGCAATAGTGTTTCACATCCAAGGCGTAGAATGGTGCACCGGGTCATCCTCGCCACATGGGGCTTAGCGTTGTCCTGTAACAGAAAGACCCCTTTGCTATTCTGAAGTGCTGGCTCCAGAGTTTTGAGTTTTTCTTACTACGGCTCACTGCTGATAGTACAGAGTTGCATTGATGCTCTGACCAGTTCGTAGCAGTTCTCAATGTAGAGTGCTGCGAGCAGTCTACCAAATACAAAGGAGGATCTTCTTCTGAGGCAGTGCGGATTTCGGCTGTTTTGGAACTCGTTCATGGAATGCTAACCAGTGATCACGGCGCCGAGGAGCTTCGTACAGAACCAAATTCTCACATGTGAACACCCTGTCCAGAAATGACTCGTTCCTCAGACGAGACAGCAAAGAAACATGGGTGTGTGCTAGCGTTTAAGTCAGGAACGCTATGTCAAATGACCTTCGACCCAACTTGTAGTGCTTTCCAAGCTGATGGAAATGCTGTTGAATGGTTTCTCGACTCACACTGAATTGTAGTCCCAGTTCTTTACATGTCTGGCTACTGTTCGCCTCGATTGCTGTCTGGAGATCTTCATTTTGTACACGTGTTTGTCTTCCCGTTCGTGGTGCGTCTTCAAGTGTTTCATCGCAGTTCTTAAACTTGTTAAACCACCGCTGCACTGTCTGCGTAGTCACGCAACCCTCACTAAAGGCCTGGCTTATCTTCCGCCCCTCTGCAGCTGCGTTTGACCCCAGTTTGAATTCGTAAAGTATACACGCCCTTATGACGCTAAGTGGACGTCCCTGATTCCTTACGCAAGTTAACGATGTAACTGAACTGCAACAATCAGTAGTATTTTGGACGTCAGCCCACCAATAACTGACGTTCGCCTTATCTACATGAATTGACAATTGAACAAAAAACCTCCACAAAAGGCGACAGAACCTTCTTTGTTACCTTTATATAGCATACTTTTTTAATTTGTTCTTTGATAATTCGAAATATTGCATAATTCGAAAAAAGTTTATTCCCCGTGAAAACTATTAAAAACAATAGTAAAACATTGTGGGTAAATCGACCATTTAAACGTCCTGTTTGGATAATTCGAAGTATTTACAGTGGAACATATTGCAGTGTTTGACAGATTGCAAAGAGATCAATGAAATTTGAACTCCTTTTTAATCTGTTACCTTATCCAGAGGTGACCGTGGAGAAGAGAAATCTTTGTTGATAACACATTCGTTGGACTCCCTCCCGCTATAGAGAATTCGGCAGAAGGTGGCTGGTATGCATATTCTTTAATCAATAACCTGGAAGTGTCCATCTCTTCTGTAGAAGTGTGACCGACCTTGAACCGTGTCCTGTACTAGCAAAAGAATTGTAAGAACGGGACATTATTGCAATTATTTTTAACTGAACTAAAAGCAGTGACAAACGGTCACCAGATTCGTTTGTGATCTATTGGCGTGCATTATGCGCAATGTCGAAACGTCGTGTGTATACTTCTTTAATTTTAGAGAAAAAGTAGGAATTATACGGAAAGTGAAACTGTTAGAAGAAGAAAAGTGACATTGTTAAAAAGTATGGGATACAGCCGAATACAAAATCAACTTTTATCAAAAATAAAGAAAACATTGTCGGGAACTGGAGCTTGCAAAGTGAAAGTCACAGGAAACGCATAAGAGGCAGTAAATTTCCTGACGTAGACGAGTGTGTATATAAGTGATTCAAACAATCGCCTGAGTGCAACGCACCAATAAGTGCTCCATTAATTCGTGTCAAAGCCGAAGAATTTGATGAGAAATTTAAAATTAAGTACTTCAAAGCAAGTTCTGGTTGGTTTGCTGGAATAAAGAAAGGTACGCAAATGTAAATTTGTTTCAAAAGCATGTGTGCTGAAAGTGCTTCGGTTGGTACAGGGAAAGCTTATTAGTGGTGTCAGGTCTTATCTGAAATCATTAAGGAGTATGAAACAAAAGACGAGTTTAATGTGGACGAAAGACAGTTGTTTTGTTCCCTTGATTTTATTTTAAAATGCGTGATTTTGGTTAATTCGAATTTTGGATAATTCGAATATTTTTCGCGTCCCCTTGGACTTCGAACTAAATGGACTCTACTGTATATTATTAATAGTACTCAGTTCAATAAGAAAGGTTTTATTGGATATTACATTTGATATTAAATTAGCATTTAATCTCCATTTAAATTCCTTTATTTTCGAGTCAAATAAATGTCTTCCTTCCACATAAAAATAACGAAACTTATGGCTAAGTTTGAAAATATTGAATTCGAAAATATTAAGCCCTTATTTTCACATTTCCTCTGATGGCAGGACGTATTCGATATATATTTCTTCGTTCTTTTCTTAGAAAAAGTACACTACATCAGCTAAAATAAATAGGATATCATACTCTGATATGTTTCTGGAATTTTCTATTCTTGTGTTAATTATCCGAATATAATCTGCTCAGAATACAGTATTATATTGAGAATTATCTTGCTGATGTTCAGAACGTCATGCAAAGTAACTAACTAAATATAAAATCTCTGTATTTAAGGTCGCATATCCCATTTTTATAAGCAGACTAAACACGTTTAACATCAATTTTCTCCAAAAATTAAACTGTTTAACAATGCTTAGTTGCTGAAGAAATAAGATCGAGTTTTTTGGCTTATGTCCAACATGTACTTATAATTCCTAGTTATACAAGTATAATCCGTTTTGATTAGGGAGTCCATTATATTCTGGATGTTGAGAACTTTATGCAAAGTATCAATCTAAATGTACAGGGTGAGCATAAAGTCTTGCCCTGATACAAAATGTTATTATAGAAGAACCGTTTGACATAATAATGTAAATACTGATCAGTTATATAGGTTAGTATTACAAGTTTTTTTTAAAGACCGCTACGTTAGATCACTTCATGTGCCTGCTTGGTAGCTCGGAGAATGTCTAAGCGGTATTCCAGTTCCCGCCAGTTGTTTTGTAACATGTCTTCTCTCATAGTAGCCTTCAGTTCCTCGACGTCAGCAACAGATGTGATATAGACTGTCCTTGATATAGTCCCATAAAAAAAGTCCAGTGAAGTTAATGTCTGGAAAGCCGGGTGACCAGGGTGTTGGACCGCCCCTTCCAATCCACCGATCCGGAAATATGTCATTCAGGAAATCACGCACTACCAAACGCCAGTGAGGGAGTGCTCCATCTTGCTGGAAAATTATACATGGCTGATATTCTTCTAACTGTGGTGCAATGACCAGTAGCAGAACGTCTAATTAGGTGTTGACATTAATGTTTTTTTCGGTGAAGAAAAATGGCCCAAAATCGAGTTATGCATAAGGCCACACCAAACGTTCACTTTTTCGCTGTCTCGCTATAACTGTACAGTATCATGTGGCATCTTCGATCTCCATATACGGACATTATGTGTATTTACCATTCCACTGACATGAAAGGTAGATTCATCGCTAAAGTATATGCGATTTTAGTAATCTTTAGATGCATTAATCCTGTTGAGAATCTCACTTGCGAATTCTGCACGTCTAGGCAAATAATTCGCTTGCAAGGTCTGCACGATTTCCACTTTGTAAGCATAAAGCCTAAGACGTATATGAAGAATGTTTACCGCACTTGATTGCGGTAATTACAGTTCCCGTGATGCTTGACGAGTTGATTTAGACGGACTCCGTTGCAACGCATGCCGAACACGATCAACACTTGCCTCACTCACACTAGGCCTGCCACTTCTCGGAAGATCTTAAACGCTGGCTGTTGCTTTAAATCTTTCATACCATCGCTTTATTGATTTCACATACGGAGGGCTGCGGCCATACGAAGTCACAAACTTACGTTGAACACTGATGAGCGATTTGCTTTCGTCGTACCAAAGCACACATTGCCCTATCCCCTGCTTCGATGTCATTTCACCAACTAACCCGCGCGCGGCAAGTAACGTACTGTGTAACTCTTGGATGGCACCAGTGTCACCTATTGGTCTTAAAAAACTTCTAACACTAACCTATGTAACGGACCAGAATTTGAATTATTCTGTACAACTGTTATTTCGTAATATTTTTTTATATTCAAAGCAGGAGTTTATGCTCACGGTGTACAATATGTGTGTGTAAGGTCTCATGTACAGTGAGCAGCAAAAAACCTGCAACATCAGCATGTAAGTTTATTGTGAAACTACGAAGTCGTTTGCTTCAAAATAAGTGTCCAGGGGAGGACGCCGAGCTTTCTCCTGGCATGATTCGTGCCACTTAGATAATGTTGGTTCCCTGCGCTGTTAGGCGTAGTTTCGCAATAAACTTACTTGCTATGTTGCAGGTTTTTTGCTGCGGACTGTACCAATTTTTATAAACAGACTGAACAATTTGAACATCATCCAACGACCTAACTATGTAATCGTCCCAATAGTTGGTTACTGATGTTGGGTTTGTAATGTAGGGCCTACAGCGTACGAATGGTTATAGCATGAATATATATATATATAATTTTTGCCTTCCTGTTCCAAAAAAGATAGCTGAAAATGCGGAAATGTATTTTTTCCCCTTATAAGCTCTGGGAGATTGATGAATCTAAAGAGTAGAACTGGTGTGATGTACTTGTTCGTGATAGCGTCATGGAGATGGCAAGTGAACTGGGAGTTAGTTGGTGAATCTTCAAACGAAATGAACTAGTTAAGATGAAATCAAACTGGTAAACAGTTGAGCGTCAAGTAAATCACTGGATAACTAATGAACAAATACAGTGTATAATAACTACATCATAGACAGGCTTATATTACAAAGGATGAGGTAGTTTGAAGTTGAATGTGAAATCAACCCTGTGAATCATGGTGAGCTGGTCATTGATATTGAATTGACACAGACAGTGAACTGGATTGGTACCAATTTATTCGTATTGAAAGTATTCATAACTATTGAATGGAGTATATTGAAGTGCATAACAGCTACAACCAAATGAGATTACAGCACAATGGATAAGATAAAGCACATAAAAAGCTGGTAAGATTTCCTCTTTTAATGCAAAAGGAGTTACCTGAAGGAAGAGGAAAGATTGTTAAAAAAAATAGAACCAACGCTCTAAATTGTAGGAATTCTGATATCATAAGAATAAATTTAAGTGAATTCTTAATTAGCTAAACGAGGTAATTTCTTTTGACAGAAATCCAAATAGAAAGAATTTCATAACTATATGGTTCTTTGTGAAAATACTTCCGAAAAGCTAAATGGGGGTACGTAGCAGCGTAAAAGTCACTACACATGAGTCAGAAGTCATTGGACATTCTTATAATTTATAGCCGGAAGGAAACAAGTGAAAAGTGAGTATGACAACTGATATTTAGTGAAAGGTCGCAAATTTTGGGGTGTATGTCGATCATTACCGCCACCGATAGCAGTCATTTTGGTTGAGACTTTTCTTTCGTATCTGAACATGTACACCATCCTAACGGGTTTTAATATTTTCGTGCTCGTATATGACACAAACTGGTAAGCTTATTAGCATTAATACTTCAAATTTTAAAATTGAATTCACCGCTCACTAGTTCCAGTCTATCTTAAGTGAGTCATCTGACATTCGTTTAAAAATTGATCTATAACATGCATTATGTGGCTAATGTCTTTCCTAATGCTCAGCTTGTGTTATTGCGACTGTTCAATCATGTTAACGTAGAGAAGACATTCATACTCTAATGATAACATGAAGAATCCTCCCAATCCTAGAACCAGAGAAAGTCATGAATTTTCCACTAGCTGCAGACGCACTGTTCGAGTGATATGTTTGTAATCTCTTAGAGCCCATGAGCGACTAGATATTGATGTGATATTTGACGTCAAACTCTTTTGAGAAAATTAATTCTAACTTTGTCTTCGTCACGATTTACTTGGATGATCTTGATTGAGTTGAAAGAAAATTTCAAGTAGTATTGTTTCAATATAAACATCTTGTTGATGTTTTTTATTATTATTTGTAGAAAATGCTTTTGATACTAACTGGAATTAAATACAACGTATTTTCACGACTTGAGTGTGTGGCAGAAAGCCGAAGTTGTAAATACTTTCTTGAATGAATGTTCCTTTAAGATTTGTGGTGAGTCTTGCTTTTCAGAGCAACCTCTATCGAGAAACAGTGTTGCACGAGGCAATGTTCTTAGTGTCACAATGTTTATTATCAAACGTAATTCTCACTAAAACCCAGACTCTTCTCTCTAGTTGCTTTATGATATGAGATAATTGTATGTATTAGCGCTTCAAAAGTTTTAACTTACATTAAATTATCTCGTTTACGGTGAATGAGTGATAATTACGTTCTTTACTCGTAGAGAAATGCAATGTATAAAGTTGTGACACCAAAGTACCTAATTTACGATTCAAACATGCTTTCCAATATACTAGTCTAGTCCATCGGTCGACTTCTATTGCATTATCTTTTACTGCAGTTTAATGCTTGCATTGCAAATTTGTAATCTTAAGTATGCTTTGTCAATGAGTTCTAAATTTAGTTGCTGTATTAATAATACTAATAATAATAATAATAATAATAATAATAATAATAATAATAATAATAATAATAATAATAATAATAATAATAGATTATGATTTCGGAGTAATAGGAGAGAATTTCTTATTAGACCAGCTTCAAAAGGATTCATTTAGAAACACTGCTATGAGGGATGTTGAATAGGGTTAGCCACCATTTCTTATACTCATCATTTATCAATACCAACAATATTTAATAGAACTATATACATTTTACTCCCTGATATAACTTTGCAATTCATATATATATATATATATATATATATATATATATATATATATATATATATATATATATTACATCTTTCTAAAGTTTTCTCTCTACTAAGTTCTAATATAAATTGTATCCGACGACTAAATTTCTATTTATTATATTTAGTAAGCATTTCATGAGGTATGTTTCCAAATGGCACAAGAAAGGACGGAATTTTACTTCTCCTTTATAATGTTTGGAAATAAAGGAATTAAATCATTATCTTCAATTATTTATAAAAGTCCATAGATTGGTCTGTACCTGTGAAATTGAAAATTGTGAAATAGAACAATTTTTAACAACAATTTGTTACACTAATAAGAATTTCAAAAAAATATTCGAATATATGAGAACGATGGATCTTTATTTAGATAATTTTCCATTTGTTTTAATAAAATTTATAAAGTAATTGGCTTGTTGATGGTATATTTATTGCATTATGTTGTATAGTATTCTCGATATAGTTTCATCAAATGAGATTCAATTTATCCTTTATATAGTTAAATAACTATACGCAACTTTAATTATTTTGATTAGACAGCTTTCCCGTCAAGTTACTTACATTTCTCTCGTGCTATACAAGCCATTCCTTCAACGTTGCATCGAGTATATTTTCCTAAAACAATAAAACAAATTAAAGGTTTGAAAATGTTTTAAAGAGTTTTGTTGGGAATTGTGTTATCTTATTACAAATAATACTGCTTTGGAAATAGCTATATTCATAACTTATTAAGAAAACATTATATATTAACATAAAGTGAGAAGATTTCCAAAAAAAGAAATATTTGTTATTATCAAACGAAAATTTAACTTTATTATGTATAATAATAAATTTATATATATATATATATATATATATATATATATATATATATATATATATATATATATATATATATATATATATATAAGGCTGTTATTCGGATTTTCTTATCATATAAAATCACACATCACATCATATAAAATAACAGTTGTCATATCACTTGTCAGTATGACACATGTTTTGTTTGAGCAAAGTAAGAACTTAAGTATTTACAAGTGGAAAAGTCTGCTAGTTGACTTGGTAGTTCAGCTATTACAATTGGTTAATGATATGCAAATGTTGACTTCACACGACCTATCGTTTTTTGTTATTACCTTCTTGAATTATTTTCTTATTTATTTACGCACACAGACGTCGAAAGTGACGGGATTTTAGAACCTTCGGTTAATGAAATTGTGGGGAATATATGTTTCATATTATATAATGATATCATAGAAAATAGCAATGATTTTAGATCAATACAGAGCGCAACAGTGATCTGTATTATAAAATATAGGGAGATGAAGACGCTTTTGCCTCATAAAGTTCGTTTTACAATCTAATGCCTACAAACCGAGAAATGGCACGATATTGAAAAAATAACCTCTAACATGTTAGATGCAGAAGGAAACACGGTATATTTAACTTAATGACGGCTAGAGAAGACAGAAACACAAATGGTACGAGAAAACAAATTGACTCTGCACAGTTGTTATAAAAGAAAAGCCACTTCTAATAACTTACCAGGAGGTAATGTACCGAAATGGAAATCGCATTGTATCGTTGACCCGCAATGCTGATACGTTGTATCAGAAAGGTAGTAGCCCGATTGTCAGCAGTAATATGTACAATACATTCGTCTAGTTGTTTGATGAAAATAAGACCGTTTGCAAATATCGGAGTTTGCAACTATATTAGAATTTAGAAGACTTTGATAAACTTTCGATATCTGAAGGGTGTGAGGCAAGAACATGGTAACCTACAATTTTACTATTTTAAGAAATTAGAGCTTGTCTGCTGCACAATTCATTTTAAGAGTTAGAAAGCTGATTTTTCCCATAAGACTATACATGAAGGATTAAAATAATTGTATCAAATCAACAAAGCGAATTTCTAATTTTGTATGCTGCTGTATGGGTTACCATATTTTAACATTTAAGCCATAATTGATACAAATATTATTTTCTGAAATGTATGTGCTTACTTTGCGCCATGGCTTACATTTTGTATTGGATTTTCATATCAGGAAACAATATTTTGTTAGCACATTAATACAAAACATGTGTATTACAGAAATGGACCTAACGACATAAATAAAACTCCAACGAGTGGAGTTTTAATTCAGCTAATGCAAATGTTACAAACTGTGAAAAGCCTTATTATCTAAAGAAATCGATTCTAAATTAAGAAGAAAATATAAGATCAACTTGCTTTTACAATATCCAAACAGAAGTTTACACAACAAGCAATTTTGGGGAAATATTAGTTTTATTTCCTACGATTATGCCGGCGAGACTAAAGGAGACGGAAATGAATCTTGGAGTATATTGCTTTTACTCCATGACGTGTTGGTCCTCCTCTGTATCATCAAGTTATACTATGTCAATTTGATAGACACGTTAGAATATTAATATTGGTCCTATTTCCGTTTTTCACCCCAAAGAGCCATTTCTAACTTAACCTAACCCAACCCTAACGGTAGTACAGTTCTATTCCGCAAATCTTGACTATTTGTCACAATTAGGTTTTTTTCTACATCAAACGAAAATTATAGTTACTTAGGATCCGAAAAGTAAAGTGTACACCCTTGTACTTCACCAACGTAAATCAATATTAATAAAAGAAAATCACGTCAGGTGACGTAAAAGTAATATTTCTTTCGGTTTTTGAAGTACAATGGCCACATGTTCACTTGTTCACCCAAGTTACAAAATCTTGCTGAACCAGCCACAACCGCTGTTGAATTTCCAGCAACGCATTGTGGAAGCCTGAAGAATGTTTGCGAATACATACCGTGCTAATACAAGCTTGCTGCTGTGAAAAATTGTTTTTCTGGACCAGAAACAGATCCTCGTAAACTTTTAAAAGACACGCAGTGTTGCTAGAAATACATTCTGGATTCTTGATGGTCCAGCAAAAGATCTGGGTGTGGATACGGAAATTACTAAAATGCTATACTTGATATCCCACAGCAACTTTTACAATGTAAAATTGATATCTCACATTAACCACTTATTGTTTAACATACAGGATGATTCACTCAATATAGTTGCACTAGATGGTAACTTTTATCCGAAAACAATAATTTATTATGCAAATGCGAATGGAAAGTATACAGATGAAATTCTGTAAAATCATGAAAACAGAACATGGTAAGCCACATGTAGATCATGATAGAAAACACAGTGCAATTTACCTCCTAGTTGTATCATCATCACGACAATACTCATTTCCTGAGTCACTCAACAATAAATCATTGAATTGGCTGTAAGAAACCTCTAATGTGCTAATTCTTTTCTTTATAAATTGGGAGGTGTTAAACCGCTCCTCATTGCCCGCCATCTTAACTGTAGGTTACCATCTTATGCATTCCAAAAAGTTACAAAGAGGCTTACACTCTTCATTTATCAACTCTTCACTTACAGAACTATACCTCACGAAATAACACTTTATTTTGGAGTGCATATTCCTCTGAAATAATTCTGTGATAAGATGTGTTGATATATAAAATCAAACAACTGAAATACAGAGGGTTTTTTCATTCCATATAAAATAGAACATACACGTACTACCATGATCAAAATAAATGACGCGTCTCTTTATTTTGAAATTTTTTGAAAATATCTCTGTTTTCTTTATATGTTCGAAATTTCGGAAGGTTTCCCCAGCAGGACAGGTTAATAACAAACCCGTTTTTAATATTTGTGTTAGATATTAGCTTAAAATAAATGAATTAGACGCAAAAAACATTAAATCGACAGAAATCTCGAGAATTACCAACTCTGCTAAAGTAGGAAATTTTCAAGAACGCGAGGGAATTCTGCAGTTCAACACGAAGCAGCGACATCTATGTCACTGAGAGAAATGTGGATAAAATCTACAAACGTAACTTTTAACAAAATATTTCTAATATGTCTTATTTCGTGCATTATCTGCAAACTCCAAATATATGAATATATGCCAAGTATTAACGTAAAGATAGAGCAAAAAGTGGAAATTGTCTATGGAAAAGGACGAATTGGTAGCGCGACCGTAATGAAAAATCGTCTTTACCGTAGAACAGGGTCAGTTCACGTAAGGAAACAAATAGCTCAGTTAATTAAAGCAACTAGTCTATATGCCGAAGATAGCGGGTTCGAATCCAGATGGAAGTGATGTTGTCATTTTTACTATTATGGTTATTTTATTTATTTTTAATGTGGGAAAGAATCAAATTGTAATATATGTGTAAAATTCATGACGATACCAAAAAAAGAAAAAATGGCGTTGTCGCACTTGCATTAGCATCCCTAATTTTGTTTGCATAAAGTTTAGTAATTATTTCCCCTGTGCTCACTGCTCACTATACGTAATGCTCGCTGGCGCGTTGGTTCCCAGTAAATGTTAATTCTAATTTGGAGAATTTTATAAAGTTTCACAATATTTCTCACTAGATAGTCTTCTATCTACTTGTTTGGATATTTTGATAACAGATTTCCCTATTAAATGTTTAATTTTCCCTAGATGTTTAATTACGGAAAAGTTTTACAATGTATTTGTATTAAATTGAAATTGTTTTAAATTTACCACATGAGATAAGTAGCTCGAAGGAGGAATACTCAAGTAATTGATATTCTACGTAAAAGCTACCTATTGTAGAATGATGATACTTCTTGCCATCAGCACATAATCTTCACGTTAGAGAGTCAGACAGAAAAAAAATCTTTTTTTTCCTCCCTATGACCACCCATCTTAAACCTCTACATTCCATTGTTCGTCTCACAAAATTTCGGTGCTCCAAAAACATTCATAGAATAATAATAATAATAATAATAATAATAATAATAATAATAATAATAATAATAATCCTAAATATGCCATCCTTACATAATGTAATGACATCTTAGTTTCTTAGTTTAAATTTTAGATATCTTAGTCTAAAGTGCTTTCTTTAATAATCATTTGAACAACCATGTAGGAGGGGGTACGGCGTTTTATTTTGCCCCTCTCATTTCAGTACCCTTCCAACAGAAAGTAATTTCTCATAAGCAGGGTAGACAAAATGAATAAGAAATATATTTACAGCATCCTATCCCCTTTCATGATTGGAATATCACGTAGCATTTTTTTTATTCTACCAAAGATGGCCCTGTGCGGTTAGGGGTAGGTAACTAAAGAAATACCTAATATATAGCGCCCCTTGATTGTAATATTACCGCTTCTTTATTTGTACGACGGAGCCCCAACAAGGTGATAAAAAGAATAGGAAAAATGTCTATTGAATCCAGTGGCGGATCCAGCACAAACTTCTGGGAGGGGGGTAGTGAAAGATTATTTTGATGATGTGAAGCTGTCACAAATTACCACTTAACTAAACTAAACATAATAGTGGGGTGAACTGGAACCCAGTCAGTTTAAATTCATGTAAAAGTTTAATTTTTGGCTTCATATTAAAGTTTTGGTGTAAAATGAAAATTTCAGTCACAGTGGTCAAGGATCAAATCTCGTGGGGCTCTTCAGTGTAGGGTAATACGGGCCCCTTATGAGAAAAGGCAAAAATATTAAAATGTTTCTAACGTTCGAATTTTTCGTCTATTTTAAAGAATTGTTGGGCTTCGTATTAAAGAGTTGGTTCCAAATGACAATTTCAGTCCGATGGAGAATGATCAAATCCTGGAGTTGGGGGGGGGGGCTCATCAGTATAGTGTGCTACGGCTCCATTATGGGAAAATGCAAAAATATGAAAATGCTTATAACTTTCGAATTTTTCGTCCATTTTAAAGAAATTATTGGCTCCATATTAGTCTTGGCTTCAAATGACAATTTCAGTCCTTGTGGACAATTATCAAATCTCGGAGGGCTCTTTGGTGTAGGGGTTTCGGCTTCTTTATGGGACAAGATTCACGTAATTGATATTGCAAAATTGTTTTGTATACATTAGTGTAAACTTGCACCATTTGGTTAATTTTACCTATTATATTTTGCAGATTTCAAATTCCAAGCATAGTTACTTCTCAAAGCTAAAAGGCACTTACTAATTTCATTAAAAGGAAATGTCTTTTATGAAAAGTTGTCATGGAGTAGACGAACGAACTGGCACCCAAACATTGGTTGAGTCGGACGGTTGAAACTCGTTAAGCTCACTTCAATAATAATAATAATAATAATAATAATAATAATAATAATAATAATAATAATAATAATAATAATAATAATAATAATAATAATAATAATAATAGAGCATTCATGGGGTCCGTGGCTCGACTCCACTTCGCGCCAAGTGAAATTTGAGGTAGACAAATACCGTGTGCATGGGTATGGGTTTTCTTGGAATTTTCCATTTTCCTCCCACTTTCTTGATTTCATCATTTCATTCATCAGCATTCTCCCTTAGCGTAGGTGCATAATCGTGCAACGTTAAACTAGATATTCCATTTAATTTTAATTTCAATAATAATAATAAACAATTAATTCAACTGAAAGAACTGTAATTTATGTTGGCGGCAATTATCATAAATATGCACCCATTATAAAAACAATGCTTTGAGTAGAAAGATACTCCTTCCAAAGTGTTAACGAATGCGCACGAGATAAGACATATCTCGAGAAAGAGACGAGACGCGCTTTGTGACATCCTAAAGAAGACGTAACAAATGTTTTGGACACGAGATAGCTTTTAAAATGTCTCGTCTTATCTGGAATGTCTCGAAAACAAAAGTCTAAGTTTTAAAATTATTTTTAAAGATCTATTCTCTCAAAAGTAGCTCTCTGCCTTAAAATTAATAACGGCATTTGTGATTTTTTTTAAAAAATAAACAATGTCTAAAGTTAATAGTTAACTTTTCGAAAAGAAGCTTCATTAAGGGTGAACCTGAAAGATGTCCACAAACTTCGGGAGATAATTCGTGACATCAAAAGGAGACAAATAGCCCTCTTGCAGTTTTCGAGTTCAGCTTCGTTGTCGAGATACAGGGTTGCCAACTGGTCGTGTTTGAGAAACTCACTGGAAATAAATTCAACTCCAAGAATAAGCTACTACAGGTCAATTGACTTATACCATGCTGCAAGGTTAAATATTTGTTTATGAGGTGTGTACAAAATTTGCCAGTGTCCTTTCTGAGAACATCGTCGAGAAAAAGTCACCTCCAAGAATAAACTACCCCTCGTAAATTTTTCTAAGAGAAATATCTGATACTGCAATATAGGGTTGTTAATTAAATATTGATTAATGAAAAATAAACAAAATTGTTAAAACCATTTTGGAGAAAATAGCTTTTTTCGAATTTCGGCTGTTAGTAAACCACACTTATTTTAGGCGGTAGGAAAAAAATGGGAAAATCTTCTGTAGGAATACTATGTAAACCCTAAGTTTAAAATTTGGTGTAGATACGTTGAACGGTATGGCCTCTAGGCGAGTGCACAGAAAAGTGTACCGAACGGACGGACTGGAAGGACGGGTATCGAAAAATCACATTTCCGGTATGTAGACGCCATGAAGTATGTAAATCCGTTGAAATCTGAATTTGATATACGATTTTCACAATCACCATATTTTCTTCTCTCTTTTGTCGCTCGAAAAAGAAAAGCCTGAGTTTACCACAAAAAGCTAGGGTGTTTACCAAAAAATATTCAATTACAGGGCCACCGTACTAAACTTTTTCAATTCAATTTCTTAACTGTGTTAGGCCGCAGTTGTTACTGAAGTGTGTATTTGGATAATACGAAAAAAAATATCGTATTATTCAAATACATCGAATGTCAGATTATCGAATAAAAAACTTCGATTGAAGAAAATCCATACTACAAAACTAACTCACACTTTGAGCACATTTTCATTAGACATATAATAGAGCAATTAATGCAATAATTGTTTATGAAATATCAAAAAATCAAATGAGTCATTTTCGAGAAAGTCGTTCAAAAAGAACACGTCAGAAGTAACCTACCTCTTGTGAATTGTTTCGAACAATGAGTTAAGATATACTTTTGCTTATTAATGAAATATTTATTTGCGAAATTTGAACAAAATCACCTGTCGTTCGAGAAAATTGTTGGGAAAATCCTTGACCCCCAAAATAATCTATTCGTCGTAATTGTTTTTCATAGAAATGACTTATACTAAAATATAGGGCTATTAATGAAATATTTATTTATGAATTATCAATAAAATTGTCCACGTAAGTTTTGAGAAAATCGTGAGGGAAAATAACTCCTCGAATAAACAATCTCTTGAGGATTCTTTCAGGGCAAGCGAGTTATTCCATATTATTAGGTTTTTAATGAAATGTTTATTTCTGAGTACGAACAAAATTGCTTGATTCATTTTAGAGAAAACCGTGGAGGAAAAACACCCCCAAGAGTAAACTACCCCTCGTATATTTTTTTTCAGGACAAACGAGTTTTGCCATATCCTTCGGTTATTAACGAAATATGTATTTTTGAAATACGAATAAACTCTTTTGAGTCATTTTTGAGAAAATCACCCAGACAACACACTCCACCAAGAATAAACTAACCCTCGCATTTTTTAGGACAAACGAGTTATTTATGCCATATTATTAAGTTATTAATGAAATATTTATTTATGAAATATGAACGAAAACACTTGAGTCCATTTTGAGAAAATCACTGAGAAAAAACTCACCCCTAAGTATATACTACCCCTTGTAGATTTTTCTCAGATAAATGCCTTATACCACAAAATAGGGTTGCTAATTAAATATTGATTTATAAAAAAAGAAAGAAAACAAGATCGTTACAGCCAGTTATTAGAAAATATATTTTTTTCTATTTTCATCGTACAGGAAACTACCCTTGTTTTTGGAGTAGGAGGGGAATAAAAGAAACTATAGGAAATACTATGAAAATCTTAAACTAAAATTTGGTGCATATAAGTTGAACGGTTGGCCTCTAGGCGAGTGCACAGAAAAGTGTAGCGAACGGACGGACGAACAGATGGACATGTATCAAAAAGTAACTTTTTCGGTATTAGGGGCTATAATACGGGTAAATTCGTTGAAATCTCAAATTTGATTTTTTTTCGATCACCATACTTTCTTCTCTCATTTGCCACTTCAAACTAAAAGGAACTCAGAACTACAGATAAGAGACACCTACTTTTACACATAGACATTTATTGATTTAAAACTGTTTTAGTTTGTCATTTCACTTCCAATTGAAAGGTTTTACCATGACCAACGGCATACCAATGACGAGACGGAAGTTTTGAGGAACTAAATGCATTCAGAAGTCTAGACTACATTACGCTTATCAGCCTGTTTTTACTTCTGCAATTGTTGACAGTTGTAATTTCGTCCAAACGCTACATGAAATAATTCTTGGTTGACGTCATTGTGTTACTATTTTAGTATTGTTCTCTTCAGACTTGGTTGAAGTTTTGTCTTAACGGTTATACATTTTTTCTTTCTTATTTCATCGTTACACATAAGAATTAATTGTTCTGGTGAGTCGATAAATTCGAACCTACGAACATTGAGTTTTCATTCTTCCAACACATTACCAATGGACCAAGCTTTGTCTTCACGTTAACGCACGGTTTCAGGGTTTATTACGATTTAAATAAAATGGCTGGCTGTTAGAGTTTCCTGCCCAAATATTTCGATAAAAAATTTTCATTGCTTCGTAGATACGTAGAGCAATGTTTAGATACACATTTTAGGATAGTGCATTTTAGTGAATATAATAATTTCATGCCAGATAAAAGCTAGATAAGTTTTGATAAAATGTTTCATATGTAGTTCTCAATAATAGGCTTGCTGTTCGGGGTGAAGTTTCAAGGTTCAGCATTGACTAGCAGTTTTTGCTATTAATATCCCTTCTAACAATATTGGCAGTGGACAAAAGTTAGCCCGTGTTGAAGCTTTTTGCTCGTAATTTAATTATTTTACTTTATTATTTAACGAATATATTGAAAATTGTCAGCAGGCACATATACAGTAATTTATTTCGGAAAGGGGTCCGACGTCAATATTAGGATAAATTATAATAAAAGTTTAAAAGATAATCCCAAAAATTAGGCTAAATTTACAGAAAAGTTGGGATTTCAGATGAGGTCCGGACCCCCTGTACCCACCTCTAAATGCGTCCTTGTTTGTCAGTAACGTTTCCTCATTTTGAAACCCTCAAAAACTTCGGATATATAAAGGGAAAAGAGTTATTTTCGATAAAATATCACTTCAAGGAGACGCGACAGATTTATTGCACACGGTGGTATCCAACGTTCACAAGGGCAAGAATTCCTTCCCATTTATTCTTTTGCTATTGTGCTCTTTCGAAAGGTTAGGTTTGTAAAATATTACTCTTACAAACAAGCGTGATTGGCAGATAGGAATACTGAACAGAACTCCACAGAAATGCATGCTGAACTTACGGCCTCATTGCTGATTTGGCCTCAAGGTCAATCGAGTGGTAATTCAGTTCCGTCTCTGTTCTTGAGCCATGTTCGTATTACTTTGTTTGTCGAACAGTTTTGCTAATGAAAAGCATGCTTCGTAATATAACAGACTTCTTTCGCGTAAGAAATCGAAACTCAGTTGGTCACAGCAACTTTTGTTACCTAACCATAACGGTCTAGGGTCGTCTTCAGTAGAATAAAAAATGTTACGTGATATTCCATTCACGAAGGAGGAAAGGTTACTTTAAATATATTTCTTATTCATTTGGTCTACTCTGCTTGTCAGAAATTATATACTTTCTGTTGGGACGGTGCTGAAAAGAGACGGGGAGGAATAAAACTTCGTGCCCCCTCATACATTTTAAATTTTGTTACATGGTTGCTCAGATTATTACTAAAGAAAGCACTTTAAACCAAGATATCTAAAGTTACATTATGTAAGGGTGGCATATTCAGGAATAATAATAATAATAATAATAATAATAATAATAATAATAATAATAATAATAATAATAATAATAAATGCCTTTGGAGAGCCGAAATTATGTGACACGAATCATTACATGTAGAGCTTTAAGATCAGTGGTCATAGGAGAGGAAAAAACAGGGTTTTTCTCTGTCTGACCAACGTAAAGATTATGTGCTGAAGTTAAGAAGCATAATAATTCTACAATAGGTTGCGTTTACGTAGAATATCAGTTACATCAGTTCTCCTCCTTCGGGCTACTTACCTCATGTGGTAAATTCAAAACAACTTCAATTTAAGACAAATACATGTAAAACTTTTCTGTAATTAAATATATATAGGGGAAATTAAACATTTAATAGGGAAATCTGTTATCAAAGTGTCCAAAAAAGTAGATAGAAGACTATCAAGCAAGAAACATTTTGAAACTTTATAAAATTCTCCAAATTAGAATTAACATTTACTGGGAAACATTCGTTATGCACCAGTGAGCATGTAGTGAGTAGTGAGCACAGGGGAAATTATTACGAAACTGTTTGCAAACAAAAATTAGAGACACTAATGCAAGTGCGAGAACGGCATTCTTTTTTTTTTTTTTTTTTTTGGTATCGTCATGAGTTTTACACATATGTTACAATTTGATTTTTCCCACATAAAAGTAAATAAAATAACCACAGTAATAAAAATTACAACGGCACTGCCATGGGGTTCGAACCCAATACCTTCGGCATACAAACTAGTTGCTTTAACTAACTGAGCCACTTCTTTTCTTACGTGAACTGAACCTGCTCTACGGTAAAGACGATTTTTCATTACGATTGTGCTAAGAATTCGTCTTTTTTCATAGGTAATTTCCAGTATTTGCTCTGTCTATACGTTAATACTTAGCATAGATTCATATATTTGGAGTTCGCTGATAATGCATGTAATGAGACACATTAGAAATGTTTCGTTAAAAGTTTCGTTTGTAGATCTAATCCACGTCTCTCTCAATGACATAGATGTCGCTGCTTCGTGTTGAACTGCAGAATTCCCTCGCGTTCTTGAAAATTTCCCACTTTAGCAGAGTTGGTAATTCTCGAGATTTCTGTCGATTTAAAGTTTTTTGCTTCTAATTTATTTAATTTAAGCTAATATCTAACACAAATATTAAAAACGGGTTTGTTATTAACCTGTCCTGCTGGGAAAACCTTCCGAAATTTCGAACATATAAAGAAAATGGAGATATTTTCAAATAACTTCAGAATAAAGACACGCGTCATTTATTTTGCTCATGGTAGTACATTCACTTGAAAAGTCCTTAAAGTTAACTTAAAATCTATATTCAGAAATAAGGAATATAGGTTTCAACAATGCTATAAAATATTGTTTCAGTACTTTGTAGTTATTACTCAAAAACAAATTAACCCCGCGTGAATCCAAACGTAAATCAAGTAGGTGTGAGTCCTTAAGGATTAACACTCTAACTAAAATTATCAACACCATATGATTTCTCTTACCACTTGTTTGGAATATAAGAGGAGAACATCTACAAGCTTCCATCGCTTCCTCGTACTCACACTGAATTCTACAAGATAGCAGTGAATAGACTGGACTCACATCCAATTCTCTCTCTCTTCGATAGTAACACTTTCTTTGATTGGGTGTCAGCTTACGAACATCTGGAGAGCTCAGTGTGGGCAACATGCTTGTCTCATAAATGAAGACATTTTCTCCATGTGTTCCTCTTTCATACCTGTAGCTGTTTACAATTTCATGGGGATAGTCATATGGAGAATTTAGAAACACCTGTAAAAATATACATAATAAATTACGTTTAATATAATAAAATTAATAACACGTACGTAGAGACATGTATATTTATACATTAATACACATCGGTTATATTGCTTAGTATTATAAAATAATAGGCTATTTATGAAAAGTATTCGGAAAATCACATTTTTCTCGAATTCATTATATCTAGAAAACACTAAGGGAAGATTTTGTTATAGATAAATAGAGCATATAGTTCCACATAATAAACAGTTTTATAAGTACGTGTTATGCTAAAATCCTTAGAAAGCAATAATTAAAATAAAACAGTATCTGAAAATAACTAACAAGGGCGTATGCGAACTATGACAGCTAGATTTTTATGAAAATTGGTACCATGACTAATTGTGGATCGCTAATCATCTTAGTGATAATCACTCGATGCGGAAATGCCCTGTTTACCCGCTACGTATAATACTCATACCCGGTGATGACCAGGTGAGGCTGTGCCGAGTTATTTCCCAGAATAGCCGGAAAAAGGCAGAAAATGAAAAATGTGTGTGGGTAACCTAATATTTACGGAAGGGAGACATGTGTCGAAGAACACGGTAGTACTGTGACAAGCAGTGTTGCCATCCCAACACAAACTTATATTTTTAAAAAATAGAACATATACTATTTTATGGCATTAACACAATTGGCTAAAACCTGAAAGAAAATAAGCAAAGAGTTGGCTATCAGTGTTGCCAAATAAGGAAGATATGAGGTTCTTAAGTTGATGTATTCTGGGGTCCGTACAATGAAACGAAAAATCTACAACAGCAACAAGAGTGCAGAAGGAACAAATGTACAGTATGGGGTAAACCAGAACATGCAAGTTATCCAGTGACTAACGGGCTTGATAGAGTATGTCATATCGACTGTGTGGCTAAGGAGAGAAATCTATGTATTTTGCCGTACTTTCTATGGCTGTCCTGTTGTATGTATTCGTGATTTATGTTAAAAGTATATTGCGCCTATATATTACTGAATGCAGTTTGTTTTATCTTTGTCGTTCTCTCACACGCTAACGTTTCGTATACTCTCGACTAAAACCTATCAGTCATTAGCTAATTTTTGCGATTCGATTCTGGCGTACTTTCTTGTCATATATTTGTTACCTTTCGTCTCACAGCTTTTCTGCACATTTTTCAAGCGTTACCTTGTCGTTTCTGTGGTTTGGAAGGCAGGCAGGATTTTATGTAGTGTTGCAACCCCAAGACAGTTCGTTTTGTAGCTCTAGGTTATAGTTCGAGATAACGATTCCTCAGAAACACCATTGGAATCGCTACGCTACAGGAAGGCTTGCTGTTCACATTTCCACATTGTGTTACATTGGATGTCTTCTTTCAACGGCTATTCTAACATATGCTTTTTTGGGGTGAATCCTGTATCAAGCCTGTTAGTCACTGTGCGATGTGCACGCTGTAGTTTATTTCCTACTGTAGATTTTGTTCCTTCTATAGTTTTATTGTTGTTGTACAATTGTTCGTTTTTCTGTACGGATCCTATAATTTCTCAACTTTACAGCCTTATATCCCCCTTATTTGGCAACACTGATAACCCATCTATTGCTTTTTTCTTTCACGTTGTTTGCCAATTGTTTTAATGCCATGAAATGGTATGCGTTCTACTTGAAAAAAAAAATATAAGTTTGTGTTGGAATGACAACACTGCTTGTGTGGCAGTACTGCCGTGTTCGTGGTCACATGTTCTCCTCCCGTAGATATCAGGTTATCCGCACACATTTTTCATTTTCTGCGTTTTTTGTGGTATAATTCGGCACAGCCTTACCCGGTCACTGCCTGGTATAAGCATTATATGTAGCAGGTAAAAAAAGGCATTTTCGAACCGAGTGACCAGAGATGGTCATCCTCCCTCATTTTGCCCTCATGAGGGCCGCCCTCACCCTCACCCTCATTTTAGTAGTTGAGGGAAGGGCGTTGGAGGGTGAGGGCGATAAAGTAATTGAGGGTGAGTGTGAGGGAGGGTGAGTGTGAGGGCGTCAATGGAGGGTGAGTGTGAGGGAGGGTGAGTGGAGGGCGTCAATGGAGGGTGAGTGTGAGGGAGGGTAAGTGTGAGGGCGTCAATGGAGGGTGAGTGTGAGGGCGTCAATGGAGGGTGAGTATGAGGGAGGGTGAGTGTGAGGGAGGGTGAGTGGAGGGTGTCAATGGAGGGTGAGTGTGATGGAGGATGAGGGTGTCACTTGAGGGTGAGTGTGAGGGAGGTGAGGGTGAGGGTAAGGGTTCATAAAATTAATTATCTTGCAATTCTTCATTTCTAGAAAATATTATAGAAAATGTAATGTAGTTTTTTTCTTAGAATTAACCGTCGTTCACAGAAAATCGTCATATCAATATTCTATCAGTTTCATACACTTTTCATGCGCGAAGACAAGATGTTTCTCATAGCTTTATTACTTTTCTATATTTATATATTTTCACTTTATAGAAACAATAATTACGAAATATATAAAAATATCTACTGCAAGTTTTTGGCTACCGAAAATTACAAATTTTAACGAAAGTAACTCATTAAAAATACTAGAAGTTCTTGGGAAATGATTTTTTTTTTCATATATTCGTTCAGAAGAGAAACTAATAAATATTCATATATTCATTCATTCTGAAATTGTAACTAAGAAAAAGCTTTATTTCTTCTTCTAAGATATATATATATAAGAAAAGTACAAAGCTGCAAGCCGCAATAAATAACTTTATATTCAATTATCAAAGAAAAAGATATTTCCTGCTTTTGGCTATATACCTATTTTTAGACTTCCAAACTACGCTATGCATATGAAAGGGAAGTCTTATAGAACGGCTGTGTTCGTCTGTGTGTCTGTCTGTCAACAGGTATCACATCAAAATCGGTAAGAGCTATTGACAAGCGGTTTTCGGGAATCGATCCAGCATCCCAATAATAGGTTGCATCTCCTTCAACAACCTCCTACTTAACAGGTACCTTCAAATCACCTTGGCAGTCAATCTGTTAAACCGGAAGTGGTAGAAATCGGATGTTTCCGGTTTCAAATTAAAGACCACGAGTAAAAAACGGTAATAGCGATCGGCAAACGGTTTTCGGAAATAGGTGGATATGAAAGGAACCACCTTAACTCCTGCATTTCTACTAAAACTGGAAGTGGTAGGATCCACTACTACTTCCGGTTACAATATTTATTTTCATAAACTTAAAAGGATAAGAGCTATCGACAAACGGTTTTCGGGGGTCAATTCTGCATTGCCAGAAGAGGTTCCATCTCTTTCAACAATCTTACTTAAACGGGAAGTGGTAGAAGTCGACCATATCTGGTTTCAACAAACATATTCATAACTCATAAACGAATATAAAACATAGCTAGCGATAAAGAGTTTTCAGAAATCGATTTAATTCTTAAGGGGACAAACCACCTGTACTGCTGTATTTCCACTAAAATCGGAAGTGGTATAAATTCACTACTACTTCTGGTTTCAATATTGATATTCGTAGACCTAAAACGGTAAGTCCTATCGACAAGCGGTTTTCGGGAATCGATTCAGCATCCCAAGAATAGGTTCCATCTCTTTCACCAATCTTCGAGTTAAACCAGCAGCTATGTTGAACCACTTCTGGTTTCAACAATATTGGTCATAACTCAAAAACGGTAAGAGCTATTGAGAAACGGTTTCCGGGAAAAAATTCGTCGTTTCAATAATAGGTCCCATCTCCTTCGACAACCTACTATTTAAACCGTAAGTGGTAGAAATCAACTACTTCAGGCTTCTACTATTTCCAGTTCTACTAGTTTGGAAGTTTACCGTAGTTTCATACTGTAGAACGATACTCGCTTGTTCTATCATATAACTCTTGTATTATCAAATACTAGGTTTATTACCAGGTACTCAGTAATATTTATATATTTTCCCATTACAGTACCTAGAAAGTTGGAAGATTATAATTTGCTGTAATGTCATATTTCTATTCATATATTCAATCAATATCATGGCTTAATGTGGAGTTAATACTTGATAGTGAATATTTGTTTAAAATGGAAAATTTTCAGAAATGGGAAGTTTTAAGCGGAAAATTTTCCACTTCACATCACTAGTTGCAGGGATGGTTTCAGTAGAGTAATTATTAATATGTACATTTAATGGGCGGAACAATGTAAAGGAGATTCTTTCTTCTAGCGTAGAAAATGTTTCATTTGTAGGTGTACTTTATTTGAAGGAGCGCCAAGTGAACTTTGTGGTGGACAAACACCGTATGCGGTGGTTTTCTCGGGGTTCTTCCGTTCCCTCCCACTTTCTTCATTCCTCCATTTGATTCATTTCTCATCATCATCATCTCTTTTAGCTTCGGAGCATAATCATGGGACGTTAAACTGAATATTTCATTTCATTTTATTTGAAGGAGAACATTTCTACCCAGCGATTATCTGAAGCAGAGATCTTTGGGTTATCCGGGTTCGATTCCGTACCGGACATAAGTTCCGCGATAGGGAGAAAAACTCAATTAAATATAAAACTTAATTGTATTTATAATGATTTACATATACAATATAGTCCTAAATTTACACAGTTCAATTTTTTTATTATTATTAAATTAAATATTTCCCTTTGTCTTTCGTGACTGGTGGCTTGTTGGCAGTGGCGTTACTAGGTCTAATTTGGGGTGTTCAAGCCTCCCCAATTTCTTACAAGCCCAGCTAAATTTCACTATGTTACATACTTTTAGAAAAGAGGATACTAAGAAAATCTACCGAATTTGCACCCAAATGCAACAGAAGGTGCACACACACCTTACAATTCAGCATCTTTACAGAGTAATTGATCGTTGATTATTAATATTCTGTTACTATATGAATAGCCCCCTTAAAATATGAACTATTTCACAGGGAAAATTTTAAATAGGTGACTTTTAAGGTTTGATTACTTTATAAGGTAATTAATATTTTTTTTTACTGTATTCTAATATTATTACGTGCAAATAGGGATACGCGCGAGACAAGATTAGAGGTTGTCTCGCCTCGAAAATATGTTGTGTAAAGTGATGCTTCGAAAAATGTATCTTTTTCTGTTGGAAGAACCCTGTCTCGTCTCGAATTTTGTCGAGTTATTTTGAGAAACAATAGCTTTAATTTAATAAAGAATAAAACAAACATGACTATGTTGCTAAAAATGTGCAAGACTGAAATAGTAATCACAATTCTTTTGAGCCAAATGCTAGCAAATTGTGTTATGTTCTTAATTAAAGATAAACCTAAAATACCGAAACAATGGAATTTTGGAATGTTGGGTACCTTGGCCCCAAAATGGTTTTTCAGTCCCCTTTTTAAAAATCCTAGTTAGGCCACTACTTGTTGGATGCAAACAGTCAATGATCGTACAGATCACGCCCATACCCATGGGGCCTGAGCTTCCCTGAAATTATGAGTTTGCTTGAGAATGAATTTCTTAATGAAGAGTAATTTCATTCATTCGTCCTTAAAGTTGCTTGTATCCGAAGTATGTTCCGTCTTTCATTTATAAATATGGTGTTATATAAAGTCATAACTTCAATATCTTCTTTCTGCATCTCTTAAGTTCTTTTCACCAAAAGTTGAATATCAACAAACATTTGGCAACCATTATTTTATAGTTTTTTAATCTATGTTCTCTACCAATTGTAAATCAGACATATTGAAAGAAAGGCACAAAAAGTCAAGCTTTATTTCTAAAGAAATGAAATGAGATAAAATGATATATTTAGTTTAACGTCCCAGGATTATGCGCCAAAGCTAAGGGAGACGGTGATGGTGAGAAATGAATGAAACTGTGCAATGAAGAAAGCGGGAGGGAACAGGAAAACCCCGAGAAAACCCACGCAGACGGTGTCTGTTCATCACAAAGCTCACTTGGCGCGAGCTGGGATCGAACCAGGTACCCCACGCACTAGAGGTGAACTCTCTACCACTGAGCCACCGCGGTTCCCTTTATTTCTAAAAAAAAAAAAGTGGATATTTTGTGCGCATAGCCAAGGACGTACGCACGGGATGGGTCCTTGAGGTCCGGACCCCCCTCGAAATCCGGACTTTTTTGTCAATTTAGTCTAATTTTAGATACAAAGTTTAGTATAATTTAGCCTAAAATTGTGTTTGGACACCCCCCCGAAATGCTTTGGCCCCCTCCCGAAATAAATTCTTGCGTACGTCTCTGCGCATAGCACTAAGAGCGGATTAAGATTTTTGGGACCCTGCAGCCGACTATTTCAAAGGGCCCTATGTTACGAATAATTTCAGCGCATAACTTTTCTTTGCTGTCTTGCACAGCCTCATAGGCTTATCGAAACACCGAAGAGTATGCTGTAACATTTTAATGTGCTCCAAGTTTACAATAATTAGTTTAATTACATTCATTATGAACAGTTAAATGCCTATATACTTCAGTGTAACACATAAATGCCGAATATGAGCCAAATGGTCAACAGTCCCTGTAAAAACACTAATACCGTAGAGTAAAAGGAGAAAAATCATATACAAATAGTAAACCTGTACAAGGTTACACTATCAAAGTTCCGAATTTGAAGGTCTTCTGTGTGAATGATGTTTGAATTTATTTGTTTATTCATCACATCAATCAGTTTATTTATCCACGCCCGGCGGTGCCACGAAAGTCTGATGTTTGCAGGCACGAACCCAAGCTGGTGGAAGAAGACTTAACTCTAGCGATACCGCAAGCCTAGCGAGCGGGAAAAGAAATTAGCATGGATCTGAAGCTTATACTATAATAAGTTGATTGATGTATTTTAGTATTAAAGAGAGAGATTTTGGGGGACTCCCTGAGCCTGGGCTCCATTAGCTCCGCCTTTAATCCGCTCCTGATTGCAATTCACGTTACTTAAGTTGTGACAATACCTATAGGCCTATTCACTGTGTCTATTAAAAGCAATTGTGTTTGAGTGGTTTGATTCAACAACTAATTATTATTATTATTATTATTATTATTATTATTATTATTATTATTATTATTATTATTATTATTATTATTATTATTATTATTATTATATACATGCTACAAAATAGATTTACTGCTATACTCACACAGACTAAAGCTAGTTTTAAACAACGAACTTGGCTTAACAACAGAGTCACGTTCAATTTTTCCCATTTTCTGTACTACTCTCTTTCATTATCTTTGTTAGCCCAAACACCTCGGATGGGACGGGAAGGTACAATGTAAAGAACCTTTACCTCTGTATGTCTAATGGAATTAGTCATCAGTGTATTTTTAGTTTAGTTCTTTCTTTCAATGCCACCGGAATGAATCACCATGTCTTCCTGTCGGCAAAGAAAGAATGTTCATCGTATTTATGTTAGATTAATACTACGATAACGTTACTTTCAAGTTCTTCTTTCTAGATCTCAAAGGTTCATACTCCACCAGATTGAACAATACGTTATACTGCGTGCTCATTTCTGGTATGAAGATAAAAATAGTTTTCTTTTCAGAACTTTGAAGGCTCTTTATGACAAAGAATGCGAGCTAAACAATGCCCGCCTTGAATCTTAATCCAGTGTCTACTGTGACTGTCTACGAAAATAAAACTTGCCCTTCACTAGAAAAAAAAAATAATGTTTATATGGAATATGAGACTCTCGACTATGACTGCCTGCAGCAGAGAGCAAGAGGTGACAGTTCACCCCACCCTTGTATTTTTGAAATAGGTTTGGTTCTTTGAAATATACCTCAAAAATATTCGATTTGTTATTTCCACATACTACCCAGCTTAATATACAATGTGTCAAAAAATCAACCTACTAAGTTTGGAACGTTATTTCTTATATCAAATGGAAAAAAAAGTTTTGGTGAACATGCTGTGGGTCAAAAAATGTCTCTTTTCAAATTTATAATCCGCCAAAAATGAGGAAAATCACGTTTTAAAAGCACTCTAGCACAAAAATTATGGAGTCTATCGCACGTGATTCGAGGATTTCGCAGGAACTCGTATGCGCTAGTAATAATTATTTGTGTGGAACAGTCTTCTGGTATTCACGAAAAGAGTATCCAATTAGTATTTAAAAGTGTATCCTCGTACACTAAGTTACTTTTTACAAATCGTTACGTCAGGGGATTGTGAAACGTGGGTATTTAGATAAGAGGGAATACTAGGTATTGCCTAATTTTTTCAACCGCTTGCGAAAAAGTCCCATTATTTTTAAGCTAGGGCGTTTTAATTCTTTTTCGGCTTATAATACTGAAAGAACTCGTTTTAAGACCTATATGTATTAAAACGTTTTACTTTGATTTGATATAAACACTCATCTCCCAAAGTTTAAGTTGATTTTTGACACCCTGTATTAATACTAGGCTTGTATACAAATTTAAAATAACACTGGCACATGAATTCACACACACACACACACACATATATCTATATATCTATATCTATATATATATATATATATATATATATATATATATATATATATATATATATATATATATATATATATATTTAAACCTCATAGATGATATAGTAATTAATGTGAAATATGTAAGCATCTCGTAAATCCATCTTTGATGCTCTCAAGTCGAAATTAATTTGACAAAATTACAGATGTACATGAAAAATTAGAGTGTTAGAGCTGAGGGGAGTTGAGGAAGAAAATAACACATTTCTTGCAAATTGCCTGAGGTCAGGGGCGTATGCTGTGTTGGACACTCGGTTTCCCCTCCACGAAATCTCGACTTTCCTGTAAGTTTGGCCTAATTTTAGGGGCAGTTCTGCAAATTTTAATACAATCTGTCCTCATACTGAATTTAGGACCCCACCAAAAAGCCACGGAGCGAAAAAAAATAAAGGATTTTTTGGTGGAAAAAAGTAATGAAATTGGTAGGTGGAAAGATGAAAAAACCTTTCTTAATCTTAATTAATAACACAGTTTCACAAGGGTCATAATTTTGTAATAATACACTACTCTGAATTCAATTTTGAAATTAGAATTTCGCTACCAGGCATAGTTTTTCAGTAATACAGGGTGTCCCATAAGTACATCACACTGCTAAGTATTAAGAATATTGACGGCATATACGGTATGTATACATGGGCGGCGGTAATTTTGTCACCGGAAAGTTCGTCAGGGTAATTTCGTCACCGGTAATTTTGTCACCAAAATATTACCATATAGGTAATTTCGTCACCGAAAATTTTGTCATGATAATTTCATCACCAGTGTCTTTTAGAACATAATACAAGTACAATGAATGAATAGAAACCGTTTTTGAAATTGCTTTCTTTAATCTTCAACTGAACAAATCGAAATATAATAATAATAATAATAATAATAATAATAATAATAATAATAATAATAATAATTATTATTATTATTATTATTATTATTATTATTATTATTATTATTATTATTATTATTATTATTATTAAATAAATAGTTACATATTTTGTATATCGTATTTGAGATAAGAGATAAAAATTTTTAGTGATTCTGTCAGAAATATTATCAAATAGGAAATTTTTTTTCATGGTTATTTTTTCATCTTTCTTGAACTAAGTAGAGGCAAAGTAAATGACCTAAACAACTTACGTTATTTTAATCAAACTTGGAAAACAATTCGGTTGACGTTGAACTCTGCAAAATTTAAGTTTCGGGTACTCGACGCAGGAGCAAGCACCAGTGCAAGAAAATAGTGCCAGCTTCAGCAAATGTTAAAAGCAAAGGCAACGTGGGGAACTATTGGGTGTATCACTATTTACAAATATTAAGCTTCGCCAATATCAAAATTTCAGAACAGAAAATTGCAAACAAATATGGGAAGATATGCCAATCCGTTCATTTTCCCGCAAACTAAACGGAAATTTGCATCGTTCTTGTACCGTTCTCTGAGCCCAAACTCTTGAACCTTCATCCACGTTAACTGAGTCATGTGAAAAGAGTGATCTTTTTTTAGGAGCTATTGAAAGAAGAATGTTATATTTCAATATTTCAACTCTGATTAAACATTGGCCAAATTGTTATTGGATATATATGTCAAGAAAGCAAATTTATATAAAGGAAGAAAACATATACTGTAAATATTTCTAACAATTTCCTTTAAATATAGCCTTATGGAGCTATTGAGAAGTGAAACATGGATGGTGGATGGACTACTTTCCAATGGCTCCTTAAAAAAAAAATAAAATAAACGTAGGCGCTATATGTTATTTGAGATGAGACTTCCTTTACTAGGTGTATGCCTTAATGCAGAGCAAGACACAACATTCATACGAAGAACTGTTTTGTGCGGTGGTGCATCAGTGCAGTGAATTTAGTGAATACCCGGACCCTGTAACTGTGGTTATGGATTTCGAGATAGCGGAAATGCACACTTAAAGACAACTTTCGGAAACTCAACTCGTGTACAGCATTGCTTTTTTTTCACCTGACTCACTAAACGTGGAGAAAGGTCCAAGAGATTGGATTCACAGAACGGTACATGAGCAATGAATGTTTTGGTGACGAAATAACCTACATGCTAATATTTTGGTGACGAAATTTCCGGTGACGAAATTACTGTGATGAAAATTCCGGTGGCAAAATTTCCGGTGACGAAATTACCTAAGTTCATGTATACATATATACAGAACACGGCGTATATTTAGAAAAAGAAATTTCCAATGTAATATCTGGCAACACTATCAGTTTCGATTTACAGAGGTTAACAAGATTTTCAACCAGAGTTTTATTCTTCCAATGAATCCAATCTAATACTAACTTTGATTCTTGTGAGGTTAAGCTGTTACTTCTACTTACTTAAAACTCAAAAAAATGAAATCTTTGAGTTTTACGTCCCACGATTATGCCGGTTAGGCTAATGGAGACGGTGATGATGAGTAATGAATGAAATGGTGGAATGAAGAAAGTGGGAGGAAACGGGAGAACCCCGAGAAAACCCACGCACACGGTGTTTGTCCACCACAAGGTTCACTTGGCGAGGGCTGGGATCGAACCCGCGACCCCAAGCACCAGAGGTGAACTCTCTACCACTGAGCCACCGCGGCCCCCTACTTAAAACTCAGGTCTTCATGAATGAGAAATCAAGAAAAACATGAACCAATATGTTATCAGACGACTGCTTATGTATCAGTAGAGACAACAAAGACAACCACTACAAAACATAATATAAACCAGTAACTTCTTAATCACTATTTCATTCTCAGAGAACTTTTTTGAACATGTGTCTGTAATTATGTAACACCCTGTATTACTGAAAAAGCAACAATGATAACGAAATTTTGATTTTAGACTTCAATTCAGCATGATGAATTACTATAGAACTACAGATCTAGAACTGTAAATGAAGAATGCAAGGGACATTAAACTCTGTGAGTTGATAACTTCAAAGACGTAACTAAGCTATTTTGCGTCCGGGACGAGATCTTGTTTTAGCGCCCCCTTCCCCAACGTAAAACGTAAATATATAGCTACAGTAAAAAAAATCTTCGTTTTGCACCCTCTCAATCCGGCGCCCGGGGCACGTACCCCGTCTAGTAACCCCTAATTGCGGTCCTGGATAACTGACAGGTGAAAAAAATTAACTGAGTTGATACTTTAATATTTTGTTTCTTTTTTGGCTCTATATGGTTCTCTATTTCCCATATGTACATATGCTATACATATGTTTTTTTCTAACATTGGCCCAAGCTTTTTTATTTCACGGAAGATAACTTGTGGTTTTGCTTTAGTCATGAGTACCAACATTTTGTAGTTTCAGCAAATTTTAGTATGGACACATTAGTATTTATATTCTCCACAATCTAAGATAGGATGGGAACTTCTCATTTCTACATCTATTTTTTCCTGTGATATCAGTTTTGATACCTCTCCTATTATTTTGTGACATATTATACTAGTAAACATAATTTTATGCACTCTTGCATATAAGAAATGGATGCAATGAACGTGAATACTGGTGAGAAACGAGAAAGAACTAATGGATAAGGAACGAAAACAAAATTTGGTACGATAATGAGCCTTGTAGTCTTAGTTCTGGAAAAAAGAGTGGAATAAATCCCGTGTCCATGATGACGCCGGATCCAGTAACTCATCCACGTGCGTTTCTTTCTCCCATTAGCGTGTAGTAATATACGCCTAATACAATTGTATGCATTACTATCACACTTAAGACCAAATCTACAATCGGTATATTGTCCATGTCGAATTCAAATGTACACAGCTACACAGATAGAATGATATTCCTTTCCCAAGCCGAAAAAGAACAGTTTTGGTATGGTTAAAATCTCTGAAACAGAGCAAGTTTGAAGCGGAAAACCTCAGCAAGATTCCGCATACTTCACGTGGTGTACAAGTGGCTCTACTATAAGTTTGTAAATGTGTTCTACGATTGCCATCGGAAAAGCTTTTTTTTTTAATTTTATTTTGATGTAGTATGGTGCATATTTTGTGAGGTTTCCTTATAGCCATATTTCTTGGGTTCAAACTCAGACGTGAATTCATCTATTCCATTCCAGATTTAAAAAAAAAAAATCCGGGTTAACTTTAGTTTTAAAAATCTGATTTTCAAAATTGAGAATTTCTCATGCTAGTTGCGATCGAAATTGATAAGAAATAAGGCGATAAAAATATTTTATAATAATAATATTATTAATAATAATAATAATAATAATAATAATAATAATAATAATAATAATAATAATAATAATAATAATAATAATAATAATATATCTCGCTTTACCATGCACTACATCACTAGCTCTGTTGAAACAGTAAGATTTCTTCTCCGAACCGATGGGTTTCTGTCAGTACAGGGAGACTGTCTCCTAAAAGTATTTTTCAAGCAATGCTCTATTTGGCTTAGTCCATTATGGTTTTCATAATGTATGTTTACAAATTTATTTATTTATTTATTTTATTTATTTACGAACATAATAAAATAAAATGAAATAGCCAACATACATTATGAAAATTATAATGTAGTAGGCCAAACAGAACATTGCTTGAAAAATACTTTTGGGAGACAGTATTATTTTCCTTTCTTCAATACCTGCCTGCCTTTTCTCCTGCTTGTCACTATTTCTTTTTCCGTTTCTTACTACGGTCATATTAATACAATATTCTATAGAAGCATTGTACAATCGAAAGGCCAAACTTTACTCGATTACTGATTTACAAAGGTTTTGAGTTTATCGTCAATTTTTCACCACCAGTATTATACCAGACCTACACCTACAGTTTAAGGTGGAATCTTAATTATCGTAACGCGTTTAAAACTTCGCCCACCAGGATTCGAACCCGGTACCACGTGGACCAAAGGTGCATCAGGATATTAACAAGTGTTATATTTTGCTTAAAAAGTTGCTTGTACTCTGTTAACTATTCATATAGACTCCAGCCAGGAATAAGAAAGAAAAGTGCGAAAATGTTATATTCATTGCTTCAGCTTTTTTTTTTTTCCTAACTGTAATGCACATTCATACCTTCCTTCGATGTGGACAGCAGTAACAGGTGCAAAAATGCTATTGCTTTGTGGCAACAGACAGCATTTCCAAGAATTATTTTATCCCTCTGTACTGTGTCTTCAACCGTAAATACCGCGAATTCTTGGTAAATACAAAGCATCACATGATCTGTTCATCTTTAGGGTTTTGCCCTCATGAGGGCCGCCCTCACCCTCATTTTAGTAGTTGAGGGTGAGGGCGTTGGAGGGTGAAAGCGATAAAGTAATTGAGGGTGAGTGTGAGGGAGGGTGAGTGTGAGGGCGTCAATGGAGGGTGAATGTGAGGGAGGGTGAGTGTGAGGGCGTCAATGGAGGGTGAGTGTGAGGGAGGGTGAGTGTGAGGGCGTCAATGGAGGGTGAGTGTGAGAGAGGGTGAGTGTGAGGGAGGGTGAGTGTGAGGGCGTCAATGGAGGGTGAGTGTGAGGCCGTCAATGGAGGGTGAGTGTGAGGGAGGGTGAGTGGAGGGCGTCAATGGAGGGTGAGTGTGAGGGCGTCAATGGAGGGTGAGTGTGAGGGAGGGTGAGTGGAGGGCGTCAATGGAGGGTGAGTGTGAGGGAGGGTGAGGGGAGGACATCAATTGAGAGTGAGTGTGATGGAGGATGAGGGTGAGGGAGGGTTAGGAAAAATGACCATCTCTGCGAGTGACTGTCACTACGATGATTAGCGATCCACAATTAGTTATGGTACCAATTTTCATAAACATCTAGCTGTCATCGTTTGCATACGTCCCTTGTAGGAATGTGCAAAGTTATTTTAAAAATATCCTATAATAACACTATCCATGGCTTTCGATTGGATATTATAACAAAGGAAGTATTGACAAATGCTCCAACACATGCAGCATTTTCGAATATTTACCATAATCGTCATCTGACACTATATAGATATTATCTAATGACATTATATACATGAGATAGTGTATATATAGTGTCCGATAAAGGATATATTAGATATCCCAAACTGTGGCACATTATAGTTTAAAAATTCTCCGCAGGAAAGGATCGTGAAGGATCTTATAGGGGTCTATTATAGGCTATAACTACATGATTTCACTACTAATATAGTTTAAAAATTCTCCGCAGGAAAGGATCGTGAAGGATCTTATAGGGGTCTATTATAGGATATAACTACATGATTTCACTACTAATATCCAAAGTCAACAATGATCAATAACATGATCATTCACTCTATGATTCATGCGTTACATAACAAATACACTTTATTTCTGTAATTAGGATCACAACACACACTCTTTTTATCTCCCAGATCTTAGAAAACTGGACATGCTGTAACATCAAATAATTCAGTTTCGTTTGGAAATATAAGTGACTTTCTGAAATTATTAATGACAAAACATATCAGTTTCCTTCCATCAGGAACACTTAGCTGAATAAAGATAAGGTATTCTGAATTCATGTTCTGTTTTATTCAAATCTTAGTTTCCTCATGAGAATATTACGCTCTTTGTACCTTCGTAAATCTTCCTGTATTATACACATCGTATTCGCTATTGTCTTCATCTCTAGCGTTATGCGTTATTGATTGAAAGGCAACTGTAGAAAATATGGCATAAGGTTAGATGTAAACTTAACTTGTGGCATTAAAATGTAGATAGGTAGCTCTAAAAGCATTAACATGCAGGAATTACCAAATATTTTAGAATTTACCTTAGTACTTTTCAAACGTACAGTAAATTTAATTCAATAATTGCTTTTATTAGTTACATCGTGATAATAGTAAACTTTGTTACGCTATTAGCATGCTATTTTCTTTACAAAATTTCCTACTACTCTAAAGTCTTTTATTTTGCATTCTGCTTGAATGCTACACGAAAGAGGTCAGAACGTTCTTATCCTTATCATAATTTACATTGGGAATAATCTGCAGTTTGGATCACGAACAAGTCTTCCTCAAAATGCTCACCTTCATATCGCCTTACGTATCTAACATCTATCAGTTCGCTAATACCTCCGCATAAAAGCTTGATGAGATGAACAGAAACTACGTTTTTGCCACAATATTGACATTGCCAACATCTGCAAAACGTCTATCCTGCAGAACATGCTTCATATTTGGAAAGAAAACAATAGTTTTATGGAATCAGACAGGTTGAAAATGGAGATTTGACAAAAAGAACTTGTGACAATTTAGGTGCTCAAAAGTGGCTGTCTGGAGTGCGCATTCTTCTCTGGCAGCAACACTTCTCTCGAGAACAAACCCCGTTTGCTAGTTTTGATAGCAGACCGTAATTTTTGCAGTAGGTTCCTGTAATATATCCCTGTGATTGTATCACCTTTTTGTGAATAATATTTGAAGTTCACTGCTTCATGCTTCCTAAAAATTAGTTTCAGTTTTAATTATACTCATCTCTCACCATCGATACTACTTTGTTTACAAATATATTTTCGTCATTGAAGTATAAGTACACATTCTTCTCTGTATAACACAAAGATTGTTACTTTTCAAAATGTCTCTTGAATTAGGGACTTACTTTGATGCCGATTTGTAAATGCAGAGAATGTCATGTAATAATGTGAACAGATCCTTACTTATCACCTCTCAAGTTAAACAATAATTATTCCCATCTTTATTAAAACACTACATTCGAAATGTTTAAATTCACGTTTGGGTTAGTAGATGTTAAGGAATGACGCTCGTTACCTCGAAGACTTGCGAAACCATATTTAAATTCTCTCTTACTGCGTCTCATTGTGTCATAGGTTGGAGATTTCTCATCATAGAAAGCTCCGATTTCTTCAAGAATCATTTCTGTCGATTCTCCTTGTATATGTAGAAACCTAGTGATCACAGTTTGTTATTCGATTTTCATCAACATGCTGGTGATTATTAGTTTTTTAACTGAAAAATAAATTTAACAGAAATTCACATACATATTAGTAAAAAGCCAATCTATCACGGAAGATGCTTTATATTAGGACGACATCTCTACCAGAATGAAGGTACGAATTTTTAGGACTGCACACAATTTATTACGTATATATGTAAAGCACTTATCCACAAATATATTTATTATCTGATTACAACTGAAGACGGAGTGGTAATAATAGTATTTTCCTTTCGCACTAATTTCTTATTATTAGTCAATCTTTGACCCTTACCTAATTTTATCGATTAAAAAATATAATATATAGATATTAGAGTGTAATGCATACCTAGCATAGTAAATAGAATCACCAAGTGTACTTGTTCATTTCAATTACTGGAAACGTTATTTAACAAATTTTTCATGTATCTAATACTTGGTTTCATACTATATGCACGACATGTTTGAAACTATATCAGCTTAAACTTGATAAGAAGGCTGTACCATAGACGTATAAGGGAACGGGTTTGCATTAAAATATAAATATTTATATTTCTATAATGTTATGTTAATAAAAGTACCTAATACTGCATTGGAAAATATACTGTTCATAATAGTAGTAGGCCCCGGCGTATATCTCGCCGAGTCAGCAAAAATTTTAGTGACGTCATAGGTCAAAGGTCAATGACCTTGGCCCGGGGTCAATGACCTAGGGGTACCTAGGACCACCCCCTCTAAATTTTGGCAGGGGTACCATGGCCCACCCCTAAATTTTGGCAGGGGTGCCTAGGACCACCCCCTTAAATTTTGGAAATTGCCAAATCTAAAAATTTGGTATGGTAGCCTAGGACCATAGTATGTACCTCTATCCGTATTGGGTGTCTATGTCGTTCCCTTTTATGGGTAAAAAATTGCCAAAAATTCAATTTTCGGAGGTTTTTGACCTAATTTATCCCCTTTGGTGAGGTGTTATTACCCTATATGGTTATATGGGCGTATACAGGGGTCCATTCTCTTTCATAGCATATGTGTATATTAATGCACCCCTTGAAAAATTTGGGAGGGGTACCTTGGTCCACCCCTTAAATTTTGGAAATTGACCAATTTAAACATTGGGTATTATATTACAGGACCCTAATATGTAGCATGATAAATTTGGGTGGTCCACCTCGTTCCCTTTTAGGGGTACAAAATTGCCAAAATATAAACGTAAGTAATACGTTGTACCACGTGTTTGGTTTCGACCTAGGTTATCCCCTTGGATGAGGTCCTATTACCTTATATGGTTATATGGGCGTATACAGGGGTCCATTACCTTTCATAAGACATAGGTATATTAATGCACCCCTTGAAAAATTTGGGAGGGGTACCTTGGCCCACCCCTTAAATTTTGGAAATTGCCCAATTTAAACATTGGGTATTATAGTACAGGACCCTAATATGTATCATGATAAATTTGGGTGGTCCACCTCATTCCCTTCTAGGGGTACAAAATTGCCAAAATATAAACGTAAGCAATACGTTGTACCACGTGTTTGGTCTTTTGGCCCAATTTATCCTCTTGGATGAGGTTCTATTACCTTATATGGTTATATGGTTATGTATAGGGGTCTATTCCCTATCATAAGACATAGGTACATTTGTGCACTCCTTTAAACATTTGGGAGGGGTACTTTGGCCCACCACTTTAATTTTGGAAATTCCCAAATCTAAAAATTTGGCATGGTAGCCTAGGACCATAGTATGTACCTCTATCAGTATTGGGTGTCTATGTTGTTCCCTTTCATGGATAAAAAATCGCCCAAAATTCAAATTTCGGGGTTTTTTGACCTAATTTATCCCTTTGGATGAGGTGTTATTACCTTATATAGTTATATGGGCGTATACAGGGGTCCATTACCTTTCATAAGATATGGGTACATTTGTACACTCCTTTAAAAATTTGGGAGGGGTACTTTGGCCCACCCCTTAAATTTTAGAAATTGCCAAATCTAGAAATTTGGTATGGTAGCCTAGGACCATAGTATGTACCTCTATCAGTATTGGGTGTCTATGTCGTTCCCTTTCAGGGATAAAAAATCGCCAAAAATTCAAATTTCGGGGTTTTTTGACCTAATTTATCCCCTTGGATGAGGTGTTATTACCTTATATAGTTATATGGGCGTATACAAGGGTCCATTACCTTTCATAAGATATGGGTATATTTGTGCACTCCTTTAAAAATTTGGGAGGGGTACCTTGGCCCTCCCCTTAAATTTTGGAAATTGCCAAATCTAAAAATTTGGTATGGTAGCCTAGGACCACAGTATGTACGTCTATCAGTATTGGGGGTCAATGTTGTTCCCTTTCATGGGTAAAAAATTGCCAAAAATTCACATTTTGGAGGTTTTGACCTAATTTATCCCCTTGGATGAGGTGTTATTACCCTATATAGTTATATGGGCGTATACAGGGGTCCATTACCTTTCATAAGACATGGGTATATTAATGCACCCATTGAAAAATTTGGGAGGGGTACCTTGGCCCACCCCTTAAATTTTGGAAATTGCCCAATTTAAATATTTGGTATTATAGTATAGGACCCTAATATGTATTATGATAAATTTGGATGGTCCACCTCGTTCCCTTTTAGGGGTACCAAATTGCCAAAATATAAACGTAAGCAATACGTAGTACCACGTGTTTGGTTTTGACCTAATTTATCCCCTTGGATGAGGTCCTATTACCTTATATGTTTATATGAGCGTATACAGGAGTCTATTACCTTTCATAAGACATGGTATATTGGTGCACCCCGGGAGGGGTACCTTGGCCCACCCCTTCAACTTTAGAAATTGCCCAATTTAAACATTTGGTATAATAGTGTAGAGCCCTAGTATGTATCACTATAAATTTGGGTGGTCCACCTTGTTCCCTTTCATGGGTACACAATTGCCAAATTTTAGTACAATCACGTGTTTGGTCTTTTGACCTAATTTATCACCTTTGATGAGGTGTTATTATCCTATATCGTTATATGGGCGTATACAGGGGTTTATTACCTTTCATAAGATATGGGAAAATCATGCACCCCCAGGAGAGGTACCTTGGACCACCCTTTAATTTTGGAAATTGCCCAATTTAAACATTTGGTATAATAGTATAGGACCCTAATATATATTAATGTAATTTCGTTCCCTTTTAGGGGTACAAAATTGGCAAAATATAAATGTAAGCAATACGTTGTATCATGTGTTTCGTTTTTTTACCTAATTTATTCCATTGGATGAGGTCCTATTACCTTATACGTTATATGGTCACGTATGGGGATTCATTTCCTATCATAAGACATAGGTACATTTGTGCACCGGGAGGGGTACTTTGACCCACCCTTTTAATTTTGGAAATTGTCCATTTTATATGTTTGGTATTATAGTATAGGACCCTAATATAAATTACTATAAATTTTGGTGGTCCACCTCGTTCCCTTTCATGGGTACACAATTGCCAAATTTTAGTACAACCACGTGTTTGGTTTTGGCTCAATTTATCCCCTTGGATGAGGTCCTATTACCTTATATGGTTATATGGTCATGTATATATTGGTCCATTTCCTATTATAAGACATGGGTACATTGATGCACCCTTTAAATTTTTGGAAGGGGTACCATGTCCAACCCCCTTAAATTTTGGAAATTTTCCAATTTGAGCATTCGGTATCATAGTACATGCCTCAACATGTATCATGATAAATTTGGGTGGTCCATCTTGTTCCCTTTCATGGGTAAAAATTGCTAAAATATAAACATAAGCAATATGTTGTACCATGTGTTTGTTTTTTGGCCCAATTTCTCCCCTTTGATGAGGTTCTATTACCTTATATGGTCATGTATATGGGTTCATTTCCTATCATAAGACATGGGTACATTGACGCAACCTTTAAAAATTTGGGAGGGGTATCTTGGCTCATTCACTCGGTTTTAGAAATTGTTTAATATAAGCATTTGGTATCATAGGACAGGACTTCAATATGTACCACTATAAATTTGGATGGTCCACATCGTTCCCTTTCATGGGTAAAGAACTACCAAAAAATCAAATTTCGGAGGTTATTGACACCTATTTAGCACGTTATATGGATATGTACAGAGGTTTATTACCTTTATATGTTTGTTCCCTTTTATATTTGGGAATTAAACAAAATTCGGTAAACGTTTTCTAGGAGCCATTGGTGTTCCTCTTATGACCAAATATTCAAAATTTAAAGGTTATTGACCGGCTTTATTATTGAATAAGTACAGGATTTATTATTTTTTCATAAGACACATGTGTATTTGTGTACCAATCTTAAATTCGGGAGGGGTACATTTCTTATTGTCATATCAATAATTGGTAATTGGATAGTATCTCATTCATTGGGTAAATCAGTATGATCACGTGATCAGTTATTGACATATGATGGGATTAGGAGTCCAGAACATTGGTACATTGAAACTTTGTAGGATAATTTGAGAATGCGTCATTGGTATTGATTATTCCCGCCAAATATAAACGTAAGCAATACGATGTACCACGTGATTGTCCTTGATGAGGTAGTGTACAGGGATACATAGCTAACCTTATTGAATCTTATGACTCATAGTCTTAAGGGAATACATGCTACAACACTGACAAAGTTATGGTTGATGCAATTTGATAGGTTGATCACTATCTTTCATGCAATCTGATTGGCTGATCACTATCTTTCGTGCAATCTGATTGGCTGATCACTATCTTTTCGTGCAATCTGATTGGCTGATCACTATCTTTCGTGCAATCTGATTGGTTGCTGATTTTCAAATCTTTGCTGCATTCAGTTTTAAGTTTTGTTTAACATTTAAAAATCTTGGTTTCGTTCAACATTTTGGACTCACTGATAAATATGATCAAAACCGTTTATTTGTTAATCGAATAGTTAAAAACCGGATAAAGTTTGACGGTTAACCGTGAAACGTAAAATTTTTTTTAGTTTGAAAATTTTTTGTTTGAAAATTTTTTTGTTTGAAATTTTTTTGTTTAAAATTTTTTGTTTGAAATTTTTGTTTTGAAATTTTTCGTTTCCAAATTTTTTGTTTAAAATTTTTTTGTTTCGAATTTTTTTCGTTTCAAAATTTTGTTTGAATTTTTCGTTTCCAAACTTTTTGTTTCAAACAAAACATGTGATGATTGGTATCAGTGCTAGAACATTTGAACCTGTGATTCGATTGGGCAAAGCAGAACAATTTGGTGTACAACTGACCTTTGAAGAATGGCACGAATCGACAAAATGAACGATTATTTTCATGATGAGCTAAATGTGACCATAGTCAAATCATTAGGCTCAAATCATGAAGTGGTGCTGCATACAGTCCTCGAAGAGAAGATGGTGCTGTTACGTAAAAAGAGTACATTCCATATCCCTCGCGACCTGGTGTATCTAACGCAAACGGAATGGAACAAATTCATCAGCATATTTCAGTGTGTGAAACATGCAGTGGAAGTGTGCAACAAAACAAGTATATTCCTTCAAAAATGTGTTATGCATATTGTACAACATGTATCTAGATATTGTGATGGTTGTCAACATCGTTCGTGGGTGCATACCTGTATTGATAAACAGTTTATTTGTGATTAAATGGACATTGAGTTTCCACCAATTGATATTGCAATAGACCTTAAAAGATTTTAATTGGAGTTAAAATTATATGCTAAAGACAAACTAGTGCAAGAAGTTCAAAATACATTGTATCGACAATATCCAGAACCACTATCTTGTATGGATTTATGTGGAGTGTAATAAAATGATCCATTTCAATGAATTGTTTTTTTTTCATTTCAAGTACAACCGCAGGTTCTGACGTGTACTATTGCACCACAATGTTGCCAGAAGTTTTTGTACTAAACAGTTCAGGTTCTTTACTAATGAGTGCACAAACTTTTAAAAATGTCAAACCAAACTTTGAAACAAAAATTTCAAACAAAAATTTCGAACAAAAAACTTTGAAACAAAATTTTGAAACGAAAAATTTTTTCAAACATCTTGAAACAAAAAATTTTAAACAAAAAGTTTGGAAACGAAAAATTCAAACAAAATTTTGAAACGAAAAAAATTCGAAACAAAAAAATTTTAAAAAAAATTGGAAACGAAAAATTTCAAAACAAAAATTTCAAACAAAAAATTTTAAACAAAAAAATTTCAAACAAAATTTTGCAATAAAAAATTTCAAACAAAAAAATTTTCAAACAAAAAATTTTGAAACAAATTTCAAAAAAAATTCTGAAACAAAAAAATTCAAACACAAATTTGAAACAAGAGTTTTCAAACAAAAACTTTCAAACAAAAAATTATTATTACAATTTATTTATAATAAATTACACAAAAAATTTATTACACTCCACATAAATCCATACAAGATAGTGGTTCTGGATATTGTCGATACAATGTATTTTGAACTTCTTGCACTAGTTTGTCTTTAGCATATAATTTTAACTCCAATTAAAATCTTTTAAGGTCTATTGCAATATCAATTGGTGGAAACTCAATGTCCATTTGATCACAAATAAACTGTTTATCAATACAGGTATGCACCCACGAACGATGTTGACAACCATCACAATATCTAGATACATGTTGTACAATATGCATAACACATTTTTGAAGGAATATACTTGTTTTGTTGCACACTTTTACTGCATGTTTCACACACTGAAATATGCTGATGAATTTGTTCCATTCCGTTTGCGTTAGATACACCAGGTCGCGAGGGATATGGAATGTACTCTTTTTACGTAACAGCACCATCTTCTCTTCGAGGACTGTACGCAGCACCACTTCATGATTTGAGCCTAATGATTTGACTATGGTCACATTTAGCTCATCATGAGAATAATCGTTCATTTTGTCGATTCGTGCCATTCTTCAAAGGTCAGTTGTACACCAAATTGTTCTGCTTTGCCCAATCGAATCACAGGTTCAAATGTTCTAGCACTGATACCAATCATCACATGTTTTGTTTGAAACAAAAAGTTTGGAAACGAAAAATTCAAACAAAATTTTGAAACGAAAAAAATTCGAAACAAAAAAATTTTAAACAGAAAATTTGGAAACGAAAAATTTCAAAACAAAAATTTCAAACAAAAAATTTTAAACAAAAAAATTTCAAACAAAAAAATTTTCAAACAAAAAATTTTCAAACTAAAAAAAATTTTACGTTTCACGGTTAACCGTCAAACTTTATCCGGTTTTTAACTATTCGATTAACAAATAAACGGTTTTGATCATATTTATCAGTGAGTCCAAAATGTTGAACGAAACCAAGATTTTTAAATGTTAAACAAAACTTAAAACTGAATGCAGCAAAGATTTGAAAATCAGCAACCAATCAGATTGCACGAAAGATAGTGATCAGCCAATCAGATTGCACGAAAAGATAGTGATCAGCCAATCAGATTGCACGAAAGATAGTGATCAGCCAATCAGATTGCATGAAAGATAGTGATCAACCTATCAAATTGCATCAACCATAACTTTGTCAGTGTTGTAGCATGTATTCCCTTAAGACTATGAGTCATAAGATTCAATAAGGTTAGCTATGTATCCCTGTACACTACCTCATCAAGGACAATCACGTGGTACATCGTATTGCTTACGTTTATATTTGGCGGGAATAATCAATACCAATGACGCATTCTCAAATTATCCTACAAAGTTTCAATGTACCAATGTTCTGGACTCCTAATCCCATCATATGTCAATAACTGATCACATGATCATACTGATTTACCCAATGAATGAGATACTATCCAATTACCAATTATTGATATGACAATAAGAAATGTACCCCTCCCGAATTTAAGATTGGTACACAAATACACATGTGTCTTATGAAAAAATAATAAATCCTGTACTTATTCAATAATAAAGCCGGTCAATAACCTTTAAATTTTGAATATTTGGTCATAAGAGGAACACCAATGGCTCCTAGAAAACGTTTACCGAATTTTGTTTAATTCCCAAATATAAAAGGGAACAAACATATAAAGGTAATAAACCTCTGTACATATCCATATAACGTGCTAAATAGGTGTCAATAACCTCCGAAATTTGATTTTTTGGTAGTTCTTTACCCATGAAAGGGAACGATGTGGACCATCCAAATTTATAGTGGTACATATTGAAGTCCTGTCCTATGATACCAAATGCTTATATTAAACAATTTCTAAAACCGAGTGAATGAGCCAAGATACCCCTCCCAAATTTTTAAAGGTTGCGTCAATGTACCCATGTCTTATGATAGGAAATGAACCCATATACATGACCATATAAGGTAATAGAACCTCATCAAAGGGGAGAAATTGGGCCAAAAAACAAACACATGGTACAACATATTGCTTATGTTTATATTTTAGCAATTTTTACCCATGAAAGGGAACAAGATGGACCACCCAAATTTATCATGATACATGTTGAGGCATGTACTATGATACCGAATGCTCAAATTGGAAAATTTCCAAAATTTAAGGGGGTTGGACATGGTACCCCTTCCAAAAATTTAAAGGGTGCATCAATGTACCCATGTCTTATAATAGGAAATGGACCAATATATACATGACCATATAACCATATAAGGTAATAGGACCTCATCCAAGGGGATAAATTGAGCCAAAACCAAACACGTGGTTGTACTAAAATTTGGCAATTGTGTACCCATGAAAGGGAACGAGGTGGACCACCAAAATTTATAGTAATTTATATTAGGGTCCTATACTATAATACCAAACATATAAAATGGACAATTTCCAAAATTAAAAGGGTGGGTCAAAGTACCCCTCCCGGTGCACAAATGTACCTATGTCTTATGATAGGAAATGAATCCCCATACGTGACCATATAACGTATAAGGTAATAGGACCTCATCCAATGGAATAAATTAGGTAAAAAAACGAAACACATGATACAACGTATTGCTTACATTTATATTTTGCCAATTTTGTACCCCTAAAAGGGAACGAAATTACATTAATATATATTAGAGTCCTATACTATTATACCAAATGTTTAAATTGGGCAATTTCCAATACTAAAGGGTGGTCCAAGGTACCTCTCCTGGGGGTGCATTAATATACCCATATCTTATGAAAGGTAATAAAGCCCTGTATACGCCCATATAACGATATAGGATAATAACACCTCATCAAAGGTGATAAATTAGGTCAAAAGACCAAACACGTGATTGTACTAAAATTTGGCAATTGTGTACCCATGAAAGGGAACAAGGTGGACCACCCAAATTTATAGTGATACATACTAGGGCTCTATACTATTATACCAAATGTTTAAATTGGGCAATTTCTAAAATTGAAGGGGTGGGCCAAGGTACCCCTCCCGGGGTGCACCAATATACCATGTCTTATGAAAGGTAATAGACTCCTGTATACGCTCATATAAACATATAAGGTAATAGGACCTCATCCAAGGGGATAAATTAGGTCAAAACCAAACACGTGGTACTACGTATTGCTTACGTTTATATTTTGGCAATTTGGTACCCCTAAAAGGGAACGAGGTGGACCATCCAAATTTATCATAATACATATTAGGGTCCTATACTATAATACCAAATATTTAAATTGGGCAATTTCCAAAATTTAAGGGGTGGGCCAAGGTACCCCTCCCAAATTTTTCAATGGGTGCATTAATATACCCATGTCTTATGAAAGGTAATGGACCCCTGTATACGCCCATATAACTATATAGGGTAATAACACCTCATCCAAGGGGATAAATTAGGTCAAAAACCTCCAAAATGTGAATTTTTGGCAATTTTTTACCTATGAAAGGGAACGACATTGACCCCCAATACTGATAGACGTACATACTGTGGTCCTAGGCTACCATACCAAATTTTTAGATTTGGCAATTTCCAAAATTTAAGGGGAGGGCCAAGGTACCCCTCCCAAATTTTTAAAGGAGTGCACAAATATACCCATATCTTATGAAAGGTAATGGACCCTTGTATACGCCCATATAACTATATAAGGTAATAACACCTCATCCAAGGGGATAAATTAGGTCAAAAAACCCCGAAATTTGAATTTTTGGCGATTTTTTATCCATGAAAGGGAACGACATAGACAAACAATACTGATAGAGGTACATACTATGGTCCTAGGCTACCATACCAAGTTTCTAGATTTGGCAATTTCCAAAATTTAAGGGGTGGGCCAAAGTACCCCTCCCAAATTTTTAAAGGAGTGTACAAATGTACCCATATCTTATGAAAGGTAATGGACCCCTGTATACGCCCATATAACTATATAAGGTAATAACACCTCATCCAAGGGGATAAATTAGGTCAAAAAAACCCGAAATTTGAATTTTTGGCGATTTTTTATCCATGAAAGGGAACAACATAGACACCCAATACTGATAGAGGTACATACTATGGTCCTAGGCTACCATGCCAAATTTTTAGATTTGTCAATTTCAAAAATTAACGGGGTGGGCCAAAGTACCCCTCCCAAATTTTTAAAGGAGTGCACAAATGTACCTATGTCTTATGATAGGGAATAGACCCCTATACATAACCATATAACCATATAAGGTAATAGAACCTCATCCAAGAGGATAAATTGGGCCAAAAGACCAAACACGTGGTACAACGTATTGCTTACGTTTATATTTTGGCAATTTTGTACCCCTAGAAGGGTATGAGGTGGACCACCCAAATTTATCATGATACATATTAGGGTCCTATACTATAATACCCAATGTTTAAATTGGGCAATTTTCAAAATTTAAGGGGTGGGCCAAGGTACCCCTCCCAAATTTTTCAAGGGGTGCATTAATATACCTATGTCTTATGAAAGGTAATGGACCCCTGTATACGCCCATATAACCATATAAGGTAATAGGACCTCATCCAAGGGGATAACCTAGGTCGAAACCAAACACGTGGTACAACGTATTACTTACGTTTATATTTTGGCAATTTTGTACCCCTAGAAGGGAACGAGGTGGACCACCCAAATTTATCATGCTACATATTAGGGTCCTGTACTATAATACCCAATGTTTAAATTGGTCAATTTCCAAAATTTAAGGGGTGGACCAAGGTACCCCTCCCAAATTTTTCAAGGGGTGCATTAATATACACATATGCTATGAAAGGGAATGGACCCCTGTATACGCCCATATAACCATATAGGGTAATAACACCTCACCAAAGGGGATAAATTAGGTCAAAAACCTCCGAAAATTGAATTTTTGGCAATTTTTTACCCATAAAAGGGAACGACATAGACACCCAATACGGATAGAGGTACATACTATGGTCCTAGGCTACCATACCAAATTTTTAGATTTGGCAATTTCCAAAATTTGGAGGGGGTGGTCCTAGGTACCCCTAGGTCATTGACCCTGGGCCAAGGTCATTGACCTTTGACCTATGACGTCACTAAAATTTTTGCTGACTCGGCGAGATATACGCCGGGGCCTACTACTATAATTTTGAATATAGTTCACTTCTCACTAAGTTCCAAATAAACTTTTAGAATATTTATTTGAAAAATATAGAAATATGTTTTGGAAAACTTATTAAAGTGAATAGCATAGTGTGTTATACTTATGTTACACAACCTTTGACGAAATTTTTCGTCATTGAGACACTGACCCTTGCCCGTATATAGAAGATTGGATGATAATTAAATATCGTAAAATAAGATAACAACCTTATTTTTACGTCTCATGATTGTGAAAGATAGACTGAAAGAGACTGTAACTCTTGAGAACACCACCCGATTCCATGAATGGATGGACTCGTCCCATGAGTTTGATGTTGACGTAAGAGAAGCAAGAGATTGTTAAAAAAGGGAATAGATATTAACATTATGTATAACTGTGTTGTTAAAAACATGTTAGCTCTTTTAAGAACTCATGTTTAATCTTTGTATTTTTCAGTTAAAAATTTAAAGAAAAGTAGAAAGAAAGTGTAGGGAATGCGTGAATACAAGAATAAAAATCGAAACCATTCATGTCAGCTTACGCGTCACGTGGTTGATAGGCTTCGTGTTATACGGCAGCCTTGTGCCCGAATACTTTCCCCTGGTGTTGAATATGGAACGGATCTTCTTCCTCGAGTTGCTTTGTGTTGATGTCTGTGTGTGTATTCACAAGTAGTGTCAAACAGGAGGAATGAGTATATTGGAAATCACTGCCGAAGGAAAGAAAAGTGTTGAGTATAGTGTTTTGTGCCTCGAAATTAATTCAAGTTTCTCAGTGGCAAGCTATACTGTAAAGCTTATTTCGTTTTTAAGCTGAAAGACTTCAGGAGATTAGGACTCGAGGCAGGACTTGTGCGGGGAACCAAAGGAGGTCAATTTTGTGCCCGCTTATTTTTGGAATTTATCCAAGTAACCAGTGTAACCGTTTGATTAGGGTAACTTCAGAGTTATATCTGGTTAGTTTGTGGAGCTTTATTGCTCTAAGGATAAATTCTGCATTTCTGTGGGACGTCAAATTTGTGAAAGAAAAGAAGAAACTGAGAAACGAAAGAGTTTCATGCTTTGGTTTTAATGCAGCAAGCCTTTTTGGAGCTAAACTGCTATGTCAAGAACTCGTTTGTGAGTCAAAAATTATTCCTGTTTGAATTTTGGCGATAGTCTTCTGAAAGGATCAATGTAATCAGTGCCGCTTTTGACCAATATGTTCGTTTGCTTCTTGTGATGTTTCTATGGTACGTCGATGAAGCCCATGCCAATATTAAGACATTGAGAGATAAGGTAACAGAAAGAAGAAAACTTTGGATGAGTGTAATTTCAATTTTTAGTAGTAGATGTGTCACGTTGTAAATGTTCCCTATTTGGTCGTTTGTAGACTTTCCGCTTTGCCTAGGACATTATTTTTATTCGATTTAAGTTATCATAGTAGGGAAATGTTGAATGTTTTAGATAAATCCTCCCCAGAAGATTATTTGAATTTGGTGGAATGGTAATTCGGGAGAACAGCTACTAAGTAGTTTGAAAGATACGAACGAAGTTTCACGATTATTCCTTGTGGATATGTTTCTATATTATAGATTTAGTAAGACTCGTTGATTCGTGCATAAATTCTTATTTTTGCTGAATGGTTTCCAGTAAAACTCTTGGTGGTACACTAAAGAGTAAAACTATTCGAAAAACATTTAAATTGAAGGTTGATTGCGCAGACATTTATTTATGTTCAAACGATTAGTTATAATAGAAATAATAATTTTCATCTTTTGGAATTTTAGTATATTTCTTGAGCTTTATACAGTCGCCTTAAAAAATAATTCGACTAGGTATAATTTCAGTAACAAGTTTTGCTTAATATATATATTGTAGATTGAATGAAATGAACTGCATATGATTAACTTTGAGAGTTTCGATGTCGCCAAAAAATTGAGGTACGCTCGGTAGCAAAAGTATTAGTACTGTAGGTATTGAGTCAACATCGAGAATTTTACATGCTATTGAAAGAAGAACTTATCTGAATAAAATTTTGGATTGAGTAAATATAGTAAATACTCATAAGTTTCAGATTAATTAAATTATTAATATTTTTCTTAATTACTTCGAGGATGTTCTTTTTAACTTTGAATGTTATATTTGGATGAATTCAGAATAAAAAAAAAATTGAGGTACCGAAATTGCAGTTTGACTTTGCGATTGAGTTTAACTATCGAGCTTTTAAATCGAGATTAATTGAATTGAATAATTAAATTTGGAAATCAATTCCCAATAATTTTGCGGGTTATTGATATTATTTTTTAATAATCTTTTGTTGTTGTTATTGTTGTATTGTGCATATAGAATAATCTAACGTATTTATGTATATACACAACCACCTTTTTGTTATAATAAAGTTTGTTTTTTTAATTTGAGTTTTGGTTTTTCATTATTTATTATTAAAAATTATTACCTGATTTACATTTGTGCGTTGTGTTAAGCGTAATCACAAGGAATATAAATTCGGACGAGCAAACGTAGAGACTTGAGTTGATGTATCTGTTCCATCAAGACCCTTCTTTCGGATCTGCTGCGCGAGTTTAAATGGATTATTAACTTAATTTTTTAAATTTTTATTGTGTCTCTCGATTTGGATTCGTTTGCTGGGTCGTGCCAGTAGACTAGGAGAAAGTATCAGTAAAAAAAAAGTCCAGGAAAAAATACATCTAGTCGTTATTATAATAGATGAATGATTAATAATTTTCAAATTTCTTTTGATAGTTAATATAATTTGTATATCTATTGCCTTAATTTGTTTATGCTTCTCTTACGAAAAATTTTTTTTGCAAGTTAATGGTAATAATTAGAAAGAATTGTGATTTCTTGTCCCTTCCAAAAATTGAAATTACGCACCTGAACTTTTGTCGAGTCGATTTTCATTTGTGTAGAAGTAGTAGTAGACTTATTATTAGTTTGTATTTATGTTTATATTAAGTAACATTTATTATATATTACTTGTATTGTGTTTATGCCTATTGAATTTCTGTATAATTTAGGATATTAGAAACCATACAATTATTGATATTCCTGAATCTGAATATTTAACATTGGATGTCACAAGGCATGTCGATTTAGATAGAAGTTTAGATTTTGGATCTGTTACTATGGAATTAACTCCTCCTACTCAGGGTAGTTTATATATACGACTAATACCAATGCCTTTTGTTAATTTGTCAAACCGGTCCACCCAATCTTCGAATGGTACTTTCGGTTTCAGCCATATGCTACTAGTGCAGATGGTTCAAGAATGGATCAGAGATATGTGTCCTTTGCTGAACCGATGTTAAATGAATGTTATTCAAGGCCTTCTGATAATAATCCTGTAGGTAATGAGTGGTTGCATAAACATCACAGATATTTAAATTTAGGAAAATATTACAGAAGAGTTTCATGTATTAGAAGTTCAAGTCCTCGAGTGGGTAGTGATAATATTTTTACTCAGAAACCCAACTTTCGGTCAGAGATTAGGAATACCGAGTCCTGTAGACCTAATGTTGCTTTTTTCAAATCCAGGTTCACATGTGGGGTCAAACCACTCTGATACTAATATTCAGCATAAATTAATGGTTAAATATACTCATATGCGATCTTTGAGTTTTTAGAAAATAGGTTACGAGACATTAAGATTGTTAATGGCAAAAATAGTATTCAAGTATTCGAAATGCTATTCAGGATAGAAGAAATATTGATGTATAGCAGTTATTCTTTAGGAATGCTACTTTCTGTTTTAATTCCTAAATGTGAAGTGGAAATATTAAAATTAGTTACTTCAGCATTAAATGATAATATGAGTTGGGTGAATTTCAAGCAGAAGATTTTAATGAAATTTGTACCTCCCATTACTATTAATTCATTAATAGGAGAGTGTGTTTATAGGAAATAACGAGTAACTGAATTTGTTAATGATTATGTTAAATCAATTATAGTTTCCATGGCTGTTTTAAATATGAGTATAGAGGAAGGAGACTTGGTCCAAACGATATTATGCTGCATGAGCACAAGTATTAGGTTTAAAATATTAAATTATTATGTACCTTCGAATAGATGGGAATTGTTAGAAATCTCTGAGAAGTTTGTTTTAAGATATAGACAACAATTGGAATATAACCGATATTGTTGGATTAACAAAGGTAAACAAAATATGGTATTATCGAGTAATAGTTCGTAATCTCGAGATATTAAGACAAAAGATAATAGAGATAAATCGTTTCAAAATGTAAAACTCAATTCAATGAATGAGATGTCTAGGACATCGATTGCTTCAGGGTTTCGTTCATCTAATAAGAATTGGTCGGATCAAGCAGTTAATAAGAAATTTAACAGAATTCCATCTGAAATGGACGGAGTTGTTGCGACGTTTGTTATTGGCAAAGTGAACAATATATTAACTAGTGTTTGCGTTGATGAGGGGTCAAGTTTCAACCTCGTTACCACTGATATGGTCAGGCGTTGTGGTTCCGAAACATATGTTGACGAAGTGGAAGAGAGAACAGTTAATGCTCCTTAGGGTTTAAACTTCGTAACCAAAGAAGAGATTGTTCTTACAATTAATTTATCGGGATATTTTCAAACAGTCATCTTCGAGGTATTCAAACAATTACCTTGTGATTGTTTGTTTGGAATGTCATTTCTTCGCACTACGTCTGCTATATTAGACTATAATAAAACTTATGATTTTGAACAATGGGAAAAGAGGTTACGGCTTCTGAATCGACGGGATGTGTTTAAACATATTAGTGATGGATTTAGATCCAGTGATCGTAGTGGCCAGCGAAAGGTTTCGCAGAATAAATCGTCTTCTAAAAATTCGGTCACTAATGCCTCTTTGCGCCAAAATTCATTATTCTTCAGGGCTTATATATCTTCCATGGGGATCAAAGAAAAAGATGTCCAGTGTGACTTGGATTTACAGCAACTGCAAGCTCAGATGTTAACCATCAACGCTCCGAATTCTTCGCAACTTCTGGAACTGCGAGATTTAATTGAATGTAACTTGTCTAAGGGACATAGTGACGCAGTGGTTGCCAATCCTAAAATGGAAGAAGTGAAACTAGTTACAGTTGTCAAGAAGGAACTAGATAGTCTTGAAGATTTAGTGAAATGTGATGCAATCAACCATCGAAGTGATACTTCAGTTGATTTAGCTATGATTTCAACCAATCGTGAGTCAGCTGAAAAGATTGATGGTCGTCCAAGATAGGCTGATAGTTCGAGTGCAAAACATCAATTGGATGGATGTACTTCGTCTGTGTTGGATTACAAACAGAATTCCACTGTCTGTAAAGAATCTTCAGATCTATCAACTATCGAGAAAAAGAAGACGAAGAAGAAGAAAAAGAAGAAGAAACATTCCGAAAAGATGCTGAATCGATGTGAAGAGGTTAACCCAAAAAACGAAGAAGACAAAGGCGCATTGGTCCATCAACGTTCAATGCCAATTAAAGAAATAGAAGTGAAGAGTAGTTCGTCAGAAGCTTCAGATGCTGATGTTGAATTAGCTGAAAATTTTCGTACTCTTTTAAATCGGAACAAGAAGTACGTGACGGAGAATTTACCTCGTCGGAAAATAAGGCTTGATCAGTCCGAACAGGTGAAAAACCATGAATCCATACAGGTTGAAAAACCAAAAAAATGACGATACCTGGAGTTATCGGGGTCCGGACGTTGAATCATTTATTGACTCAGTTAACAATGAATATGCAGATGTTATAACAGAACGCGTTGGGTGTATTAAAGATTCCGTTTTAAGGCTTTATTTGTCTGACAGTAAGCTGTTCAAGCAAAATTCCTTTCCAATTCCCAAAAATAAAGAGAAAATTGTTGATGATCAAATCCGGGACTTGATAAGCGAATTTTGGTTGAGGTTGACCACTCGAATTATGCGAGAAGTTGCTTTAGGTGAAGAACAAAAATAAAATCTTTAGGATAGTGGGAAACTACGTTAAAGCGAATGAACTTATTGTTAACGATCCTTACCCATCTCCTAACATTGAAGAATGTTTACCAGGGCTTGCAGACAACAGATTTCACACGAAAATTCATTTAAGGAAAGTTTATAATCAAATGTTATTGGATAATAACTCATGTGACATAACTATTGTCACCTTTAAAGGGTTATACCAATATACTAGGGTACCTGTAGGTATTAAGACAGGTAGCAACATCCTATCGCGTGTTATGCAAAAAAATACTAGGAGATCTTGAGAATGAAGGTGTTAAATCTTTTTTGATGATGGCTTAATATCTTCTGATAATATAGAGAGTCACAAGGGAACTATCCGTAAGGTATTACAACGATTTAGGAAATATAATGTTAGTGTTTTGCTGGATAAGTGTATGTTTTTTCATACTAAAATTAATTACCTAGGATATGTAACTTGTGGCGACCAGATGGAAATTGATCCAGCTAGAGTAGCTGCAATAAAAAATATACCTCCACCTCGTAATAGGAGATGCCTTACGAAGATACTTGGTTTCCTTAGCTGTTATGCTAATTTTGCATCTGAGATGCGAGAGATAATGGGTCCTCTCAGTGAACTGAAGTCTACAAATAGTAAATTTGTCTGGACTTCTGAACATCAAAGTATTTTAAATAAGTTGAAAAAGATTTTGATGGAAAGCGTAGTACTCAAGACTCCGGATTTAAATAAGAGGTTCACACTTCGACGGATCTGGGAAAAGCATAGCGGGCTGTCTGTCTCAGGAGAACAGCAAAGGGGAAATGTAACCCGTCGCTTACTATAGTAAGAAATTATCGGAGGAAAACAAGCACCGTAGTATTACCGAAATAGAGTTCATAAGTCTCGTTAAAACCATCTCCTGATTCAGACACTATTTGGTTCGTGAATTTGATGTCTTGACAGATAATAAGTCGCTAACTTGGATCTTAAATAATTCCAAACGTTTGTTGAAGTACATACCACTCGTCGAGACCCTTTGTCAATTTTCCTTTAAGATAAAACATGTAAGGTCAAGCGATAATTTTGTTGCCGATGTTTTCACAAGGGTTTATAACCCCTTTGAGTTTAACGTTATTGATGGTCCACTGGGTTTGGCTGCCTTTAATAATAATATGAGATTTGCGTATTCATGGGGGCTTCCATTAGTGAAGGAGCCGATCGATCAACTTCAAAAGGAGGATCCAGAATTAAAAATTTTGATTGATAAAATTAGTAGTGGTGTTCTGTTCCACAATATATTCTTAATAAGCATATTCTCACGAAGAGAACTAATTCTGCCCTCAACCCATATAAGATAGTAATTCCTAAGGACCTACCTGCGAAGAGTCTTAGTGGAGTACTATCACCAAGATAAATTGGTTGGCGGTAACTCCGGGATTTATAAGACTCTAAGAAAGCTGACGAAACGCTTTACATGGGATAAAATGAAAGAGGAGGTGACGGAATTTGTTAGGACCTGTCATAGGTGTCAATTATCAATTGACCAGAATCAAAGGAAAATGGGTCTTCAGGTGTCCGAGTATAGTAAAAGAGTAGGTGCACATTGGATATTTGATATAATAGGAATTTTGCACACTTCTAGGGGATATAAGTTTATCTTGATAGGAGTTGATAATGCCAGTAGTTTTGTGGTACTGGAGAAATTGAGAACTTTAACATAGACATCTATAGTGAGTGAGATGACTGAGATTTTCAATAGAGTTGGCTTCCCAGAAACAATATCAACTGATAATGTTCCTTGATAATAACTGACAATATCAATCTTCCTTTCTGATTATTTTAAGAAATTCCTACTTGGGCTTGGAATTAAACATATTAAATTGACCCCATATCATCCAGGTGGTAACGCTGCGGAAATATTCATAAAAACCTTGAAATTCTCCGTCAGAGCTTATTTTTCTAATAAGCAACATTTATGGGCTACGCTTATTCCAGAGTTAAAGTGTACTTTGATTATTAGCGAGCACACTGGGCTAAAGATGTGTCCCATCAAAGATTTTTACTGACGTCCGAGTTATACCCCTTTGGAAATCCGAAGGAACATCTGTGAGTCCGATCTCGCTGGTAAGTCTTCCCAAGATATTTGGCTGAAAGCTTTGGCCAATATGGAAAAAAGCTGGAATAATAGGAGGAAGCTCATGATGCAGCGTAGAATAGGAGTAACTTTTAGTATCGAAGATAAGGTTTTAATCCGTACACATTAAATCCTCTTTAACGGATCGTATATCCAAAGCTCTCAGTGACAAATGGCATGGGCCGTATATAGTCAGGAAATTCCTCACACCAAATACCATTCTTGTCTCTGACGAGAATGATTCTTTGACTTCTTAAAGAAGGAATCACGTGTCTGACGTTAAGATTTATCGTGAACCAAGAACGTAAGATTGTCAGAATGAATTTGCAGCAGAAGAGATAGAAAAAATATGGTTAAGAAATAGATGATTTAAGTAATTGAATATATGTAATAGCAAGGAATCTTATAAGTATATATTTACTGATATTGTTTAATGGTCTTTAATCTTGTTAGTACGATTTGAAAACCGTGGCCACGGATTCAACAAAAAATTACTGTTTCTTAAGACTGGTTCTGAAGTTCATTATATTGCATATTGATATTTGTCTTAAATCTTGTAAATAGTGTTTATTGAAATTATGTATATATATTTGTTTTGCATATATTAATATGTTTTTTTCGTATTTTGTAGCTATTGATATATTATTTGCTAGATGGTGGAAAATTTTTGAATGTTCCTATTTTTTTTTACGGCGGAGTGAATGTAACGAGTCGCTTTGAGAACATGTCCCGATTCCACGAATGGATGGACTCGTCCCATGAGTTTGATGTTGACGTAAGGGAAGCAAGAGATTATTAAAAAAGGGAATAGATATTAACATCATGTATAACTGTGTTGTTAAAAACATGTTAGCTCTTTTAAGAACTCATGTTTAATCTTTGTATATATCAATTAAAAATTTAAAGAAAAGCAGAAAGAAAGTGTAGGGAATGCGTGAATACAAGAATAAAAATGGAAACCATTCATGTCAGCTTACGCGTCACGTGGTTGATAGGCTTCGTGTTATGCGTCAGTCTTGTGCCCGAATACTTTCTCCTGGTGTTGAATATGGAACGGATCTTCTTCCTCGAGTTGCTTTGTGTTGATGTCTGTGTGTGTATTCACAAGTAGTGTCAAACAGGAGGAATGAGTATATTGGGAATCACTGCCGAAGGAAAGAAAAGTGTTGAGTATAGTGTTCTGTGCCTCGAAATTAATTCAAGTTTCTCAGTGGCAAGATATATTGTTAAGCTTATTTCGTTTTTAAGCTAAAAATTTCAGGAGATTAGGACCCGAGGCAGGAGTTGTGCAGGGGACCAAAGGATGTCAATTTTGTGCCCGCTTATTTTTGGAATTTATCCAAGTAACCAGTGTAATCTTTGATTACGGTAACTTTAGAGTTATATCTGGTTAGTTTGTGGAGCTTTATTGCTCTAAGGATAAATACTGCATTTCTGTGGGACGTCAAATTTGTGAAAGAAAAGAAGAAACTGAGAAACGAAAGAGTTTCTTGCTTTGGTTTTAATGCAGGAAGCCTTTTTGAAGCTAAACTCGTATGTCAAGAACTCTTTTGTGAGTCAAAAATTATTCCTGTTTGAATTTTGGCGAGAGTCTTCTAAAAGGATCTATGTAATCAGTGCCGCTTTTGACCAATATGTTCGTTTGCTTCTTGTGATGTTTCTATTGTAAGTCGATGAAGCCCAGGCCAATATTAAAACATTGACTTTCCATTATACCTAGGACATTATTTTTATTCGATTTAAGTTACCATAGTAGGGAAATGTTGAAGGTTTTAGATAAATCCTCCCCAGATTATTTCAATTTGGTGGAATGGTAATTCGGGAGAACAGCTACTAAGTAGTTTGAAAGATACGAACGAAGTTTCACGATTATTCCTTGTGGATATGTTTCTATATTATAGATTTAGTAAGACTCGTTGATTCGTGCATATATTCTTATTTTTGCTGAATGGTTTCCAGTAAAATTCTTGCACGTACACTGAAGAGTAAAACTATTCGAAGAATATTTAAATTGATGGTTAATTGCGCAGACATTTATTTATGTTCAAACGATTAGTCATAATAGAAATAATAATTTTCATCTTTTGATATTTTAGTATATTTCTTGAACTTTGTACAGTCGTGTTAAAAATAATTGGACTAGGTATAATTTCAGTAACAAGTTTTGCTTAATATGTATATTGTAGATTGAATGAAATGAACTACATATGATTAGCTTTGAGAGTTTCGATGTCGCCAAGAAAATTAGGTACAGTCGGTAGCAAAAGTATTCGTACTATAGGTATTGACTCAACATCGAGAATTTTACATGTTATTGAAGGAAGAATTTATCTGAATAAACTTTCGGATTGAGTAAATATAGCAAATACTCATAAGTTTCAGATTAATTAAATTATTAAATTTTTTCTCAATTACTTCGAGGATTTTCTTTTTAACTTTGGACGTTATATTTGGATGAATTCAGTATTAAAAAATTTTGAGGTACCGAAATTTCAGTTTGACTTTGCGATTGAATTTAACTATCGAGCTTTTGAATCGAGATTAATTGAATTGAATAGTTAAATTTTTAAATCAATTGCGAATAATTTTGCGGGTTATTGATATTATTTTTTATAATCTTTTTTTGTTGTTATTGTTGTATTGCGTATATAGAGTAATCTAACGTATTAATGTATATAGACAACCACCTTTTTGTTATAATGAAGTTTGTTTTTTAAAATTTGAATTTTGGCTTTTCATTATTTATTATTATTAATTATTACCTGATTTACATTTGTGCATTGTGTTAAGCGTATTCACAAGGAATATAAATTTGGACTAGCAAACGTAGCGACTTGAGTTGATGTATCTGTTCCATCAAGAACCTTCTTTCGGATCTGCTGCACGAGTTTAAATCGATTGTTAATTTTTTTCATTTTTTTGTTGTAGCTCTCGATTTGGATTCGTTTGGTGCGGTTAGGGGGAGAGGGTCTTTATAAAGCGGATGATTAAGAATGTGAATATGAGTGAAGAAATTGATTGAAGTAATATGCAAGAGAAAACAGAACAGATCCGTGGAAACCTAGTGATACAATGCTATCCAACACAACCCCACATAACCCACGATCATGTCAGAAAATTCTCAAAACAGACATAAAATAAATATAGTTAATATATTATTAAGATTAATATGCAGTTTTAGCCTTTAAAGCTTGAAGAAATAAAATTTGATCTATATTTTATAATCGTATGTTTATTTTGTTACTGGATAATGTTAATAAAACAAACTTACTCTTTGTAATGAAACATACCTTTTAAACTTTTGTTGGGCTATTCCTGTAGCCTTTATCGTTTTGACTACCATCATTTGTCAAATCAGTAACATAAATAGCAATTCATACTTTAACTACTAAACATTTTCGATATTTCTACTTACAATCTTTAACGTAGACTGCTATAGTATTTTCATGGATTAGAAATATTGCAAAAAAAATCATGAATGCCATAATACACGAATGATAAAATAATAATATCGCCACAAAGAATGCTTTAACTATTGTGCAAGGGTAATTCAATAAAGAAACGGGTTATTAGAAAAAAATATTACTAGAATGTAAAATAGCACTTATTTTTCAACGTAATCCTCCTCAACTTCTACACACTTATGGTAGCACTGGACAAGCTTCTCAATTCCACGTGCAAAGAAATGGTATGAACTTGTGCGTAACTTGTCATGTACTACTGCCTGGACATGTCATCAGTGAACCTTCAGCCAATAAGAGCTTTTTTCAGTGGGTTAAAGATATGATAATCTGAAGACGACAGATACGGGAAAGACGGGAGTGAGCCAAGGAAACGAAATTCAGAACTTCGATTATATATAAAGTGATTCTAGCACTGTGTACCCTTGAACTATATGGAAGCCAGTGTGACCACCAGCAAAAATATTTCGTAATAACCTATGCAGAAAAAGAGGACTATATCTAGGAGAAATGTACTAAAATTTTATCTGCTCCCGTTTTACCCTATGTATGACATTTTACGAAATTAATATCTTATTAGGTTTCCGGCCGCTGCTTGCCCCTGTGGGTGTGGAAGTGACCCCACATTCTTGAAAGAACCCCAACTTTATTTTTTTACAATCAAAATTCGATCCAAAAGTGCAAACCACTTATAACCTCCCAATGTTGACATTACTCCCACTAACTAAAATTCTTGACGGAATCCCTGCTGAATTAGCGTATTAGAACTCGCCGTAAAACCATTAAAGTAACACAAGTATGACAAATATGAGGATGTTAGGAGAAAACAAGAAATACCATAAAATGAACGTATTAAGAAAATCGAGTTTTAATTCCTTGCCCTAACAGTACAAGATGTGCCAGGCATGTGCCATTTAGTTGTCCCAGCTACTTTTTAGGTACCCAACACTTGGCACATATGATATTCATGTGTCAAGTATGTACTTCAGCTACCTACATTTTTAGGTATATGTTACACCTAATTGATATTTGCAACTATCTACCACAAATATAGCATTTATATAACTGGCTCAGTTTCTCACTCTGACAGTCATTTGTTTTTATGTCGTCACCTGCGACATGTATCTGTCATGTTCTAGGTACGTGCCTTAGGTACATATTTTTTCAGATACTGTAACAGCACAAGATTTGCTAGGCATTCGCCATTTAAGTGTTCTAAATTCATCTCCCACATTTGATGCATTTGTTGCTTATTTTTCAAAGCGATTGTCTACTAGAAGCAATAAACGCATCAACTTTATTTGATGGCAACTGTCGCCAATCATTTGAAGGTGAATATGGAAGGACCATGAAATAAAGTAAATAGATACTCGTCAATTTGTTAAAAAAAATTACATGGCGAGCAGATTTTATCTGATTCCAAACGGTTATAGTCGAATATTTGCGGTTAAAGAAGCACTCTGATTAGCCGAATGGAAAAGACCTCAATAATTTATCCCCCTACAAGCGGCGTTGTCTTCATCGCCTCTTTGGCTAAGTCAGAAGAGCACGCGGATAGTAATCTAAAGGTTGGTGGTTCGCGCCTACCCTAAGGTAGACCTACATTTTTTAGTTGTTTAAACTGTTGTTTAGACTCACGTTAATGTAAACACATTACGACTATAGGCGATTTAACATATTTTGGGGGAGTAATTTTGTGGTTCATTGACGCTTACGGCATGGGGAACATACCTAGAACATATTAGGTACGTTCCCCAGGTACATGTCAGGCATGTGCCTCTGGGCGGACATAGACTGTGACTATCGCTTCCCATCCATGTGATTTCTTTCTCAGAAGTATATAAGTCACATACTGGGCGCATTCCCATGTACCTGAGGGAACATGATAGGCATATACCTGGTATGTAATTGTGCTGTTAGGGTAATAGCCTACTGCTGAAACGCATCACCAAATACGTAATATTCTTTACTGTGATCATTTATTAGTTTTATCCCTTCGTTCTTTGAAATGATTACACTTCCTATTTTCCCCAATAGAATGAACTATAAATTACAGCACAAAATCAATTGAAATGGATGTGTTACCCCCAACATTCTTAACAGTAAAATTTTCGTAAATTGCCAAATATTCATGAGATTTCTTTTTCTCTCCCGAATGTATTTATGAGAAAAGAAGAGGAGAAGAAAAGTACTATGTTTGTTGTTAAACGTACTAGAACACTAACATATTATAAAAGGTACTAGGTCTAGTACGAAAATACTTAGCGGTAGTCACACTGCTTGAAATAAGAGAACCCCACTTGACACCAGTCCACACAGATTCCTCAAAATTCCTCGTTTTAGAGTTTCACTCATAAAGTTTGCGTACTTTGCAATGTTTACATTTTGACCTCTAGGCACTTAATGTTCAAGAATTGCTCCCTTATGTTAACAAAACCAAGTCAAGATAACCTTACTAGCACTTCTTTCAGTTCGCACCTTCTAGTGTTTTGGAGATGAAGAATGTCGCTACTCCATTTGAGGCTGCTTTGTTCAGGTTTGTAAAAAAGTAACGAAGTTTCATTTCCCGTTAATGCACGGTAAAAAATGCCTCCCTTTCATCCCAAGAAATTTCCCTACACACATCCATGTATCTTTCTTTCATTTATGATATCAAGTGTTTTGGAACACACCTCGTATACACTTTCTTGAACATCAGTACATCAGGGACATTATGATGGGCATTGGTGTTCATCTTCGCTGCAATATAACTCACTGCAATACATCTGTTTTCCCTTACTAGCTCATCAACTCTCGTTTCCTTGACTGCACAGATTGGGCGTCCTAGGTGTGACGAATGTTCCACACTTTTACACCCGGTCTGAACTTATCTGCCCACTCGGAAATTTGTGTTCCACTCTAAACACTTTCATCATGTTGCACTTCCATCGTACGGTGAATTTCGATTGGTATCAATCTTTCAGCTAACAAATCTATTTACATTCCGGTGCTCCACGTTGGTGGAAATCTGCAAGGAAGCCGCCATCTTGTTTCACTGACTTCCAGCATCCCGTTCGCAAAGCAGGCTTGGTAAATCCATCTTATAATAATTCTAGGACACCCCTCAAAAATTACAAAGCATTGCAAACTTTGTCGAAGTTTGCTGTTTTTACACAAATTTTCAGGTTATTTATTGAATGGACATTGTATATCACCATTTCAGTCTGTTACTTTTGTTGAAGTAATATAAATTAATTATATTTTTCTACATGATATTCAATGTGAATGCCAACCTCCTACAAAATAATGTATTTCACTAGGATAGTTATTAGTTGCTTTGACAGCATTTTTAACGCTTTTAATATAATTATTAAATAGTCAATTTCAAATGCTTCTAGAATTAAGTATTAATACTATATTTGTTTAAGTGTATCACAAGCAAGGGTTACTGGCTAATGAGTTAATATTTAATATTAAGTGAATACTGAATATTGATATATTGTTCTGGTAATAACAATATATCATCATGTAAATACCATGAAATAATTACGGATGACTATCTTTAAACGTAAACCTAAATTAGAGTTCAAGAGTAGTCGTTAGTGTGTAGAATCTCAGAGCTTTGAACTAACTGACGAAGACAATAATGGACGAAAAAATATTTAAAAAACACATACGAGACAAGAGCCTTACTAGGAGACTTAAATCACTCTGCTTTTAACAAACGTTCATTAGTTTCGGCTGCGAACCCAGTCTTACTAACTATGTCATTAAATAATTATATTAAATAAACATATACTTCCCTTTAAGATAATTGAACCTCGTTGCAGGGAAATGATGAAGCAGAGACGGACCCTTCACCTGCTGGTCTTTCTGGACCACCTTATATCACCTTAAATTTGCACATGTTTTGCTTGTTCTCTCATATACTAACACCACAGTAGAACCTACAAATGAGTATCGTTTGTTTTGATGAGGATAGCAAATCCATTTTCTATGATTTATATAAATGTGCACGATTCCGCTGTGTTTGTGTTTGAGATTAATGTTTCTTTCCTATTTTGAGCTTAAAGAACTTAATACGAAAAGTAAACATTAAAAACGTTAAAAAAAAAGTGTGGCATTTGTCTTTGTTCTTCTTTGCTTACGATTGGTGATTATTGCATCTATACTATTTTGTGATTATAATTCTCCTTTTTTATTTTCTTTTTTCGCATACTTTTAAATTCAGGTTCCTCAGTTAATTTTTTTCTTGGGAGGCCATGTTTTGTATTTTGTATTGACGGTTTACTGTTGCTTCTATTGTTTTCTCTATCACACTGCATCCATATTGATCATTGCGTGGCCGAATGTCTATTGGATTGCTGGAGAGTAGTTTATTAAATACTTGCTAACGCTCCGACGTAGTATTGCAACACAAGATACTTTTTTCACTTTACTACAAAAAATTCAAAACTCAAACCATAAAAAATCCTGATAATCTAGAATGAAAAATTAAAAAAAAACGTCCTTTCATTGTTAGGACCTTGTTACACTTCTTTCCGATTTGAAGTGGGTTTTGCATACCATCACTAATTTAGTTGGAAATCTTGTATTAAAATATTGAAGACGTAAGAATGACCATTTTACAATCATTCAAAAACCTTGAGAGATCGTTTTAACCCTCTTTGGCCTAACTTCTTTTCTGTTCTCCGATTTAGTTAAAACTTCATTGTTTGGGTCCTTAGGATGAAGAAAGACCCACAGTATATTTGTTTGATATGTAATGTTGATGACCTTGAAAATATGCCATGTTCCATTATTGGAACACCAGGCACGAAAGCGTGTGCTTTGATATGAGCAATTTTGTTCCATTATTCTAACATCAATCTAAAGTGGGGGTCTTTTTCTTGAAACATTATACAGTAATAAATATCTTATATGCTTATATTTACTGTCTATATGAGACAAATATTATTGGAAAAAACATATTCCCTTGAGATACAAATGTGTCTGGCATGCCATATTATTTTCATCTATCTAAAGTTCATATAGACCTACCAACGAGGGAACGCACGATGACTTTAAAATGTTTGGTGTAAAATGTAATATAAAACATAGCCAAATATCTCCTTCCTCACTAGAGTTCACTGCTCCAGTTTTTCTACAATCTACATCCTGAAACAAGCTTGATGTAAACGTACCTTGACTTCCCACTTATTTTCGTAGTAATCTTTTGCACATCTTTTGCACAAATTCAAAAATCACGAAATCTTATATTAACATATTGAACACATAAGTATGACCATTTTACAAACATTTACGAACCTTGAGACATCGTTTTAAAGCACCTATAATGTGAAAGAGTTAGTAGAATTCAGTACCTAACTCTACGCCGTAGAACGCATACTGGATTATATAATTGGTTTTATGGAATTTTAACGCAGTTTGATGCGTGAAGTCTTTGTGGACATATTTCGGAGCTCAAACAATTTTCCGGGTGGATATTACTTCGAAGCTCTTGTTGGACTTGTATTTAATATATATCAGGAGAAAAACTGTATTCTTGAGAGTAATGCCCTCCGTGTCTCACTCTTTAGTGCTAAAGTAAACAGTATTCCATCGTACATTCAGTGTATCTGAGTTGGTCGACAACCTTGTTTTGTATTTCCTTTTTAGATACCTTCCAAATTATACCGAAGTTTTAAGTTGAACGAAATCGTCTTATTTGCTGCTTGAACAACACAAGCTTTCGATTTTCTGCTGAAAAACTGCAATGTGAACACTTCTCTCACGAGGGAACTTGCCTATTAGATCCGCTTTCGCTTTCTCCTAACAGTGTTTCGTTATATACTTCATCGGCTCTTAACACGGACACCACACAATCTTTAGTTTAGGTACTATTTTTTTGAAGCTATAAGGTTTCTTCGTGTACTTTTTCAACAAAATTGTAGTGGTGAAATTATATCTATTTACATTATTATGTTCCTCTTACAGTACGAGAAAATCTGAGGTTTTAGAACGAAATATATATCTTATCAATGAAGATTAAAAATTCATGACTCCGAAACTCTCCTTAAAGGGAATAAATGAGCCATTTGAACTTTACAGATGATGCATAATGTACGTATAACTGAAAGTAAAGGATTTATTACATCCGTTCAAACAGTGCTATTTAAATGCATGGTATAATATGGAAAAAGAACATTTGAGGATGTTCACATTAATCCATTTATGAAATGATAACATCTGGTTTCACAATAGTGCCCTCTTGAATGAATTGTCACATTTTAGTCTGAACATTTTGGCATAATGCTTTATTACACATGTAGTAATCATATAATCGATACTCAGAGGGACTTTCGAATTATGTACAAGCTGCAACATCGCGACTCTCCTCACTCTAATTTGTTCGCGTTTGAACACTAATTTCATTTAAAATCTTGTATTAAATATAGATAACGTACGAATCTATCGTTTTAGAATCATTTAAAATTCTTTATAGATTGTGTTTGAAACTCCTATTATGTGACAAATTTAGTAGAATTTGCAAGTTAGTATAATTGTACTAACGTCGTAGAAAGCATACAGGACGATTTTCAATCATTAATATTACTAGGATTGAACTCATTAAGAAAAGTTAAGTATTCATTCAACTGTTGCATCACAATAGAATTTACATATTCTATCAAAGGATATGTAGTAGTATTCTGAGTAAAAATTAGATATTTAAAAGAAGCAAACATTTATGGTACATACGGCAATACATTATAGCAAAGGAAGTTTACTCCATATTATCTTATTGGTATTGACTTCCAACCTATGGAAAAAGATTCCAAATACGTGTAAGTAATTGCTGATTTGGATTAGTGAATCGTAAGAAAGTGACTTTTCGCTAGTTCTTACTCAATTTATCTGATACATGGCTACAGACTGAAGGAAAAGTACACACAATATTTCAGTAAATTTTGATATACCATACAACTTGGTACCAAGGAGGATCTTCGAGAACACAGAGAACAATAGTCGCACCCATTTCTTGTTTATTTGTTGACTAGATTATGAACCTCTACCAGTTATGAGTTTCTACTGCCAGAAATTACCTTTCAAAAGTAACTACGATTCAAGAGAGGAAACTTGACCACGAATAGAACACGAGGGACTATATCATACCTTCCCACGGAATTTAGAGTTGCCGTGTATAATGTAACTTTCCAAGCCCATAACTTCCATTTCTCTACATTTTTAACAGAAAGGTATGGCTTCAGTTATCTTACCAGTAGTATTTCTCAGTCCCTTAACCTTTAGTGTCTTTGTTCAGGATATACTTTGTATAATACGTACTTTTCTCAGGTTGAGTACTTTATTATATTGCTTTCACCATTGTTATTGCAATTATTATTATTATTATTATTATTATTATTATTATTATTATTATTATTATTAATAATAATAATAATAATAATAATAATAATAATAATAATAATAATAATAATAATAATAATAAATATACTTTACTTTATTTCCAAGTCCTAGAGAGACAAGGCCTGTCGCTGGCGAAATATCAACATGCTCGACATGTGTTTCCTCTGCTAATCTCTCTCCATATTCATAACCATATCTGCAATAAATATAATGTAAAAAAAATAGCTGATTAAAAATATATTGGAATGTTTGAATTTTTATATACAGTGATTCAGATTAAAATCGAGTAACTGTGAAAGGTGGTTGGGTGTGGACCTGAGAGAAACTGTTCCTATATACATGCCTTTTGTTTATATTGGTTGTAGCGTGAAACCAGTTAAGTCTTTTGCTCTTGAAGCTTGAAAATTGAGACTATTTTGTAAAATATTGACAAAATATGTCATATTTGCTGTAAGGATATAATTCTTACATCACGCAAATGGTAATGAAGAAAACATTCAAATGACAAACATTGTGATGTAGCAGTCTCGCTGACAACATGGCAATATAAGGACATTTGTAAAAAAAAATGTAAAACATAACTTTGCAGACATTCCGGACATTATGTAGCTACATAGTCACTGATCCATAGGATAATTTTATATTGCATATTGAATGAAATTGGAACACTCACGAAACTTGTACATACATTTTCTGAGTGATCTAATTTCATTCAATGTGCAATATAAAATAATTCTAACTTTTTGCAATAAATATTTAGAATTACACTCAGCTTGCATTCTTTCACATTAACAGTCTATGTTACTGGTGAGCTCAGCTTTGGAGGAGTTGGATCTTTTCTTTTCCAAAGTCAGCAGCGCCCATAATGCATACTAGTAGATTATCAGATATTCATTTTGTGCTGTAAGCGGTGTTCTTCATCCCACTCCATAAAAACACTATAATGTTAATGTCCAGCGATCGTGAAGATCAAGTAATGAAATGTACAAGGCAAATTCAACGGTTTTGATAAGCATATCAATGTAATTTTCAAAACTTGTGTACAGTGGTTGGAAGCCATCTTGTACTGGAAACGTACGAATATAGAAGGATAATTATTCGAACTTTTCATTCAATGTTCGACGCACAAGGTGTAAATGATCATCTCTACCTATATTTGCATCAAAAATCACAGCATTAAGTAGCACGTTGTCCATCATCACAACATATCCTATGGAAATTTTCTACGTATACATGCATTTTTTTTTCTCTCATCCGCAGTACTCTGTTACGCTGTATACCGTTCGGAGTTCATTCCATTACAATTCGTGTGAGGTGTGACTTGTATGCTTGAAAGAAAGCACCCCTTATGCCATAAATATTTTAGGGAATATTAATGTCTTTAACATAAGGAGAAAAGTTAGCTACATGTCATGCAAAACCCATTACATGTAGAAGACATGTAAATGTAATCATTTTATGCTCAGAATCACATACGATAACACTCATATGGCATAGCATCTAGAACATTATAGATGTATTAGATGTATTAGATGGATTACAGATGATATTATTTAGGCAGAACATTATATTCCGGATCACTTCGTATAGCATAGGAAGTGTCGAAAATACTAACGTTGGTGTTTACAAATTCCATATTTGGAGTCAAATTGATACGTGATTTACATAAAAGTACAGGAAACACTTTTAGTGAAAGTTTAAAATTAATTGCGACTAGTAATAAACGATACGTAAGATAAAACATAATATGAATTAATTGTCGTTCCTTTTCTTGCCTTAAGGCTAACAAGAACGATCTGTTTGCACATTGAGTCTGTTCAATTGAAGGCAAAATCTCTACGGCGACTGCCTACGGTGCAGTAGTTACATTTAACACTGAGCTTAGTATCGTCTCATGTAGCTTCAGTGCTTAGAAATGATAAAAATATGAAGTCGTTGCCTAAGACACATATATATTGAATAGGTTTATAAGTTTTTTAAGTGATTAGTAAATCATTCTCGGCAACAAAATGTAATTCTTGCTTTAAAATTGTCAGATTCTAGTTAACACTTAATGCCTTTATGTCAATTATTTGACCATATGCATATTTCTAAGGAAGGTAATGGAGACATGGCATACATTTCAGTTTAAGGTTTAAGTTTATATCGGCTCTTAGCACTTCCTTTAATCTGATATATAAAAATTTGATACATTTAGAAGAACGTTCTGCATTATAATCTGATGCAGTTTGTATATAAATATTAAAGCAATGCCATGCATTAATAAATTCTTAGCTATGGTGGATATTATCTGAAAGATTATATTATCAAAATTGTATTCAATTTCTGACTACACTTTTAAATAAATACTATGCAAGCTGTAACCAGAAAGTACCAACCTTAGAGTGAATCAACATATGTATGCTCGTGCATTTGACGGCAGTGAAAAGTATCTCAGAGATGAAAATTGAATGTTTCTTGTAATTTGTTTACAGTTAAAAGGCTTGTTTAAAGTTGTTATGCTATTTTCATTTTACATTGCATTACAACATTACAGCAGGATAGTGTAGCACGAAATTACAATTACGTTATACTGTAAGTCAATTTATAAATATTGAAAGTTATGTCCTTCTTAGAGCAGACAAAGGTCAGGATGGCGTAGCATATTGTTTGTAAGCATCCATGATTCATCTGTCATTTTCTATGGTGTCAGAAACGTTTAGTATCAATTCATCAAGCGTATGGGATTATTTCTGCATAGCTTACTTTAAATACCTCACCCAGAAAAGAACCACATGTCTAAAGATCCGGTGAACTTCGATGCTAGATGCCTTTGATACTGCCCTCTCCTCTCTGAGTATTTTACGCACTGCACTCATACTATGATTTTTTGATGCACTGTTCCATCCTCTGGTTTAAAAATGGGTAATGTTGATCAGTCTCATTTACTGCTTTACAATTCGAAGAAACAGATGTTACAAATAAAGATTTGATTTGGTAATATCAACAAAGTAGAATGGCTTGATTATCCTACGTGCTGGCACAGCACAAGAAATGCCTATCTTACGACCATGAATGATGGTTTATGTAAAACCATCATTCATGACCTTGTGCTATTCCAGCACATAGGATGATCAATCCATTCTTCTTTGCTAACACTCTCTGGAGTTCACGTTTCTTCTGTCGGTCAAAATCATGTTCTTCTGTCCGTTGCATCAACATTACCTAAAAGCTGAAAACATGTTTCATCTGACATGAAATACAGTAAAGGATCCATTTCACTATATGCAATTTTGATTTCCTGTAGACACTCATAATATCGAAGATATGTCGCATAATTTGGAGGCTGAAGTGTCTGAAAAACCATAGTTTTGAACAGTTTAAATTAAACTTCAATATGCCACGTCACTTCTGTCGGATATTCTTGTTGCCTGGGATAATCGTCTACTTGATTTCCCAGAACTTTGCAACATACGACTAGGCACTTATACAACATTGCCCTGTGATAGCAGTTTCGTTTATGTTTCACGTCTCCTGTTACGAATGGAACTCATTTCAAATATTTTTTATAATTCGCTTCTATATTGCATACTTCTTAGAAGTATTTGTTGGGGACCTTTACCCTGAAACGTGCTCTGGCATTCTTAATTATGTCAAGGTAAAATATATTTCCACTATGGTAATCCGTATCCCAAGATTTAACACAATTTCGTTATTCTAAAGTCGACCACTTTACAGAACCTGCTTGCTTAAATTGTTGCTGGAAACTTCTATCAGCAGCATGCGGATCAGATTTAATCGGTATCACCGATCCTTGTTAAGTGAAACTCATGTGCAAAAACTAAGCAACAACTCTTATTCCAGGACTATAGTCCCTGCACTCCATATAAAGAATTAAATAAATTACCTTTTAGCGTAGCGAGATTAAATTTCAAAAGAACCGACATTTGTGAGTTTGTCTGTCTTTTCTAAGATATCACACGTTAAAAATATTTAAAAATATGAATGGCGGGTATTTGTCTTTCACTAATCTTTCAAAATAAACTAATTCCCTTATAGTGCAATCCAGCAGAAAAAAATTAGGATAAAAGTGTTACGATTAAATCCACATTATAGTTTTCCATCTTTACATAAACAAATATTATTTTCTATATGAACCAGCCAACAGTTATTAGCTTTCGATAGAATAAACTAGATATTTCTTTGTAATAACTCGAATATTATATTTGTTAGGTTGTATTCGGTAAAGAATAAATAAATAACATAGGGTAAGATTTCCCAAATATTGAATTAGCTTGTCTAACAAGGTACATTCGCGAAGTCTCCCCTCGGGATTCGTCTAAAATTGATTTAAATGCAACGTTCCCCTCGGCCCAAAGTGTATTGTACTAATTTTAGCGGCCCATAAGGATAATTTGCATATTTATGGGCTTTCATATATCCGGAATTCATACACTACTATAACCCTTGGTCACAAAATTGCTTTTAGTTTCTTTAGATGTAACTGAACATGAATGTAGGCATATGGAAAACAACTTGGATCAAGTACTGCTTCTCTGACACGCGTTATCGACACCAGCCACCATCTTGGATCCGACATATTGGATTCAACTTTTGGTGTTTCAAATGGGAATAGGTGCATGTGATACAACAAATTCATACAAAGTTTTCTCGGAAATTCATTGGTGTAGTGAGTTTTATGGTAGCTTCTACCATTTGCAAGACATTGCATATTAAATGTGAGGCACTTCACAAATTCAACCATTAAAAGTTGTGCAAGACCCCGTATGTATATGTGATCTTTTACGTGGTTTATTGTTGACGAAATGTTTACCGAACGTACATACATACAGAGACATGGACGTAAATAGGATATGGTAGATCTTCACCAAAATCTTGTATCTAGATTTACATTAGGCATTTTGTTCTTAATACAATACTTTCTTGTTATAGCATAACATAGAAGTAAAAACAATCACTCACTGAAATGTGATAAGAATATGACACCAATGTTGTAGATAGTTTGTTTATACCTACAGTAATTTTCCAGTTAGAAATTGTTTTGATTTGTCAACATCAAATCAAAAACGTAAGGGTAACTGATATTACTCTGCAATGTCTATTCGCGAAGTGCCTACAGGGATTTAACATGTAGTATCTCGCAAATGGTAGAAGCTACTATAAAACTCACTACACCAATGAATTTCCGAGAAAGTTTGTATGAATTTGATGTATCACATGCACCTACTCCCACTTGAGAAACCGAAAGCTGAATCCAATATGGCGGATCCAGGATGGTGTGGATAACACGTGTCAGAGAAACAGTACTTGATCCAATTTGTTTTGGATATGCCCACATTCATGTTCAGTTACATCTAAAGAAACTAAAAGCAATTTTGTGACCGAACGTTATAGCAGTGCATAACTGAATTCCGGGTATATGAATGCTCATAAATATGCAAATTACCCGTATGGGCCGCTAAAATTAGTACAATACATATTGAGACATGGAGAACTTTGCATTGAAATCAGTTTTACATGAATCCCGAGGGAACACTTCGCGAATGTACCTTGTAAATCATGTTATAACAAAATAAAACCATTCGCTCTCTTCCATAATCGACAGGATTTCTAGTAGCAAAGTATTGTGTATAACAAATATTTCTTACAGAAATAAGTAAAAAAATACAAAAAATACATTACATTAAATTTCCCATATCATTTCTACTATAGCACTTACCTACTGATCGCTGTTAAGAGTGAACAGCACGTCAGACATGAGCCAAAGCGTGTATGTATGAGGTCAGTATCAAGTACTGTTTGGGAATTTAATGCAAGACATGAGAATTTAGGTTTAGTTGTTACCTGTAACGAAGATAAAATGTGTAATTCACAATTCGGGTGTTTGTTTAAAATTTAGGTTTTTAACTGAGTTATAAATATACCGTCGATATTCAACAACAATGTGTTCTACACATTTAAATATTATATGATATTATAATATATAATATTTTTTAGAACCTATGCCACTACACCTCTGACCATGTGCAAGTGTTTAATATATATTTTAGATCACAACCATTAATTTATCAAGCAACTTGTCCGATTCTTGCTGATGAAAACTTAACTCATACGTTGTTGAGGTGATTTATTTGCGTTTTTAATGTAATACTTTTTAGAAGAAACTAAACTTCTTGAAAATTTATTTCCAATTATATGGGACAGGAACTTCAATTATAATTTTCAAATTTCAATAGCAAGAGCAGGAATCATATGATTTTGAGCTTTAGGTAGAGAAGACAAGTTGAAGACTGTAGTTTGCGATAATGCTCGTAATTTATAGAAGTAGATTATTAACGCCTCGAACTGCTACGTTACGGAGATTTAAGGTTCAGCATTACTGACAGATCAACATATCCCGAAATTAGATGGGTGTTATTTGTGCGCACTATTATCATGAAAATCTCCGTACTGAACCTTATGAGGCAACCAATACAAGTGTATTTACTTTAGAGATGATAATCCTGTTTGGCATAGGGATGGTGCCAGGAGTATTAGATAGCTAATGATTCTAAAAATTTTCAATATGAACGTAAGCTCCGCACTTAAAAAGAGCACTGCAAGCTCGTTTTCTGTTAGTGTTTCCTCCGTCGTAGCGTCGAATCGAAATGCAATGATTACCCAGGAAGCTAACACATCTACCAATATTGTACTTTTTACGGTAAGGTGTTCCGATACTCCTGGTAACACCACATATTATTCGAAGCTATGGGTCCTAACAACACTACATAAACCTGGCTATACATCCTTGGCATCAAATTAAGAAAGCGTGTGTGTAATTCAAACTCCTCACCGAATATGGATAGCATAAATGTTTTCATTGTAGAACACTCAATTACCATTCGCAACCAAAGTACATATTCGAGTATGATAATAGATTGTATATCATATCATACAGCTTCGGATATCCTATCATAACGGATATCATAACATCATAACTGTCGTCAAATCCGATCAGACGTAATTGTGTTATCGACCATATTCAATAACAGAAAAAATTAAATCTTCATAATTTCATTTCGCTGAACTCTAATATGAAGGCGGACGAGCTGACTGATACTGAGTAATTGGCTCATAAGACAAGATTCGTTTTAAACATTAATCGTTTCATCATCCAAGAAAAATCGTTCTGATTCTCACTGCACTAATGTGAGTTTTTCATTTCGAAGTATGTATAATTGTGAAGCAAGCCTTCTTTCCTAACCCATTTACAATTTCCTCGTTGTATGTTCCTCGTGCTGAGGTATTCTGGCAGCCGATTACATTCAGCTTTACGATCTATTTTAGCTACTGTGATTGGTTGTCCGAGACTGAATAGGATGTGATTGTTCGATCGGAGGAAAAGGGATTCCTAAATAAGAGTGGAATAGTTTTCTTTAGTGACGGCAGTCTAATTCACTTTTCTGCTTGCGTATTGAACTCTCCAAATGGAGAGCAACCATCGATGTCTCCTTTGCATGAATCATGCATAAGATCACTACGCACTCATCACTTCTGTGTAATCAGTGAAGTGTTGACTAATGTCATCTCCTATACTTTACTCTGTTCTAATTCACCACCCTTTCGGACAATTTATGACATTAATCCTCCTTACTACCTTCTTATATGTACTACTGTAAACATATTATTTATATCATTGTGGTCAATTCCCAGAATTTCATAACAGAATGAGAATGAAAAATATAAGGAGACGAATTCGTGAGATAACTTTGGCTTTACAAGTTTAGTTCCTAAGCTCTTAGAGCGGGTGATGAAGAGATCTATCGATTGGTATTTAGACTCGATCTCCATGATTAACAGATTCCACTGTAACTATCACACTCTACGGTCCGCTATAGGCAATCTTGCTAGTCTTTAAAGCCAAATTACTGAAACGTTTCCATTCTCAACACCTTGTTCCAACATTTGTTTCGATTTAGAAAGCGACTGTGACGAACCCTGGCATTACCAATTTTTAATATTATTTTTATATTTGAATCGTTTTTTGTTAAAAGGACGTATGTGCAATAAACAAAGCTTTCCTGAAATGACAAAAAACTGATTTCTCACGAGTAAGTTCGGTTGATGAAAAAAAGAAAAATATGTGTAAATGTACATGGTTACTGATTGTTTATAAACTATATAGGATGTAACTGGGTATTGTTTTTTAAAGTACAAACAACATTAAACTTTGGACACATTTTGCCCTCTTAGCAGAAAATATGGTGACAAAATGTGACACCAGTGTTTTCATTAAATGTATCTAAAATTTTAGACTCTGTTACATTGGTAGTATATTGATGAAAGACAGAGATACTAATAATAGTAATTGGTAATAGTAGTAATTTCAAAGCAAACATTTTGTCTTCCAAAAAACAATTTTTAAAGGATATTTAATCTCTATCATGACAAGTTCTAAATTAACACTAGTCCTTACTTTTTGCCTTACTCCGACTTGTAAAGTAGTTTGAGTTAGATGTTTACCGATATTGGGAAGTGCTAAGATTAATGTTGGGATATACCTTGAGCACCTACATGCTAAATAAAAATCCTGCAAACTTTAATTTTGTGCCAGGATAAAGGTGAAATTTTCTCCCGACAAAGCAGAGACTGATCTTCAGCTGGACTAACCTCAACGCAGACAATTATAAATTTAAGTGGTTTTTACTTTTGTTATAAGACGAGACATAATTGGGAATGCAAGTAAGTAGCATTACATAAAAAAAACATATTATTTTCATGGTAGGATTATTATTTTTAAGCCAAGCGAGTTTTCTTTAACTTTTATTTCCCGAATTCCTGAGCGTGTGTTCAGATTCCTGTACAGCTGATAGACCGACCAACAGGAAACATTAAGGTATTGTTTTAATATAATCATTACTCTTAGTACAGTGCTTTTCAGAAAGATGTAGTACCATTACATACCTGCAGAATTCAATATTTTTGGAAGAAAAAGCAATGTAGTATTTTGAAAGTACACCTTATAACGCAATGTATTTTTATGAGTCACTCTCCTTAATGTCACTGATTGAACGGCACAATGGATTAATTGAGTGATATAAATTTGTATGTATATCCAGTATTTTTATGTATTTAATCCATGCACTTTTCCAAGTCTAATCTCGTTCATCTTCAAAGGGAAAGTTCATGTTCCGTTTAGTTTAGTTTTAGGAAGTAATACAGTTTTCGTTGTGTTGCATGACATGATGAAAGTGTATCTCATTAGTCCATTAACACTTGGGAAAAACATGTTCATTCGCGGAATAGACAAAGTGATGAAAGCTGATGATTCCAAAAGGTATTTCATTTTATCCTTTTTCTATTTGTTTCTTGTCTCTAGATAACTATATTTTTTCTTATAGTATTGTCGCAACCATGGCCTGAAATCTAAAATCTAAAATATCATCACCACCATATTGAACAACAGTGAAGTTATCAGACCTGCTAATGTGAATAATCAACTCTGTCAATTCATGTACAGCGTAAAGCATTTTCGTTTCCTATGAGTTCGTTCGATGATGTTGAAACCTCCGTCACATGGAAGATTGCTGAGATCGCAACAAGGAAAGAATTGTAGAGCATGTCTCGTTGTGCAACGCTCTTCATTATTATACTAATGCTTGTCATCTGTGGAATTACGCCCTTTTAATAGACAACGCAAATTTTAATGCCTTTTATTTTTAACAAGTTTCAAGGAATACAATTCATTTTAACACAAATCGTTGCATCTAGCCCCAAAATACTCAGTTTTGTAAAACAAAAGTGAAAATCGTAAAAAAATGTTACATACGCCATTTAACATAAATCGATTAATTTGAGGATTTCGTTTGCAGCAGATGATTCAATTTTTTAAAAGTCCTTCATTAACTCTATTTGATATGAGTGAATAATTTTATCTCACAAAGCATATGTGGAGCTAAACAATCATCTTCGAAGCATTTTTTGCAATATGCCCTTTGTCGCAGATTAAGCTATCTGAGATTAGTACCCTCTAAATTCATGATCGCGTTCTAAATTTAAATTGTAAATACTTTCACGGTATCATTTGGACACTTCAGGTTAAGTAGATTTCTTCACTGGTCGAACAAGAAAGACTTTTGTATTTGCTACACTTGAATATGCGATGTTTACTCGAATCTGTATTTCGCATCTCGTTTCTTTACATGGACTAATTACGGAGCTTCTTTGTTTGATTATTACTTAACATGGAGATGGTACATTTCTAATCTTAAGGACTTCTTCTTGGAACTATGCATTTTCTTTGCGTACTACAAACCACACTCGTGATCCTAATCGGCTAGTTCTATTGCGATCATACAATATCATGATTTAGTCCAATTGGCTTATGGCTTTACTGTTTAGTTGTATGCTAGTTATTCTATGGGAAAATGCATGAGCAAGTGGCTGCAGTTACATCATCTATTAAGAAACATGTACGGCAATACATCTTTCGGGCGACTTGTCAATAATGGATTCGTGTTGACCGGAGTCTTGTCTCAGAACAAGCTGTGTAGCGTCTCTATCTTCCCCATTTGCGCTATTCTAATGCGACTATTGACAGTACCTAGCTCACGACATATGAGTGAGAATCACTTACAACAATAGACTTCCGTCATCGTTGCCAATTAAGTGCCGTGCCGTATCTACGATGAGTGAGCGAAATGTGCCGACGCCAAAGGTTGCTTTCCTGCATTCTCTAAGGCTATATATATATATATCCTCACGGCATTGTCAAGGCTCTATATTTGTCTTTTACATCTAAAATTGCAACCGGGTGTTTCTGGCTGCAGTATTCGGTAGCCCGATCATAGCCCTTGTTCTTCGCGCGCAGAATCATTCGAAGAACTGAAAACGCACTCCGTGCACAAAGAGTTTACGGTTGTGAACTCGGAAAGCCTGGTACTTCTGCTTGTCAAGGTCAAAAAGTGGGAGAAAAAAGGATGTGTAGAATGTAAAGAGGGTGCAACAGTGACTGATACTTGTATGAAGAATATTCATTTGTAGTTCGTGCACATTCCGCCTGTAGCGCTACTGTGGCACAACGTATATTGTAACTGTATAACTCTTGTACACCGCTAGTAGGTCTATTGGCGTTAGTGACGACCGAAACTATGTTGTCAGCTCTGACTGCCATAAGGCACTGCTGTGCTGCTTTAGCTTTTGTTTGTTCTCCGTTGTCATTTGTGAGATGTCAAACATGTTGTTTTCGCTTGTTGCCCGCGCTGAAGGAGTTGCTGCGGAGCGAAGTATTTAAGAAGTTGATTACATATTCTTGTTTACGATAGAAATATGATAAGTACTTTGAATTATAATACCGTTTTAAATTGGTTAACTTTGGGGAAAAATGCGAAAATAAAGCTGTAATTGTAAATGTGTTTTAGTCGAGGACGTAGCTACTGACAGCGTTGATTACAGATTTTCTCCTGGAAGAATTTCATTACACTAGAGATGAAAAGCAGAAGTCCATTTAGACAGCCCCCCCTTACCTTTTCAGACTCAATCGGAACTGGTCTCAACCGTTTGTACAGACATGTGCAGGCGAAAGTTTAGTTTGTACACAATTAGGGGCGCAGCCAGATTGAAAACAAAGTGGGGCTGTCTGAATGGTAGCCAACTACCATGTCCAATTCAATCACAAATTGTCGCAATCGTTTGTACATCGTTTGTACAAAAATGTGCAGGCCAAATTTTTGTTTGTACACAATTAGGGGCGCTGAAAGAACGAAAACAAGGTGGGGTCTGTCTGAATGGTATCCCTCCACCATGTCCAATTCAATCACAAATTGTCTTAACAGTTTCTACATTGTTTGTACAACAATGTTCAGGCAAAATTTTGTTTGTATGCAATTAGGGGCGCAGCCAGAATGAAAACAAAGTGGGGTTATGTCTTGGTAGTAGCCCCCACCATGTCCAATTCAATCACAAATCGTCGCAATCGCTTATACATCGTTTGTACAGAATGTACAGGCAAAAGTTTCGTTTGTACATAATCGGGGACGCCGCCAGAACGAAAACAAAGTGGGGGCTGTCTGAATAGTAGCCCTTCCACCATGTCAGATTCAATCACAAATTGTCGCAATCGTTTGTACAAAAATGTGCAGGCGAAATTTTTGTTTCTATGCAATTAGGGTCGCCGCCAGAAAGAAAACAAAGTGGGGGCTGTCTGAATGGTAAATCCCACCATGTCCAATTCAATTACAAATTGTCTCAATCGTTTGTACATCGTTTGTACAAAAATGTGCAGGCGAAAGTTTCGTTTGTACACAATTAGGGGCGCCACCAGAACGAAAACAAAGTGGACTGTCTGAATGGTAGAACCTCACCATGTCCAATTGAAACACAAATTGTCGCAATCGCTTGTACATTGTTTGTATAGAAATGTTCAGGAAAAATTTTCGTTTGTATGCAATTAGGGCCGCCGCCAGAACGAAAACAAAGCGGGGACTGCCTAAGTGGTACCCTACCCATGTCCAATTCAATCACAAATTGCTGCAGTCGTTTGTAAATAGTTTGTACAAAAATGTGCAGGCCAAATTTTCGTTTGTACACAATTAGGGGCGCCGCCAGTAAGAAAACAATGTGGGGGCTATCTGAATGCTAGCCCCTCACCATGTCCAATTCAAACACAAATTGTCGCAATAGTTTCTACATCATTTGTACAACAATGTGCAGGCGAAATTTTCGTTTATATGCAATTAGGGGCGCCGCAAGAACGAAAACAAAGTGGGGGCTGTCTTAATGGTATAACCTCCACCATTTCCAATTTAATCACAAATTGAGGCATCAGTTTCTACATCGTTTGTACATAATTTGCAGGCCAAATTTTCGTTTGTACGCAATTAGGGGCGCCAGCAGAAGGAAAGAAAAGTGGGGGCTGTATGAATGGTAGCCTCTCTACCATGTCCAATTCAATCAGAAATTGTCGCAATCGTTTGTAAATCCTTTGTACAAAAATGTGCAGGCAAAATTTTCTTTTGTACACAATTTGGGACGCCGCCAGTAAGAAAACAAAGTGGGGGCTATCTGAATACTAGCCCCTCACCATGTCCAATTTAATCACAATTTGTGGATAGTTTCTGCATTGTTTGTACAACAATGTGCAGGCGAAATTTTCGTTTGTATGCAATTAGGGGAACCGCCAGAACGAAAACAATGTGGGGGGCTGTCTAACTGGTAGCCCCCACCATGTCCAATTCAATCACAAATCGTCGCAATTGCTTGTACATTGTTTGTACAGAAATGTGCAGGCAAAATTTTCGTTTTTATGCAATTAGGGGCGCCGCCAGAACGAAAGGAAAGTGGAGGCTGTCTAAGTGGTAGCCCCCCACCATGTCCAATTCAATCACAAATTGTCGTAATTGTTTGTACATCGTTTGGACAGAAATGTGCAGGCCAAAGTTTCTTTTGTATGCAATTAGGGGCGCCGCAAGAAGGAAAACAAAGTGGGGGCTGTCTGAATGGTAGCCAACTACCATGTCCAATTCAATCACAAATTGTCGCAATCTTTTGTACATCGTTTGTACAATAATTTGCAGGTCAAATTTTTGTTTGTACAGAAGTAGGGGCGCCGCCAGAACGAAAAGAAGGTGTGGTCTGTCTAAATGGTATCCCCTCCACCATGTCCAATTCAATCACAAATTGTCACAATAGTTTCTCCATCGTTTCTACAACAATGTGCAGCCGAAATTTTTATTTGTATGCAATTAGGGGCTTCGCAAGAACAAAACAAAATGGGCGGCTGTGTAAATGGTAGCCCTCCCATGTTCAATTCAACCACAAACTATCGCACTTGTTTGTACGTATTTGTACATAAATATGCAGCTGATTTTTTTCGTTTGCATATAAATGGGGCCCCGCCGAAACGATAACAAAGTATAGACTGCCTAATTGGTAGCACCTCCCCACGTCCGATTCAAAGGATCATTATCTCAATCGTTTGTACATCGTTTGTACAGTAACGCGCAGGCGAAAGTTTTGTTTCTACGCTAACAGGTGCGTTGACAGAAGGAAAAGAAAGGGGAGCTGTCTAAGTGCTAGTCCCTCTATGTTCGATTGAACCACAAATTGTAGAGATCATTTATACATCGTTTGTGCAGAAATGTGCAGGTAAAATTTTCGTTTGTACTAAAGAATATACGGATGTGAGTATGTTTAATATTTGACTTAGAATTGAAGAAAAGCGATGGGAATTGTAATTATTGTAATTATGTATATATCTCGGGATTGCACAAAGCTAGAGATATGTAAGTTGTTATTTCGACTTCTGATTTCAAATGTTAAACTAGTGTATCGTGTTTTAACGTTTTTTGATACGTAACCTAGAAAGTAAGAAAGGTGGTGGGGCTACAGTTATGTATTACAGTTTTGGCTATTTAGCGATCAACGTTAACCGGTTTGAATAACGGTTGCTGAGATTGAAAATGGTACCTATTACACTAGTCGACAAAAAAATCTTTTTCTCTGACACACGGAAGGAAATGCCTGATTCTAGTAGAACGTTTCACATAGAATTCGAATCTGCAATCAGTTTTCCTGCATCACCCTCAGTTTTCCCGTGACAGAGGGATTTTCGGGAAATTTCCCCTCAATTTTTTGTTTCTTTTTTTTAACCGTTTTCATACCTGTAGCTCGGGTACGTTAGGTATATAAATGCACGAGCCTCTAAGTTTTATAAGAATAACATTATTCTTTCTAGAGAAATGAACATATTTATATTTAAAAAAATATGCTATGTGTACTGTTCATTTTACCATATTCATTAGTGCACATAAAATCACATATAACTTCCGCGAAAATTACAGTCTAAGCACGGTTTATATCTCATTGGATTTGAAATAAAACATATTTTCAATGATGTATACACCGTGTCACCATTTTATATCTACTTAATAAATAATACAAAAGAAGTGAGTGGTATCTACTTAATAAATGAATACTTACTTACTTCAAGTAATATGTTTTAGTTGTCGACTTTCTTCTGTGTTTGGCTTCTTGAACCTCTCTTTTGAGTGTCCAACAGTAATCAGTTAGCATTTTTGAACTCCACTCTCACTGGTATCTCTTCTCCATGGAGGAATTGTCCTGATGAAAATGTTCCCCATACTCATCACTAACAGCACCAAGGTTTTCAGTAAAGAAATGCAGGTTGGAGTCTAGAAAGTGAACTTTAAGGGACATGTTGCAGCCCATTTCCTTGAATGATTGCAGGAAATCACTCACAATTTCACGGTAAATTTGGGCTTTCTTGTTTCCTAAAAATTCTCTGTTAAACATTTAAATGAACACCAAGCTGCTTTCTCAACCAGAGTTAAGAGATCCTCACATTCTTGGTCACGAATCAAACATCTTATTTGGGGGTCAACAAAAATCCCTAGCGTCACTAACCCGAGGAAATTTTTCCTTGAGGTAACAAAATCCTGCATTACATTTGTCCATTGCCTTAACAAAGATTTTGAAGAGCCCAAACTTTATGTGAAGAGAAGGTAGAATTATCTAATCAGGGCTCACCAGTGAGGAATAAACAGCATTCTTCTGTCGAGGAGTTAATACATGCGTTGTCCATTCCTTCTTGATGTAATGTTCCGCTTTGTTCCTGCTGTCCCATTCGCAGAGGAAACAACAATATTTTGTATAACCAAGCTGCAAACCCATTAACAAAGAAATGACTTTTAAATCATAGCAAACGGTCCACTTGCATTTCTCATACTGAATTCATTCTAACACTATTTCGATGTTTTCATAGGTTTTCTTCATATTAGTTGCATAAGCCAAAGGCACTGAAACAATTTGTTGCTATGTACAAAAGGACAGGCTTAAAACTAGTTTTGGAAGAGTCAATGTGTTTTCGGAGCTGAAGCAGAAAGAAATGTGTTTTCGGGGCTGGTCTGCAACGTCACAAGAATTTGTTGCCACCTCGGGATATACATTCTTACTTTTGGTGATAAGAAAGCCAGTTAGAAGGATTTAAACATTGCATGTTATATCCGGGGAAGCAGCGATTGGAATAATAATAAAGATTAGAATGAAATTGTTCCTATAGTATTGTCGGAATCGAAAGCAAAAGGAATAAGTCGATTTTATTATATTTTCAGAACTTTTGATATGTAATTAATAAAAAAAAACAGGACAAGAAGGAAAATTTCTGCACACAGGGACGTATGGTAGCCTTACATACTTATTTGCATGCGGAGTGTCAGTACGGAGCCACTACGTAGAAGCGTTCAAACAAAACCTCATAAATAGGTTGCCAACTCAGGAAAACAAAATTACCGTCAAACACTCAAATTTCTCTGCACAAATGAGAAACTGAAGACTGTATTGATCGTTATTGTATTTACCAGCAATTGCCACTTCTTTAAAATTAACGAAACAGATGAATAATACTGTATATTAATCTTTACGTAACAATTGTTGATTCATAAAATGAAATTTACTCTATAAATTTACACTTCAAACAAAGGAAATTGCTTTAAAAAGTCATTTTCTACTCTCAATAAATGTATAAAATTCCTTTACAATTAAATCTAAGTGTTATCAAATTTCTTATGTTAAATAAATAAAAAACTGCCATAGATTTAAAAATATCGATAATGCATAATACATCGGAAATTTGTGTTTGTAAAGGCACTGTTGAAAAAATTCGATGTTCAATGTTATATTCTGGATTGCAGATTCAAAAATACCGGTCAGAAGAGAGCTAATAAGAAGTTTGTACTTGTCACCGGCCATAATCAAAATCACAGCAATATTCTAGGCCAGGCCGGTGAAATACCGGCCATTTAGCAACCCTACTCGTAAATGAGAATGCTGAATGCACCAAAATACTTCACCATGCATTCTATAGTTTTTGCAAAATGAGTTTAATGAAGATGTTCAAACAAATCAAGATATTGTGTTATAATTTTCCCTTTAACAATCTACTTTGTGAATTTGTCATATCTTCCACTTAACAATTTAATGTACGAGATGAGAATAACGGTTTCTGCGCAAGTTAGAAAGAAAAAAATGCATTGTTCTCATAAGGATTCAGCTCACGTAAGAAATATTGAACAAGATTAATAATAAGAGCCGTGGAGTGATAAACTAACTCAGCAATAATGACTAAGTATAAATATAAATATAAAAACAAAAAACATTTAATTCTATCATCGTTAGAAAAAAAAACAGTGTAGTGAATCGCACAATAGTGTATACAAAGTCTTGTTAGAAAAATACTCCATATTATGTGACACCTTCTTTTTTAATATTTCTACCATTTAGACAGCCCCAGATTGTTTTCGTTCTGGCGGCGCCCCTAATTGTATAAAACGAAAATTCGAATGCACATTTCTGTACAAACGATGTACAAACGATTGCGACAATTTGTGATTAAATTGGACATGGTGGGGGGCTACAACTTAGACATCCCCCAGTTTGTTTTCGTGCTGGTGTCGTCCCTAATTGTGTACAAACAAAAATTTGGCCTGCTCATTTCTGTATAAACGACGTACAAACGATTGCGACAATTTGTGCTTGAATTGAATATGGTGAGAGGCTACCACTTAGACAGCCCCCACTTTGTTATCGTTCTGGCGGCGCCCCTAATTATGTACAAACGAAAATTTCGCCTGCACATTTCTGTACAAACAATGTACAAACGATGGCGAGAATTTCTGCTTGAATTGCACATGGTGGTGGCTACCGCTTAGACAGCCACACTTTGTTTTCTTACTGGCAGTGCCCCTAATTGTGTACATACGAAACTTTTGCCTGCGCGTTTCTGTACAAACGACGTACAAACGATTGCAACAATTTGTGATTGAATTTGGCATGGTAGGGTTCTTAAATTTTGACAGCTCCCCACTTTGTTTTCGTTCTGGCGGCGCCCCTAATTGCATACAAACGAAACTTTCGCCTGCACGTTTGTGTACAAACGATGTACAAACGAGACCATTTCCGATTTAGTCTTGAAAGTTCCTGGGGAGCTGTCTAAATGGACTTGAAAAGGAGTACTGCAAAAATACATGTAATTCATATTGAGCACGATAGGAGGCAATATTCATTTTAGATTTTCCAGGGCGGGGGAATTGAAAAACGATGGCTGAATATAGTACTGTGAAAATTCTAGTAACTCAGACTGTGCACGCTCGGGAAACTCTATAATCATCACTAACTGCCATTTCAGTAATGTGTTTTATTGTCCTATGTCCGTGTTCCCATCCTTTCCTTCCCCCTCCAACTGGATACTTGATACTTTTTCTTTTCCAAATTTTTGTGCTAGTTTTCTGCCAAAACCTTGAGTTTTGTACTCTAATCGGTTTCGAGTTAGTTAATTATTTAAGTTGAGGATTCCTTTCTGCATCGAGGTTATATGAGACGTAGACTCAATGATTATGATGAAACTCTAACACAGTAATCGTCCACATTTTGTAAGCTCTATAGTGATCAACGTTAAAATCGTAAAAGCCCTATTTCTACCACTTCCAGTTGGCATATCACCTGCATTAAGGAACTCACTAAATTAAAAAATTCGCATTCGTCCAAAGTTATCGTGTTAAGTAACGGCCGCTCGTATATACGTACTAATATCTATAAGTTCCACTACGCGATCCCAATTAATACTTCATATACTCCCGCCACACACACACACTAGCATATGTACACACGAAAGTATACTTGGTAGTATACACACGCTTACGCCGGAAATTAGAAACACACACAGAGAGAGAGAGAGAGAGAGAGAGAGGGAGGGAGGGAGAGAGAGAAAATCTTGTTGTACCTTTATACTGAATGCACCATTACTCACAAAATCAATTTAAAAAGGAAAAGGGAAAAGTTGTAAATGAAACTTTCAAAGATTGGTACCAATGCTGCGTGTAACTCATGAAATTGTTCCATAATGATGGATTCGTAATATGATGTATATGGGTTTCTTAATGGTAGTATAACAAAATGCCTTCAAATTGACCACACAATAAAAAGTGAAATTTATTTCTCAATTTTTGTAAAATCGAAGTCGGTGGGCATTATGGGAACAGTCTACAAGAACAATATATGCAAATAAATATGAATATACTTCACGTTTTTCAGTGGGTGCAAGAAAGCTTCGAATAGTATTTGTGGTCATAATCATTAGCTGATGTATATATATATATATATATATATATATATATATATATATATATATATATATATATATATATATATTCAGGATGGTTGGGAACGTTACCAAAATAGTTCAGGAGGTGATTCGTCACATTAAAATAAGACAAAAACATACATATGAAAATGGGGTCAAAAGTGCTTAATTCCAGAGTTATAAGCTGCCTAAAACGGGTAAAAAGGAACTTTAGACCACAATAGCGCCACGAACATAAGTAATAGAGCTGAGGCGGCATGATAATTTCAAAGAAATCAAATCTACACTATGCAAAAATGCTTATATCAGAATCTGTGCGAAAGGGATTCACCGAAGGTCCATAGGCATTCCCGCAGAATATGTCAAAAAAAGAGACCTCAAAATAGGCGTGAATAGATAGGTTTCCATCATAAAAAACATTAATCGTGTGCATCTTGTCGAGATGTTAAACAGATACTTAATGGTGGACACCGTCATATCTGCTATGCGTGGTTACATAACGAACGTGTGGCCAACAGTGAAGTGGTGGATTTGATGTGGAGGTAAGACACGTCGGTAGGTGGATCCTCAGGTGGAAACAAGGCAACCAGCCCACATGAACAAAGGCCAACAAAGTCGGTATGGTCCAGCACGAACCGGGCGAGAAAGCGCCGCACACGTCGACGTAGTAGAATATTTCCCGAACGAAGAGAGATATGGATTCCAAAAAAGAATGAAAATCAGACCCATGCGAAACGATGGTACAAACCGCAGAGGGAACTACGCTAGAGAACTTTGCACTTAAAGACGGAGAGTCACCAAAGCAGATATGGTATGGGCAGTGCAAACTGATACAGATGTGTGTACGATGATGTGTGATGTAGGGCTTATGTACGAACGGTGGGGTGAGAGCTGGAAAATAGGGATTCCACACTACAGGGTCAGGGAGCTACGCAAAGGAACACCGCTGGACATGGTGTGTTCGTGCAAAATACAGCACCCAGCAGGTCACACCGACATTGCAGAGACGAGAATCATATTATGCCCGACCGAGTAGGCAGTCGAGGCTTGGAGGACATGGACTAATGTACACATACATACAGGCAAACCCTTACTGTCTTTACAAGGATGCTACTCTACACCTCAGACTTGTATCAGTGATGAATAACTATCACACAGAATGACACTAAAGGTTACTGAAGTCATACAACAAGGTACCTGTAACAACACTAAAGCAAATGCTCAAAGTGACGTCCACCGTTCTGAACTCAGGCGTTAATACGTCCTCGCACATAGTAGCGCACACGTCGAAACGTTGACGGCTCCTCCCGCAAAGCGTCACACGTAGCTGGGACACGTTGTTCCAACTTGTGAACGTCAGGAAAAGGAGTGACTTAATGAACAGTTTTGAGATGCCCCATAAGTAAAAATTCAGAGCTTTTAAATCTTGTGAGCGGGGAGGCCATAACATAGGACCGGCACGGTCGATCCACTTCCCCGGGAATATTCTGTTCAAATAATCTCGCACGGGACGACAAAAATGCGCCGGAGAACCATCGTGCGTAAACCACATCCGTTGTCTTAAGTATCTCGCGCAAGAAGTAAAGATTGATAGGCTCGGTGAGTCGTTGGGGAAGAACTGATTTAATGAGATGGTCATACAAAATCCCTGACCACACGTTGATACGAAACTTGGGCTGGTGGCGGTTCTGTACTATTATATATGGATTATCCATAGATCACGGATGACTAATATGGTACTAATGGATACCGTTCCTTCCAACTTGGGCTTCATCTGCGAAAATTGGAGGAGAGAAACTCGACTGTTGTTGCCACCAAATGGAGAACCTGAGTACAAAAGTCCAGCCTGGGACGGAAATCCCCTGGACCCACACTCCCTGCTATTGATACGGGTAATAAACTGTTGACATGCAGGATCGACATCTTCTTAGAGCTGATACTATGCCAACGGGCAAGCTCCCTTTCTGGTCATTGCGCATATGTCGTACAATACGGTCTCCCGCATGCAGAGTGCGTTCCCCACGAAGTCTGTCCTTGTCACACATGGAGGCCAAAATGTCCCCGTCACACACAAACGACGAAACAGCGCTGGAAACTTTATGTGTTGCAATTGTCTTCTATTCGGATATTGTTCGTTGTATAATCGTGCTGCCTGCAAACCATTTCAATGTGCTTCCCTATACACATAAACCATCTTATCTTGTTTTTAATTGGCGTAACCGGCCATTGTTACAACAAATCACACTATGCACGTGATGGACATCACACAACGCAGTAGTTACCCACTTCAACTGCACGGATGACGTCAACTGCACAAGGTAGGTCTGCTCTCGGCGGTGTGTTGTTTGTTGTTTGTGCACTTGTGCATTGCAGTGACCTGAACTGCAACCTGGAATCGTCTCGAGCCAAATAAACAAAGTAAGTATGTAGTGTGATTTTCCGTATAGTAGCTATAGCCCTTTATTTGCAACCACGCAATACCCTTGAACCGTCCAAATGTGGTTGTCATTCCTTTTCTAATGGCACGTTATTCCACCCACGGTTGGTTTTCAACTTTCTCGAGCCTATCGCCTCTTTTTGGGCATGTGATTGCCCTAAGAAGTCAACACACCTATGCACAAGGCGTAAGGTAAGACTGGGACTAACGGTTCCAGACAAACGGTTTCATCTTCTACAAACCTTGATAGGTTTGTGGTCCATGCAATCAAACTCTTAGGCCGCGTCACGGACTGGATCTCGGAATGAAGTTCCCAGCTAGCTGTAGGAACCTGAGAAGAACGCTTATTAGTAGTTCTACAATAATCATCTTTTGCCCTTAATCCCATCCCGAAAATGAAGAACAGATCATGACATCTCTATTGCACCTTAATAGATTCAAGCCTCCACTAGAATCTTTTTGTCCCCACGCTACCAACGGAACGTGAAACACCCCCACGTTCTGCATCGCCACAGTAACTAAAATAGCGCTTACTCTGCTGGTTGCGTTACTGTCGCACCAACATACAATGTCTGGCTGTGTTCCTTTGCTTTGCTCCACGACGCTTGAGTAGGGAATTCCCACTTTCCAGCTCTTACCCCACCGTTCCTTAGCAAGCCATACGTCACGTGTCATTGTACATATGTCTGTGTCATTTTGCACTGCCTCTATCATTCTGGTTTAGTGACTCCCCGTCTTACTGTGTGGAATCCCCTTGCGCAGGTCCCTTTGCGCCATTCGGTTTGCACCATCGTTTCCCTTGGGTCTGATTTTCATTCTTTCATTTTGGAGCAACGTCAATATCTCGATTCGTTCGGGAGATATTCTAATTTGCCGGCGGTGTGCGGCGCTATTTCGCCCAATTTCTCCTGGAGCAGGCCACCTTTCTCAACCTCTTTCATATGGAGATGTTTAATTCTTTTCAGCGGTGGAACCACTTACCGACGTGTCTTCCCTCAACGTCATATCCACCACTTCATTGTTGATTACCTGGTGGTTATGCAACCATATATAGCGGATTGCCGGTGGCCACCATTTCCTACCTGTTTGAGATATCGACGTGGCAACACGGTTTTTACTTGTAGGGTGGGAAACCTATCCATTTACAATTCTTTCCTTGACATATTGTCCGGGAATCCCCACGCACATCCGGGAAATTCCTTTCGCACACCTTTGCATAGGGCAAGTTTGGTATCTTTGAGAGAATCATGCCGCCTTAGCTCTATCACTCATGCTTGTGGCGCTATAGCAGTTTAAAGTTAATTTTCCTTCGTTTTCGGTGCCTACAACTCCGAAACTAAGCATTTTTGACCACAGGTTCACATGAATGTTTCCTTCTTATTTTGATATGAGAAATCACTTCACGAGGTGTTTCAGTGTATTTTCAAACAATCCTATAAGTATTTAAGCTCCACTTTCTGACTACGCCACTGCCTTTATTTTAATTTCTGAGGAATATTTCACTTAAACATCACTATTCATTCGAATGTTTCATGGTGTATCAGGCAGGTATAATCTTACCTTTTCCTGAATTTCTGTCAGATTTTTGTGCTTAAACTCTTCTATATGTTCGTATTCCGAGAATTTAGTCAATGTTGTTTCGTTTACATTTGCAACAAGGTTTAAGAACTCTTTATAGTAGCTTTTCTTACTCTTAGAAAAATCTCCAAATATTCTGAAAGTAAGAAAAATATTTATAAATACTACAATATTGTAGTTACTTAATAAATTCAACTTTACATATGCACTAATAGTAATTAATAATGTATTTTAATTTTCAACATAAGAAAGATTATTTGGTGTTTCTGAGCAACACTATAAATATATCGGTGTTTTAATTTGTGAATCTAGTTTAGATGTATGTTGTATCTTAAAATATTTTATCTGAACAGTGATTCAAATTTAAAATTTATTTCACTTCATTATGCATTTTTGTTAATTTGTCATCATTTAGAAATATTCAATTAGTTTGCCCTTTTAAAGCATTTGTAATTATATAAGAATTATAAAGTAACTGTAGTAACCAAAATATTATTTAAATGCCTCAGATGAGGTCATGTTGGTCTCGGAGATATTTATAATGATAACGCCAGAAAATTGGTCAAAACAATGGTCAAAATTGGTCAATGAATATTTATTAGAAATAGCAAAACGCAAGGTCCACAATATTATGAATATTTAAAGTAGCAAAAAATTTAAATGGACACAATGCAAAAAGAATAATATTTTATAAGAATAAATTTAGCAATGCATTGTAACTATTTTCAGTTTTGCTGCGCACTTTTCTGGCAATCACGATACAATATAACTCATGAATTATATCGTTTACACATAAGTTTCCTGAAAAAATGGGATTTTGATCGATTCTATAGCAGCTGTGCAACTAAACTTACGAGTTAAATGATCATGATTTCTCAAAATTCGCTTATGCTTTATCAATTGTACACAAACAGCTTCTACTCGTTTCATACTTTTTTCCAACTTACCTAACGTGTCAACATTATTTTTGAAACGACAAATCACCAGTGTTAACATATCTAATTATTTTCAATGACAGGTTATAATTTATTCATGGTTCTCTCAAATGCATGACAAGTATTTGATATATTATACGAGGGTCACTACGAAAGTTTCGTGATACGCATTGTTGTGGCACAGTATTTGAACCCCAAAAAATGCATTCGCTAGTGGTATGCAGATCCAAGAAGCGAAGCATGTTTCAACTCGCCTCGCTTATCGCCGTGGCCGTATCGCCTTCACTTGATTGTTGATGTGAGTAGTATTCGCCTGTCTAGAATGGAGCTCGAAAGGGAATATTTTCGGTCAATGATCCTTTACGATTTCAAAAGTGGTTTGTACGAGACACAAAGCCTTGACCGTTTGCAGGGCGCATTTAGGGACGTTGCTCCTTCCGTACTACAATTTTTCGGTGGTTTGGTGAATTCAGAGGAGGCCGCACATGGCTTAAAGATGATGAGGAGCTGGACGTCCGGCAACAGCTGTTTCAGATGAAAACATTGCCGCTGTGGAACAAATGATTCGAGAAAATCCTCGAACAACTTTCAAGGACATTGAATCTACAGTGAACATTGGATCGCCAGCAGTAACAAAATTCTTCATGATCATCTTCCAGACAAAAATCCACCCACGAAAGTGAAGCGACCGCGAAGTGCGAGGAAAAAGATGGTCGCAACTTTCTTCTCCAAATCTGGCGATGTTGCAACTGTTCTACATGAAGAACAAAGGACTGTTACTGCTTAGTGGCACACCACTGTTTGCCTAACAAAAGTGTTCCAGAAGCTTCGGGAATGGCGCCAAGAACTGGATTGCGTGGGATCCTGCTCCATCATGACAACGAATACGCACACACAGCCAACATCACAATTCAGTTTTTAGAATCTACGGAGGCCAAACTTATCAGTCATCCGCTGTATAGCCCTGACCTGGCCCCGTGTGATTTTTCCTGTTCCCCACAATCAAAGCTCGCATTCGTGCAAGAGATTTTGCACCACTGAAGAAGCTGTACTGGCTTCTGAGAATGAACTTTCAACACTTGAATAAAAACACTGGCAAGACTCTTGAAAAGTGGTTTTCGTGGATGCAAAAGTGTGTACAGTGTAATGGTGAATACTTTCAGAAAATGTAAGTGTTAAATTGATTTTAATTATGTAAGTTATTTCACACCTCAAAACTTTCGTAATGACCCTCGTATATTCTTCTTCACCCTTAGTTAGGTGATTCAACTCAAGTTTACCATATATTCTTTTCATTTCTATTGCTACTTCTTAAAATGTTTCAACACATATTTTAGCACCACCTAACCCAATATAAGTATATCGTCCTGTCTATGGGTTTCTCAAAATATTTCCATTTTTTACACATTCTTTGTCTATCAGTTCTTCCATGATCATTAACTTGCCTTTATCATTAATACCCCTTAACCTAACTTGCAAAATTGTGAAAAATTAAACTAACTAGGGATGATACCAAGCACCTGAGACCAAGTACCTGGGGAAAACTTATATATCGTCTGTAAGCTCCTTCCATAAGAATTACAAAACCGTTTTCAAATCACGGTCAAACCCACAAATTGACCCTATATCGAGAAAGTTTGTTGGTATTTGTGACCCGCTATATTCAACAGAAGTAAAAATAAATGTTAAGATGCATCACATGTAAGTCCCTGAGCCCATCATATTCCTGATTGGCTCACCACTAGAATGGGAATCAAGTAAGGGTGTGATAATATCACTTTGCAGCCAATCATACAAATTCGTTAGTGTTGCCAACAAAATTTTAAATACAACGTGGCAGATGGTTTCTGTACCACTTGATGTATATCCATGAAACGCGGCATAAACATCATTCGTCATTAGAGAAATATATTTCCGACATATTCCTCTCCCAAGTGTAGCATACCATCCCTTCGAGTTGCTATGAAAACGAAGAATGGATGCACGCAAGAAGGAAAATAAATAAAAATAAATATACATATTTATATTATTAGTATTAGAGTTTATCATTTGTTAAACTAACGAAAAGTTCAATCTTGTTAAAAATTTGTTTTTTAAAAAAAGTATAGAATAAAAAAGATTGAAAGGCCAAATGTATGGAGTAATAGACTGATAAAACTGTAACTATTGACAACTGGAGAAAAATGAGATATGCGCACGATCGTTTTGGGGGCGGGGCCTAACTCTCCGATCCTTACCTGCCAGCGTGACTCTTGGTTACGTTGACTAGTTTCTGGGTTTGGAGATGTGGTGATTTGTTATGTCTTGCGTTCTCCGCTTCGATTGACTTTGACCACTAGGATATGTTTTTTAGTTGGGCAACTCGTGTTCCATGCCAGTGAAGTTAATACTATTCATTATTCTTTGTGAATTCACAGTTATATTACATTTGGCAAGTTGGAGTAAATTATTAGTGATTCTGGAAAAAGTTGCAGAAGCAAAAAGTGATATATTTAAAGTAAGAAAGTTACAGAGCCGGAGAGGCATTTTGGTGGCCAAAGAAGGCAGGGAACAAATAGTGAATACAAATCCCTCATATTTAGTTAGTTTTGGTGCTCTGAGAGTTAATTATAAGTATATTTTCCTTCTGAATTCTCATTTAGTTCTTTCTGAAATATTTCTTTTTCTAAAGAAAAGAAAATTATAAACAGAGAAAAAATAATAGTGATGGACAATTCTGATATTAGACTATTTGAGCGATTGTTGGATTTGACCTTGTTTTAACCAGTAAATCGAAAGAATTGTCCATACGTAAAGTACTTTCAAGTCCTAATTTACTTCGTAGATTCGCGATAATTGAGGAAATATCAGTCTGGCAATTGCTTTAATTATTGGTCATCTGTCCAGTCAAAGAAGCAAAGGTTTCCATTCAAGGTTGACGGTCTGAAGGTAAAAATCAAATAATCTCGACAGAGGTGAGTGGCAAATGTGATTTATCTTAAACAAGTAGTTGTGTCGCGTGATTTATGTATATTGTGAGGTCGTCTGTAGAATTGGTTTCCATCAAGAGATAGCATTCGCAGACCTTTGTATTTGTTTGAGTCCATAATAAAATTCCTCCCAATAAAGTGGCGAAATATATTTATTGATTCTAACCGAGACCACGTGTTTGAAACTCGAGCCATTTCCTATCCAATATTTCAATTCTTTATATGGTTTTTCTGTGCAGCTAATATATTCTGTTTTAATATTGAGATTAAAATAATTTTTTCAAAGAAAACGAACACTCTCGATTCCTCTTCAGTTGTCAGGAGGTTCAAGATTTGATTTTTAAATGAGCTCAATTTAATAATCAATTTTGCATTATTACTAAATCAGGATTAGTTTCTGAATGATAAGAAGCCTGATTTAAACAAATTTTGTTAAGATTTGACGACTGAGATTAGAATTTAGTAGTAAACTTGAAATGGATGAATTACAGCTCTGAAATTCGTAAAGCATTCCAGATTTCATTAACTATTAATTACTACTTCCTTCTGAAGTATTTTAATAGATTTGGAAGTTAAATATTATTTGAGAGTAAAACCCAGAGATAAAATTAATTAGATTGAATTTAGACAAATGTTGAAAAGACCAGAAAATCGAGATTTATTATAGAAATTTTCTTGTGGTTTGAATGCTATTATTCAAACGTTTTAGTGCATATACACTACCCTCATATTGGTTGCAATAAAATTGTTATTTTTCGAAAAATTGAAACATTGTGTTTGATTGTTTGATCTGTTTATGTTTGAAGTGTTTACCTTGTTTACTTTTTGAAGTGAGATATTGGATCTATGGTCTATCGCTTGCATCGAGGTGGATTCGTGATATGAGACAGCCCCATACAAGCCCGCTCTGCCAGACTTTATCCGAGTGTGTCCAGATTGACAGTCTCTGTTATTAATTGATTTCTTAGTTTTTCTTTTTTTCTCAAACTCTTGATTTGGATTCGAATGGACGAGACTAGGTGGAATTGGGCGTTACAATAGCCCAGAAACTAGTTAACGCCTAGACTTAAGTTAGTTATTAGGTAGTAGCGTAAGATAATAGAAAAAATATTTTGTTGTATGCTTAGGGCTTACTTCCAACATTGGCATTCCACTTAAATGTTTCAAAAAAGAGACATTTGGAATATAATTAATATAACGTAGTTTTGAAATTTACTTAAACTTTGATTTTGTCGTTTATATTGTACTTTAATCATTTCCTCCAACATTAGCATTCCACTTAAATGATTATTAATGAATTAGGTTACGATATTATTAATGATTTTGGATTCTTGAATAATAAAATTGACCTCTGTTAATGTTTTTGCTTTTTAAAATTGTTGATTAGTCTTTTACTCCATCACTATCATTCTACTAAAACTTTGGTAAACGTATTAAAGTATAATATAATGAATTCTATTGAATTCTATAATGCTTAAATTGAAACAATTTTGTCCTCTTAAATAGTTAGTCTTTTCCTCCAATATGATCATTCCACTAATATTTTTATAATTGTGTTCGTGTATAAGAGTATGAAAGTTATTGAATTCTTTATTGCTTACTTTGAACGTTATTACAGTTTTGCCTTGTTAAATGGTTAGTTGGTCTTTTCCTCCACCAATGTCATTCCACTTAAATATTTATAATTGTGGCAGAATATAATAATTTAAATGTCTTTGAAGTCTTTAATGATTATACATGTTTTTGTGATTTGAAAATTATTTTTCAAAAACAAAACAAAAATATAAATCACACACACAAAAAATCGCCACTCTGTGTAATAGTTGTTTAATATTTTGGGTCCTAATTAGGTCTATGTTGATTGTTGTCAGTAACGTATTTCAAATCTCTTCCAGTGTATTCGAATCAATTTCTAGTTGATGTTCTTTAGTAGTATTAGTTGTTTAGTGTATGGGTATTATTAGTTATAAGTATTATTTCCATATTTTGCTTTTGTGTTTTTTCTCTTATTATTGTATGATGATGAATGTTAGAAGCGAACGTGATTAAATCAGTATAGATATACCCGATTCTGAATTTGTAACGATTGATGCTACTGGACAACCAAGTTTGAATTCAGATTTTGGTTCATTATGTATGACTTTAACTCTACCTATGCGGAATAATGCAGCTTTTAGACTTTTTCCTACACTAGTTAGAAATAATTATGGTTCATCTGCTAATAGTTCAGCGGGAACTTATGGTTTTAGTCGTGTAGCCAATCCTCCTAGTATGAATTTTTCGAGAGCTAATCAAAGAGTTACCTTTACTGAACCGCCTTTAAGATGCGAAATGGGGGTTTCTCCTCCAAATTTAAATTCTTCTGAAGATTTTCGTTCTCGAAATAGATACATAGAATTGGAAAATTATTACAGAAGAGTTTCTAATGTACTCAGTTCAACTCCAAGAGTGGTATTAATAATATATATGATGGTAATACAAATTTTTGTTCGGAATTTAGAAACTTAAATAATAAAAACTTGGAAAGAGTAGTTCAAACTAATTTGAGTTTAGATGATCATCATTCAGGGTTGAATGTTGAACATAAGCTAATGTAAAATACACCCATTCAAGAACCTTAGCATATTTAGAAAATAGGTTTATGAGTATTAAAAATGTCAATGGAAATGATAGCTTGCAAATATTTGAATTGTTATTCAAGATAGAGGAAATTTTGTTAGAAAGCATCTATTCATTCAATATGATTTTGTCAGTACTCATTTCTAAATGCTATGGTGCTGTATTGAGGATAGTTACTTCTGCTTTACACGATCATATAGATTGGAATGATTTTAAACATAATTTGTTGACTAGGTTTCTTACTCCAACTGTTGTACATTCTTTGGTGAGTGCTAGGGTATACAGGAAACACAAATTATCTGAGCTAATGAACGAATATGTGAAATCTGTTTTGATTTCGATGAACGTTCTAGGATTGAATATGGAGGAAAGAGAATTAGTTAGAATCATTCTAACAGGAATGAATCCAAATCAGCGCAATAGTAATTAGGAAGTTGTTTCCCTAATAACAGATCGGAATTATTAGATATAGCTGAACGATTTGTTATGAGTACCCGTGAACAAATAAAATACAATAGGTCAATGGGTATTAAAAGTAAAAATCAGATGGTCTTGTTAGTCAGAACAGTTAGTCTAAGATGGGTGAAGATTATCTGAAAAATCGTAACCATTCTTCACCTATTAATGTAAAATCGAATCAATTGAAGAGATGTTTTGAGATTTCGATAGCTTCAGGATTCTCTGACTATAATGGTACTAGAGATCGTTCGGAAATAGTAGTAAATAAAATTAATGAGAAAATTCCGTCGAAGATGGATGGTTTAGTGCCAACGTCTGTTGTTGGCAAGATAAATAATACCTTAACCAGTGTTTGTGTGGACGGTGGATCCAGCTTTAATCTTCTCACGAGATCTTTTGTTCGACAAAGTGGTGCTGAACAGTATATAAGTGCTGTTGATGCAAGAACAGTTAATGCCACTTCGGGATTGAATTTCTCTACAGAAGAGGAAATAACATTGAGCGTTAATCTATCCGGATATTTACAGACTGTGAATTTTCGAGTGGTAGATCAACTCCCATGTGAATGTTTATTAGGGATGCCCTTTCTTAGTTCAACTTCAGCTGTTTAAGACTATAAGAACGAAGTCTTAGTTTTGAATGGGGGAAGGAATAGAGTACGTTTGACATTTCAACAGAATTGATTTAAGAGTGGGTTTAGATCTGTTGATTCTAAAGGCCAGCGGCAATCTGTAGGAACATCTGCGGAAAGAACTTCAGTTAAAAAACAATGCAGCGAGTGTATCTTCTATTTTCATCCGAGCTGATTACAATTCAGATGGATATTGTGAAAAGGGTATACAATGTGAATTAGAACTGCATCAATTAGAAGAGCAGATGTTTACCATAGAAGTACCTAATTCATCCCAATTATTAGCGTTAAGATATTTGATCGAATGCGATCTGTCAAAGAACTATAATGTTGAGAAAACTTCGGTGCATGCAGTGAATGAAATAAGATCTTCTGGTTTGAACAATGAAGAACTTGGACATGAAGGGTTTTCAACCAACCCGAAGAAAGTCTTGGAAAATCAGATGGTGTCGATATGACAATGATTTCCACGGATGGAAATAATGTGGTTTCAGTTAATATTCAGCCAGATGAAATGAAACATCAGTCATCCTTGAAGAAGAACGACGAAGTTGAAAATTTGGCCGAAGTTGTAGATCACTCAACGAATTTTTCAAAAATTAAAGGTTCTTCCAAGAAGTCTGGGAAGAAGAGAAAGACGAAGAAAAAGAAGACTACAGACAGTAAAAATCAAAAGGATGCTGGTAAAGTGTCTAAGATTGAAGAGACTATCATAAATCTTTCTCCTGCTTCTAAGATAAAGACTGTACAACTTCAAAGCTCATCTGAGGCATCCGATGTAGACATTGAGCAAGCGGAAAATTTCCACAAACTTGTGAACAGGAATCGGAAATATATCATTAAGGATACTCCACAGGGAGAAACTATAAACAAACGATCTCAACAGGTGAAAGATTCGTTAAGTACACACTGAGAAACTATAAACAAACGATCTCAACAGGTGAAAGACTCGTTAAGTACACAGGGAGAAAAAACAATTGAAGAAGACTGGAGTTATCGTGATCAAGAAGTTGCCTCATTCATTGATTCGATTAACAAGGAATATTCTGATGTTATCTCTGAGCGTGTAGCTTGTATTAAAGACTTTATTGGTCATATATATCTCACAGAAAACAAACCTTACAAACACAATCCGTCTCTAATCCCTAAAAGCAAAGAAATATTTCACGAACGGATTCAGAAATTGGTAAACCAAAGAATTTTACAGGAGACCATTCAAACTACGCAACTAGTTGTTTTTTGGTCAAAAATAAAAATAATACTTATCAAATTGTTGGTAATTATGTTAAAGCTAATACAGTAATAGTTAACGATCCTTTTCTTGCTCTGAACCTAGAGGAATGTCTTACAGGGTTATCAGGAAATAAATTGTACTCAAGAATAGATTTACGCCGTGAGTACAACCAAATTCTATTGGATGATAACTCTTGAGACATTACGACTATAGTAACACCGAGAGGCTTATATCAATATACACGAGTTCCGGTTGGTATTAAAACTGGAAGTAACTTGTTAACTCGTGTTATGAAGAAAATGTTAGAAGATTTAGAAAAGGATGGCTTTAAAACTTATTTTGATGACGTGTTAATATTTTCCGACACTGTAGAAGAACATAAAAATACGATTAGAAAGGTTTTTGATAGGTTTAGAAAAATTAATGTAACGGTTTCTCCTGATAAATATTTATTTTTCTATACGAAAATTATTTATTTAGGTTATGTGGTCTCAGGAGACCAAATGGAAATTGATCCAAAAAGAATATCTGCCATCAGGAATATTCCTCCACCAAGAAACCGGAGGTCTCATGAAGATTTTAGGACTCTTTAGTTACTATTCCAAATTCGCCCCGGAAATGCAAGAGTTAAAGGGACCTTTGAGTGAGCTTAAGTCAGTTAATGAAAAGTCTGAATGGACCTCTGATCATCAGAAGGTTCTAGATAAACTGAAAAGTTTGTTGGTGGAGAATGTAGTATTGAAAACTCCAGGCCTTAACTAGCGCTTTATTGTAATGTCGATGGGTCAGTAAAAAGTATTGCTAGGTGTTTGCAACAAGAAAACAGCAAGGGGGAGATCCAACCAAACGCGTTCTTCAATAAGAAATTGTCAGAAGCTGATAAACATCGCAGCATTAACGAAATCGAATTCATTAGCTTAGTTAAGACGATTGCCAGGTTCCGACCAGAGCCCTCCACGGGCCGGGCACGCCCGGTTCGGCCCGGTGCCCGGCCCGGCCCGTTTCAAGTAATATCAAACTGGACCGGGCCCTAACCGGGCCGAGCCGGGCCGAACCGGGCCGGGCACATTTCGGGTCGAATCGGGCCGAACCGGGCCGGGCACAATTCGGGCCGAACCGGGCTGGGCACATATCGGGCCGAGCCGGGCCGGTCCGGCTCGGCCCGGAGACTCTGAATTACAGTTCGGAAACTAATGTTGTCAGCCTATTTGTTTTTTTAATGTCCTTCACTACCTCTATTTTTGCCGTGTTTGTACGGTCTTACTGTCAGAATATGTTAATCGTAATGTGTTTGGGAAACTGACTCTTTATTCAAGACTGCGATGTACTGGTAATACTATTACTATTAATACTTCTACTACTACTATTACTACTTCTACTATTACTACTACGACCACTGCTAATACTACTACAAGTGCTACGACTTCGCGTCAGAGTTGACATGTATGGTGGTACCGAATTTATCTTCTAAGTACAGAATAAAATGAAGAAATGCTAGTTATTATGGCCGGTCTGCGTAGAATGTGAACCGATGCTTGATCTACGAGGGACAACAGTGGCTCAGTAGAAAAAAACACTCACATCTGGTGCTAGAGGTCGTTAGATCAATCCCTGCTCATGCTATGTGAGCTTTGTGGTGGACATACACCGTGTGCATGGGAGTTTCTGGGGTGGTCCCGCTTCCTCCCACTATTTTCTTTCCACCAATTCATCCCATCATTATCCGTACAGCCTGAGCCGTAGTTACCTAAAGAACGTATGATAGAGTCAAGTACTTGACCTAGTAAGTATAATTTGGTACGCTACCATTAGACCACGGATGCCAAAACCATGAACTGGCGTGGTCATAAGATCAATGCAATTTGTAGTAATGTTCAATTAGAAAGGCAAATATCGAATGGTGTTACATGTTCATGTATTGTTTACATATAGTATGATGCTACAAATATAACAAAATATCATGATCAAATAAATCACCAAGTAGCCAGAGTGGATTAGGTGTTCCTGGGACGGTGGCTCAGTGGTTGAGCGTTCACCTCTGGTGTATGGGGTCCCTGGTTCGATCCGAGTTCTCGCCAAGTGAACTTTGTGGTGTACAAACACCGTGTGGGGGGTTCGCGGCGTTCTCCTGTTTCCTTCCACTTTATTCATTCCACTATTTCATTTATTTCTCATCATCCTCGTCTCCTTTAGGCTAGTCGGTATAACTATGAGACGTAAAGCTCAAAGATTTCATTTTCATTGTTTTGTTTTCGTATTACTAGTAATAGCAGTAGTGGTATTCGCTGTCGTATTAGTATAGTAACGAAAACAATAAAATCTTACAGTTTTACGTCCCATGCTTATGCCGGTTAGGCTAAAGGAGACGCTGATGATGAGAAATGAATGAAATGGTGGAATGAAAAAGTGGAAGGAAACGGTAGAACCCGAAGAAACCCACGGGCACGGTGTTTGTCCACCACAAAGCTCACATAACACGAGGAGGGATCGATCCGATGACCTCTAGCACCAGATGTGAGTGCTTTACCTACTGAGCCACCGTTGTCCCTCGTCAAGCATCGGTTCGCATTCTACGCAGACCGGCCATAATAACTAGTATTTATTCGATTTTTTTCTGTACTTAAATTGTAAAGTATGTACCACTAGACATCAGGGGTGGATCCAGGGGGGGCGATCGGGGCGATCGCCCCCCCAGAAGAGGAAAATTTCTTTTTTTATATATATGAATAAAACTCATCCCAAAGTTTGGAGCCCTTAAAAGTAGCAGTATGACAACCCACCGCCCCCTCCCCAGAAGTCGGTCCTGGATCCGCCAAGGCGGGTCAACTCTGACGCGAAGTCGTAGCAGTTGTAGTAGTAGAAGTAATAGTAGTAGTAACAATAGTAATAGCAGTAATAGTATTAGCAATAATAATAATAATAATAATAGCAGTAGCAGTAGTAGTAATAATAAGAGTAGTAGAAGTACAGTACTTTACAGTCTTGAATAAAGAGTTAATTTCCCAAACACATTACGATTAACACAGGCTGCCAATATTTGTTTCCGATCCATCTTTCACAGTGTTGGCCCGGCCCGGCCCGGTTCGGCCCGGAATGTGCCCGGCCCGGTTCGTCCCGGTTAGAGCCCGCCCCGTCGGGCCGGGCCGGGTCGAGCCGGGCACAGAATTCAGATCCATCCGGGTAGGGCCGGGCCGTCTTCGGGCCTGGGTTTGCAGGGCTCTGGTTCCGACATTACTTGGTGAAAAATTTTATGTCCTTACGGACAACAAGGCTCTTACATGGATCCTAAGTAATTCTAAGAGACTAATGAAATATGGGCCATTAGTCGAGACGCTATGTCAATTTTCGTTCCACATCAAACATGTTAGGTCTTGCGATTACTTCGTAGCTGACACTTTGACAAGCGTCTATGGTCCATTTGAATTTCGAATTGTAGATGGGCCAATTCGACTTGCTGCGTTTAATGAAAATTTGAACTTAGCTCATATGTGGAGGATTCCATTAATTAAAGAACCCATAGATATATTGCAAAGAGAAGACTGAGCTTAGAGAAATTTTAGATAAGATCTGAAGGGTGAATCTGTTTCAGGTTATATTCAGAACAAGAAAATTTTAATGAAAAGAACTAATTCAGTTAATAACCCTTATAAGATCGTAATTCCCAAGTATTTGAGGCATGTTTTAGTGGAATATTATCATAATGATAAATTGGTTGGCGGCCATTCTGGCATTCTTAGAACATTGAAGAAGTTGTCAAAAAGGTTTACATGGGAAAATATGAAACCTGAAGTTTCAGAGTTTGTTCGATGTTGTCATCGTTGCCAATTAACGAAAGATGAAAATCAAAAGAAAATGGGTCAACTAATCTCCGAGTATAGAAAAAGAATAAGCTCTCATTGGATGATAGATATTATAGGAGTTTTACCCACCTCTAAAGGTTTTAAATATATCCTTATAGGAGTAGACAATGCTAGTATGTTTGTGGTGCTGCAAAAGCTGAGAACATTGACTTCAGCATCCATATCCGAGAAATTAAACGATATGTTTAGTAGGATGGGCTTTCCGGAGGCTATATCAACTGACAGTGCCTCTGAGTACTTCAGAAAATTTGTGTTTGGATTAGACATAAAACACATAAAATTAAGTCCTTATCCAGAAGGAAATATTGCCAAACCTTCATGAAAACCTTAAGAGCTTCTATTCTTATTTTTCTGATAAGCACCTATGGGCAAATCTTATTCCCGATTTGCAGTATACTCTGAATAGAAGCAGGTATTCTGGCCTAAAAATGGCTCCTATCGAAATCTTTTAAGGACGTCCTATTAACACTCCTTTGGAAAATCGATGGGCCATCACTGAGTCAGCTATAGGGGGTAAATCCTCCCTTGTGCTCTGATTGAATTAAATGAAAAACATGGAAGAAGTCGTGGAATAATATAAAAAATTAATGTCCTACAGAAGAAGAGAGTATCGTTTGGTCTCGGAGATAAAGTTCTTATACGTACTCACGTCAAATCCTCGTTGAAGGATAAAATTTCAAAGTCCCTGAGTGACAAATTTCTTGGTCCATTTGTTGTACGTCGTTTCTTAACACCAAGTACTGTCCTTGTTTCGGACGAAAGTAATAATTTGGATTCGTTTAGAAGAAGTCATGTTTCAGAGATTAAAGTATATCGAGAACCTAGGCGATAGAATGAACTCAAATCAACGGCTGGAAGAGATATGAAATTTGTAAATATGTTTAGTTAGGAAATTTATTGTGAATTTAAAATCATTAGTCGTTTGATTATATCTTGTTGTTTATATTCTTCTTTGTTCTTATATATAATTTTTGTCAATATTCAGCAAGATATTTATTTTTGAAATGTCATTTCATGGCCATGAAATTTCAAAAAAAAAATATATATATATGCATAATTTAGATCTCTTTATAAATAAGTATTTTTAAATATATTAACTATTATGTAAAATATATTTCAGAGTAAATATTTTAGATATTTTGGATTTGATAATGAAAGCTTTTAAGGTAATTGTATATATGTAATTAGGTATTAGCTTTATATATGTATACATTGGTTTGTTTGTCTAATATTGTAATTTTCTATGTTATAGATTTCCTGCAGCAAAAAATATTCCTTTGGAAATTTTTTTCTAAGGTGTGGCGGTTGTAGCATACCATCCCTTCGAGTTGCTATGAAAGCGAAGAATTTATGCATACAAGTAAAAAAACAAATAAAAATAAATATATATATTTATATTATTAGTATTATAGTTTATCATTTGTTAAACTAACGAAAAGTTCAATCTTGTTAAAAATTTGTTTTTTAAAAAAAGTATAGAATAAAAAAGATTGAAAGGCCAAATGTATGGAGTAATAGACTGAAAAAACTGTAACTATTGACAACTGGAGAAAAACGAGCTATGCGCGCGTTCGTTTCGGGGGCGGGACCTAACACTCCGATCCTTACCTGCCAGCGTAACTTTTGCTTACGTTGACTAGTTTCTGGGTTTGGAGATGTGGTGGTTTGTTACGTTTTGCGTTCTCCGCTTCGATTGCCTTTGAACACTAGGATATGTGTTTTAATGCAGTTAGTTGGGCAACTCGGTGTTCCGTGCGGGTGAAGTTAATACTATACATTATTCTTTGTGAATTCACAGTTATATTACATTTGGCAAGTTGGAGTAAATTATTAGTGATTCTGGAAAAATTTGCAGAAGCAAAAAGTGATATATTTAAAGTAAGAAAGTTACAGAGCCGGAGAGGCATTTTGGTGGCCAAAGAAGGCAGGGAACAAATAGTGAATACAAATCCCTCATATTTAGTTAGTTTTGGTGCTCTGAGAGTTAATTATAAGTATATTTTCCGTCTGAATCCTCATTTAGTTCTTTCTGAAATATTTCTTTTTCTAAAGAAAAGAAAATTATAAACAGAGAAAAAATAATAGTGATGGACAATTCTGATATTAGACTATTTGAGCGATTGTTGGATTTGACCTTGTTTTAACCAGTAAATCGAAAGAATTGTCCATACGTAAAGTACTTTCAAGTCCTAATTTACTGAGTAGATTCGCAATAATTGAGGAAATATCAGTCTGGCAATTGCTTTAATTATTGGTCATCTGTCCAGTCAAAGAAGCAAAGGTTTCCATTGAAGGTTGACGGTCTGAAGGTAAAAATCAAATACTCTTGATAGAGGTGAGTGACAAATTTGATTTATCTTAAACAAGTAGTTATGTCACGTGATTTATGTATATTGTGAGGTCGTCTGTAGATTTGGTTTCCATCAAGGGATAACAATCGCGGACCTTGCATTTGTTTGACTCCATAATGAAATCACACCCAATAAAGTGGCGAAATATATTTGTTGATTCTAACGGAGACCACGTGATTGAAACTCGGGCCATTTCCTATCCAATATATCAATTCCTTATAAGTATTTTCTGTGCAGCTAATATATTCTGTTTTAATATTGAGAATAAAATATTTTTTTCAAAGAAAACGAATACTCTCGAATCAGGAGTTTCAAGATTTGATTTTTAAATAATCAATTTTGCATTAATACTAAGTCAGGATTTGTTTCTGAATGATAAGAAGGCTGATTTAGACGAATTTTGTTAAGATTTGACGACTGAGATTAGAATTTAGTAGTAAACTTGAAATGGATGAATTACAGCTCTGATATTCATAAAGCATTCCAGATTTCATTAACTATTAATTACTGCTTCCTTCTGAAGTATTTTGATAAATTTGGTAGTTAAATATTATTTGAGATTAAAACCCAGATATAAAATTATTTAGATTGAATTTAGGCAAATGTTGGAAAGACCAGAAAATCGAGATTTATTATAGAAATTTGCTTGTGGTTTGGAAACTGTGTATATGTATTATTCGAACGTTTTAGTGCATATGCACTACCGTCATACTGGTTACAATAAAATTGTTATTTTTCGAAAAATTGAAACATTGTGTTTGATTGTTTGATCTGTTTATGTTTGAAGTGTTTACCTTGTTTACTTTTTGAAGTGAGATATTGGATCTATGGTCTATCGCTTGCATCGAGGTGGATTCGTGATATGAGACAGCCCCACACAATTCCGCTCTGCCAGGCTTTATCCGAGTTAGTCCAGATTGACAGTTTGTGTTATTAATTGTTTATTTTAATTTTTCTTTTTTTCTGAATCTCTTGATTTGGATTCGAATGGACGAGGCTAGGTGGAAGTGGGCGTTACACAAGGACCCCAGTTTGTCAGTGCTGCCAAACAATTATAAAAATAAGAAATTGTAAAACAGGTTCCATAAGATGATACGTTTATACACCAAGCTTGGCAGAAACATCAGAAGGACTATAGCAAAAAGATGTTGAGTGTGGCCTTCTCCTAACCATCTGAGTTGTCAGTGTTGCAAACAGGTGTAAACATCATTATGTTGAAAACAGCGTGAATGTCTTTGAACGAATATATGACAAATGTGACAGAAGCAGCATTGGACAATGGAAAAGATAGTGTGTCCCCGTCTCCCAAGCATCCCAGTGTGACAGTGTCGCCAACTAATGCAAACATTCAAATTTTTTTCATGAAGTCTACCACATTGGCGGACATAACTGACAACATGGGTGCTTTGGGTTCACTAACATACTATAAACCTAATATGGGTTACACTCTAATTATATCCGTCAATGATCTAGACTTATACATCATGACAATTATTGATATACTGCTTAAACAAATGTTGATATAAACAATTACTGATATCTTACTTCTTTTTTCAAACTTTGGTATATATCTTTTAATTGTAAAGGAAATGTAATAGCATTACAGTATTTCACTACAACGTCTTAGCAAATTTTTTTACAATGTGAAGGTATCTGAGGATGTATTAAACGGTTTATATTTTTCAAATAAGTTTTAATATAATGTAGGAAACATTTATTATTTTTATTTTTTCATTAATTACTGCCTTCATATTTTTAACTTGCTCAAGAAGGTCAATAAGAAGGATATCTTTATGCTATATGTTTATTTAATAAAATTTGCATATGTTTAATTTGATATAATGACCATCCTGAACATCTACATTGAAACTCTTTCTTTTCTCTTAACGTTTTCATGTAGCACAGTAAATGTATTGATCTGGGTCTTTTGATTTTGATATTATTTTATGTAATGTTTTAAAATTCCATTATTACATAGTTTTGTCTCTAATAAATTCACATAAGAAAACATCATTTTAAAAGCTACATATCGTATGTTTATTGACACATATTTTGTATATGTATCTACACTTTGTGTTACATTGATTTTATTTGAATATTCCGCTGTGACCATATTATTTCCTAATGTACTTCCCGATAAACAAAATCAGTCGTATTTCTGAAAAATATAAAAGAAAAAGAAACAACTTAAAAACAGTTAAAAGAGATAAAAAGAGGATGCGTAGAAAAGAAATGAGAAAAATTATATCAAAGTAGAAAATTCTGCACAGTTAGTTGAAAAAAAGAAAGCACTAGTAATAATTTGCCAGGAGGCAATGTACCTAAGGTGGAAACTATATTGCCTCACTGAACTGCTATGCTGATACGTTGTATCAGAAAATTAGTAACCCGTTTGTCAACAGTAACGTGTGCAATATGTTCGACTAGTACTTTAGTGAAATCTACACCTTCGACACTCCAAGTACCGTTTAATTCAATGTATACGGTCATGAACTAGGCGAACTACACTGTATCAATCGTGTAGTTCTGAATATTTTCTTCTTGTCTCGCATTCTCTGCAGGCTGCAGTAACTCCTTCTCGCGAATGTGTTGGAAAAGATGAAATCACAGAGAAGAATCTCCCCCCCTCTTCCAAGGTACCAGCGTCATGTCATCTTGTATTGCTCCCCCTATTCATATTGCTCACAATCTTCCGAAACTACTTATGCAAAAGAGACCGTGTAGAACGTTCCATTTGACTGATGCACCAAATTTAGAGCAGTTGTGTGATTCACAGATGTGTACCCCTAGACGAACTTCAAATGCAATACAAAAAGTTTAGTTTCGAAGGTCCAGTCCTAGGATGTGTGATAGTAAACCCTGTAGCCAAGCACCTGAAATTCCAGATGAGGAAGCAAGAAATCTGGCCTAGTCCTTTTGACTGTCTGCTTATTGTAGTAACATTGATTGGTGCAATTTGATGATTGGATTGTCTCAAACTAATTGTTCATTTCTGCCAGTTTTTTCAGGAGGACTTACACTAACTAGGTTAGACCAGCCAGATATGTAGTCTTGGATATCAGATTATATGTAAGGCTCATTTACTTGATTGAGAAGTATCTCAATGGTATGCCGTGATCAACATCTCGGTCTCTAAAAATGTAGGATACGCCAAATATATAGTCCGACGAATACCGAGACCTCCAGAATCAACTGGAAGAAAAGCCTGTATCCATGCGGAACTAATCAGAGTACAGTTGAGTATTGGTTTTAGTCCACTTTCCAAAACAGTGTCAAACTTCTCTAGGAAATCGACATCACGAAAGAATAACAGCGTAAAATAAACAGATTAGTTTTGGCATGGAGAACCACGCACAAAGAATATAAAAATCTGAATGTGCTGTGACTAGGGCCGAATGTGACAAAAATCTAATTTATTGTTTTTATCGACTAACAAATTACGTGTTGCCTCAGGTTGAAAGGGCTGCACAAAGAAGAAAGGCTGAATCGGTTGTGATAAGCTGTATTCCCAGTGCTTAAATTTTGAAATTGCGAATATAACACTTTCATTTGATCTTGCGAAATTCCTAAAAAGTCTTACTTGTTATCTCATTAAATTTAAGTATAGGCCAATGTGTGCTACGATAGCTTGAATATTGTTTATCTTACTTATATCGGTATCAGGATCTCCTAAGTACCAGAATCATCTAAGTACCAGATACTTAATTCAGTGTTAATCATGGATGTTATGGACTAAAAAGTCATGGTGAACAAAGTGGGACTTAAAGGATCGCCTTGTTGTACTCTACGTTGCGACAATATAATGTTTTCACCTAGAAATAGGTTTATTGGTTGCACATAACATTGATAGACATAGTGATAATTAAATCGATGGAAAATTAGTTTTAATTGTGAGTAGCAATGTGTCTCAGATTTATAATTCTTATTATTATAATTCTCTAATTCTGACAATACAAGTCCTCCACTTTTTCGGAGAAGTTATGTTGGGTCTTTACATTTGATTGGTTTCAGCTAAAATATTTGTAATTGCTTCTGGAGTGTTTCTTATTGTTTCTACTCTAATAAACATATCATCTGATTTAGATTCTATATATACATATTTTTGAAAGGGAAAAGACTTGTCTGTATGTGCTTTTGCTTTAATTTCGTTAGTTTCGGCTATAATGGATTCTCCTGTAAAGAACAGATTAATGAAAGAACGTTTCATATATTGATGGCAGCGTTTGAAATACGTAAAATTATCTAATATGAAACTTGACTGCGACAACATTACTGACGCAATTCGTAATCATTTTTAATTGCATGAAAGTACATGTAATAGAAAAAATGTGTAATTAAATAGAAATTCTTGCTCTACTCATGACCTCATAACTTCAGTTCGCACCATACGACAATCATATTAGCAGTCCTTGCGTCTCCACGAAACAACTTAACAACCATGCATGCTTAGTTATATATATTAAGCAAGATAAGCAAGATATATATATCGGGAGGTAAGTCTTATCATACGAAGAAACAAAAAAGCTCAGTAAACATGGGTCCGGAAACGCGTTGTGCCGAAAATATATAACGCCGAAACCGTGGGAAATGAATCTTCAAAGGCATACATTTGATAAACTATTCAACGTGGAGGGTGCGGTTTGAAAACTCACCAGCGAAGTCATACCTGCTCTGGTTAAACATGCATGTTTCATAATCTTGCAATGCCTGCGGAAGGGATTACCCAAAGGAGCATAGGGATTCTCGGGTAATCTGCCGAGTGAAGATGGCTCGAAAGGGGTATGAACGGACGACTTCCTCACCTGTTAACAGAACTTCCTTGTACCAAGACGATAACTCAAACGGATACAAAATGGTGGACACTTTTATACCTGCTGTGTGTGGTTGCATAACCGCCACATACGGATTGTGCCCAATAATGAAGTTCGGAATATGAAGTACTGTGAATATGCAGTCGAAGGTTCGTAGTGAGGCACGTGCTGTGAAGCTACAGCATAACACATAAAGCAGAGTGATTGAGAGCTGTTGAAACTAGATGTAAACCCGCTATCAAAATGTACATAAATTATCGTGGACAATGTATGTTAACATATGCAGCATTGTGGAGTATAGCATTAACATACGTAAGAAGCAGCTGACAAATGACCTGGGAATAGCGATAATGTGATTCGCATATTAGTGACATTGTTGATAGCGTGCAATGCTGTAAAGCATAACCTCCAGGCACACAATTAAAATACAGAAAGCGCAAAGACGGAAGAAGACGAGTCAATACAGGAAATGGTGTTTGGAATTCACTTGTACCTTACAACGTCACGACATCTACTAAAATGTGAACCGTTAACTTCAATGCACAAGAGATAGCGTCGAAGCACTTCGTATCGCACACGAGGAAAAACGTCGTGGTTAACACGAATTCTTGCGGAAGCCTCGACAATGCGGCCCACAAGGTCCAGTTCATTTCCCACTGGTGCCTGGTACACCAACTCCTTCATATGTCCCATAGGTAAAGTCCATAGGTTGCATATCCGGTGATCTAGCAGGCCATGCTACAGAACCACCAGGCCCGATGCATCGAATCGCAAATATATCAGAAAGTACATTTTGAACACGCCGCTGCCGATGAGGTGGAGCTCCGTCATGCTGGAACCACATTTGTCGGCGGACTGCAAGGGGGACATTTTCGAGCAATTCCGGGAGTACCTCTGAAAGAAACACACTGTAAGTATGCATGTTCAGTCGTGGAGGTAATACATAAGGTCCTACTAAGACATTATCCAATATACCGGCCCACACATTAACTGTGAATCGTTCTTGATGACCTCAGCGAAACATTGCATGCGGGTTGTTTGCTGCCCACACATGCCTATTACGAGCATTGTAACATACGTCACAAGTAAAACCACTCTCATCCGTGAGCAAAACATGCCGCGCGAACTGCGGATTCTCCACACACTGTCTCATGTACCATCGGGCAAATCGCACACGTTTGGGATAGTCTGTAGGACGCAATACTTGTACTGTTTGACGATGATATGCATAGAGATGTTCTTCATGTAGGACGTTTCACACTTGCTGGTCCTGAATATGCAACACATGTCCAACGGCCCGCGTGCTTGTTGGGGGATTTTGTTCAAATTGGTCCAACATATTCTCTTCTAATGTTGATGTTCTCACTGTTCGTGGTCTTCCTGCATCAGGCCGGTGAATATGTAAGGAACCTGATTCTCGCAGCTGCCAATCAATTGATGTGAATGTAGTGTGATGGGGGCACCATCGTTCTGGAAAACGTTCTCTATACAGTCTTTCTGCCCCCCTTGCATTTCCTAAAGCTGCACCATACGCCAGATGCATATCACTTAATTTTGCCCAATTAACTCCATTTCCTACTACGGTGTTTTATAAAGCACAGACAGTAAGCACTGCACACAAGCACAGTCGCTTCCAGAATACACGTCAGTGTTCGGTAGACTAGCTTCTTTAGGTGCTCGTCTGTCATATGGCTTAGAGTCGAATCCCACTAACAGCATGACTCTGGTAGTCAATGTTTATTTTATCTCTTCTATCGTAATTTTGTTCCTATAAACAGTTTTGGACGTACGAAAAACGCTATGTACTGTCATTTCAAGGACAATGTCTTTTTGTTGAATATTCTGGACTCAGTTAAAATTATCGTGTGAAACTGAAATACCTCTTACATGTTTTAATATTAAAAGAAGACCAGAAACCAATTTCCTTACACACAGTAAAGTGATAATGTTGTTTTTGTTTTTAAAGATCGACAATACCCTCCAGAGTTCGACTGCGTGTGCACTTAACTGCAGCCTAAATCTGTTTACATTATAAGAGTTAATTACATCCGACGACTAAAGTTCAGACACAAATGCAGGCGATCTTGCGGCCAGACCGTTTATAGAGGTACCATCTTGGCATTTGACTTGTGAAACTGAAAAAAGTCACTCAGAATGGTTGAACAAAGAGTGGCGAATCTAGGCTGGGGTCGGGAGGGCCTTGGTCCCCCAATTTTGCTGCGTTACTAGAAAATCACTAATGTCATAAATACCAAACGCAGTCCAAATTACGAATTTTACATAGCAAAATACTGACACCCCCTCCCCCTCCAGTTTTTACTTTCAAGATCGGCTACTGAACACAAGGATCGTACCCGGTTCTCTCTACACTTAATCTACTCTCTTGTGTTAAATTGGAATAATCGTATAGAATTGAGGCTCCAGGAGGCTTCGTGTCCGTCCCCGCCTTATAGACCTAACAAAAAGGACACGAAGACAATCTTGATGTAACTTTAAATGGATTAATAAAGACAAGGTATAAAATATTGAAGGTGGTTTATTGATCTGTTTACATATTTTGGAATCCGTTAACACGAGCGGCTTGGGTACCCGAAGAGAAAACGAAAAAGTAGCAGGACTTACATTTAATTTAACGAGCTAAAACAATTCATTTAGATATCACATTCGCGCACTACAGTATCATTCAATTGTACGTTTATAATAATTGTTTATTGTTTGATTGTTTATTTGTTAAGATGTTCAACGCCCCTTTTCAGCAGCGGCGCTATATAGAGACGGGACCTTAAGTTGCAAATGCGATCCGATCCATCTCTTGGTTGTTTAGTCTAAAGCTTGGACTCCTAGTGGGGATTGACCCCGTGACACGGCTCTTCAACGTGCAACCTTGCTTTCTGTTGCTTCCTTGCTTATCCACGTAACGGTGCAACAACTGAAAGGAACAAGTACCCTTGAAATCAGGTAGACGGTTTCAGACTTATTAAAATAATGCATATGATTTCAAATCACAAATCTCTTATACATTTCATCAGATCATTCATGTAATGTACTTAATATTGGGTATTGTTCATTAGTGACATTCACTCAGTTCACTAGACATAACGATATTTCTAGCCATTGCTAAACATTACTCATATCTGGAAATATGCTGACTGTATTCGCTATCGTGCTATTTGAGGTTCTCCTTTGCAATAAGTGTTTTTACAATTTCAATTACTCTGCTTCATGTGTTATGCTGTAGCAACACCGCACGTGTGTCACTATGAACCTTCAACTGCATATTCACAATACTTCATATTCCGAAATTCTTCATTGGGCATCATCCGTTTGTGCGGGTTATGCAACCACACACAGCAGGTATACAAGTGTCCACAATTTTGTATCCGATTGGGTTATCGTCTTGGTACAAGGAAGTACTGTTAACAGGTGAGGAAGTCGTCCATTCATTCCCTCTCGAGCCATCTTCACTAGGCAGATTATCCGGGAATCCTATACTCCTTTGGGTAATCCCTTCCGCAGGCATTGCAAGATTATGAAACATGCATGTTTAACCAGAGCAGGTATGACTTCGCTGGTGAGTTTTCATACCGCACCGTGTACATTGAATAGTTTCTGAAATATACGCATTTGAAGATTCATTTCCCACGGTTTCGGCGCCTTATTTCTCCGAAACAACGCGTTTCCGGACTCATGTTTACTAAGCGATTTTATTTCTTCGCATGAGATTATTTATCTCCCCACGTTTGTCACTGGAATTGTTGACACACACACACACACACACACACACACACACACACACATATATATATATATATATATATATATATATATATATATATATATATATATATACCGGGTGGTCGTGCATCAATAACGTAAAATTCGGGAGGTGAATCTACAGGTAAAATCAAGCAAAAATGTCATATAAAATTTGGGTGAATGCGGCTTCGTTTGGACGCTAGAGGCGTCTGAAATGTCACCTTTCGAAGCTGCAATTTGCAATATCGCAAGAACGGAGAGAAATACGAATGTCGGGTCAAAAGATATCAATGGAAACCCCATCCGAAGAATCCAATTATGCATAAGTGATGACGAAAGAGTGGCGGCGCTAGAGGGGCACAAAGAAAGTGAATGAAACATGGAGAAAAGTGAACAATTTACACTGAAAAATTGTAGGAGGGGATGTTACTTGGAACATGCAGCAAGATATGTTAATGAACAAAGGCAACAATGGCTACGCTGTAGGTATACCATGGGAGGCGGAATGTAGGAATAAAGTATCTTTGTAACGGAGAGAAATAGTAATATCGGGTCAAAAGATATCAAAGGAAACCCCATCCAAATAATTCAGTTATGCATAAGTGATGGAGAAACAGTGGCGGCGCCAGGGGGCACAAACGAAGTGAATGCAACGCGTAGAAAACTGAACAACTTAACTGACAAACTGTAGGAGGGGATGTTACTTGCAACATGCAGCAAGATATGTTAATGAACAAAGGCAACAATGGCTACGCTGTAGGTATACCATGGGAGGCAGAATGTAGGAATAAAGTATCTTTGTAACGGAGAGAAATAAGAATGTCGGGTCAAAAGATATCAAAGGAAACCCCATCCGAAGTATCCAATTATGCGCACGTACTGCTGAACAGTGGCGGCACATGGGAGCTACAAAGAAGCTGTTAAACACTCTCAGTGATGATACGTGCAAATCGTACAAAAAACGTACGTAAGATGAGGCCCAGTGTACTGTGAAAACAGGAGGTATTGTACTTACCATGGTCAACATAATGCTGTCTTAAAGAAGGTGTTTAATATGTCCTTCTTGTTCTTTGAGACAGACAGTTACACGATGGCGTAAGGATTCTCTGACTTTTGGTAATAACGCTGGAGTTTGTCGTAGTGTGACAAATGCAGCTCATACACGCTAGCGAAGTTCTTGAATGCCATGCACGGGCCGTGTATACACGACACGCTCTTCACGTAACCCCACAGGAAAAAGTCTAGGGCAGTGTTTCTCAAAGTGTGGGTCGCGACCCACTGGTGGGTCTCGGGTCTTTTTTTGGTAGATCGCAAGATGTTTATCCTTTTAATTATGAAAATTTTATTTGATGCAGAAACATGTGAAGTACTACTCAGAAAGTGAAAATTGGAAGCGTTTCTAATGAGGTATAGAGTAAGTAGTTACTCGGAGCCAGGTCATGTTTTACAGTCAGTAGGGATGCTAGATTAGGTTGCAGAGTGGGTGAGTCAAAATCTGTCACGGAGTAGGTATTGCGTCGGGAGTAGTTATCTCTGTGTTACTTTTCTATGGAAACTACCTTTCTTTACGTATGCGTACTGTTTCATATAATACAGTTATTGAGAAAGAAGTTCTATGTGTACTTAAAAAAATGTAGGTGGGCCACAGAGTACTTTTATTATTTAATGTGGGTCGCAGTAACAACAAGTTTGAGAAACACTGGTCTAGGGTATTCAGGTCGGGTGAACGTGGGGGCCATAATCCTTTGCTTCCATGATCTATCTACCGGCTTGGAAATTTTTCATTCAGATATGCACGAATAGTGGGACATGAATCTGAAGGAACGCCATCATGCATAAACCACGTACACTGTCGTGTCCTCGGTGGCACGTCTTTAAGTAGAATAGGTAGGCCCTAGGTCAGAAACTCGAGATACAATATTCCTTGCGTTCAATCGCTGTGGTAAGAAGTGTTGTTTCACAGCGTCGTCATCAATAATACCAGCCAACACATGGAATCGGAAACGCTGATGATGCTTCATCTCCACAATTGCATGCGGGTTTTTGGGTCTCCATCGATGGTCATTGCAGACATTTGTGATGCCATCCCGTATGAATGCCTCATCCGGCAACAACATCTGTGCTAGAACTTTTCTCCACATTTCATTCACTTTCTTTGAGCCCCTTGGGCCGCCACTGCTTCGCCATCATTTATGCATATTTGGATTCTTCGAATTAGTGTTCCTTTGATATCTTCTTACCCAACATTCCTATTTCTCTTCGTTCTTGCGATATTGCAAATTGCCGCCTCGGAAGGTGACATTTCAGACGGCTCTAGCGTCCAAACGAAACCGCGTTCACCCAATTTTTATATGACATTTTTTTGTTTGTTTTTACCTGTAGATTCATCTCCCGAATCTTCCGTCACTGATGCACGACCACCCACTGTAGATGCTGTATTCCTACATTTCACCTCCCATAGTGTCCCTACAGCGTAGTCATTGTTGCTTTTGTTCATCAACATTTGTTGCTGCATGTTCCAAGTAATATCTACAATTTTTCAGTGTAAATTGTTCACTTTTCTCCATGTTTCATTCACTTTCTTTGTGCCGCCCTCTAGTGCCGCCACTGTTTCGCCATCACTTATGCATAATTGGATTCTTCGGATGGGGTTTCCTTTGATATCTTTTGACCCGACATTCATATTTCTATTCGTTCTTGCGATATTGCAAATTGCCGCCTCGGAAGGTGACATTTCAGACGGCTCTAGCGTCCAAACGAAACCGCATTCACCCAATTTTTATATGACATTTTTTGTTTGTTTTTACCTGTAGATTCATCTCCCGAATCTTCCGTCACTGATGCACGACCACCCTGTATATAGGCATGTATCCAGGATATTATCAATGGAGGGGCTAAACCATATTTTGCTACTTTATCCAATGTAAAGAAAATAGGATTGAAGCTCATTTTATCAAATTTTAACCGATTTTAGCCCCTATAGCCCTCCTCTTGGATCCACGACTGAATTAAAGTGGAACTTCCCTATAGCGGACAGTAACGGGAAACGTAAAACTGTCCGTTATTAGGAAGTGTCCGCTATTCGGAAAAAAATTAGGTTGTAACATAGGAAAAATTACTACAAAATATACACAAATTTAGGCAACATTATTTTTCTGTTTATTTACATGCATAATGTACACTAATGCAGTTTTCTAAGTACAGTAAAAGAAAATTCCAGTTCAAGTCTTTCCTCTATATCTGTACTGGGCTCGATCTCTGCGTCTTGTAAATGGATCACTTGTAGCCAGATGAAAATAAAATGCACGACATGTCATTCCATTGTTCAATCTATACTGAGAATTGCTACTAAACGATATGCACTTTTAAGAAAACTAAACAGAATACAAAAGAAATACAATACCTCACTCAGCAATGAGGGATAATATTAAAAATCGTACCCGTTATTGTTTGAAATACCAGAAAATACGAGAGTTCTATTCCTGGCTGCCCATTGTTTAGAAGTTCTACATAGGCGCAAAGAAATAGTTTCCAATGTCCGCGTTCATTATTGAGAATACCCGATCTTCAGAAGTAACTTTTCCATTGTACCGAATGATATTCTGTAGGGGGAATTGAAAAGTTTCCGTTATTGAGAGATGTCCGTTTTATAGAGGGGTGCGTTCGAAGAAGTTTCACTGTTTATATAAATGCAATCTCTCAACTCACATTCATAACATAAACTCATAGCAAAGTAGGATTATCTAAATATAAGTCCGTTTCGTGTCTGAATGATCTTGCAACAAGTTTAAAATAATTAAAAAGCCGTTATACTTTATCCATATTTGTCCTCGAAAGGAGAATTCACATGATTCATGTTACATTGATGTTGGACGTCTTGCAGAACGACGGAAGAAACAACTGAATTCTCTCAGATTCCAGAATTACATAGTCACCTATGATTACACGTATTTGTACTTATAATAGTAATAAAGCACAATATAGGTTCAAGTTCAATTAATACAAGTTGGCCTATATATTGCATTTAATGATAATTATGGTAATATTTAAACATCAATCACTATTCTATCAAAATTAATTTACAACTTGGTTTCGAGGGTAACTGCAAAACTGTTTTAACATTATATAGTTTTTGCAACGACAGTTGTAAACATATTATTACAACCTTAATGAATATAATATAAGAGAGAGAAGAAAAGAAATGTCATTCAAACCTTAGTCTATCGTGCCAACTAATATAAACATCAAGTACAGATACATACATACCACGTAATTAGGTTAAGGCCAAACCCGAATTTTCCTCAGGATTGTCCAAATACAATAGGAGAAATAAAAATAACGGGAATAGGCAACACTTTACTTCATTCATCCCAAAGTGATTGGACATTCCTACATGAAACTTGAGGTTAGACTTTTTCGTCATAAACTGTTGTTAACTTCACTTATGTTTTACTAAATACGGAAATTAGCATCATGCCTTAGACAAGCTCTTAACGCAAATCTAAAACATTCTTGCATAAGGCCCATAATTTCTTGTTTGAGCGCATATATTATCTGTGGTTTTATAATTTTATTATCAGGAAAAATGTGGGTGATTGAAAAAATATTGCTTCTTTTCGGGAATCAGCAGAAAAAAATTTTATAATAAACAAATGAAATTGTACATTTGACATAATCATTGTTGACCAGTATTATTTTTAGATATTAGTCACATCTTATGTCACAGAACGGAATCTTGTTTGATGAGCACAAATTGTTGTTCTATAAAAGTGATCTCTTATATGGAATACAATACACTTTAAGAAACATCTGCTATTAGAACTAGTTTCAATTAAATATACATTTGAAAATAATCCTAGTAGTAAAGAAAGAAATACTTACCCCTTCATTATTTTATTCAAGCTTCTAGCTAATACATTTGAGGTACAAGCTGTAATTGCTGGTTTTATAATTTTCCATTCATTGTAATTTCTCTCGATGATTACTACAGTTGGATTGTCCTCATATTTGCGCCAAGATTCTACTATTAAGAATCCTGTAACAGTTACACCAGCCAAAAACAAAGTAATCCACATTAATCTGTTATAAAAGAATAGTTAATTAAAATGTGCAAAATAAATTGAAATAGTCATATAAAAAATTCGAAATTTAAAATAAGGATTCTACTCGTTTATCTAAAACAAATGTTTGAGCCCTATGGACAAGTAGAACATGGATAAAGTTTTAACTTTCCTTCTAGTTTGCTGTTTAAAATATTAGAAAAACAGGAAACAAAATGGTGAAATTAAAGAACAGATTGAGTGTTATGATCTAAAGTACGTATAGAGATATTAAGTAGTTTCACATGATGTCCTTTTCGTATAACAAATGATATTATTGTGACGTAAACAACTCTGAACATGAAAAAGTATACCTTGATTCTTCTATAAAATATACTATCTGTGGTAACATAAGTGTTTTATAATTCTTCATATACATAGCAGGAATTCAGTACTTAGAGAACAAATGAAAATGAATAATAAAGAAAGTACAGAAATACACATCTTGAATGCACCGTTTAACTCAATCTGATATTCTTAAAGAATAGGGAGCAAACTCAAGAGCTTTTCCTTTTATTAATATTATTTTTACAGATAATCATATATTCACACGTTTTCAAGCATCATTTAAAATATACTTGCAACATTTGACTCAAAAGACAATTCATGAAACTTTGTACGAATCAAATTGCAAGAGGGAAACATTATCTAGTATACTCTAAATTGCTCCTAAACTATTTCAACAACCAACTTAAAGTTGCATTCTTTAAATGATACTAAGTTAAATTTTAATGGATTTAAAATAATAATATTAAACGAAAACTTGCAGTAGAATGACTTATGCGCACATATATCCAGTAGCATACTTGGTTCGATGCTGGTAGTTAAAGTGAAAGAAGTATTGTAGTATTAAGGCAGTGCTAGTTTGACCAGGAAATAGGAAACATCAAACATTCTGAAGTTGGACACAAGCATGTCGTTACCAGAGTATGCTTGTGTGGAATCAATAAACATAAGGCCACTGTACCAGCAACGATCAGTAAATGGAGTTCTGAAACTAGAATAACAGACAATCTGTCGTCATGAAATTAATGAGTTGTATGGCATTCTTCTCATCTCTAGATGAACACTGGATCAGGTAGAAGGTTTTTACATGCTTGTATCGACAGTTGGATGTCACTTGCTGAACACTTGACCGGTGGCAGATACGGCTTTGTATTAGCTTCCCTTATTCTTCTAGTCAGGTAAATTGTCAGTTTTCAAACCAAAATGGTTTCATGAATACCAATGCTAACTGATAGACGACTTTAGCATATGGTAAGCCCTATTTCAATTTATTCAATAGTAATAATAGCACACCTACGTAGGTTGCTAGTGGTCTACTACTGCCACATTTAGTTGCATGCAAATAAGAGCATGCCAGCGACCGTTCGGTCTATTTGATGGACGGATTCCGCTAAAATGTGTCCCACCGCGCCTGTAGTTCCTCGATACACTATTGTATCCATGTACACGTGGTGCAAAGTCAGAATTTGTCCCCTAATTCTGACTCGCCGAAGCGATGTAACCCCCATTATCTTAGGGAGTAGGATACGCCCACTGCGCGGCCGGACCAAGTCCTGAGTGTCTCTAATTTCACCTACTGGTTGAGGCAGACTACTAGCGAGTCAGTCCTACCATGTTCTGCAGGCATGGCGCCCGAGCGTTATAAGGCTGCTCACCTCCCGCCCGTGTTCACCGTTATCCAGATTCCTGGGATTGACTACCACAAGCTACCGAATCCCACGGTGTGACCACAGCCCGGCAGAGTCTAATCCAAATCCGGGGCCCCAGGCAATGCGCGAGATTGTTCAATCCCGGCCCTGCCTACCTCTATCGTTTAACTGGCAACCGGCTTGTCGTGTAGAGGTCAAACGCACACGCCGAGATACTCCCGTATCTAATCCAGGACCCAATGGTACGTGTTAAGTCAAAATTAGAGTTTGGTGCCGTCCCATATCCTACAGAGCTTCTTTACTTTGGCGGGTACAGAACCGTTACCCAGATTCCTGGGATTGGCCCATCCCCACCTCCGTTTGGTCCCCAGCAGGCAGGAATCCAACACTCCCCCCGGTAGGGTCGTCCAAGCAATACGGGACTTCCTATGATTACGGTAGAGGTACACCGTACATTATCAGAGCCAATGAGTAATGTAGACCGTTTGCTCAAGGCAAACATTGTCATTCGGGAGTTGTGTCTCCCGAGGGAGCCGTGTCTCCCCTGGTAGGCCCGCCCAAACAATACGGGGCTATCCGTTTAGGTACCACGGATTAACATGTTTAGGTACCACGTACACGTTGTAGCTAAGCTACTTGTCCGAATCCCAATGGTACGTGTAAGCCACCATTAGAATTGACACCCACACCCTTCTTTCGGTAGGTTCATTCAAACAATACGGAACTACCTCTTCTTACATGAGAGGTCAACCGTACATTACCAGACCCAAGCGCTGATGTAGACTGTTTACCTTTAAAGACAATGGCCATTTGGGAGCGGCGGCTCCCCTGGTAGGGTCGTGGCTCTTGCACAGATTGAATGTGCAAACCTGGGACGAAGGAGTGACCCACTTCCTCAGCACTCCTGAGGTACGAATATGCGTTAGGATACTAGGTATCCCATCTCGGATCCAAGAGAATGCATTGCACTCTCTTTAAGGTCAGTACCTATATCATCCTCCCGGATCCTCCCACACTCTTGGACACACCAGCTATCCACTCTTGTTTAGTGTGTTGGGGTACCACGCAGCCTTATCTCCCGGACCCAAGGTCACGGCCTAGTTCGGAGGATGGATGGCAAGCCTCACCTCCGTCGGTAGGTTGTTATCCTGATTTGCACCGACAACTAACAGACCGTTGCCAGCTTTTAGCACAGGATAGGCAAGAGTGAAGCGTGTTCCCACGCTGCTCGCGAAACCCTATCTCCCCCTAACAGACAACCAGCCCAACACAATGCATGTAAACTGGCGTAAATTGAGGGGCCCCTTTTCTCAGCACGGGCTTGGGACCGGCCATCAAGACTCTATCGATGTAAACGCAATCTGCCAGTGTTTATTCTCGAGCGTTAAGGCAGCTAAGCTGCACGTGTGATTATGTGCGACGCCATTGGGTACAACATGCAGCACGTGATATGTTCAGGCTACCTCAGCAGTGACCACTGCATCAGAAAATTTCTACAGGCAAATCTTCAGAAACTCTTGACGCTTTCTTTCAGTAGAACAATGCTTGGTCTCGTGTATGTCGGAAGGCTTAAACCTACTTCCCAAAACTACTTGCATCACTGCTCATTTGCCCTGTACGTAGCTCACCGACCATGTGTAGTGTGTAGTTAGTCAAAATCTTATTCATCGCGTTTCTCTAGCATGCATGATCTATGGGCTTTGGGCTTAGTGCAAATAGACTGTTCAAAAATGCAGAGCACACGCATACAACTTTTGTTTTCTTTACATTACGCCGCATAGAATCTACAAGTGTGGGACGCGGAAGCTCCACACCATACTGAAATATCAATTAAAGTAAGTTTCATACTTCGGAAATGGTAATCAACTATGCGTAGTCGTGAAACAAATATGGCTCATAAATATCATTCCATTCATATGTGCGTGTCTATATGCCATATTTTTCACAACCATCAATATATATATATATATATATATATATATATATATATATTTCATCAGCAGAAATGGTATCATCGGGAATGTAAAACTTGGAATTAAAATTATTTCACAAACATTAACCAATGTACCAGTGTTTGTTTTAAAACAAATGCTCTTTATTCAGAAAATAAGAAATGTAAGAATTTACTTCAGCTTGGAGTGTGAAAATGGTTTATAAACTCTGAAACTAAAACTAACGGAATATTACAATGCTCATGCATATATCTTTCTTTCTTAAGTATTTGTGAAATTTATCTTTCTGCAATTTCATATATCTTTTAGACATAAAGTTCTAAGATGAGAGACATTAACTCCTTATGTGAATCTTGTGCTTGCATGTCTGAAACACGCAAATTTCTTAACTTGTCGTAATCACATCACGAACTAAAACTTTAATACTTTTCTCTCTTCAGACGATGCTAATGATACCGCTACTTTCACGAATCTCACTTTATATATTTATACATGGCCTGTTACACTGTCAAAAGTTCAGTTTTTTCAACTGGCTCATAAATTCAACTGGCTACTTGAACACTATGCTATCACTAATAACAAATAACTACAGATCTCTCGAAAAAACTTATTCTCTCGTACCTTATTCTTTATTAATTCTGAAGTTAGTTATTTATATTGTATAAATATTTAGTATTCCCAAAATATTTTATAACATAAACAATGAAAGATTTTATAACACTTGGAGCCAATCTTTGCTCAATTCTCTAAACGAAGGCCGACATTTAATTTTTCCTTCATCTTATTACGTTATCGGTGATTTTCAAGACAAAAGATAAATGACCCATTTAATTATTTTTAACACGTTGTCCGATATACACTTAAACGACACATTGCCCGATATACCCTCACTAAAGTCATTTGCAGTAACTATATTTCCAACACCACCAATGCGAAAATTAACTTCACTTCATTAGCCTAATTGAAAATAATCAAAAATCAAGTACTGTAAGAACTTACATGAATTTGCTAATATTTTCCATTCAAAATTCAGTAGAGATGTATTTGTGAATTATGCATGCACGCATAGTAATACAAGATGTAAAATGATTATACACTCGACAGAATCCACTTTGATAGTATTTGCATGTTCTTATAACCTCAATTTGTACGGCTTGATGGGGATCAAATTGAAATCAACAAATATCTTATTTCTAGTTTAAAATGGAGAATTATTGTAATGCATACAATTAACACTTTTTTTTTGAAAGTCAATCGTTTAAAAATGGCCACTATGTCATGAAAAAAGGTATAATTATTCGTAATTTTTTGTTCATTCAGTATAGCAAATAGGAACCTGCAGATAACTAAGTTGTTTGCATCATCTTGGTTGCGTCTTATTTAATCATTTTTCCTCATTATATTTTATTTTCACATTTCTTATCCCTTTACGTTAGAAAACAACCACTAATCAAGATTACCAGTCACGTGGGATATAAAACATGATTAATAAATACAGAACCACAACATCTTGTGTGGTTATCCTCTCTCTCTCTCTCTCTCTCTCTCTCTCCCTATCTATCTATCTATCTATCTATCTATCTATCTATCTATCTATCTATCTCTGTATCCGTCTCTCTCTGTATCTCTACCTCTCTCCTCTGAGTGGTAGAGTGAGTCAATAGGAAATTTTAATTTGTTCATTTAACCTGTTTCGCTCTCTTCCATTCCCTTCTTCCTCTTTCTTTCAGACTCTTAATTACTTTTGTCTTTCTCTCTCTTTATCTATCGACCTATGGATTAACCCTCGAGAAGTCGCGTTGAAAAAGTAACGCGAGTAGTCGCGCGCGGTCAAAAGGACCGCACGAACATAATGTGTTGCAAATATCGTTTTAAACATTTTTCTTGTATTAGAAACGTAATTTTGTATATTTTCTGATTAAGAGGGAATAACATTTTTATTATTATAACAAGTTTTACAGTAATAACTATTAGAGAAACTACAATTAGACATCTCCCTTTTTTATTTTTCATTTGGAATAAAATGTTTTTTTTTTTTTCGTTACGTATTTCTTTAGATAGATTGCACTGGTTTTATTGAAAATTCTAAACCTGATGATGATCTTTTGTTTTTGTCAACTCCGGTTCGTCTAAAATTAGGAATGCAATAGTAAATTAGTTAAAAATGTACTATATAAACATAACACTAAAACAAAGCTTCACAGCGCATTTTACATTGAATTAGAGCTTACTCGTAGCAAAGAGGTTAGCATACACGCCTTTGGCGTGGGACTTCCGGCTTGGATTCACGGTGGGACCTCATGAGGTTCGGATCCTTAGTTAAGCAATAGGTTCACGTCTTACATGGCCTTGATGCTGAAACGGGCGCTAAATTGAAATCAAATCAAATTTACAATGAATTATTTTACGGTCCGGTTATTTTGAAACTTCCCCTATACAGCACTACATTGAATTATTTTAGGTTATCTTCAAATTTACACTGTTCTACACTTCGTCGTCGCTTATTTCGTCCTCTTCTGCTCTGACGACATTCGGGGAATCACTGGTTATTTCTGGGTTTAAGATCTTCAGATTCGCTCGCAGACTCCTCACTTCACCTTTAGTGTTCACTCATATATATATATATATATATATATATATATATATATATATATATATATATATATATATATATATATATATATATATATACTTGGTATCAGTTTGTTAACTCTGTCGACCTCTTTTCCGTCCATTAAAATAATATTTATGTTTATAAAGCTTAAAACATCTCCAAAGCAAAGGTCACGTGCAGAGCGAAACACTGAGAAAAATCATTACACGGTTAGTCGCGCGCGGTGGAAAGCACCGCAGAATCACTAAACAATCACTAGTAGTTAAACTAAACAACGGATAACGGAATGATTGGGCAGGAATGTTCGGGAAGGTGAGGGGGAAGATTAGCTAGACGGAAAAGTCTGTCAGACAAACAGAATGGACACACGATCGAAAATAATTTCCCTGCGGTGCTTTTGACCGCGGCGCGACTACTCGAGGGTTAAACGGCTGGCTACGACCGAACTTCTGCAGTCGCTCAAATGGGATGTGTTTGACCACTGATGACCTACCATATATCTTGTTCCCAGTTGTTCCGATGTGTTTTAAAGCTAAAGAAATTCCTGTTCGGTGAGGCAGTTGATAGTTATGAATAATGTTGATGGCTGTCATACATCGGTTCCTCTCCCAGGTAGCAGATTGTTTTACGGCTTCAGAAAATGAAAGTTGTTCTCATGATATGAGAAATATTGAAATTTCAGGGGTGCAAATGTTGGAAATAATGACACGTGTGCTGTTTCTGTGCTAATGTATTTTTAAGTTCACTGCATAATCTTTATGTTGCCAAAGTGGAGAAACATATTTCTTCGAGGAACCTCGTATGATTTTATTTCTTTCTTTGTTTCTTAGATTACATAATATGCATAGTTGAGTGTGAGGAACAAATATTGACGCAGCGAATGTGTTTAGGAAATTATTTCTCTGTTTACAAGAAATTGGCAATCTATAACTTTTTACGACATTTTCTTCCATTTTACAAACATATTCTTAACTGTGATCAGAGTTTAGATATGATAAACCTAAAACATATTACAAAGCTCATGCACTTGCCGAACTGTAATGGTAGAAATAGGTCGTTCGTAATATTAATTTTACTGTCAATTCTGTCGTATTAGTTTAATGGTTATTTCTTGTCTTAAAACGTGGCTAAAGAATATCATCATCGTATATGACTGAAATCTTCTATGTGTTTTTTCACTTTACTTACAACAAGTAAAATTATTATTCTATTCACAGAATATGTTAAAAAGCACCCTTGTTCTATGTTAACCCTCCAGACTTGTTTTTCTTTGGATCTTTACGTCATACTCATTGCCACTTGTAAACATTAATAAAACACTGGGTACAGGTATGCCTCTGATACTTCATGAGAAAAGTAGTACGGTTTATCTGAAATCTATTTCATTAACATGAGTGCAATTACTACAATTGTAGCAATATTTAAGAAAATAATATTTTGAAATTTTAATTCTTTCAGTATTAGAATGTAGTGACTATTTTTGTATAATTAACAATATAATTCATAATGTATAATTCATGATGTAATAAGATATCACATTGGTATAGAAATTTCACTGAATAATTCTATATCGTTGGAACGAGTTTGCCTGAAGAATTTCTTTCCAATCTTTTGATATCAAATTACAGTCTATACAATCAACAACTCTTAACTCCTGCAATAGGTTTCTCACGCTTAATATCTAGGTATAATTTTTACACTTAAAAGGTGAGAATGTATCAACAGACTACTTTTCAGGTGCTAAGGTGACAAAAATGTATGCCCAAAGCGATTTGCAGATTAAACCAATTGAAGATAAATGAATGAGGTAACCAAGACTCGATTAACTTTATGAGTCAGTTACATCTGTATGGGTAGGCATCCCTATGTCTTCGGTTCTATTTGCTTATCAATAATTACTTGAATATGAAAAGGTAGATGTTACATACATTTCGGTTATGTAACAATTGTTTAAGTGTTTTAGTGTTGGTAGCAATATACCCTTCACTACAATTAATCTTATGTTAAAACATTTAATGTGTCGTACGTGAAGATAAGTACCAGACCATAATAACCGAAGACAAGAATCCGAAGTTACATGTGCATAATGAGCAGGATCGTCTGTCATGTATACACGACTATTGAAACATTTATCGTAAGACAAGAATTACACACGAGTGCGATGCAGCTGTACGGTATACTTCTTTACATATCATCCGGACTCAGTAACAAACCAGATGATTGCGGTAAGTTAAAAAGTGGCTTCAAAGTTACTGAAAAGTGGCTTCATGCAAACCAAATAAGAAATGTTGCTTGTACCTGGAAACTCCTGCAGATGTTTGTTGGTTTGAGGGATATAAAAATCTTGAAAGATAGAATCCAGGTGAATAAGAATAATCTATACACTACAGCATAAAATAAAACATGCTTGAGAGTTAAAAACTTCCACAGAAGCCACAGAATATAATGAAGATACTTCCATCTTCTTTGATTCAATTCCTATATTGGAATATTTCCTTAGGAATCTGTTCAATAACAGAAAGCCATCCTGTTGTGTACTTATAAGTGATAACATTGGAGTCTTCCAGAGTACTGAATCAAAAGCCGTGGATCAGTGCAATCGAGATAAACTATGTTGTCTTGAGAACATCGGATTTTTGTTCTTTATAGTAACGTTATTCATGAAATTACAATTATAATATTCGAACCATCGATGGTTTCAAAGAAACTGTCGCTGAGTAATTCGGTAAATATTGCAATTTAAGGTTGCGCCTCTACTTGCAAATACGTTAATTAAAATTAAGTATTAATTGAAACCAAAAAATATTATCTGTCATTACTAATGAAAACTCGTACTTTCGAAATTCATATTTTCAACACCTTTTGATTCTAAACAAGCTACACTTGCATTTTATTCCTATTCACTGTACTTATTAATTAATTTACAATTACCTTAGAAGAATGCATTCTTTCTTCCGTGCAAACTCAGGCAATCCGTGAAAGGCTGTCTTAGAAAAAACTTTCTCTATATATCTGATCATCTTCGGAAAGAGTTATTAGCCCTTAAAAGCTAAAAGTAGAGTAAATTTAATACATTACAAGAATGAAAAGCAATTTACTTCCTATATTTTTACGTGCAAATATTAAACAAATTTAATTGCTGTAGTATCTAGGTGTATTTCCTAACGGTTTTAGTGGAAGTAAATTGTTTTATCCGTATCCAAAAAGTTTTATTCATAATTGCTTTGATAATACAGGGCCCAGTTTTGTATAATAGTTTTATATACTTTGCTCTTAATATGTACCATTCAACATTGCCTTTTAAGACCTCACATTCACTGACAAATTAAAAAATGTGCCCTTTTATGAGCTGTTCTTTCTGTTCCAACTGTTGTTATAAAAGACAACGTGATATCTCTGAACTTCATAAAAGCGGGTAGATATTTGGAGCTGGAAAGTCAACTCTAGAAAATAGGTTCTGAGACTAGTAGGTTTGATTGAAAACAGCTCACCTTTCTTTACTAAAATTTTAAAAGAAACCTTCATTACCCGACAAAATGTACACGACTACAGTAAGTAAAAGTAAATAAATATTACTTCTATTGCTACATTGGATACGTAGACAACATATGCTATATTCACGAAAAATATCAAATTACATAACATGCTATCGGAAGTATGTTATTGAATATTGTAACTAAATTTAACAAATAAGAGTTCAATTGTAGTCAGAGTTCAACTCATTAGTTTTATAAATAATCGTAAACACCTATATATTTCTCTTTCAAAATGACCCATACGAATATACTGATTTTCCTGAACTATATATGATAGAGATTCCTAACTCAAAAATGTTCCTCGATGTAATTCTTAGAGACGTGTTTCTAAAGATATTCGGAATTGATACATCAATTGGGAAGCAGTAAAGAATGTGCACTGCTTCCCAATTGATGTATCAATTCCGACTTCCAACAGCTCCTTCGGGCTTCAAAAGTGACTAAAACGTGTTTGTGTGTGTGTGTGTGTTACATTATGCTAAATTGATACACAAACTTAATTTACAAAAACATAGCATAGAGAATAACTGTTCTATACTATTCTAGTTGTTTAACCAATCATATTTGTGCTCATGAGAGAATTATATCCATTCTTTTGCCTCGGATATCAGAGAAAATTCTACCAATTTAATTTAATATGTTCATAAGGTCAACTCACAATAAATTAACCTTTCTTGCACATTCCACTTTCAGTGCAACTATAAAGCATCTAACAGATTTTAGTCCCTAAATTATATATTTTTATTTAGTAAATTTTCATTTAAATGTTGAGGCCCCGGTGGCTCAGTGGTAGAGCGTTCACCTCTGGTGCTTGGGGTCCCGGGTTCGATCCCAGCTCCCGCCAAGTGAACTTTGTGGTGGACAAACACCGTGTGCGTGGGTTTTCTCGGGGTTCTCCCGTTTCCTCCCACTTTCTTCATTCCACCATTTCATTCATCACTCATCATCACCGTCTCCTTTAGCTTAACCGGCATAACCGTGGGACGTAAAACTCAGAGAGATTTCATTTAAATGTTAACTGGACACCACTATATACCTAAACCTTCAAATGTTTAAAGAGAAACGTAAAGGTTAATTTTCTAAAAACATAATATTTTACTAGAGTCTTATTTTTTAAATCACCGATTCGTCAAAGACAATATAACTTTATTCTCCCATTAGGAACAAAATACAAGTTATTTTGCATAAAAATAAGCACTTATCTGTTTCTATTAAGAGGCCATCCCATTTTTTGTAAATTGTATTTTACACTATTCAATTTTACTTACTTCGACACATTTGTAGATATTCTCTCACATAATGTTACAATTTGCATATCCTGTAGTTCGTCAGTTTGCAATTTACGTATTGTATCAACTATGATCAAAGTTCCGAAGCAAAAGAATGTAAAGTTCCTAAAATACAAAATAATTCGTGATAATTAAACAATGATAATGTCATTAATCATATTATCATTGAGTTATTTACAGAGGAAAATACACTGGAAGTACTGTAATTATTTTGAGTACTAGTTATGAAATCATAAACTTTAAAGAAATTATATAGGCCTGTCTTGTAATATGTATCTATTTAAAAATTAAATTTTCTGTCTCATTAGTTTAACTAATTGTTAAATCGTTAAAAAAATAGTGTAAAAGAACATTTTATTGTACTTTGAATGTGCTTAGTATAAAACAATAACTTTCTCTTATTTTCGTAATGTTGTTAAAGTAAAGTATCGAAGCTTTCCATCGGAAAAAACATACATTCAAGAAAGATCTCTTAACCGATGATATAATTGTCAAGTAAAGCTGTTTAAAAATTTGTGGACTCTCTTTGCTCATGTTGTTAAGAAAAGGTATATTTAAATACGAATAACAACAAACCATGTTAAAGGACCTCGCACTTTTCTTATGGAAAGTGGCTTTCGGCTAATGCTGTTGAAACTTCGCTGGTTGATAGTTCTTAAAATGTGGATCAAAAGTCTCAATGGGCACAAAGACCGAAATCCACTCCTTCCCCCCAAAAAACCGCCTCCAATAGCTGGGGGGGATTGAACTGATTTCAGCATGTAAAACAATTTGTTGTTTTAATCAACTCAACAAGGACCCGAAACAACCACATGTTATACTATCAAACTACCCCACTTGACACCGCCCTTTTCCCCCCACATATCCCCCCCCCCGCGAATTACCTTACGGATGTTCCATATTACTGTAGTTTATAGTTGCGCTTATGTGTTGAAATACCTACAGTTTTGGTCTCACCGACGATATAATGGGTTTCACGTATCGCTGATTACGAATCTGAGGTGAGAGTTCTAGAGTTCAAGCTGAAGGATCAATATGGCGGCTCAAAAACACGAAACTCCTGAATGTAGCCACAAATAGCTGTTTACTAGGGTATTTTGGGTCTTTGGTTACGAATCTGAGGTCAAAATTCTTGAATTCAAGATTGCAGATCCAATATAGTGGATGAAAACGTCGAAGCTACAAATCGTAGTAGACTAGAGTGTTTTTAGATCGCTGTTTAAGTACGCAACATTCCTTGATACTTCAGCCACCGTGTAGAATTATTTTGCACCCTTGCCCTTTACCAAAATCCACCACATATATCTTATTGCTGAACGGTGTTAAAATATTTCATCAATTATCTGTTCATTATTTTCATCATTTCGGTTTGCAGCATCTAATGTGGTACTTAGCAATGAGTCATCGGGGTATCTAATAAACTGTAAATGTGGTGCATGGCCTAAATACCACTAGACACTTGCAACGTTCGCACATGTACCTAATGTACGAGCACCGCTTTGACATGTACAGTAGTAACCTTGAATAACATTTTGATCATAATCCTGGTCATCTTCATCATTGGCTACATATGCTATGAAACCTTGATGCTTAGTTGCATTGCGGAACCTTGAGTAGAGACGTATGCGCAGGAATCCCGGTTCAGTTACGTTTTCGTCAAGCTGGAATTGCTCATCGTTATCTCGTATTAGTTTATCTTGGACGTAAGAGGATGAGAGATCTACTTGATATGTGCCTACAGTCAAATCTCGTAACTAGTTTAAGTTAAGTCAGGGAAATCAATTAGGCCTTGATCATTCAGTGGTACCCATTGACCGTTCCTTCTAATAAGATTATCTACCTCCACTCTTGCTTTAACAACGTTCGGCATGATTGACCTATTTCTCATTTCTCTAGCTAATTCAATCGTTGCATCTTGCATGAAAATAACGGGATGGTATCTGTTCAAAATAGCTCCAGCTATGCGATAGAAACTATTCAGTTTCTTTGCATGTTGCAGATTCAACGTTTGCGCTAGAAACTTAGAAACAGATCTTAGATGCCCGTTTCTTGCCTCGACTATCCATCGACTTTTAGTAACTAGTCGAGAAGTATTCGCATCTTCTGTTGATAGTTGTCTTTCACGTGGTAGTAGGAGTGCGGGCATGCTATGATCAATTCCTAAATATTCCAGTAAAGGAATTGCATCGCGGTATCCTCTGTCTACTAACACAATGTCACCATTTTGGAACCAGTTTGCTAAAGCGCCTGCATCTTTTTGAAATTCTTCGCGAAGTATTTCTGCATCATTATTGTGCGAGTCAGCAAAATATGGCCCAAAAATAGATAGAATAAAATTATATGGTGCTACTATAAGAGTAGGTTTTAATAGATGGCGTTGTTTATGAAGAGAGTATGATTGTCGCAATACCCGAATGTTCGAACTTGGAGGCGGTTTTTTGGGGGGAAGGAGTGGATTTCGGTGTTTGTGCCCATTGAGACTTTTGATCCACATGTTAAGAACTATCAACCAGCGAAGTTTCAACAACATTAGCCGAAAGCCATTTTCCATAAGAAAAGTGCGAGGTCCTTTTAGTGTGTTTCACATCATTTCTTACCCTTGCTTTGGAGACTATTTTGCATGCATTTTTTTGGATTGAGCAATCTTCAGTCACCATTATATCACAACGAAGGTAATGACTATTGCATTAGGTCAAGTCACACTGTGCTAAAAATATATGACTTTTATTTTACTTTTACGTGTACTATTCTGATTGAACGGTATTTTTTTCTATTCCGCTAGAAAGTGCGGAAGCTCAGTGAACATTAACGAGTAAAAGCAAGGAATTTGCATAGGTGAATTTTAACTCGGAATGGAAACAACATAATCTTCCACTGGAAATCGGGCCCGGGACTCCAGGACCATGGACGACAAGAAACGATGGAGTTTATTATATCTCTTGGATAATACTTCCAGTACTTTATGGCATTACATAATTATTGAGTGTGTTAGTTAAAGAGTTATATTAGTATGCTATACACATTACATTCATTTGTTAATGAATTACATTGCATTTTGCGTAGAGACTTGTGTTTTAATTTGTGCCTATCGTTGTATATAACTAATGACAGCATAAAACAAGATGTAACATAATAAGGAAGAAATACTTTGTATTTCCAACTAAAAATAACTTGGGAACAAAAGGCCTGCATCCTAAAGCGATTGATAAGCTTGTACAAGAGGTCAACACCTATCATCATTGCAAGTTTAATTGAAATAAGACAAATCGTTCTATTCCATAGGCTACATGCTCAAGAACCTAAAAACAAAAACAGCGCATGCAAATACCGCGTGCACTCACTATTCTTAACTTGGCTCGCCCTCACTCGGGCTAACTTTCACTTCTCTCAACTGAGCTCGCACTCACTCGGGCTCGCGCTTATTTCCACGAACTTGGCTCGAGCTCGCGATCGCTTCTCTCAACTGGGCTCGCGATTACTCCGACTCGCGCTCACTTCTCTCAACTGAGCTCGGGCTCACTCAAGCTCACGCTAACTTCCCTCAACTCGGCTCGCCCTTAGGATCACTTCTCTCAACTTAGTTCACGATCACTCAGCCTCTCGATCACTTTCTAAAACTGGGCTTGCACTCAATTCTCTCGAATGGCTCACTCTCACTAATCCTAAGCATGGTCGCGTTCACTCGGACTCACGCTCACACGGTCTAGTATACATTTCCCTCGACTAGGCTCACGCTCAGTTGGACTCGCGATTACTCATTTCACTGAGGCTCGGGCTTACTCAAGTTCGTGCTCAATTATTCAGCCGGAGCCAGGCTGAGCGCCACTGCCAAGCTCAGGAGTGTCGAGCTCAGTATTTATGACAGCTATGAAAAAAGCAGCGCATGCATGGCCCGCAATGCACATTCTTTCCCAAAGCAAACATTAAGGCAATAATTGGGAGCCCGAGTGAGCGCGAGCCCAGTTGAGAGAAGTGAGCGCAAATCCGAGTGAATGCGAGCCCACTTATGATTAGTGAGCGCAAGTCCGTGTGAATGCGAGCTCACTTAGGATTAATCAGCGTGAGTCCGAGTGAACGCGAGCTCACTTAAAAATACTGAGCGCAAGGCCGAGGGAGAGCGAGCCCATCCTAGAGAATTGAGTGCGAGCCTGTATGACACCGAGTTCAGTTTGGGGAAATAATAGCGAGCCAAGAAGATATAAGTGATCTCGATCTCGAGTCTGGTTGAGGGAAGTGTCTGGAAAGCCGAGTGAGTGCAAGCCCAATTGAAGTAAGTGATCGCAAGCCCCAGTGAGCGCGAGCCCAGTTGGAAGATGTGAGTTCGAGCGCGAAGGTACCTAATGCAAAATGTTCATCTATTGTCTTTGTCCACGCTGCATTTGCATGAGCTATTTTAGTACATGACAATTGTGCAACTTGAAACACAGTAAAGACATTTGGGTTGTCAAACTTAAGGGACTTCTGCTGTAATTGTTCATGACTCATCTTTCCTATGGATGTCTACAAAAATTATGAACAGTCTGTGGCAGTTCTCAAACCAACTACTATCTTGACCCGCTCGCGTAAGTGGAAGCTCATGTGACTACTAGTCCTGTCGAGAGAGGTGAGCCCAAGTGACCGCCAGCGCGAGTGATTGCGAAAAAAGGTCGAGGTAAGTGGCCGGAAGCGCGAGCCTAATTGAGGTAAGTGAGCACGAGCTAAGTTGAAAGAAGTAGGCTCGAGCGCGAGCGAGCCTAGTGCGAAATATTCATATATGGTTTCTGTCCGTTTGCTGTTATCGCTCACACGGTATTTGAATGCACTGTTTTCGTCCTTGCGCGGATTTTGTCCATATGCTGTTTTTGTCCTTATATCTATTTAACTAGGAAGAGTACCTGCCAATTATGCAACCCGAAATACACTAAAGATATTTTATCTGTCAAACGTAAGGGACTTCTGTTTTAATTGTTCCTGACTCATTTTTCCTAAGAATGTCTATTAAAATTGTAAACAGTCTGTGGCAGTAGCTTTCAACCTAATTCATATCTTGACCAGTTCCTGTGAGTGCAAGCCCAGTCGAGAGAGGTGAGTGCGTGCCAAAGTGACCGCGAGTGCGAATGATTGCAAAAACAGTTGAGGGAAGTGGTCGGAAGTGTAAGCCCAAATAAGGTAAGTTATCGCGATCCCGAGTGAGCGGGAGCCCAGTTCAAATAAGTGAGCTCGAGCGCGAGCGAGAATAGTGCCAAATGTTCATCTATGGTTTTTGTCCACGGGCTGTTTTCACTCACGCTGTATTAGCATGCAGTGTTTTTGTCCTTGCGCGATTTTTGTTCATGTGCTGTTTTTGTATACGCGGTATTTGCATGCCTTGTTTTTGTCGTTCCACGGTTTTTGGCCACGCGGTATTTGCAACTCTGTTTCTGTTCTTGCGTGGTTTTTGTTCATGCGCTGTTTTATCCACACGGTATTTGCATGCGCTGTTTCTGCTCTTGCGTGGTTTTTGATCATGCGCTGTTTTCGTCTACGCGGTATTTGCATGTCCCGTTTTTGTCCTTCCACGGTTTTTATCCATGCGCTGCTGTGTCCACACGGTATTTGCATGCAATGTTTTTGTTCTTGCGTGGTTTTTGTTCATGCGCTGTTTTTCTCCAGACGGTATTTGCATGCTCTGTTTTTGTCCTTGCGTGGATTTTGTCCATGCGCTGCTTTGTCCTTGCGCTGTTTTGACTGGATACCGTGGAAAATCACTTGACGAGCGAATTCTTATTGTAAACAATAGAAAATAGAATTTTCCGCATTAGAAATATGGAAAACCCCTCTTCGTTTTGTTCTGGGAATAGAATTTTTTGAAGCTAAGCTCCTCTTTACTGCACTTTGTCCGGATGCCTCAACCATTTTTAATAGAAGTTGACAGGGCGATTAGATAGCTCGCTTTGAGCGCCGTAAGAAATTGTATGACCCGATTGCATATACCATGAAAGAATAATTACCGAAAAATGAGATACCCATAGAATTAACCCTTTTATCGGAAAAGTGTTTGACGTGGGAATTCTTTTTGTAAACAATGGGAAATAGAATTTTCAGCATTAGGAAAGGGGTGAATCTGTTTTCGTTTTGTTCTGTGAATACAATTTTTCAAAGTCATTATGCTTTTCACTGATATGCGAATTCAACTATTTGCATGTCGTGTTCGTTCAAGAAAACAGTCAATGCACTATAAACTTGTATGAATAATCAACAGAGATCGCACAAAAAATTCCAATTATTGTATTCCCAATAGTGTTACGTGTTAATGAAAAATTGACTACGAAGTGAAGGAGTAATTCTGTCAAGTAAATATCAAGAATTTCTTCTTGTATAAGACAAAAGAATCTGGTACTTTCAAGAAAATAAAGAAAAAAAGAAAAATCCCAGAGGAGTCAGGTTATCACAATAAACGAGTTGATTTGAGTTGATTTTGAGTTTAACGTCTCTTTCAGAACCGAGGCTATATGGGACGGGACTCATCATTAATGTGGAATCCAAACCACATGAGCTCTAGCCGGGAATCGCCCCCGGGTCTCCCACGCTCAAGAGACCTGGCTTCGATTGTCGGGGGAAGCTCATGTGGTTCGGATTCCACGTTAATCAGTAGGTCCTGTCTCATATAGCCTCGCTGCTGAAAGGGACGTTAATCTCGTAATATACTCAACTCAACTCTCCCACGCCCAAGGCGCGTAAACTAACGGCTTAGCGAAGAAGGAGCTCCACAATAAATGGAATGCTGCTTCAGGCCAAACATGAATTTTTAAAAACCACTTGAATTTTCTGACGGGACCATATCTAAAATCATGTATGCGTCAAAGGAAAGAGGATGAAAGGAACTTTAATTTGGGAGATTTCACACAAACATAGATGCAAAAATAGATAAGTTTTAATGACTTTTGTAAAAAAAAAAAAACCTTAAGTTTGATGTAACCTAATGTTTTAAACATACGAACCATACTTATTGTTTGAAGTTGAGCAGTCAGAAACAAAAAAATTTCTATTGTTTATTTCTTTTTTTCTTCTTTTTTCTTTTCTTTTCTTTCTTTTTTTTGTGCTGAGACTCATATTACATAAACTTTTCCCTCATATTTGAATTTGTGCCGCATCACATTGGTAAAGTAAATTTATTTTTATATCATCTGCATCTATTCGTGCTGTAATATAAACTCTTAAAACTTTCTCAAAATACACTTTCAGTTTAACGTTCAATGATATATACCCTGTAAGCTAAAGGAGACGATGCTTAGTGAAATGAACGATTGTGTATGAATTGGTGAAATGATAAGGTGAGAGGAAATGCAATAACTAACTAACTAACTCTATGGCCTATGGAACCCGGAGGTACAGTGCCGCGTTCACAAAAGCTCTCCACTGATTTCTATCCTTAGCTAATTGCATCCAGTTTCTACTTTGTATTCCTATCTCTGCGAGATCCATCTTAATATTATCCTCCCATCTGCGCCTAGATCTTCCTAATGGTCGTTTTCCGATTGGTCTTCCAGTCAGGACTTTGAAAGCGTCTCTACTTTCTTCCATTCTAGCTACATGACCTGCCCACCTAAGCCTCCTAGACTTGACGACCCTAACAATGTTGGGTAAACCGTATAAACTATGTAGTTCCTCGTTATGAAGCTTCCGCCATTCCCCATTCGCGTTCCTCTTGGGTCCGAATATTCTTCTCAGGATCCTGTTCTCAAATACTTTCAGTCTATGTTCTTCCCTCAGAGTAAGTGACCATGTTTCGTAACCATACAAAACAACAGGCATGATTATCGTTTTATATATTTTAAGCTTCAGATTCCTCGACAGAATTCGCGACGACAACAGATTTTGAACCGAATAGTAACACGAATTCCCTGCTTTTAGTCGACATTTAATTTCTTCGTGAAGAGGAAATGCAATAGACCAGAGAAGTCCTACTGACTAGACTTTGTCCATCTCAAACACACATAAACTGAGATTGAACTAAAGACACTCGTACCAGAGGTGAACTCTCTATAACTGAGCTATTGTGTCCCGCAATTCTCAATCATTTTACCACCAACTATTAAGCAGTAGGTAAGTTCAATACAAAGCTCCGTTGTGGATACATAGTTAGCGTGGAGACCTAGCTAAAATTTCCGGTAGGTGCTCACGTAAATCAGATTCCATGATAAGCTGTAGGTCTACATTTCATATAGTCCAAGGACAATGTTCTTTATTAGTTAAATATTCAAGTTCGGTTAATAGGCTGAACAAAATTGGCTAATAGTTAATGGACGCTAGTAGGCTAAATAAATTTGTAAAACATTCTGTGAATCACACACAGAAACAATTGCAGCCTATGATGAAGGATCAAATATCTAAAAGAGGGTTACTGACTATAGAGTAATGAAGGAGGCTACTAATGGCCTAAAATAATAAATATAGCAAATTATTCTAATTAATAAAGCTACTAAAGCTAATTACTAAGACATGATCTGTTTCTCAAAATAATTTCATTAATTATTACTTACTTTTCAATTTGTACAAAAAAAATAGAATTTAAATTTTTTTGATGGCAAACATTCTCTCCGGCATTTCCCCATGAGACGCCATTTTATTGTTAATATTGAAACCAATTGTTGACTGCATACAGGCTAGTAATGTTAGAAAGAACTAATGCTCAAACATAGGGGAATATATAGACTTATTTGTAACAATATAGATAAGGTAAGAGTCAAGTTACTTTATTCAGATTGTTGAATCAGTATTATAAGTGAATCGACAAATAAACAAAACATCTTATTTTCGACAATCCACTCAACTGACTGTCACCAAATTTATGTTACACTTTTCCAGGACTCTCCGCTAGCGTGCAGCAAAATCTCTGTTTTCTAACAAGCTTCCTTGGGAGTAAACTTGGGTTTCGGCATTACCCCAGTGTTCGGGAATACCCCGATTTGCCTTATATATATATATATATATATATATATATATATATATATATATATATATATATATATATGTGTGTGTGTGTGTGTGTGTGTGTGTATGTATGTGTAGAGAGAGAGAGATAGACGAAAAGAGGTAGTAGATGGTTAGATATAATTCTCTTAGGAAACAAACCATACAAAGTAGATAAAAGCAAATTTTTCACTGGATGCCACAAATGATGAGTAGATATCTACACAGCATCCTAATACAAGGTAGTGTGAAGAATTTAGGTAGCACTGCGAATCTTGGAAACAAATTATCTAAGATAGGTGATTATCAAAAAAGAATTGGCAAGACCTTAATCCAGCCATGGATCGAGAATGGCTGATAACAGTATGTATACGATGCGAATATAAAGAACCCTCATGACTACACTCATGTGATCTCAGTTCTCATTCTTGATATCTAAGCATTTTTGAATAAGGTATAAGCTCTTATACCCTGTTCTGAGAGATCATGTGATTAACTCTGTAGTTGTAAGAATTTCCAACAACGAATATAATTAAACTAAAATTTACTTGCTCCTCGGTATAACTGGGTAAAATGTACTGTTATGTCTGGGTATAACAAACGGTTCTGCGAACTCGAAAGATTTTAACAACCGGTTCTCGCGAACCGGTGCGAACCGGCTAAATAGCATCATTGCCTACCGTTGAACCTTCGTAGAAAATCTACTGTAATTTTCGAATAATAATAATAATAATAATAATAATAATAATAATAATAATAATAATAATAATAATAAATTTGACTATGAAACAAACGTAACCATCTAAACTATGAATGTTCAATTTTCAAACTTGAAGAAGTGTATGTATAGCTACAGGTTGTTTATTTATTTATACATATTTCTGGGTATTGTTGACATCCATGATCTTAAGCCTGTCACATAAGAGGGATGAAGTCTTTTGGCAAAATGTTATCCGGGCAAGGATATAAGAAATGGAAAAACAAAGAAACAAAACCGGAACTGAATATTAAGTACGATCCCAGTATTTACCACGTCACAATGAGAAAAAAAAACAGGAAAAACCTGAATCAGGCTTTGTACCGTAAGAAAGGTGTACTCCTTTTCAATGATGTACTCACACTGGAAATCGAACCAGCGACCCCATTCACTGCTTATTACCAGAAAATTTAATTATGAAATATGGTCCAAATCGTCTGAGTAATTTTCGAGAAAATCTAAATAACCTCTCTCTCTAGACAAAACTTCTTCTTTGATGAGCCTGCCGTTGCTCAGTGGTGGTTCGTTGTGAGACACAGTGTAATGCAGCTCGTTACTGATGCTCCGCTGCATATTGGTTATACGTTCGCTTTGACGGACTTTGCATTTCATCCATATTCAGTTGTGTGAGTCTCAGTGTACCTAATCAGTACTTCTTCATAGTTTTTTTTTTTAGTGAATATTCGTTTTGTGTCACTCTAAACTAGTTTTGTACCACTTACAATGAATGCTTTATCTAAAAATACAGTTCGGTTTGCATTTGACTAGATGACGCGTAATATCAGGCCAAGTGTAGCCAGGATACAGGCGTGGTTAACTAATGAATTGGAGTTACAAATTAAAGATATTGCGGCGATTTAACTTCATAATGAGGATTATAGTTTGTATATGAAGTTTAAATGTCAAGATCATGTGGACACCTTTCTTCGTCAGCATCCGGAAACCATGAATTTTGAGCATGAAAATGGCACAAATGATAAGTCAAGTACAGTAGTCCAGTGCCAGTATGCAATATACCTGTGTTGGCATTTTGGATCTCCCCATGGAAATCACTATGATGAACTTAGTGCAGTGCTTCGTCCCTATGGACACGTGATACATATTACGGGGAAAATGTGATCAAGTAGGTTACTATTTCATTTTACAATGGCAATAGACTCGTTGAAATGATATTAGGGAAACATATTCCATCTAAAATTGTGGTTCGTGGGTGTCGTGCTAGTGTCATGTATCAAGGTCAACCTCCTACATGTTTCATTTGTTTGGACCCTAACCACGTCTCAAGCGCTTGTCCACGGAAAGTTAAACCCCAGGTGATCTCTACTTTAGCCACCGTGGAATTTAAGAAGATTGAACGTTTCAGTTGTAAGATCCGACAACCCCTAGTACTGCCTTCTTCCCCCGAACAGTTGCCAATGGTTTCTACTGCCCAAGCAATGGTGTTAGAGAGCACCCCCTCCCCATCGGCTCTTAATTTACAGGTTGAGAGGAATTTTCACCAGTTGCCTGTCAAAACGGACTCTCTTCAGTCGGCTGTGTGCGAGACGCGGGGTAAAGAATACAGTGCCCATCATGCCACCATCATCCCACTACTTCAACGACCCTAACACCTGACCTCTCACCCGCCCACAAGCAACCGGAAGTGTCTATTAACCAAGAAGCACGTGTGACTGCCCCTGTTGTATTAGAGCCTATGTTACAGCCAGTGCAAAGTGAAAATGTGTCCAAGAAGAGGTAAAGGAAAGTATCTAATGAATGTAACGACACAAGTGCTTTTTTTCAGTGTGGCCTTCTAATACAATGTTTTCCTTCACACCAGCTAATGTTGATAACAATGTTAGCCAGTGAATTTGTAAGAAATCATGTTTGACATGTTTATATCGTCCTGCGATCTTACACGTTTCAGACACGAGATTAACAACACACCGAACAGCCTTTCTTTCTCTCTTTTTTTTCAAGATTGTGATAGTAATTTTGAGTCGTAAGTAAGATTTACGTAACAATAACTGCAGTAGCACAGCTTTATTTTTCATTAGGTTGTTTCCAAATGAGCCATCTGTTAGGAAACGTACCAGGAAAGTTATTCCGTCCTCTTTGTTGCTGCTGTTACTGTTCGCTATATCCGTGTTCATGCAAGCAGTTCGTAAGTCAAATAAATGTTCGGTCGAATCTTACACTAAATCTGAATGGAATTCAAAGTAATCCTAATCGTAATCTGCTACGAAACCTTATCAACCAAACATCAACTGATTTTATTTTATTACAAGAAATGGCGTTTGAAGAATTTGACTTTTTACTGCAATATATTGTAAAGCTATATTATGTAAACGAGGTATAGAGATCTCAAATTTGGTTTATTTGCCGTCTGACCGGGGTATTAGCGTCACTTGTGACTATATTAGTCTCATTAATATTATTGAGTATTCTGGCACCCATAATCTAACAGCACGACAACAGTTTTACTCTACTGAAATCTTGCCATTGTTTCCGAATGTTCCGACTAAGATAATACTTCCAGGCGAATTAAATATTGTTTCCAGAGCAATAGATATCACTGGAAAGTTTAATCCCTCATCTGCCTTACAGGAATTACTTTCGTCAATACCTTTCAGGGGCGTCTGCTTACACCACCGGCGAGATCTCCAATTCTCCAATTTTAAAAATTCCACTACGAGTAGTCGCTTGGACCGAGTTTTCGCATCCACTATTTTAGTATCCTCTATCATTGTAATTCATTTGAAATTAGTTCCGTTTAGTGACCATGCCGCAGTAATATGGACATGTAAATTTGCGCTAAGTGTTTCTACAATCTATGGAAGAACAGCTTTGAAACTGAATACTCAGTACCTTACTGACGGCGACGCGAAATGTTTATATAGAACTAAATGGACGTACTGGTTCCGACAACGTCACTATTACCCGACACTAAATGATTTTTTGGTCAAATATGCGAAGCCTAAAATAAGATTTTTTTTAAAAAATGGTAAGGAGCTTAAAAGAAACGCGAACAGCGTGAAACACTCGCGTATCTTAAGAGAGCGTTTCATGAACTATGGATCCTGCCTAGTTCCTCGCAAAATATGATTGCAATTCACAAAACAAAGGCATCGATAAAACAAATTCATGCTAATGATGTACGCAAATATATTCATACCCTGCCAGAAGGAGACTGTATGCCCGATGAACACATTAGGTTATATCACTATATGGCACAACATAATCGCCGTGTTGCGAAGATGATTGACACTCTGAATCACAGTAGTAATAACTTACGGACCTCCTTGACTTTCAAAATGTTTTTGACCATTATAAAACATCATATGGTGCCATTATGGACCCTCCCGACAGGTATAAAGATTACTTAAATATGTTTCTCCCAAAATTTTCTTCGTCTTATAGTCAGACATTAACTGCACCACTAATGGAAACGGAAATAGTTCGCAGTCTCTCAATCAACGTAAGAATGTTTATTTTGCACTGGCCAAGATTCGGGATGTTGTAGGTTATTTATGTTTGCTCGAAAACCGGCTTAATTGATATTATTTGATTTTCAAAATGGATTTGATTGCCTATTCCATGCCTTTCTGTTTACTGTTTTACGAATGTATAATTTTTCGGAGGTCTTCTATAACTTTTTCATTCACACTTATAGCATAGCCAGGGCTAAGCTTCAAATAAATAGTTCCTCTACTGCTCGCATTTTACTACAGAAAGGTGTGCAACAGGGTTGCTCTCCTCTCCATGTTTCCGTTTGGCCTCGCACTAGAACCTTTATTATATAAATTAGCTGAGTATATACAACATGATCTGACTGACCTGTAAAATATTTCACTTACTGCCTTTGCAGACGATGTTACCCTTAGCTGTACCACTCTACAACAATTTCACTATATTATTGACCAATTACAACAATTTAGGGCTCTTAGTGGCGAAATGCATAATTTACAAAAATCGGAAGTGCTGCCACTTTATTTTTGGGCTAAGGAAGTCATATCTCTGTCATTTGCCACATTGAACTGGTTCCTAAAGTGAAAATACTGGGCATCACATTTTCTAATTTGGACAGTATTGAGTATGAACACATTTAGTCTCCTCTCCTTCAAATTTTACGCATGCTCAGTCTAAATCACAAATTGAGTAACTTCAACTTAATTCAATGTATGCGGTGTATCAATAGTTATTTATGTGCTAAATTATGGTACACCGCTCATATATATCCCATTACTGATTTGTGTGTTCGTAAAATAAAATCCATTATTTGTTGGTTTCTGTGGGCAGCGCATCATTTTCGTGTCAAAAATGACACTTACCCTACTGTGTGGGCCTGAATCTAATATCAGTCAGGGCTAAATGCACTGCTTTCTTTCTAGCAAATAATTGCAAACAATTTCAAGTCACTGGTCAAATCACTCACCAACGGATTTCTTGTTGGATATTTTCCCTCCCTGCATCTGATCTTTCTAATATAATGTCAATCAAACGCGCGCCGGTGTATATTCAACACTGCATGCAAGGTTGGTCCTATGTTCCTTTATCTGATTCTACGAACTACTCGTATATACGCTTTTAGTCCACACACTTTCACACCCCTCTGTGCAATAACGTAGGCCATAACAAAAAGAATGGTCAAGAATATTGTACAATGTGCAGAACACCACGTTGACATCAGCGGTCGTGAGTGTCTGATATACGATTGTGAACGAGCTCGTACCTACAAAGGTTAAGCGAAAACGTATTGGTGTACTCCCTACAGATATGTGTCAATACTCTAATCAGGAAGACACGCTTCAGCACAGACTAATGTTGTGTGTTCACTCTTCTTGTACCTGGGCTAAACTACAACGCCTGTTTAGTGTGATATGCCGAGAACCTGCACATACGTTTGATCATTCTTATGCTTTGTTCCCAGAATATAAGTTTTTTCAATCACGAAAAATAACAGCATCATATCGTTACTTGGTCAAACGATTTTTTATTTCATGGATTTATATCCGTATGGAAATGAATATGCCTACGTTATATCTTTGAAAACTGCTTGTAAATAATTTTCTGTAAGTGTAGCTCACAAATATTTTACCAACTATTTACGTATAGTGTGTACTGAATATCTGTCCTAAGCTGTTTTAGCTTAATAAACGTAAAACTTAAAGATTTAATTTAATATCCTCTTGTGAATGTTTTTTTCTTTTTTATGGAAAACGGTTCATGTCATATTTTACAGCTATTTATGAGCATTTATTTATGAAATATGGACAATAACGAATGAATCGTTTTTGAAATAATCATCTGAAAAAGTACTTTAATCAAGAATAAAATACGTCTCCTACATTTTCCCCTAGAAGTAACATATACCACAGAATTGCCCTTTCACCGCTGACGTACATAATTGCGTAGGTGGAAAGAATATATACGTACGCGTATCCATAATGCTCATAACAAGCAAACCGCTTGCTGTTCACGCGTTTCCCGCTAGAATATGTTGCGGTGGTGTCTTGTGAGCCAGTGTGCCGATTAGCATGGTTCGAAGTGGAAACGTGTGAATGTTTCACGTGTTTTTGTATGTGTGTGTTGCATAAGCCGTCTGCGATTTTCTCTACGGTATGATGGAAGTTGAAGAACAAAGGATGTAAAACAAATTCTATTTGGAATTGGGTTAAACGGGAAGTGAAACTTACGAAACGTCGAAACACACTTTTGGTGATTTGAGCATGAGCCGTAGCAGAGCATTTGAGTGGTTAGGACGTTTCCATAAAAGCAGAACACCGACTGCTGATGATAATCCATCGGGTAGACCGTGCACGGCAACAACCCCCTCAAAGTGGAAGAAGTGAGGGCGGCTGTGAGCAAAGATCGTAGACGTACCATTAACGATATGTGTGCAGAGATTGGAATTGGGTATGGAAGTTATCAGCAAATTCTCACTGAACAGTTGAATATGCATCACATTGCAGCGAAGTTCGTAACGATTGTTCACCCAGGATCAAAAAGACTGTCCAGTACAGATTTGTGAGGAACTGAAGGAAGCTGTAAAAGGCGATCCCATGCTGGTTGTCGACGTCATTTCAGGCGATGAGAGCATCGTTTCTGTTTATGACTCAGAAACTAAACTGCAGTCTTCTCAATGGAGAGTCCTGGGTCTCCAAGACCCAAAAAAGCACACATGTAAAGAAGCAAATGGAAGACGATGCTCATTTGTTTCTTTGACCAAGAGGGGATCGTACACCGGGAAATTGTCCCACATCGAAGCACGGTCAATGCAGACTTTTACTGTGATGTTTTAAGAAGGTTGATGGAAAATGTGCGTCTCAAAAGCCAACAGAAATGACATAACGGTAATCTCATTCTCCACCACGATAATGCACCTGCACACCGGTCCTTTAACGTTTGTGCAATTTCTGGCTAAGAACAACATGGCAGTGGCTCCCCATTCCCCTTACTCACCTGACATGGCCTCCTGTGAGTTTTTCCCTTTCCCCAAACTGGAGCTTCAGATGAAGGGGCGAAGATTTGACACCATTCCAGAAATTCAAGAAGAATCGCAGCGGCTACTTGAAACTATTCCAAAAACGAACTTCCAGATGTGCTTTCAAGAATGGCAGAAACACTGGAACCTCTGTATTAATGCCAAAGGGGAGTACTTTGAAGGTAATGGAGGAATTTAACTTCAAAGGTAAGAAACTTTCATTTTACAGATTCAGTCCTGGAGCTTTTGGATACACCATTGTATATTGAAACTGTTTACTTTTTTTTTCAAGCTTCCTACCTGGCAGCAGTCATTGTGTCCTTCGTGCTGCGTGTGAATCAAGTGAAATAATTTTAAAGCAAGTCCACCAGAGTGATGTATGTCGTTTTTAACCCTTTCTCCTCGAATATGTTTTGACACAGCAAGCTGTACATCGCGGATTTATTTTGAGATATACCCAGTAATTGAGTTTGCCAATACAATACTCGTAGCCCCCATTTGGTTGGCTTCTGTAGGTTGTAGCACTTAAAAACTATTCTCCCTTTGAACCCCACTGTACTTTCATCAATGCTTACATTTTGTCCTGGGACAAAAAATCCCGAAAGTTGTTGTCAAGATGTTCCACAGTGTTTATTATCTTTGAAGCCCTTGCACGAACATCTTGTTGCATCTGATGTGCTGGGGGCACAGGTAAAGCATGCAAAAAATTTGAAAAAAAAAAACTATCGCAGTTGAAAATGTCCTAAAATAAACATTTGTCCAACCATTCCTCTGAAAAGCAATCTTGTATGTTTGGTTCAGGTTTAGTGTCATATTTAGTGTCACCCAAAAATGCCTTCAATTCAGGAAGTGTCATGTCATGCCAAGTGGACCAAATGGACCTTTTTGTAGTGGCATTTGTATCTTAGACTTAGCATACCTGTTTGTTTCATTTGTAATTTCCTCAAGCAAAGTGTCACAAAAATAATTGAAAAAATTCAATTTTTGTAGTTGGCCTTGCAACAACTGGTGGTTTATACCCGGAACTTGCTGTGAAGGGAATTTTTTAAAAATCTGCATCATTATTACCATAGGGAGTCCAATTGTCCCTTGTCAACACATCACCTGTCACTTGGTCATCATTTTAATTGGAATCGGAAGATTTATCACCACTACTTTCTTCACTCAAACTATCATTATCTAAATATTCACTACCACTATCACTGAAATCGGTATCTAAGGAGTTGAATAGACTGCCAAAAGATGGCAGAAGTTGTCGACTAAATCATACAAGTGGGGCTATGTCGACATGCGAGTAATTAAAGCGTCACAATTAGTGCGGGGTAGCGCCGACATACGAGCGGAAAGGAAAATCTCGAATGTTTTGGCTCTCGCCGCATTCGAGGTAAAAGGGTTAAATTAAGTACATGACAACAAATTCGAGGCAAGTTATTTTGGTTCATTTCGATTACATTATACTAATATTTGTGGGACTTTAAAATTGGTTAGAACAGCAAAGGTATGAATGTTCCACTAAAGCAGGTATATAAGTATATATCTGATTGTCGTGATTTATTGTTGAGTTATTACATATTGTAATTTGTCCTGCGCATTTCTGTATTTTGGGCTTTCGTTGAGAAATATACATTAGAATGCGATCTGCACAATTGTGTAGGTTATGTTATTTATGTGATACATGTCTAATATTGAATTGTAAGTTCATGGATCTTCTTCATTAAATTTGTCTAAAAACTTATTATCGCAGAATATTTTAATAATTATTTATTTAAAGTTTAAAATATACTTAAAAGACAATATTTATATCTAAAATGTAAAATAGCTTTATGTTCATTTATTGAAAGCAGTTGAATATTTCAAAAGAACTTCTGCTTGAACAATTTGAACGAGCATAGGTGAGTAGCGCCGGCAGATATTTCGAAATCGATAGGCTATGAAATTCTGGGATCAAATACTAATTCCGGCTATCGTTAGATTTTGTATTTTTTTCTCAGTTCAGAAGATTATTAACTGAAAAGTGTTTTTGTGATAAGTATGAAGCTTATTATTTTTCCATTTATTAGCAGATTCCGGGGAACAAGATAATACCTCATCAACGATGATACTTGAATTTTCTTGGTGATAACTCAGAAAATTTCGACGGTGAAGGCAGAGACAAAAGATACGTTCCTCCTCCACGTTTACCTAAAATATCCTTTTCTGAATAGGTCGATAACGATGAGGACCAACAAAGTTAATGAAGCCTCTCACACGAACTCTGTGAGATGCAATAACTTGTCAATTTGACACCACGTTCAGCTGGTTCTGATGAAAGTTTGAGCCCCAAGTCACTGTCTGTACCGATAACAACAATGAAAGAGAGAAGTGATAACGATGATGAAAACGATATCACAAATACTGTAAAGGATTCATTAGTTGATATCGATTAGTAATTTATTTTATCTGCAAGACTCCCTTTCGAAGATATCCAACAAAGTCCTGAAGAACCTGTGCCAAGACTGAGTGGCGTCCACAATTCTTCAGAGAATGCAAGTGAATTTTAAGACAATTTAATTTCTCTTGCTACTGCATCTAGTATTCATCCTTCTAGTTCTCTTGTGACAGATATCGCTTGCTTAGATAGAGCATTTCCAGAAACTTCTAGACGAACACTACAACAGAAGCATTCTGCAACACAACATCTGGCATAACCTCAGATCCCTACCCTTTTACTACAAAGCCACGGACACAAGTACGTTCAAAGACTATAAGGCCGACAAAATCTCAGACGTGGATTGAAAGAGCATTCCAGGAGAAGCCTCATCGAGCCTTCAAAGAACTGACTGAAATCCCGGTAAGGTTATTAACTATTTTTTTTAATCTTCACGTGATAGAATTCTCTATGATGAAATATTTACTTTACAAAATTGTCTGTTGCTAATTAATCAAATATAATTCTCATAATTCTTTTATTATTTGTTACAGAATCCTGGTCCTATAAGAGAACCAATCGAGTACTTGAGGAGATATTTTGATTATTTGTTATTTGAGCAACTCTTTGAGAATGCAGCATATTATACCTATCAATATAGTATATGGAAGACCACAAATATATAGCAACAAACAATTTGAAATGAAGTTCTTTAGTTATAACCTTTTTAAGGTCATCATCAAATATTCTCTGTTACGCATGTACTGGAATCGTTCAGTAGGATTGATTGTAATTTCTAGATGAAAAGATTCATCCAAAATATCCACGGATCGATTTCTCGCATTGCGAACAAATCAGCATTTTGTGAACATTCAAACACCTCCTCCTAAATCTGAATCAAAGAGATTGTGGAAAGTTCAGCCTATCATTGATACAGTCAGAAACTGATCTTAGCTCTCCCTCAAAATTATCTACTATTCAGTTGATGAACAGATGATTCCCTTTACAAGGAAATGCCCTGGATTGAGACAATACCTCAAATATATAAGCTACTACCAGTTGGACTAAGGAAACCATGTAAACTGTTCACAGAATGAACTTGTGTTTGGCTTGGACATATACCAAGAGAAAACAACACTACTAGCTAAAAATGACTTATGTCATTACTCTTCCGTTGTTTTACGTCTTGTACAAAGTTTAGCACAAGGAAGTTTTGTATACTTCCACAGGATGTTCATAAGCTTACCTCTTCTCGAGAAACTGTCACATTCTGGACTTCGGAACATTGATTGTGTATAAAGCAATCTTGTCCAAGGACAGTAGAAATTTGGTTTAGAGCTTAAAGGCAACTCTCAGATGAAAAGGATCCATAGAGCATGTTCGAAAGGATAATAAACCAGTAATTGTTGAGTGGAAGGACAATAAGAAAGTTCTGCTTTCCTCGACATGTAGTGGAATTGAACCTGGAACAGTTGTGCAGCGATTGTCAAAACAAGAAAAGGAGTATGTTAACGTTAGCTATCCCTCGGTGTTAGTACGTTATAATAGATCAATGGGTGTAGCGGATCTCAATGGGTCTGGTTCCGTCTTGAGCTCGCGGAAACACCTACAGGTACACCTCTAAGTGAAACGGTAAATGTTGAAGATGAAAATGAAGAAACCGACAACCGTACACCTTCAGAGAAAAAGTCAAAATTCTTCAACCCTCCTGCAGCGCTTCCAGGCAAACTAAAACATTTTGATGGGTATGATCACTTTCCTATCATAGATAACCTCACAACTGCAAGAGCTTGTTTCCTGGAAGACTGCAAAAGCAGAATAAGAAATCGTTGCTTAAAGGTCAATGTCTATCTTAGTCTCAATAAATACAAGAACTGTTTCCTGAAATTTCACTTTTTGAAAAAGTAACTAAAGATTGTGAACAGAAATGTCACAAATAAAAGTATGGTCTCTTTATTTCTAAATGTGTTTTCGCACTCACAATGTTACTCTATCAATTTTGTTAGTTTTTTTCTCTATAAACTCCAATATAATTTAACGCAAGTCATTACAGTAAATGCAAGTGAGTGTTGAAATTTGTTTCATATCAATAAACATGTAAAAATATTAATTTCATTGCAACAATGCAACATTGCAACAATGTAATTTCATTGCATAATTTTAACCACCACAAGTATATAGCTAAGTGATCTCAGCAACTTTCCAAATATAAAGCGAAGGTAAAGAATCATGTAGATACACTCATGTCCAAAATCATTATAGCATATCTATAACTGTCTTCTCGTAAGAATATAACTTGGTAATGATTGTGTAGGGTACTTTTAATACTGATGCTATGTGTATAATCGGGAAATGTATATTTGTGGTAAATTTCATAGGAAAAGAAATATAAATATGAAAATTAGAATAAGTAAAACAAAATGTTGCTAAATGTAAAAAAAATGTTTATTTTCGTTTCATTGTTCTTATTTACTGCTCTTTTGACATGAAATTTTCCATATACATATCTTTGTCGATTATACACATACTAACATTATAAGAAATACCAGGTGAATTCGTTATCAAATTATATTCCTACAACAACATATTTATAGATGTTTGACAATAATTTTAGACATGAGTGTACATGGACTTACCAACATTCCCAATGCCATCCGAACTTACACAGTTGTGGAGCTGGGTGGAATCACCAATATTGACAATGTTGGCCGAACACATACGATTATGCAGATCTCTTTTACCAAACGCCAACGGCTTTAAGAATATAAATTATATTTATGAGGACTAGTAGATCCTACTAGCTTAGGAAATCACATTTCTTGGTGAAATTTAGAAAAAACGTTTGTCCGGGTCGAAAGGGATAGGATTGTGAATGAAATCTTGATATATATGAAATATTTTAAAAAAAAATGTTAGAAGCCTTTTTTTAAAAAGATAATGCAGTTTTTTCAACTTTTATTAGCTACTGTCATTTTCGAAGATATGAAGAAAATTGAAACCTAATCTGTAAATTTCTATAAAGCCTTGACTTTTAAATTTGGAACAGATGAAAAATGAAGTGAAACTTTTAATGTAACGCCCCACAGTTGAAGCTGAAGGAAACGAATAAATAATTAAGAGAAAACAGTTTTCAGAGATCTCCCAACGGGTAAGGAGACAAACTGCTTGTGAGTGGCGTATTTTGTAGACTACCGGGTCTACCGGCTATAGCATTATATTATTACTCAATAAAGTTATTGTAATATAAACTAAATTATATTGATAATTTTGTACTTAGTTTCCTTTTTCAATGATACAAGTTTCCGAGAACTGTAAGTGTTTAGAAAGAGACACTAAGTTCTTCGCACGCAGCTGTCTCGTTACCTTAAGAGGTCTTCGATATGACAATGAAGCAGTAACCATTATCCAGCAACTACAGTGAGAATCGTATCGGCTCATTCCCCTCACTCCACTCCGCGTACGAACGGTAACCCCAGTTGCCTCTATATGTATATGTGCAAAGTTATAGCGGCTGAATGCCATAAGAAACAGAGGGGGAGGAGACAAAGTTGGTGGGAGAAGGGCTATGCTATGTTATTAAAATTATTCAAATAAACTGTCGAATCGTGAAAATATTGAAAGATAGACAATGCAAACGACAGTAGTTTCACATATTGGCAAAAGAAAAATAGGCACAGTTGAACACGAACCTTTGCCCTCATCTTGAAATCCACCAATTTGAAATGGTGATTATTTTTTAAATTGAAAGGTAGTCATGTGATATATCAATTAGGGGCAACATGTTCTCAAAAAGTCAATTATGAACTTTAGTGATCGTTATTTGTAATTATTTCTAAGATTTAAGATCATCTTTACAGTTATTTAATGAAATCTAGGAGACTAATACTCTTACGTTTTAAATTTGAATTACTCGTGAAAACACACGTAAGTTAAACATATCCACAAGCCAAGAAAGCAAACAGTGAATTTTGATATCCAAGTTCTATAATATTACATTATTATTATCAAATTTATATTATTACCAAACCATATTTATCTAAGCCTACTTGATAAATGGAAAGTGTGTTGTAAGGAGTTATTTATATTTTGAAGACTGTATAGAATAACAGAGAAACTAGACACCAATAATAATAATAGTAATGTATAGATGTTATAAAAGTTAGTGGTAGCAAAAGCCATCAAACCACTATACTATACTGTCACTTGTATTAACCACTAAATATTCTCAGTAGTTTACGAGTACACTGTAAAAAATCGTTGTGTTATTTCAACGACATGCCTATGTGTTAACACGATTGTGTTAAAATATAACACAAACAATTGGTTAGAACAACTCACTCTCCATTTGGAGTTGTGGGTCAAATGTCGGTAGTTAAATTACACACCATATGTGTGTTAAATTAACACAAGTGTAGAATCTTCGGTGTTGTTTTCTGCGTGATTGCCAAACATGTCGGGCATCTAATTACAAACGCTTATCAATTGAAGCTACAGACAAACACAGTAGAAATAAATACTTAAACAAATCCATTTATACGAAAAATTTCATCTACCACGTTTGATGCATTTATTGTTTCTTTTTCTAAGCGATTGTGTACTAGAAGCAACAAACGCATCAACTTTATTAAATGGCAACTGTCGCCGATCATTTGAAAGTGAATATGGAAGAACTATAAAATAAAGTAAATAGAGAGACGTCATTTTCTTATAAAATTAGATCTACATGGCGAGCAGATTTTATCTTATCCCGAACGGTTATCGTCGAATATACGGGCTTAAAGGAGCGCTCTGATTAGCCAAATTCAAAAGACCTCAACAATTTATTCCTCTACAAGCGACGTTTTCTTCATCGCCTTAGTGGCCAAGTCGGAAGAGCACGCGGGTAGTAATGGAAAGGTTTGTGGTTCTTGCCCTTTCTCAGTCATTGGAGTATTTTTTTTTTACTTGTTTAAATTGTCTTTTAAGACTCAGCATAATGTAAACACATTACACATATAAGCGATTTAACATATTTTGAGGAAGTAATTTTGTGGTTCATTAACGCTTGCGGTACGGCTCAACATCGGTTGTGTGGTAGTCACCGCGGGATATGTGTTGAACTAACACTGCATAGTGGTAGTCACGCTGGAACACTGCCTTGTGTTAAAATTGAGTCGAATTAACACAACCAATATTTTACTGTGTAACCCGAAAATTTTTCAGTAACTTTTCCCCTTTTTTCATATTTTCACTTGTTTTCATTCTAGTTTTACTTAACCCAGAAAGAACACGAACACGTAAGTACCGAGGAAATCTAAAATTTCACATATGCTACGCTACCAGGAATTGAATCCGGGACCATGTACACAAGAGTCACATGCACTAGTCACTAGATTAACGGGTCCTAGCTAATCCCGAGTGCTCTGGCGCGAACGCGTTAAACGATTTGACTCCTACATAAGTGTACTTATGTCGGCACAAACATACAGACAATACTTTCAAAAATCAGTTTTCTTCTCTCTTTTCGAAACGAGGGGTCAACAAAACGTGTTTGCAGTTCAATTATGTATTCATTTGGTCTCACGATAACCATTCGTTTTTTAATGATCACTCGAGAGTAAACGTAAAATTGAAAAGGCAACAACTACAAAATCATCTCAAAAGTTTTTTTTCTTTTTTGCGAATATGCAAATCTGGCAAAGCGAAAACTGTTATACTAGAAAAAAATTATATCTGACAAACTTTTGTGAAAATGTGAATGTGAAGTAATTTTTGACGTTGAAGGGTAGTTATTGAGGTTGAATGTGAGCGAAGGTGAAGGCAGGTGATTTTGATTTCGAGGGCGAGGGCGAATGTGAGTGTCAGTGAGAGGAAGGGCATTAATAATATTGGAGAGGGGAGTTTGAGGGACTCCATGCTAAGTCATTTTCCAGTTCCAGCATTCAGTTGTAAAATGGATTCCAGGTTTAGAAGTTAAAAGTGTTCACAAAAAAAATCGTAAATTTACAATATATTAGAATATATAGAGGGTGTACCAAAATTAATGGCGAAAAATAAAACCACGGATTGCAGACACCAAAACTGGAAAAATGTTTACACGGCTTACAGTCCGGAATAGACAGGGGCGGAGAGTAGTAGGGGTCCGCGTTGGCCCGAATGACTCATCCTCACTCTCTTTTATGGCCGTGGTGAAAGGTTCTCGATTCTGATTGGCTGAGAGAGGTCACGTGACGTTAGACCCCGCCCACGCGGGAAATTCAAATTTTCAGGTCACGTGGTATGACGTCATGAGTCACCCCACGGGGAAAACCCTCACCAGGATTTTTGAAATTTGTTCCCTTTTACGGGTAAGATGTGTGTTTATGATTGGTTGATAGCTGTCACGTGATTTTAGACCCTGCGATATTTGAAATTCGTTCCCTTTTACGGGTAAGATGAATCCTTTGGTACCACGATGCTGATTGGCTGATAGAGGTCACGTGATTTTAGGCTCAGGGATTTTTTTAAAATTCGTTCCCTTTTACGGGTAAGATGAGTGGTTTGGTACCTTGAATTTGATTGGTTGATAGTGATCACATGATCTTAGACCCTAGGTTTTGAAATTTTGGTATCCTCTTTGATGAGTACTTTGGTACTACGATACTGATTGGCTGACAGAGGTTACATTATCTTAGACCCGCTACACGCTGAACAGGTCACATGGTATGACGTCATGTTTTACCCTTGCGGGGCCCGGGAGGTGTACTTTGGCCCACCCCTTCAATTTTGGAAATTGCCCAATTTAAACATTTTGGTATAATAGTATAGAACCCTAGTATGTATTACTATAAATTTGGGTGGTTCACTTCGTTCCCTTTTAGGGGTACAAAATTGCCAAATTTTAGTACAACCACATGTTTGGTTTTGGCTCATTTTATTCCCTTGGATGAGGTCCTATTACCTTATATAGTTATATGGTTGTATACAGGTGTTTATTTCCTATTGTAAGACATAGGTACATTTGTGCACCCCTTTAAAAAATTTGGCAGGAGTGCCTTGGCCCAGCCCTTAAATTTTGGAAATTGCCCAATTTAAACATTTAGGTATAATAGTATAGAACCCTAGTATGTATTACTATAAATTTGGGTGGTTCACTTCGTTCCCTTTTAGGGGTACAAAATTGCCAAATTTTAGTACAACCACATGTTTGGTTTTGGCTCATTTTATTCCCTTGGATGAGGTCCTATTACCTTATATAGTTATATGGGTGTATACAGGTGTTTATTTCCTATTGTAAGACATAGGTACATTTGTGCACCCCGGGAGGAGTGCCTTGGCCCACCCCTTAAATTTTGGAAATTGCCCAATTTAAACATTTGGTATAATAGTATAGAACCCTAATATAGATCACTATAAATTTCGGTGGTCTATTTCGTTTCCCTTTTAGGTGTATAAAATTGGCAAAATATAAACGTAAGCAATACGTTGTACCACGTGTTTGGTTTTGACCTAATTCATTTCCTTGGATGAGGTCCTATTACCTTATATGGTTATATGGCCATGTATAGGAGTTCATTCCCTATTATGAAACATAAGTACATATGTGCACACCCCGGGAATGGTACCTTGGCCCGCCCCTTAAGTTTTAGAAATTACCAAATTTAAAACATTTGGTATCATAGTACTGGACCCTAATATATATTACTATAAATTTGGGTGGTCCACCTCGTTCCCTTTTAGGGTCATTTTGTTTCGCTTTAGGGGTGAACGTGGATACAGTGGTCCACCTCGTTCCCTTTTAGGGGGGCATTTTTATTCCGCTTTAGGTGTGAACATGGATACCTTGGAATCGCCCCGAGTTTGATTCTTGGAAATGTTGAATTTAACGTCCCCGCGAAAACGATGAGAAATGATAGGACGAAACATGAACTTACTTGACTGAGGATTGAAGCAGGGACCTCATACAGTAGAGACAAGCGCTAAGCGACCGTACACGTGTGTTGATTACTATGCAATAGTCCCGAGTTTGATTCTTGGTGTTAGTTTCAGGAAATGTTAACGTCCCCTTGAAACGTAGGAGGAAAACATGAACTTACTTCGTTGTGGATTGAAGCAGGAACCTCATTCGTTAGAGACAAGCACTGAGCCGCCGTACTCCATTCAGTGCGAACAATTTTACCTATGAAAAGAAACATGGACATGTTATGTTACATTAAACATTTTTTCTGCTCGTTGTTACGCATACGAATTGTTGTGAACTTGCAGAATCTGCTTTTACGAAGAGTATAATGTCAGTTCGTTTATTGAATATCTCTAAGAGGTGTAAAGGAGGAACGATTTCGGGTCTGGTTAATGACATTAATTTATATCGTTTTTGTTCGCAGATTAAATAAAAATGATGAAAAAAAAAGCTTCTTCGTGCATTGGCTTATAATCATATGTTTAGAAGCAAACGTCAGCTATATTGTGTTACATGTGCTTACGTATTCGATGTCAGTATCATTGCATATTGAACATATACAGTATTTAATTGCCAATGGTTTACTTTGAAAGGATATATTTATTTTGAGATGAATAAAAGGGATGGGATGATGTGATTTTGGACCTAATTAGTATCTTTTCGTTTCCGTTCGTGGATTAAATAAAAAGATGACTCTTTGCTTAAATCTGATTAGTTCATTGTTCGAGTGATTTTTTTTTTAAAACGGTTAGCATTTGTTGATCAGTAAGCGCTTCATTGATGGAACCGATGTTGCCAGATTTTGTAAATCTAAACTGCTCCGATTCTTTTTCGAAACGGTTCCGCTGAGTGCAACAATTTTCAAAACTAAAAATTTTGAAAACTAAAAATTTTCAAACTAAAAAAAAATTAAACTTTTCAAAAAAAATTTCGAACTAAAAAATTCAAATAAAAATTTAAACAAAAATTTTCAAACTAAAAGATTTCAAATAAAATTTTGAAACAAATTTTGAAAAATCTAAAATTTTTAAAACTAAAAAATAAAATCAAACTTTCTGGAACGAAATTTTTTTAAACTTAAAATTTTCGAACTCGAACCGAATTTGAAAACTAAAAAACTTTTCGAACCAAGTTTTCAAACAATTTTTTTTCGAACTCAGAAAGTTTCAAACTTAAAACTTGCAAATCAAAATTTCAAACTAAAAAGTTTTCGATCTAAAATTTTGAACTAAAAAAAATTCGAACTCAAAGTTCTCACTAAAAATTTTTCGAACTCAGAAAGTTTTAAAATCAAAATTTGAAACTCAAGTTTCGAATTAAACATATTTTCGAACAACAATTATCAAACTCAAACTTTTTGAAAATCTTAACAGAGATTGAAAGTGATCACTCGTTTCGCGAGCCGTAACTTTTAGTAATGTAACATAGTTTACGGTTTAAGATTCATATTGTCTTGAGAACGATTGAGTTCGTTTATGTAATGAACCCGTTGGCCAGCCATAGCCTGATTTCACATCGTAGCTCATGAAAGCAATCTTGTTGTAGTTGTGTAGCCATGACCATTTTTTTTTCTGGACATAGCCTGTACGATCACCAGGAATGAAATACTACTTAGTTTAGCGACCATTAAGACGTGATTTAATAAATATTAGCCACATTAACACTTGAACTTGTATGAAACGAATAACAGCTTACTGATCAAAGCACAGAACGAAAAAATGCTAAGATGGACAGAATTTCATTCATGTGACGTCAAGCACGGAAGTATTTCCTTACCTCTCACTCCTCTCACTTGAAGGTCAAGGTGCTAATCAGCATTTTCCAGGTTGAATGCATTACAATTTAAAAAAAAATCTTTCCTTAAGCCCATTTGAGATTTCAGTGGCTAAGTCTAGGTTCGATTTTTGGCGTTATTATTACGGGTTTAAGTACACAACCCACAGAAGTAGGTTCAAGTCTTATATAGCCTAAGGTCATAAACGCTTTCCAACTTATACGTAAAATAGAAACAAATATTTGGTGTTTATAGCTACATTTATGATGATTCGAATTTCACTTTGAACTGTAGGTCCACGTCCTATACAGCCTCGATATTGTTAAGTCAACATAAAACATTTATGGTGGTTCAGATTTTATCGTTCACGTCTTATGCAGTCTAGGAACACAAGATTTACGTCCTCGGTACTGTCAAGAGAACAAAAAAACACTCGTGGTAATTCAGAGAAATGAAATTAAATCTTTGAGTTTTACGTCTTACAGTTATGTTAACTAGGCTAAAGAAAACGATGATGATGAGAAATAAATGTAATGATGGATTAAATATAGTGGGGAGAACCCTGAGAAAACTCACGCACACTCCTTTTTGTTCACTACAAAGCAACTTGGCGTTAGCTAAGATCGAACCAGCGACCTTACACACCTCTGTCATTGAGTCATCACGACGTAAAACAGATAATGACACACTTAACATGAAACAAGCAAGGTCACTGAGTTGAGGAAGATCATTTTGCAGGCCTCAGCTTTTTCTCGAGGAGCAAATACCACAACAATAATTTAAAAAACCATTCATGAAAAAGACTGTTGTTTAGACTAACATCATGCACACACACACACACACACACACACACACAAACACACAATGTTGTTTATTACAGTACATACTGATTACATTTTTTTTAAATACAAATATATTACTTATGTTGATTTCAATGAAAATGTAATTAAGTTTTAGCAGTAGGCACAGACTGTTCGTGCAATACTTTTATCGTATAAAAACTTCACTTAAAATAGTGAACGTCAGCAGAATCAAACTAGAATCCTTTTCGCATTAGATGCACTTGTTCACTTTTATGAAATTGTTTTCCAGCCAGAATCGATCTTCTTGTGAATGTTATTTAATATAAATCACTCGTATTACAGCACCATGGTACAAAACAATATGAGATCAAAACGATAAATCGTTCATTTCTTTTACACAAGGAAAGCCGTAACAGTTTTTTTCCTTCTTCATTTACAATCTTATGTGGGAAGCTCTTCCACCATAGTAAATTGAATTCAATGTAGCATCATTCACTACTGGCACGATCTTTCATGAAATAAGTAACATGATAATCCTATAAGAACGACGGGAAGCACTCTAAAGGAATCGAACTGAAAACCTCTTGCACCAGAAAATTGGATTCAATGCAACATTATAGCATCACTAGGTAACACGGTAATCACTATTGCAGTAAATGACAAGTTCAATGTTACAAACACAGGACTGATATCTTAGTAACTAAGCAACAGTAACACAATTTAAAGAGAGAGAATGCAATATGACAGAGCTGAATGATGTTATAAAGAAAAACTGCAAATTCTGCATTCTTCATCTATGAAAAAGAAACTATGATACTGAAGTAATGAAATTCATTTCGTTACGAAACTTGTGCAAGAAGCCGCTCCTCTCTTTCGTCATCTTCGCCTTCGCATGTGATTTTTTTAATGCAATTTCAATATGACAGAAGCTGACTTAATATTTTAAAGTGTTTGGCAATGTCAATGGAAAATTGGTTCATTGCTTTTAACAACTAAGCAGACGTCGATTTTGAGGTCCGAGTTCCCAGCTCATAAGATATGAATTGCTGTGCTAAACGAAATATGTTCTTTTCTTGAAGTTCTAATCGATCCGGGGTTCGACTCCAGGTAAGGAAACACACATTTTTGTTTGTTCTATCGCAGGATGTCTTAAGATTTGATGGTTCAGATTTCATCTTAATGGTCAATAAACTAAGTAGTATTTCATTCCTGGTGATCGTACAGGCTATGTAGTTTTAAAAATTTTAGATTTTTCAAAATTTGTTTCAAAATTTTATTTGAAATCTTTTAGTTTGAAAATTTTTGTTTAAATTTTTATTTGAAATTTTTTAGTTCGAAAAATTTTTGAAAAGTTTAATTTTTTTTAGTTTGAAAATTTTTAGTTTTCAAAATTTTTAGTTTTGAAAATTGTTGCACTCAGCGGAACCGTTTCGAAAAAGAATCGGAGCAGTTTAGATTTTCAAAATCTGGCAACATCGGTTCCATCAATGAAGCGCTTACTGATCAACAAATGCTAACCGTTTTAAAAAAAAAATCACTCGAACAATGAACTAATCAGATTTAAGCAAAGAGTCATCTTTTTATTTAATCCACGAACGGAAACGAAAAGATACTAATTAGGTCCAAAATCACATCATCCCATCCCTTTTATTCATCTCAAAATAAATATATCCTTTCAAAGTAAACCATTGGCAATTAAATACTGTATATGTTCAATATGCAATGATACTGACATCGAATACGTAAGCACATGTAACACAATATAGCTGACGTTTGCTTCTAAACATATGATTATAAGCCAATGCACGAAGAAGCTTTTTTTTCATCATTTTTATTTAATCTGCGAACAAAAACGATATAAATTAATGTCATTAACCAGACCCGAAATCGTTCCTCCTTTACACCTCTTAGAGATATTCAATAAACGAACTGACATTATACTCTTCGTAAAAGCAGATTCTGCAAGTTCACAACAATTCGTATGCGTAACAACGAGCAGAAAAAATGTTTAATGTAACATAACATGTCCATGTTTCTTTTCATAGGTAAAATTGTTCGCACTGAATGGAGTACGGCGGCTCAGTGCTTGTCTCTAACGAATGAGGTTCCTGCTTCAATCCACAACGAAGTAAGTTCATGTTTTCCTCCTACGTTTCAAGGGGACGTTAACATTTCCTGAAACTAACACCAAGAATCAAACTCGGGACCATTGCATAGTAATCAACACACGTGTACGGTCGCTTAGCGCTTGTCTCTACTGTATGAGGTCCCTGCTTCAATCCTCAGTCAAGTAAGTTCATGTTTCGTCCTATCATTTCTCATCGTTTTCGCGGGGACGTTAAATTCAACATTTCCAAGAATCAAACTCGGGGCGATTCCAAGGTATCCATGTTCACACCTAAAGCGGAATAAAAATGCCCCCCTAAAAGGGAACGAGGTGGACCACTGTATCCACGTTCACCCCTAAAGCGAAACAAAATGACCCTAAAAGGGAACGAGGTGGACCACCCAAATTTATAGTAATATATATTAGGGTCCAGTACTATGATACCAAATGTTTTAAATTTGGTAATTTCTAAAACTTAAGGGGCGGGCCAAGGTACCATTCCCGGGGTGTGCACATATGTACTTATGTTTCATAATAGGGAATGAACTCCTATACATGGCCATATAACCATATAAGGTAATAGGACCTCATCCAAGGAAATGAATTAGGTCAAAACCAAACACGTGGTACAACGTATTGCTTACGTTTATATTTTGCCAATTTTATACACCTAAAAGGGAAACGAAATAGACCACCGAAATTTATAGTGATCTATATTAGGGTTCTATACTATTATACCAAATGTTTAAATTGGGCAATTTCCAAAATTTAAGGGGTGGGCCAAGGCACTCCTCCCGGGGTGCACAAATGTACCTATGTCTTACAATAGGAAATAAACACCTGTATACACCCATATAACTATATAAGGTAATAGGACCTCATCCAAGGGAATAAAATGAGCCAAAACCAAACATGTGGTTGTACTAAAATTTGGCAATTTTGTACCCCTAAAAGGGAACGAAGTGAACCACCCAAATTTATAGTAATACATACTAGGGTTCTATACTATTATACCAAAATGTTTAAATTGGGCAATTTCCAAAATTTAAGGGCTGGGCCAAGGCACTCCTGCCAAATTTTTTAAAGGGGTGCACAAATGTACCTATGTCTTACAATAGGAAATAAACACCTGTATACAACCATATAACTATATAAGGTAATAGGACCTCATCCAAGGGAATAAAATGAGCCAAAACCAAACATGTGGTTGTACTAAAATTTGGCAATTTTGTACCCCTAAAAGGGAACGAAGTGAACCACCCAAATTTATAGTAATACATACTAGGGTTCTATACTATTATACCAAAATGTTTAAATTGGGCAATTTCCAAAATTGAAGGGGTGGGCCAAAGTACACCTCCCGGGCCCCGCAAGGGTAAAACATGACGTCATACCATGTGACCTGTTCAGCGTGTAGCGGGTCTAAGATAATGTAACCTCTGTCAGCCAATCAGTATCGTAGTACCAAAGTACTCATCAAAGAGGATACCAAAATTTCAAAACCCAGGGTCTAAGATCATGTGATCACTATCAACCAATCAAATTCAAGGTACCAAACCACTCATCTTACCCGTAAAAGGGAACGAATTTTAAAAAAATCCCTGAGCCTAAAATCACGTGACCTCTATCAGCCAATCAGCATCGTGGTACCAAAGGATTCATCTTACCCGTAAAAGGGAACGAATTTCAAATATCGCAGGGTCTAAAATCACGTGACAGCTATCAACCAATCATAAACACACATCTTACCCGTAAAAGGGAACAAATTTCAAAAATCCTGGTGAGGGATTTCCCCGTGGGGTGACTCATGACGTCATACCACGTGACCTGAAAATTTGAATTTCCCGCGTGGGCGGGGTCTAACGTCACGTGACCTCTCTCAGCCAATCAGAATCGAGAACCTTTCACCACGGTCATAAAAGAGAGTGAGGATGAGTCATTCGGGCCAACGCGGACCCCTACTACCCGGAGCTAGACAGCTTTGAATGTGGGGGAAAGGAACGTCACACTGGCAGCCGAATAATGATAGGATCTAGGAAGGAGTTGAAAGACAAATACCATACCGGCTTGAATTGTTAAAGTAATGTTACCTAACTGCACCAGAGATTCTCCATACGTCATTTATTGATTCACCGAATGTATGTACGGCAGGGACAATGAAACGGTGAAGTCAATATGAAAACCATACAGAAAAATGTTGTTATCCATGGCATAATTACACGCACATGTACAAGGGGAGTCAAAGCAAAGATCACTTAGCATGATTGGATAATATCAGGAGGCAATGGAGGCAATGGATAATATCAGGAGGCCAGATAGAATCTCGTAGAGAGAGGGCGGAAATAAGAACAAATGTAACTAGTTATGCCATGTAATGAAATAAAAGGCAGAATAATCTACAACGACATACTATATTTGCAACGTAGTATCTTACATAGAGTAACCCTACAAATGTACTACGTCATAGATACTAACAACAAACGCACCTAGAGAAGATGTTCAGAGTGCTTTTCCTTCCACACACACCATCATACTACTCGTGAGTTAGCGTAACGTGCTACTCGTGAGTTTCGAATGCATTCCTCACTTTTGTTGTCTTGCTTAACTGTTCACATGCATCTTCAATGCAGTTTTGTAAATCGGCAAGTTCCTTTCCCTAAGTGTGAAGTTCCTTTCCCTCTACTTTCGAAGCTGTCCAGATCCGCCCCTGTCCTCTTCTGGATTATATCTCATATTTTTTTTCTTGTTTTGGTGCCACGAATCCGTAGTTTCATTTTTCGCCATTACTTTTGGGACACCCTGAATATATATACAAAGGAGAACAAAAATATGGAAACAGTGTTCGCTTCCCGACGCAAGCTCGTGTGCTTCGGATTCCTCGTTAATCAGTAGGTCCCTTCTCATATAGCCTCGCTCCTGAAAGAGAAATTCAACTCAAAATCAACTTAACTCAAAAATGTGGAAAGAACCTGGTATAAAAGAAACAGCCATTTCATACAAGGCTTGCATCTGACTACGAGTGTTCCGGAGAAACTACACCTGCGAAGTCCATGGACGCAAGTGTGTGTTGCCTGACAGAGACAGACGCAGATTGAGTAGAATTGTTACCAAGCCGATCACTACGGCGCCAAAAGCCACAGTTGATCTGAACATATTGGTTACAAACCCTGTTAGCATCAAAACAATCAGAAGAGAACTCCACAAGCAGGGTATTTATGGCAGATCTGCAATTTACAAAGAATTCGTGACTGTTGACCTAGCTGCTATATCTAGACAGTTGTGCAACGCCCATGAAAACTGAACAATGTAGCAGTGGAAAACTGTCATCTGCTCGGGTGAGTCTTCCTTTCCAGTATTTCAACCACTGGCCGAGTTTACGTGTAGAGAACGCCAGCACAAGCGTACGATACAGACTGTCTATTACCAAGAGTGAAGCATGGCGGTGGTCCAGTGATGAATTAGGAAGTCATATCCCGGTATTCTGCCGGACCCATCATTACGAAGCATACACATGTGAATGCCAAGGACTAGGTAACTATTTTGAGTTGATTTTGAGATTAACGTCCTTTTCTGCAGCGATTCTATATGGGACGGTACCTACTGGTTAACGTGGAATCCGAACCACATGAACTTCCGCCGAAAAATCGAACCCGATTCTCTCACGCGAAAAGCGTATACGCTTACCACTTAACCACCAAGGAGTTCGTAACCGTTTTCACTGACCAGCTACATGCCATGGTATGAACTTTGTTCTAAGATAGCAGTGCCGTGTTTCAAGACAACAGAGCCTCTGTTCATACAGCTCACATCGTCCAGGACTGGTTTGATGACCACGAAGATGAAGTGTCACGTGAGTGTGAACATTATGGCCTCCACAATCGCCAGATCTTAATATCATTGAGCCCTTGTGGTCAATTTTTAAGAGCAAGGTGCGAGCTGCGTGTCTACAACAACTTGTAGCTGCTTTGGGGGAAGGATGGTAAAACATCCCTTCTGACAACCATACGTGACCTGTATTTCTCCATTACCCGACGACTGCAGGCAATTCTGGATTCCGAACGTGGTCCTACTCACTGTTAATAAAGGTAATGTGAAATTTTTTAGATGTTATCTTAATGTTAGAAGAATAAGTAACAGTTGGTAGACATTCTCGAAGTTAAATTTGAACCAACTTGATATATTTAGCATAATAGAATTGAAACCATTGATACAAATCGACTAGATTGCGTACTGCTCCAAGTAGGACTTCATTTGTTACGCATTATTCTTTGAGGTGTAAAACTCTCCTTCAAAGATTTGAATTCAAAGGACACCGTACAAAAAGCATTGCATTTCCTCGTCTGTTCGATTTGGTTTTTTTTTAGATATGTTGTAGCTGAGGACGCCCTTTTCAATTGTTCATATGGGCCGAACTTCCTATGACCAACCGTGGGACCTCCAGAGGTCACCAAAAGTCACATCGTTACGTGGACTGTCCTCAATTGCCGTAGCCCAGTATAACACACAACTATCTTTTGTATCTCAAGTTTGAACCAGTGTGACCTTTGGTGACCTCTGGAGGTCACAAGGTTGATCATAGGGATTTGGTCCCATATAAACAATTAACGAGGGGTCCTCGGCTACAATCCAAAAATCACCAAAATCGGACAGATGGATAAATCCAATGCTTTTTGAACGTTTTCCTTTGTTCTTTTTTCTTTCGTCCTTCAAGGAGAAAATCTTTACTTACTAGGGAAAAACAATATGGTGAGGTGATTACAACGAAAAGGAAAGATTTGTATAAGAAAGCAGAAATCAAAACAAATTCTTTGGATCTCGTGTGCTTGCCGCTGTAACATTAGTATATATACATTATACTGTATATCAGTTCGTTTTTCACTATTACCTTAGGCATAAATAAGTAATAATAATTTCATGACAAACACACAAAAAGTTCTAGAAGGGCTGAATTAAATTTATTATTAAATTCTTTAATATATTTCTTGCTCAAATTTACGTAATTGTGCTATGTATGTGTAAACACGAACATCAATCTTTTTGAGTTATTCGAAAAATAGATCTATACAATTAATAATAAAGAGGATTTTTTTTACAAGAAATCAGAAAACTAAAAAGTAAATTTTAAACCTGGTGCTTTAAGTATCTTTCCTGCTAGCGAAATAAATTATAGTATATATATATATATATTCTGCAGATAGGTTACAGCAAGTAAGATTAGCATCATGATAATAAATAATAAGATTTCTTCTAATGGGTTCAAAATTTAATAAAATTTTACACAGCGCAAGGAAGATGCGTATCTCCATTATATATATATATATATATATATATATATATATATATATATATATATATATATATATATATATATATATATATATTTCATTTTAACATATCAACTAAAATAATTCTTGCCCCGTTATTTTAACACTTCCCTACCATAAAGCGGGAACTTCATAACATTGCTTATGATAATTTAAATCCGTCTATACTAATTAATCTAACCAGAATTATATTTCTGTATCTTCTGTAGCCATAACTCCATTCTATCTAGGTGCTAACTTTAAAAGAGTGGTGCACATATATTCCTTTCCACAAATTTTCCCTTTTGTAGAACAGGAAACATAAGTACTTAATGATCTGAACTATAAAGTAGTAAATATAAAATAGTTTTATTTTGAAAGCACAAAGTAGGAAAATATTCGTAAAAATCAATTTTTCCGAAATTTTCCGCTTTTTTCCAAGCTCAGAAAAAACGGTAAAAACTGTTTTTCTATCCAAAATTTTTGTTTTTTCTTCCAGGCCTTCACAACAACAGTCGTACCAAATTTCACAAAATTAAATCCCCACGTTAAGCGGGTTTGCATATCCAGGCTCCTAACTATGAAAACATTTACACTCACTCCAACCTCAATCATTTCACGAATTCAACCTGTTTTACGTATGTTATTAGGACATAATATCGATTTGATTTATTCTAAAAACACTTTTATACATTGCAAGAGCTGTAACGTCCAAATATTTACTGAGAACTCATAGTCGTATCGGAATAAACAAAAGCGAGTATGGAACAGTAAACTACTTTCACAATAGGCAAAAGAAGATGTGCAAAGGCATACAAAACGGGCGAGTGGTTTGGGTCGATACACTATCAATCATATGTTTGTGTGTTCAAACCCGGTAGTAAGTTGTTTCTTTTTTAAGTGTCTTCTTATTTTCATCCGGAGGCTGAAAATATTTCTTTGAGTAACTCATTGAAAACTTCTTTTGTTTCAAATTCGATTAGAACTGAACATTATATGAATTGCGAATCTTAAATCCATAGCTAAAAAAAATGAAGTATACTCACTACTCCATTATCCTCTGATTTGTAACGAAAAACTATTTATAAACAGTGGTGACTTCAGAAAATTATCCTCGGGGGGAATTTCAATATGCGGGTGGAGGGCAAACATTGGTAGTCCACATTGAGCACGATCGAATATATGGTCCTGAAGGCGGAAATTTCTTAGCTCGAAAGGGGTCTCAAATTCTCCGTCAAATCACGTCCTGAAAGTATCATTGCTTAAAAGCTTTTCGTAGCAAATTTAATATATCACTTGTTTCTCGTTTTACATTTAGAATTGGTAAAATCATAACTTACAGAGGATTATAATAAAAGCATAAAAATTACAATACTAATCATGTATAAATTATCCTGTAAGTTACCAACTTTGGGTCAGATTAAAACTCAAATATTTGTTTCCGGATTGCACTTACAAGTAAGTCTTCTCTATATAATCCTGATTGGAAAGCCATGTATAACTCTAATTAATTAATCAATATTTAAACAAATATTTTCTTTATTTTACTATTTTTACTATTCAATATTATATACACTTCATTTTCAAAATCAAAATCTCGAAAATGTATATTGTACGAGTGCAGATTCGGAAATAAATGATTATTTATCATATATATTGGTCTCTATTCGAAATTCTATTTAATCGAATCCGACAAGAACACAGACAGAAACATTGAGAACAGGTGAAAAAAAGAGAGAGAAAGGTGCTGTACCCGGCGGAGACTCGAACTTAGTTCGAATAGTGTTTTATAAGCCGAACGCCTTAGACTACTCAGCTATGGTAACAACTAGTGATTGTAGCAAAGGCTTCGAGTAGTAGTTCTTATTACAGAATAACGTTTTCTATTGCCTAAAATTTAAACCTAATTTACTTTGCTATAATATATCTATTAATTTGTTTCAAGAACACGTTTTCGTTACTTTGATGAATGATGTATGTTTTTGATATGGATTCTATTACACATTCTTTCGTAAATATTATAGAAAGTATCAAGGTTATTTATGATCTTTCATGGAAATTGACTGGCGCATGCGCAGTACACAGACAGTTGAATTGGAAGGCGAGGAAGGAAACCCTAACACACTGTTAGAATGTTTCCCTCACAAGCAGTAGTTCCCAACCGAGGGACGGCGGGACGCACTTCCTCCTCCTGGGGTGGCGTGAAGGGTTTACGAAGTCCCTTCGTTCTGTTATATTTCTTCAATGATTATGCACAATATAGAGTCACATTTTCGACACATTTGGAAGTTATAAATAGTAGTATAAATAAATCGTCCTTCACACACAGTGATTGTTGCTTTTCCAAGATTATAAACTGGAACACTTTTTATTTCAATAGAATATAAAAGTTTCCATGGGAGGGGTTACAACCCCCTGGATCTTTGATATGTCATCGCCTAAACTGTAACTTTCAAGTTAGAATCGAAAAATGGAGACATGTGACCTACTAAATATATTTTTAGTTCATTATACATTTTCATAAATAAAATATCCACAATTACAATGACAGTAAACGCTAAGTTATTATTGTAAATGTTTGTACTTTCATTTTCCCCTCTTTCTTCTCAACTGAGCTTGAAAAATGTAAAAATGGGAGGTTAAGAATTTCAAATATTACGTATATTTTAGCGTATTACGAAATTATAATTAATAGAATCCGGCAGGATCACAAACAGAAACGTCAAGAAGAGGTAAAACCAAATTGTACTGTGGTGGGATTCGAACTACTCTTGAATGGTGCCTCAGAATCTCTAGCCGAATGGCTTAGTCCACTCGGCTAATGTCACAAGTTGAAAATATAGTAAGCGTGTTTCGTGTTCAACCTTTTGTTACAGTATGAAATTTATTTTGTATTCTCTGAAGTTTAAGCCTATTTTGGCCTGATGTAATAGTCTGTTGAAATTGTTTTATGATTACGGTATTCTTTACTTTGACGAATGATGTTGTTAATATAGGTTCTATTAGGTATTCGTTCATAAATATTACAACAATTGTCAGGATTATTTATGATCTTTCACGAAAACTGACTGGTGCATGCGCAGTAGAAACAGAAAGATGCACTTTACCGACATTTGTCATACACGCCAAAACGCAAATTTCTAACAGGTTCTGAAAATGCCTCGCTCTAAAGGATGTGGAGAACTGTCTGTTGCTCTGAGAGGAGAAATCATAGGCCGAGCAAAAATGAGACAAACTGTGCCTCAGATTGCTAGAGATCTGGGCTGTGACAAGAAAACGGTCAAGAAATGGGTTCAGTGACATGAAGAAGGTGGTGAATGGTTCAGGTCTCGGTCAACAAGTGGAAGGCCAAAACTGACAACGGCAGCTCAAGATCAAGCTTTAGTTACAGAAGTAATGAACAGACCTCTACGCCACACGTCAATCCTCTTGGACAAAGCCAGAGAATATAATTGTTCTTACGAAACAATAAGAAGAAGATTACTGGTGGCTGGTCTACACTGTTCAAGACCCGCTAGGAAGACTCTCCTGACTGAAACTCACAAGGCCAGACGAATGGAATGGGCACAGAATAACATAACCCAACCTCAGTCATATTGGGACTTAGTCATCTGGACCGACGAGAAGGTTTTCAAGTCTAACCAACAAGGCACAGTTATATTGTATAGACCGCGCGGAACCAGGTATGCTGAACAAAATATTATCAGAACTTCTTGTTCAGGACGAATATCAGCACACTTTTGGGGATACATGACCGCTGCTGGTCCTGGAGATTTGGTTGCGGTGCCTGAGAGAATGAACAGCAGTGTTTACATTAATATCCTCGAAAATACGTTGTTACCGTCCTTAGAAAGAAACTTCCCCGAACAGGAAGAATATATATTTATGCATGACAACAATGCTGTTCACACTTCCCGGCAAACACGAGAGTGGCTAAGTGAACATCCAGAGTTAATTTGTATTGAGTGGCCCCCTCTATCCAAAGATTTGAACCCAATTGAACATCTCTGGGCCTACATGGTGCAAGAATGGGAAGAGAGACGTGAAGACAGAGACCAAACGTTTCTTCAAAATCATGTTATGGAACTGTGGCAACATTTTCGTGACACACCGTCGTATTTTTCGAGACTTGTATCTAGTATCCCCTCCAGACTTCAAGAAGTTATTGACTCTGGAGGTGATTACACGAAGTACTAGTGTGTTATTTTTTTGTGTAAACGTTTATTTAAGTTTCATTTATTTATTATATTTTTTCAAGAGCAATACTTTCGTTCTTCATTCTTTTCCTTTGCTTGTTTACTTGTTAGTTCGTTAAAACGTTAAGGAAGAGGATAATTAATCTTCAAAAAGTATTTGTGAATTTACTTTGAACTTTTCTAAGAATACATTTACTTTTTTTCTTACTCTATATCATGGGCAATATTACTTTCATTTCAGTTAATTAATAACTTTATTTTACATCTCGGATAAAAGTATTATTGCCTTTTAAACGATGTTTTTCCTTTTGATTGTGTAATTTCTAGTTTCATTGAATTATCTCATTCGAATGAATAAATCACATTTTGTTTATTGTCCCTTCCTTATCTAGGTTCGAATTCGAGAACAATGTGGTGTACTTTACGTTCTTTATTCTTCATATTGTGCAGTAATGACAATATTGTAATATCCTATGTGAAGTCGTAAACAAGCAGTTCCACGCTTCAATGTTTACAAACAACACCACATGGTTCGGCAAGAGGATCTTCCACCAGAGGGACCTGTAATCACATGCAGACGACGGCTTCTGGCCCCTCCCACGGAGCAGAAGACGACATCGGAGCAGCAGCGCCACCGCCACCCAAAAGGACCCTATAAATTGGATGGACGAAGGCAACTCGACACCAGTTTTCTGGTGACCCTCCACTAGTCTGCTACGGGACTCTTGGAGTAACCTAACCCCAGGCCTCTAGTCTGCTACGGGACTACGCCTATCCTATCTCCTGGCTTAGCCTGCTACGGGGCTCTGTCTGGGAATCCCAACCTCAGCCGCTTAGCCTGCTACGGGGCTCTGTTGGCAACTTAACCTGCCTCTGCTTGCTACGGAGCATTGGTTCCTTAACTCCACTCCTCTTAGCCTGCTACGGGGCTCTGTTGGAGATCCTGTCTGCGACCACTCGGTCAAAGACTATCTTTTACTCACCCTTTTAAATAGAGACCAAATTGTATAGTATTTTGTACAAATACTCATATTTTATAATAAAACTGGTAGTGGGAGTCGATTCCGGACACTCTTTTTATTATCTGCTCTACCTCTTCCTTATATGAGACGAATTTACACAAAGTTTTACATGGTAGAGGCTTGACCGACTCAGAATAAACTCTGAATACTCCCCTACCGGACAGTATTTTTATTAACCGGAAGTGGACTTTTTTTTTCTGTGGAAGGTATGTGAATTTTTTAAAGTGTTAGTGCTTTTAAGTGAACTGAATTTTGTTTATGCCTCAAACTAGAACTGGTAAAAACACTTTTCCAGAAAACATTTTTAACATGGAGCAAAATTCGCGCCCTTCTTTTAATATACCACACCTCACTAAGTATTCGGGACACGTTACGGAGGACCCCGATAGATTTTTTATGCTTTTTGACCATCTTGCATTATTGCATTCGTGGAATGAACAGAAAAAGAAAGAACTATTACCTATGTACTTACAAGATGTAGCACTTGATTTAGTCCTACAGTTAAAGGCCCAGAATGAGTTAGACGCGCTTAATTATGAACAATTAAAAGACAAATTAGTTGCACTGAGTAGACCAAGATTACCGGCATATCGAGCGGAATTCGAAATTTTTCAAGTCCAACAAGGTGAAAACGAGCCAGTAGATGCTTATTTTCTCAGAAAATTAAGGGTCATTAGGCAAGTTTTGCCTCAGGCCACCGAGGAGCAGAAAATAAATTATTTATCCTTAGGTTTAAAGAAAACTTTTTTGCAAAAGATAGCGTTAGAAACATTTACAACTGTTCACGCCTTACAAACGCATTTACACAACCTCGAGAAAGCAAATGACCTCATGAAGAAGCGTGATTACGTGGAATTACAACAGGCATTCTATTCACTCTGCGATCAGAGTACACCAGTCAGCAGTTTACATTCATCAGCAGTCGCTGGCGCTTCCTTCCCTGTACATCATCAACAACTGACCTATCCAATATGTAACCCAACACCTAGTTGGAATCAATACCAGCAACCAGCTTCAGTTTTTCCTACACCTTCAGCACCACAGCTACAGGGTGCATCACAAAATCAGATAATTCCAAATCCTTCCCCCCAAGTTGCTAATCCGAATCCCCCTCCCGAACCCCCCGCGCCTAGCACATCTAGTAATTCCAGTGCAAACAATTCATTAGATTTTACTAAATTAGCAAATCAAATGGCTGAACTATCTCTTCTTGTAGCTCAAAATGCCATTAAGAACTCACAATTTAGAAGAGGTGGCCGTAACAGTTATAGGTCGAAAAGTACAAATAACGGAAATCAAAATCGGCAGAGAAATGGAAATAAGAGCAATTCTAAAAATAATAATAAAGATAATAATAGTAATCCTAGGCCGGAAACTGTTACAGTATGCGGTACGTGCTATAAGAAAGGTCATTCTTCCAGTACATGTTATAAGAACAATCAGCAGGGAAACGCCTAGGGGGGCCCCAGGACAAACCCTCTCAAGAACATGTTCTGAGGGCCGAGAACCAGGAAAAAAGTGAACAACAAAGATTGACAAATACATCACTTTATGCAGTAGCTCCGTTATCAGATAGAAGGGAGAACATTAAAATGTTAAACCAGGAACATAAATTATTAATTAATGTAACAATTAATAAAGAAAAGTATCCTGTAATCATAGACACTGGCAGTTCATTGAGTCTTTGGCCTAAAAATTGGCTTCCACCAAACACAAAATTGATTCCTTTTAGCACTAATCTACGAGGAATTGAGAATTCTGTCGTAAATTTACGCTATATAGCTTTGATTACATTCAGAATTGGCTCAACAACATTTTCTCATTATTTCAGAATTTTAGAGCATGGAGATTTTTTGCCTTTATTCGGTGAAGACATTCTAAATCGATTACAGACCAAAATTGACTTAAAGAATAACATGTTGTCAGTATACAAGAAACCACGGCCTCCGCAGTATACAATTGAAATTAATACTCAGGAAAAATTATCTGCTAACGCTATGCATACAATAAAACAGCACAAGTCGGCTGATGTTTATACAACACGAAAGGTTACCATACCAGCCAGGTCACATTTCTTTTTACCAATTAATATCAAGAATCGGCAAAAGAATAATAAATACTTTTTTATCTCTCCATTAGAAAATTTGCTGGACAAATACGGACTACAAACGTTGCCTACTAAAGTACCTAAGAATAATTTGACTTTATTGATATCAAATCCTACAAGTAGACCGGTAACGTTAGTAAAGAGCACCCCAATTGCGTATGTTGAAGAGAATGTTCAAGAAGTAGATTTACACGGTGATTACCAAAAAGATGAACAAAATGACGAAACATTTTATAGAACGGAACAAGAAATTCAGAATAGGCTGGAAGAGACCAAGTCACTTTTTGATATTAAACTATTTGACATCAATCCAAGTTTAACGAGTCAGCAAAAGAAAGCTGTGCATGATCTACTTTTTAGATACAGGGATGTCTTTTCTTATACACCAACTGACATTGGCTACTTTCGTGGCTATGTACATAAAATAAGAATAGATAAAGGAGCCTCTTTTCATCAGAGATCACCTCCCATTCCATTGGCAGTAAGACCCCAAATTGACTTACAAATTAAACAACTTTTAGATGCCAATATTATTAAAGAAACTAGTGACAGTTCTTTTTCCTCGCCACTTCTCATAGTGAAGAAGCCAAATACTTCAGAGTTCCGCTTAGTTCTCAACCTCCAAGCTTGTAATACGTTCTCACACTACTTAAGTATACCATTTCAAAATACGGAGGATATTCTACACGTTTTAAGAGGAAAAAGCTCTATATCCACAATTGACATAAAAACCTCGTATTTCCAGCTATTATTGCATCCCAAAAGTCAAAAATACATGACTTTTGAGCTCAATCATACTAGGAAGGCATATAAGTTTCAACGTTGCGTAATGGGACACACTTCGTCCGCCGCTGCCCTAAGTATAGCTGTACGAATGCTTTTAGAGGGACTACCACCGCGCATAACAGCCTTTGCGGATGACCTCGTTATAGGAAGCAAAAATTGGAAACAACAATTGTCAGACTTGGAATTACTCTTTAAAAGGTTAAGGAAACACGATTTTAGAGCAAACCCGAACAAGACCCATCTATTATACTCGGAATTAGAAGTTTTAGGATTCACAGTTAATGGAAAGGAGATTAAAATATCGCCTAAAATTTCCAATAAAATACGCAATTTTAAGAAACCAACCTCTAAACGTACCTTGAAGAGTTTCCTCGGACTATGCTCTTATTTGAGGGCACATATTAAAGATTTCACAGAAAAGGTGGAACCATTTCAAATTCTTTTAGACAAAAATTCAAAATTTAAATGGACAACACAGCATGATGATCTATTTGAAAAACTTAAAACGGATATTATACAAGCTCCATCTTTGTTTCATTTTGATCCATCATTGGAAATCCGAGCATATTCAGATGCTTCGTCAACCTCCGCAGGCGGCATATTGGCTTGTTATGATACTAAAACCAATCAGGAACGTGTTGTTTCCTATTGTAGTCGACGTTTTACTAAAACTGAGAGAAAGGCCTCCACATGGCAAAAAGAACTATATGCACTCATATATGTTCTTCGAAAATTTCGTTATTTCTTACTGAATAGAAAATTTAAATTATTTATAGATGCTAAATGTTTGACTTCACTCACTACCCAACCGGACAAAGTCGGAAAATTTAGTCGTTATAAAATATTTTTGGCAGATTACAATTTTGAAATACAGCACATTAAAAGTCAACAGCATCCTGCAGACATTTTTAGCCGCTTAGAAGACAAACAAGATATACAAAAGGACGAGAATCAAGAAGTTGATAACTTCTCCGACACAGAAGACGCTAAAGTTTTTGCTTCACATTCTTTAGAGCACACTTTTCAAATCGACCAGTCCATTATGTTACCTAATTTAGCAGATGAACAAAGGAAGGACCCTTCATTTTCGGACATCATTACTGTATTGGAAAATAAAGAACCTTGCAAATTATCTACACTCCGTGCGGCGAAATATTTTTCTCTTAAAAATGGATTATTATATAGGACTCAGAAACACCCTCAATTAGGACTGCTGTATTTACTTTGCGTACCAAAATCTTTACTAGGCAAATGGTTCGAGGCTATTCATAACAACCCAATGGCACCACACTTTGGTTACACCAAGACATACCAGTCGGCGCTTAGGAAATACTATTTTCCTAACATGAAAGCTTACATAGCCAATAGAATAAAGACATGTAATCTTTGTCAAAAACTAAAGAAGTTACCAGCTAAACCAGCGGGCCAATTGCTGCATCACCCATCTAAACCCATTGCCACTGCTTGGCAGTACGATTCAATTGGGCGAGTGCCGGTCGGAGATGGAAAATTCAAACACATACTAGTTGCTATAGAAATGTCCACGCGATACTGTGTCACCAGAGTTGTAGACAACATCACAACAGAAGAAATTGAACAATTTCTCATATATGACATTATTCTTAAGTACGGAGCTTTTTCATACCTGTATTTGGATAGACACCCTGTACATAACGCTAAGAGACTGCAAAACTTAGCAAAATTCTACAATTTTGAATTTAAATTTTGTCCAGCATATGACCACAAAAATCTGGGTGTAGTGGAAACATTCCACAGAATAATACAGAACGCTCTTAAATTTTTTGTACAGGAGAATCAAAATCAATGGCCAAAACTAATTCCATACATAACATTCGCAATTAATACATTTGTGCAAGCCGGAACTAAATATTCATCTTTTTTCCTCATGTATGGATACGAACCTAAGACCATCTCTGATATTGCATTAGCGTCAACTCCAACATTATGTGTCAACAAAGAACATTTGAATAAGATACGAGGGATCGTTCAGGATAATTTAATCGCAAGTTATAATAAACAGAAAAAATATTTTGACAGCAGACATCAACAAACTAATTTTGATAAGGGACAGAAAGTACTTGTATTCTTTCCCAATCGTCAAGTTGGGATACCAGAATCATTTTCATCCAAATATGTAGGACCTCTAGAAATTATCGAAAGAGTTAATCCTAATCTTTATAAGATCAAATTTCCAAATTCATATCGTCAAACAATACAGGAGATTTCAGTGGACCGGATCAAGCCATTTCATGAATATAGAGATCATATAGAACAAGAATAAATAACTTCTTTTTATTTTCTACACGAGCGAAAAAAAAATGCAGTACTCACCACTAAGAAGAAAGAAAATACAGAGACGCGAGTTCAGCAGATAAAACACTCTTCATAACGACACAAACATTCATTTCCTTTTTGTTTTATAAAAAGCTGATTCATTTATTTTACGGCTGAAGAAAAGAATGCTGACATCTGCATTTCCGCATTTAAAAGGCAAATGATCTTTTACAAGGACAGCTAACATATTTCTACATTATCATCGATAATATTTTTTCTTTTCCTCTGTGAACTACATATTGTCACTGACATTATGCAACATAAATATTGTACAGGATGTTCCAAAAGTTATGACCACGCTTACATTATACAGGATGACCAGGAATTCAGGACCATCATTATTATCGTCATTGACATTTAAAATTGGATTATTTTATTGAAATACATATTTTTAGTGCAAATATTTTAGAAACCTTTACACCTTATACAGGGTGACCAAGAAATCACGCCGTTCGAATCAGAACTTTTCAATGTAAATTATCTTTATATCTCAGTGTCAATTGCAATTTTTTTTATTACTCCTAACTCTTATAATTTTACATAGATTATATATCCGTCTTCGCTCGTTACCAAAAATATCCAAAACGCCTCGCTTAGAAATATCTCCTCCAATTCCGATGGACACATTTAATACCAATATTTTAACTATGGAGCAACTGACATTACAGGCTCCGACGCCATTCACTATAAGTGAACTAATATATGTGTATTAAGCCAAAGCTTAAAACAGCCCTACCTCGAGGGAAATGAAGTGACATATTAAAATGCGCCGATCCTGCCTGTGATTAGGGACTAACTGTTTAGTGCTTTCTTCCGCTACCTTATTACTGCTCCGAAAAGTGATTTTTTTGTATGTTGCAAGTGATATTAATGTTTTAGTGCTTTTTTTTGTGTGTGATACCTCAGTGTTGCCAACCCTCATATAAAGAAAAATAACCCTTCGGCTTATTTTTTAAACAAGCCAGGGGGGTGTAATATCCTATGTGAAGTCGTAAACAAGCAGTTCCACGCTTCAATGTTTACAAACAACACCACATGGTTCGGCAAGAGGATCTTCCACCAGAGGGACCTGTAATCACATGCAGACGACGGCTTCTGGCCCCTCCCACGGAGCAGAAGACGACATCGGAGCAGCAGCGCCACCGCCACCCAAAAGGACCCTATAAATTGGATGGACGAAGGCAACTCGACACCAGTTTTCTGGTGACCCTCCACTAGTCTGCTACGGGACTCTTGGAGTAACCTAACCCCAGGCCTCTAGTCTGCTACGGGACTACGCCTATCCTATCTCCTGGCTTAGCCTGCTACGGGGCTCTGTCTGGGAATCCCAACCTCAGCCGCTTAGCCTGCTACGGGGCTCTGTTGGCAACTTAACCTGCCTCTGCTTGCTACGGAGCATTGGTTCCTTAACTCCACTCCTCTTAGCCTGCTACGGGGCTCTGTTGGAGATCCTGTCTGCGACCACTCGGTCAAAGACTACCTTTTACTCACCCTTTTAAATAGAGACCAAATTGTATAGTATTTTGTACAAATACTCATATTTTATAATAAAACTGGTAGTGGGAGTCGATTCCGGACACTCTTTTTATTATCTGCTCTACCTCTTCCTTATATGAGACGAATTTACACAAAGTTTTACAATATTAATTATTTTATGCAAACCCGCTTAACGTGGGGATTTAATTTTGTGAAATTTGGTACGTAACGCAAGGATTTTTTCCACTGGGATAAGAACAGTGCAACACCGTTGGAGCAAGTGAGTGGATTATGTTGAAAAATAAAGATATTACCAAATCTGTACTTCTGATAGTTTTCTGAAGGCTCCAAACTTTGCAGGCACGCCGCGTAAATAGAGAGTCAAATGTGGAAATTCACCCTTTATTAGGCGACAAAATGATTCCAAAGAATGCTTCTCTCTATCTGTTACAATTTTTGTTTATGGTGATCAACGGTAGAAGCTGAAATGGTTATTTTCTCCTTTTAGTTCCGGTAGAAAGTTGAGTTAGGTGACGAAAGCTCTTGTTGAGATCGAAATTGAATACAAAGGACCTCTTTCTCTCTCTATATATATATATATCTCACTGTTACACTGCTTTTTTCTGGTATATGTTAATAGATTGAGAAACAGTTATACACGTCCTATAAGACTTCTGATACTTATACACAACATAGTTTGAAATATAATAAATATTTTGTTTTAAAAACTCAATGTATGTGTAAACTATATCCTAAATACTTGTAGCCGATTTATCACAGAAATAATTCCCAAATAAGTTAAAAACAAATGTGTATATTTTTGAATATGTAGTGGACAAAGGAAATATTGTGACTCCAGTAGTACACCACCTTGTGATAAATGAAATGGAAACAGATGAGAATGCTAGCAGTACGTTTTGACGTCCTTGTGGCATAAAAAGGTATTGTAATCTTTTATAATTTGCAAAATTATCATCACACTGTAGGATACGATAAGGAATTTTGAAAGTGTCGCAACGGTATTTTCTTAGTGAATACTGAAAACTACAGCCAGACTCCTAAGCTACTCATATTGGTCACCATTGAACACTTTAGCTTAATAGACCTACTGTAACTTCCGGAATTATTTCAGGATCTCCACAATGCTGATGAAAAGGATATTGAATCAGAGGTAGCAGATTAATAGATTCTTGACATTGTTTCAATCAAAAGTAACAAGTCATGCAAACTGAATTCAACTCAGTCGCTGATCTATACTACAGTATGTTTACAGGAAATCGTTAAAATTATATCAGCCGAAACAATATCTAACATAGTAGGCCTACTTTACCTCCAGTTTTAACTTTCTCAACGCATATACTTTGGTCTGCATTCAACCAGTTCTGTTTTAAAATGAATTTTCTAGTCAGATATGCTTTCATGAGTGTCCAATGCTACGCTCCGTCAATTCTGAAATTGCCGTTGATAACATTTCCTTGTACAGTACTATATTATCAAAAACATCTATTTCAAGTAATGAAACACGTGTGTATGATCAATAAATCAGGTTACTTGTCTACAGTTAATTATCCAACATGCTACCTTAATTTCCCGGTTTCGTAAGAAATACAGACTCGTTATCTATGTTTAGTGTTACGAAACATCAATATAACAGACGAAAGGGAATACGTGACATACGTGAAAGTCAAAGGTGTTTATGCAATCCCAATAGAAATGTTTTCCCGTTTAAAATCGATAGTTCACACAATTATCGCAGATTATGTCTGCATACGCTTATAGCCGACGAAATCCAAGGACAATCGTTCCATTATTTTCCATATATTACTAACTAAATGAGCTTGAAATAAAATGTATTTCATTTTTTTTTCAATGTTTAGGACGAGTTCGAAACTTTCTACACTGGGTTACTTGTTATTTCGTCTCGTCTAGAATTACAAGTACAAGTTTCTGTTGTAATCTCTTTAAGAGTATAGCTTTTTATGTTGCTTCTCGGTATTACCTCCATTTATAAATACTCATTTCAATCTCTGTCTTTTCTTGAAGTTTCGAGACAATATGGGTGAAGACCTGACTCAACATATCGCCACACACTGTACGAAAGGATGGGAAGTACTAGTAATTCGAATAAATACTAATCCCTGTTTAGTCCCGAAAGATTATCAAAAATTAAATTAACCATTTGCGTACGCTTACAAGAAAAAGCTGCAATTACTAATATTGACCATTCGCTCATCATCACTTTAAGATATTCTGCAATCTTTGAATACAAAGAAACAGTATCTAAAACAGTACTTTACCTCCAGATTTAACTTCCCCAACTCATACATTTTGGTCAACAATCAACCTGTTTTACTTTTACGTGAATTTCTTAGTCAAAAAATCCTTTCATGTGTATCCAAGGCCGCGCTACGCCAACTCTACAATTGACACTTATATTACGTTACTTCATGCGTGTAAATGAACTGTGTTATTAAAAAATCAATTCCAAAATAATGTGAAACACTCGCTTTGATTAGCAAACAAAATTGGTTGTCAACAGCAACTAACGTAACATGCTACATTATTTTCCCAGTTTCTACAAACAACATACACTAGTTTGCAATGATTAGTGTTTCGTAACAGTGTTTATGTAACAGAATAAAGAAGAAGAAAGAATATATTCATGTATCTAGCATACGTTTGTAATAATAAGTACTTTTAGCAACATTCTGGGCAATACAAACAATCTGAAAAACAAAACAGGTTCGATCCCGGCTCCCGCAAAGTGAACACCGTGTGAGTGGGTTTCCTCCAGGTTCTCCCACTTTCTTCATTCCATCATTTCAATCATTTCTCATCATCACCGTCTCCTTTAGCCTAGCCGGCATAACGTGAGACGTAAAACTTAAATATTTCATTTCATTTCATTTTTGAATGCAAACTTATTTGAATTTCATTTCAACTTCTCTGGCTTGACCTTCTTAATCCAATTTATTTTCGTTAATTTTCTACTTTACATAGAGCAAGATTTTTATCAAGCAATGTATCTGTAAAAGAAAACCTGATCGATTATTTTATTACAAGATTGCAATAAAGTAGGTGAATATGTCGCGATGGATACCAAGGTTAATTACTGTTTCTTCGGTAATATTCTGATAAAATAATTGTTTAATCTCATTGCAATATTGGATTATTCTCATAATATTTTAGGCGTATGTTGTACCTGCTCTCCAGCTAATGATTTTGATGTGTTATCCTATGCTTGTATTATGTATTGGTCCTATTGTTTCTCCCAATTAATAAGCTCACTGATATGATGCGTTAAGTGCACAAATATAAGTTTGCTTTTGATTATTTTGGACTAAATTTATCTTTACGGACATTGGTCGATCCTTTCAGACTTTAAGTATGCATGTCCAAATATTTCAATAATTCTTATAATGTGAGAAACTATGATAATTATTCCATGTATTTTGGAATGTCATATAAATTTTGTCTCTTTCCTAACGATTGGTAATTGAATTTGAGCTGTGAAAGTCCTCTGTAATCTGACAAATGTAATCGTGTGATATTTAGCTAAATTGTACTTCATTGGTTCCATGCTATCAATTATCATCAAAGTGTTTTAGGAAAATATATTGTTATTCGCATTATATTGGTTTGGTCATGCAACTCCAGGGTTGGAAATGATCATACTCATTTGATCTAGTTCACTTGAGTCCGCTCGTTTTTAGTGACTTATATCGTAAGGTAACTCATTTTGAAAAATGTGAGCGTGAGTTGGGTTTGATTTGAAACATAGGTGGGTTTCAAGTGTAAAACCATATTGGAAACCGCATGTTGTTATTTTAACAAAATAATTTAGTCATCCATTTCTACTTTTCCTCTTGTCCGATCTCTCAGGAGAAACTTTAAATACTAATTTTTCATTAAGCAAATAATATAGGTTAGGATTGTTAACTCTAGGAAAACCTCACGGAGCTTGGAAGTGTATCTATTTCAAGTGATATTTGTTTTGTTGACGGAATTTAATTACTTTTTTAATGTTTGTTCAAAACTAGAACCTGATAATATCATTCCTTGTGTATAATCACTAAGTTATTTTAATTTTAAAGAAATTATCAGATATATGGTTTGTTGTTACCTGTAAGTTGTGTGGAAAAAATTCATTTTGGTATCAGAAAGTTGATCTCGGTATTTTAAAAATATATTTATTTCTTTAATTTCTCCATGTAATAACTAAATGTAATTAATATGGCCGAGTTGACAATTCTCCTTTTAATCTCTTTCCATTTTGAACTTGAAGAATTATATATACACACCAGGTTATCATAAAATAAGTATCGCTGTTCAGAGAACTCTGGAAACGTAATCACTTGAGTGAATGCAACCAAACTTAATAGGAGTACATTTGAGAACATGCAGAAGCGATCGGTGTAGAATACAAAATTAGTTCCAACTTCCGCCACCAGAGGTAATTGTGGCGCTGTACAACACCAAGTAAGTACGGCGTGGAAGAAAAACGACACAAGTGATGCTAAATGATAAGAAAGGCTGTAATTACCCCTCCTGTGAGTCTCGTGGAGTTGGCTACTAGTGTTATCAATACCCCGTGATCAGTAGCGGATTTACGGGGAGGGGACCTTTTGAACAGAAGCGTCTCTTTAAAATTCTTGGATATATTACAAAAATGAAGTTAAATGTTAGTCTTTCCTGTGGTCCTTAAAATGCAAGCTTCCTCCAAAATTCCAGGAAAAGATTAGTGTCAAATCTCGCCTACAGAGGCTATTGTATTTCTGTTCAGTGTTAGATACGGTGAATGTGATATTGAAGACAAATGATATTGATATTCAATGAAAGAAAAGGTCATAATTATGTCCCCATGCGATTCATGGCATTGATTTCTACTGCTATTAATAACCCGTGGTGTAGTGATGTGTTATGAGCGATGATGATGACGTGAAGGTCCCCGAGCAAAGAAAATGCATGGTGACTAGTACTGTATGAGATTATGATGACGTTCTAAGGACGGGACTTATAAGGTAACATGTGATCCGACTCACGTGTGTCTTCACCGGAAATCGAACACGGGACCCCTTGAACACAAGGCAAAGAGTGTAGGAAGAAAGAAGAAGCAAACATCGGATCACCATCAATTCACATCTGGCACATAGTGGCTCTCAAATCCGTATCACTGAAACACATGCAGGCGTAAGCACCTGGGCAGGTAATTACACTATTTCTCATCATTTAGCATCACTAGTGTCGTTTTCCTTCCACGCTGCACTTACATGGCGTTGTACAGCACTACAATTACCTCTGGTGGTGAAATTTGGAACTAATATTGTTTTCTGCAGCAATTGCTTCCGCCTGTTTCCAAATATGATCCTACCAAGTATGGTTGCATTCTGTAGAGTGGTCACGTCACCAGCGTTTTCTGAACAGCGATATTTATTTTATGATAACCTGCACAGTAAAAAAATGTGTTAATCCAACTCAATTTTAACACAGGGCAGTGGTTCCAGCGTGACTACCGCTATGCGGTGTTAATTCAACACATACCCCGCGGTGTTGGCGTTTAACACAGGGGGTATGTTACGTCTTTAACACACAGCCGGTATTGAGCGTGCCGTAAGCGTTAGTGAACCACAAAATATGTTAAATCGCCTATATGCGTTATGTGTTTACAGTATGCTGAGTTTAAAAAAGCACTTTAAACAAGTAAAAAAATGTACTTCAGTGGTGGGGGTCATGAACCACCAACCTTTCAATTACTAACCGCTAGGGATGGGCACGAGTCGAGCTGAAACTCGACTCGACTCGAAACTCGTCTAGAATTCGAGTCGAGTTTCGAGCCGAGTCAAAGGTAGTCCTCTCGATTCGAGTTCCGAGCCGAGTTACTGTTTTTGAGGTGGAGTTTTGAGTCGAGTCGAATTTGATACATGACTCGCTCGTTCAGCTCGTTTTAGCTCGTTTTGAAATCATGGCCTGATTGAACTGGAAAGTGAAAGCGATGAAAAATGTAAGCCGTAATGTGGAATACTTTTAGTGTTGCTCACGAGAAAGGACACTGTTTGCATCTAGTCTCGTCTCGATAGGAAGACGACAATAGATTTTTATAAAGAGACAGCCTCAAATGTCGTGAGCTCCAATATAAGTATATACTGTAGTTCTTACCATCAAGGCTCAGACCTGCACGGTCGAATTTTTGAACCTAAGAAAAAGCCCAACGCGGGTAGTGATGTTAACCGGCTCGTCTCGGTTCAACTAAGTGAACAGCTCGAGCCGGCTCGGTTGGGATGAGCCACCGACTCAGTTCAGTTCGGCTCAGGTGAGCCATCGGCTTTTGCCGGCTCGTTGGGTGAGGTATTGGCTCGGCTCGATAATAGATGAGCTGTGAGCGGAGACACTCGAGCCGCTAACAACCCTAAACCCGGGCCGAGCACCGCGGTGATTCAGATAACTGCTATTTCCAGAACAGAAAAATAACTGGGTTGCCGGGGTATTCTAAGATGGATATAAGCCTCTACAGGATATATCTCATGTAACCCCTCTTTAATCAAATTGATGTCGGTATCAATTTATTTCCTGATATACACCTTTATACTATAGCCATGTTGAAGCATCTCTCACGTTATGAATAATTAATTACTTAATTAATACGTAAACTTAAAATTTACCATATTTTCCAACATTTTATCATACATCTCGAATTACCCACCTCCAACCATAATTGTCAACATTAGATCTCCTTGTCTTCATTTTTGTGACTGCATAGCTGTGTTGAAATGACTCCTATTATGAATGATTAATAAAAGAGATAATTCAAAATTGATCACTTTTCTGAATATCTTATATATGGAGAAATTACTAATTTTCCAGTATTAACATGGGCCTATTGCTTTGTTAGTATGTTTTTATGTTAGTATCAATCATTATAAAGAGTTTTAGTGACAAAAGAAATCATACTTTAAATTATCTTCAAAATACTATTTCGTAATATTCCTATATTGTCTTTAGCTGTTCATTTGGACTTACCGCTAAATGTGTAATTCAAACCACACAATTCTACTACAGAATCAGAGTCATGATTTCAGTTGCATTTGAAATCCAACGTAACTTTAAAATATATATTGAAAATTCCTTTAAAGATATTGTATACTCTTAAACTCCCTTATTCGTTGTGTCTGTAATGATATTAGTGACAGGAAGGTCAATAGTATTTACACAATTTAAACTCAAATGTTGTCCTGTTTATAGCAGTTATTATACACAATGATCAGAGGTTGTATCTGCACCACTTTGTCAAGTACATGCATCTATAGGCGAAGGGATGTAAGGACAACCTTCCAATATTTTTTCATATAAATTAGCAACTAAACGAAATTGAAGTAAAAGTTAATTCAATATTTGTGTTAATACTCAAGGCGAGCCCGAAATTTTCTACACTAGATTAGGTGTAATCTTGTATCGTCCCGAGTTACAAGTTCTTGTTGTAGTCTCTTCACGAGTAAGTTTTGGTATATTGATTCTCGGTATCTACTCGTTTTGTAAACACTCATTTCGATCTCTCTCTCTTTTCGAAATTTCGAGTTGATATGACTCAACATATCGCCACACATTGTAGACGAAATGAAGACAGAAACTAGTAATTCGAATCTATTTAAACCCCAGTTAAGGCCCTGAAAGAATATGAAAAATAAATTAACAATTTACGTACGTTTATGTGAAAGGGCAGCAGTTACCATCCTGATTAATGTCTCCATCATGTTAAGATGTGAAATCCTTTAATACAATGGAACAGTATCTAATACACTACTTACCTCCAGGTTTAACTTCTCCAACACATAAACCTTCGTCAGCAATCAACCAGTTCTCTTTTAACGCTGTCTTAGTCAGAAATCATTTCATGTGTGTCCACGGCTGCGCTGCGTCAACTCAACAATTGACACTTATATTATGTTACCTTATGCGTGTACCTGAATTGTATTATTAAAAAATCAATTCCAAAATAAAGTAAAACACTCGTCTATGATTAGTAGATAAGATTGGTTGACAATAGCTGATGGCGTAACATGCTACCTTATTTTCCCCATGTTTTTATAAAAAAACATGCACGAATTACCTACAATTAATGTTCCGTAACATTGTTTATGTAACAGAAGAAAAAGAATACGTGACAATTAATAACAACCGTAATGTATTTTATTCATATTGTTTACATTCGTGTATCTAGCGTACGCTTCTAATAATAAGTACTATTGGCAACATTCTGGATAGTAGAAACAACATGCAATTTCAATAGCATACAAATTATATATATCAATATAATCGTCAGTTCAGGAAGGACACGCTCATAGTTTGATAATTGAAATATAAAACTTACATCTAGAGCTTACTTTTAACCCTGCAGTGGTCGCTTGCGGACTCTCAGTCCGCAGTCAACAATGGTTGAATTTTTTTCCCGCGCAAATCACCCCTCCCACTTCCTGTTTTTCATACCTCCACCTCCTAACAATCGGCTTCTGCTTATCAGTACAAAGTTGCACTTCGAAGGGTACACTAGTGTTGGAGATAAATAGCTAATGCGGAGCGTCAGTCCGCAGCGACCATTAACGTTAGCTAAATATAGTGGTGACCAGAAAGATGTGGAAAAGCTCAGTGGGAAATAAATATAAATATGACGAAGAGAAAAAGCGTATCCAGCGTTTGTTGGATGAGTGCTAAGTCGATGGAAATGATACCGTGTATAAAGATGATGAAGATGAGAGAGAAGACGACAAGTTGACTACTGAAATCATGGACACGGACACCGAACAGGAAATATCTGATGAAGAGGAAGTGCCACATAGCAAGCAAGTTAGTTCATTTTATCTGGGGAAAGATCAGAAGACAAAGTGGAGTGTGCACGTACCCTCGAAAAACGTAAGAACAAGATCAGTGAACATACTGACGCATTTACCTGGTGTAAAACAAGCCACGAAGGATTTGAAAGACCCACTCCAAATTTGGAAATATTTTTTTCCGGAAGAAATAATGAGACCATTTCAGTGTTGACGGAAAATTATTATTATTATTATTATTATTATTATTATTATTATTATTATTATTATTATTATTTAGCGAATGACACTATAATACAATATGCATACTATCTTTTTTATATTGTATAAGCTCTGAGTTACAATAATGCTAAACAATTCGGATTTTAATTAAATTTTATCACGTAAATCATGTTTTGTAACTCATTCTAAAGCAACGATTTACTACAAGAAAATTAAATAAACATAAATACGCTTGCGATAAATACAATCACTAAATCAAGTGATGAAATAAAAATAGTTTTATAACAAGTGGTTTCGTGAAGGTGAATATTTTTCAATAATATATTTAATATTCTTTGCGATTTTTGTGATATCATTTATTTAGTATGCAATTAAAAACTTTAATATACCTGCGGAATGTCAGTCCGCAGCGACTACTAATGTCATAAAATGAGCACGCCTACAGCAGGGTTAAATGTACATGAGTTCACTTCCCAAGCCAGTAAAGTTCAGATAGAATACTGCAATACTTTGAAGTTTTAGTAATGACACTATTTTATAGGTTTGCTGATAAAAAAAAATCTCACCTGAAAATTCTCTGTAACTCAACCCTACATTTAAAAAACCTGCGAATGAGCATAAACAATTGGATACGACTACTAATGTTCTCCAAAAGAAGAGAAATGATGTTTTATCCACTCATTTTGTATCTTCTATAAAAGTAAAGTACCCCCTCGATTCTATATATATATATATATATATATATATATATATATATATATATATATATATATATATATATATATTTCTTCTTTTATCTCCTAAACTTATGTAGTAAACTTTAAAATTATTACGTTTAAAATTTCTCAAATCTTGGTTTTAATTTCATTTTAAGACATAATATGCATGTGAAAAAATATACGATGAGACTTACAGTTTGAAGTCGGATCTGGATCTTTGTAATGCGTCTGAGATCCACACACTGTCAATTGAACAGAGAACCTCTCTCACTGAAAACATGCAGAGTAACCAATATCTCTATGCTTTCAAGCACAAAATAAAACCACATTTACTCTTCGTCGCTTTGTTTCCAAAAGTTTGGGTATTGTGTCTTAATACATGTTTTATTCAAATTTCAGTTCTTTTCATATTACACAAATGACATGGATACAGACACAAGGAACAGTTGTGAAAGACTCCAAATAGTGTGCAGTGGAATTGGATCTCAGGGTATACTGTGTATCGTAGTCCGCAATCCACGAAACCGCTGGTATAACTATGAAAATTGGCTATTGAATCCACGAGCGCGATTTTAGATCTTACCATATTCACTAATGTGAAACGTTGAATAATATATTTTAAACTTCTATGAACAACTTAACATATTTTATAATACCGTTTTCGTTTGCAAATAATAATAATAATCAGTAATAATAAAGAAAAGACTTAAATAAAGAAATTCTACCCTTCCAAGAGAGATTCCGTGAAGTTCGGATGAATGATTTTTTTTTTTTTTTTTTTTGAGTTGAGTTAACGTTCCGTTCCGCAGCAAGGCTATATGAGATGTGGACCTACCGATTAACGTGGAACCAAACCAAGGTCTCTCAACCGTGGAACCAAACCAAGGAACCAAACCAAAAGCGCGTATACTAACAAATTACCCAAGAAGGAACTCTTTACTGATTATATCTTATAATCCTATGTAGGCAAATGCACTGTTCTATTATTAGACTGCTTTATCTTCCGGTGCGAATGAACTATGTTTCGGAACATTTACTGAAATATTTCAGACTGTTTGAATTACTAGATATTGTGTTACAAGTTCCGAATTGGGAAAATGACGATAGAATGTCTGCCTTCACACGAAATCTCAGGTAACTTGCCCGATTAAGTTGTCACAAAACGGCGCTCAACGAGGAGGGGGGCTCTGGTCTACATCATGTTAAACGCACAGAACTTTGGAAACTTTTCTGAAGCCTAAGGATAAGTGAGAGAAAATAAATAAAATTATGTAGTTAACTTATTTACAAAATTGTAAGAATTTTGAATTGAATCGAAAGTAAACTTATCTCAAAAACTTTGAAATGAAAATTGGTGTAATATACAAACACTTTGTATAAGTCTTGAAAAATATATTAACGCCTCGTAGTAACACAAAGGTAAAGAACATTTCCGGTGAATTTGATTTAACAAGTGAAATGATTGGGATCATACTACATAAAAGTATGTAGGTAGTTTGATTTCAACAACGCACTTGCAGATGGAAGAAGAAGTTTGTCTGGTATATGTCAATGGTTGTAAATATATAACTTGGTTTCAACTAGAAAACTAAAATTGTAAATTATCATTGTTTTATCTGGAGCCTCTCATACATGATTTAATGTTTGTAATATATAAATATACTTTATCGTTATATTATTAATGGCTTGGAAAAGCCAGAGATAATATTAAACTGCTGTTTAAATATCACGTAACATTGATTTATTAAAAAGATGCCATTTGATCGTAGATACTTTAGAAAACAAGCCATTGAAATTTTCTAAAGATGAAAGGTTATTTTGTGTTGCTTCATATAAGTTACCAGTTAAATATTCATCGATTATCTTAGAATATGATATCCAAGTACACAATACAGCATACTATCAAATTCTATCAACATAGTGCAATGAGCGCTTTCAGGCCCATTGCTAGTTTTGTATATATATATATATATATGCATATATTTAAAGGAATTTTAATTGTCATATTATTTCTTGTTTATTAATGCATATTCAATTAGGGTAAGGACCAGCGCTGATAAAATTATTATAGATTGGTATTTGTCTATTAATCTTTATATAATGTTATATATTTCCTTGTACTTTATGTACTGTTTAATGTATATATATGTATGTGTTAATCTTGAAAGTAATTCTTTTCAGTTTTTTTAAAAAAATAATTCCAAGTAAGGCTAAAGTTTAGTAGCTAGCTAGCTCGTTTGGAAACACTATTAAGCTCAGTGACAGTTTCTTCTCGTCGTTGCGAAGAGGGGGAAGCTGTTAAATTCGTACGTAAGTAAGAAGGGAAATAGCAGCGGGGAGGCAGAATTTGGATTCTTTTGATAGAGTCGAGACGGAATTTTTTGCGGGAGGAGCTTTCGTGCCCTTGGGTCTCTTTTGCTTCTCGACTTTTCCTTTTAAATCAGAGCAGGGGTACAGCCAAAAGAGATGGCTGTGTATAGGGTCAACCTTTAGACTTGTTAAGCGGAATACGAACAAGAATATTTAAGTTCTGGTTGTATGTCCATGGGTTTATAGTCTAAGGATAGGTTCGATTCCCGGTTAGGAATATTAAAAGAAATTAAATTTAGCAGGGACCTTTAGATCTGTTGTGGCAACGCTCCTTTCGGACGCTGTCTGTTTTCAGAAATTTTCTTTTGACTTTTAGGGAAGGCTGTTGCCATGGCAACCGGGCCGGATAAGTAATATTTTTTTTCCTCGGTTAGTTGCGTTTGATTAGCCGATTAGATTTTTCACAGCTGATTCCTCACATAAGGGGATGGTAGGCTGTTGTTTGTCTTGAATTTTGTTCATACTACCGAGCCTGAGTCGAGGTGCTTTATTCCTAAATGAAGGAAATTTCCCTTTCCCTTTACCTTTTAAAGTCTGTTAGCTAGCTATTTCCTTAAGGGCTGTCAAATAAACGGCGATTCCTGAATTAGTGACTTAGGCCAGACTGTACTCAGAATGTTGGGTCTGTCTTTAGAGTATGTGAGGTTCATGATGGCTTGTATGAGGACGCATGTTCAGAACCTCTCTTAAGGAATATTAGACACATTTTAAAGGAAGCTTCATGTTTGGAGCGAACTGTCTTTTAAGGTTTTAAGTAGGTGGGGACCTCTGGGTCTAGAGGTGTACCTGAACGAAATTTTTTTTGATTAGTGAAATCATTTTTATTAAGGAACATTAATCACAGAGAACTTTTTTTTTTGGAATTTTGAATAAACTAGTCTACTTGGAAAAGTCTGATTGATATAAAATTCCCTGAACCTTGATATTAATATTAAGTTTATTGTTTGCTAGTTACCTAGACGATTAGTAAACAAATTTATTTATATTATGAGTGTCTCATGAATTAAGTTTCAGGTTTGTAAGCGAAGTATAAGATACTAGAAGGGACATACTATATCATATACGCGTGTTATACACGTATAAGGCTCATCGCAATAGGCGTCTTCAATTTTAAATAGCTAAATATTACTGGTTGTGAAATGTAAATAAGTAAAAAGGTTATGGTCAACCAGATGATTCGTCATAGGAAATTGAAGTTAGAACTTTGAAAAGAAAACTTGATTTCAAAACAATTTATAACCTTAAAACCAGAATATTAATCGTTGCAAGACGAAAGTCAGTTCGCTGCACTTCGTCTTATGATATTAAGCACGAAATCAAGTGATTGTAAAACAAGAAGTTGATTTCACAAAAACATAAATATCTAAGAAAAAGAATCATTACAAAACGAAATCATTCCTTGAGAACCAAACGGTTCATTACATACAAAAATCAACTACAAAACTCAAGATATTGTCTTGAATAACTCTTTCATGACAAAAAAATAAGAATTAATCGTTGCGAAATAAAATTCAGTTCATAGAGTCTATGGCTGATGAGACAGTTCATCTCAACAAGTCGAATTCATGATCCAACATATATGGTTTATAGAGTATTCGACTTTAGTTTGATCGCAGGACTTAATACAATGAATCATCTTTTCAACTCTGAGTTTGAGCAAAGTCAAGTTTGGTTCAAAAGTTAGCGTTTATAACCATGTCTTACTCGTATAAATATTGTCCACACGCTTGGCTTCTTCCTTTAATAATAAGTTACAATATTCGAAGAATAGGATTTAATGCACAAGACCACAAATAAAACGTTGCGTTATCTTACAAATAACACTTTTTTTCTAATATACCTGTGTGCCGGTGCTGCGTCATCAGTTATAGCTCAGAATACGAAATAAATAAATGGAACCAAATGGGGATGGAACTTGTGCACAACACGGTACTTAACTGTAAAATTGTGGTTCAATTTAAATAAAATTCAAATGTTTCTAATTTAGAAAAATGACTAGTTGGGGGAAAGGGTGAGAGAAAGAGAAAGGTCGTAATTAAGGAATAGGAATGAGCACTAGCCTGAGAGATCCAACGAGACTGGCGTCGTCCTGGTCATCTGGAATGATGAATATCTTTCTCTGGAGAAGTCTGGATTAGCTGGAGACAGTCAACATCTGGATCTTAATCCTGTTGAACTGCAAGGGGCGTCGATAATGCTTCTTTACGATAATATCCTTCTACATCTTCATTCTACTAGACTGTTGGAGCCTGTTGAGTCTGCGGTGATAAACCAACGGAATGGTACTTTTTGACTTGTGGAGTCGGTGGTCCTCCAATGGTGGGATCCGCTTCTCTCCGATGATTCTGCACCTGTCCCAATCGTGTGTTGAATACCCCTTGTTGTTCTGTTCCACGTGGTTTTTGATCAATTCAAGAATGATGACCTAATCGGGAAGTATCAGGCTGTGCTTGAAGGTATGTGGAAAGGAAAAAAGGAAGCTAGTCGAGTTTATTTAACAAATATGCATTTACAAAAGCCGTCTGAGAATGTACAGTTGTAGTCAAAGTTTTCAAAAGTTTATGTTTCTTTAAATCAAATACACAGTCATTTCATTTCCAATAGACAGATACTTCACAACCCCTCCTTGAAACTAAAATCACGAAAATTTTAATTTTCCGTAGTAGAAAAATAAAAGAAAAAAATATTGAAGAAGGTCCAAAAAATGTTTGTGAAAGGTAAGAGAGTTCTTTGTGTAACATATAGTTTGGTTTGAATTAATTCTCGAGTGCAAACTGCTGAGTGTATATTTCTAAGATTGTCCATGTAGTTCATTAGGTGACCTTGTGATATGTAACGACAGCGTCTCTGGGAAGATGGAAAGTAAGAAAAAGAAAAACAAACATTAGTGCTTGCATAATATCATTGTGAGTGGCATGTGTTTTAAAACGTTAGTTTGGAGTTCCGTTAGTGCTCAGGGAAGGGAAGTGAAAGGTAGGAATAATACTAAATTTAATTATCACTAATACAGATCATCAAAACTTAGATACGTATAATAAAATAAAATCATAATCAAATAAATAATATTTCATAAATATAGTATAATCCAATGTAGACCTCTCTCTATATATATATGTATATGTTGCTCTAATGCAGAAAATAACTTCAATATCAAACGTGACTAATACGCGAGGAGAAAGAAAAAAACGGTGTAATACTATCTAGCTAACCAAAGATAGTAAAGTTAGACTGCACAAGAAGGGTACTGATTTCAGTTTGAGAAAAATGAGCTTTAAGTTATTTAGGCTTAAAGCGTCCGTTGACTGGAAAAGAATTCCAAAATATGGTTATAGCCCTATATACTGGCTGTAATCAAACTATATGAAATCAGCACGACAGAACTATTCACCACTTATAACCTACAACCCTAACTAACATATAAATTCTTCTTATCTTCATCTTCTTTCTTCTTGAATCTTGTCCTCTTCGGGCATCGAATACTGGACATCAATCATGGCATCGAATCCTAGACATCTAAAGGGATGGAGCATGGTTCTTGCAATCTTGACTTCAATCTTCTTAGTGTATCCATTAAAACATCTATCCATATGCGCGTCGTAGATTTTCTTCATTCTTCACATACTCACATTTCAAAAAATAAAAGTAATGCGCGATACGCTTCTTTAGTGATATGCTGTCCAATCAAACGAAATGGTACAATTCTTGAAGATACCAACATGTTCCAAAATTCGAAGTATTCCAAGTTTCAAAGTGTTCTAAGTTTTCGAAGTTTTCCACCGGTGGATTTGGATGCACAATTCAAAACCAAGATAAACTAACTTCATCCATCTACAAGGTGTTCCTATCCACAATCTAATCTTCAAGAAAAGTAATCCACATACAAGTTACGTGCGGACAGACGGACTAACAGATTCTTCATCAATGGGAAAATATATGGGGAGTAATCGCTGATAAATGTCCCAATTCTCACTATCATAAACACAAAATACGACACGGTTTACGTCATCAAGATGTTCCTCTAAAAATATTCTTGTTGTAGCCAAGGCTGTTTTTGCAGCTTCTAACTTCGGAAACTTAAATGCTCCAGTCGAAATGTTAGGTAATACAATTGTAGAAAGATCATTCTCCAACATTACTTTAAAACAATTTTTGTACGTCTCTCGTAAAATCTTCTTGGCTGAATTCCGTGGTCCACATGTCATAATTACATAATTAGCAGGTAAACGATAACCATTGGCAATCTTCGCTTCTCCTGGCTTCAATGATGATATGGTCAAACATTCTTCTAAAAATTCAGATCCAGCTGCGTCTTGAATGGCTTTATCTGCACCACCTAAAGGAGTTAAGGTTTCATTCGTTGGATTTACTAAGGCATTTGCTTTTATGTCCACTATATTACCTTTATAAATACTAATCTTCTGATTGATGGCAGTATTACAGGCAAATTTCGGTTTTTCTTCTGTAGAATTCTTCCCTATAGTTGCCCACGTTGGTAGATTTTCGGCAATCACAACATCCTTAATATGAAAAGAAGGGATGGAAACTTATTCTTCCAAACATTGTCTCCTGGGGTTGAAGACCTCTTCAGTTGGTGGTCCTTGATGGTCTTCGCGTCTCATCTTCTTTTTCATCGTATGGTCTTCCGTGCAGACGTTGATAGGCATCTCTTCGTCAGAGTCTTCAAGGTGGTCTTCCTCTTCCGGGTTTTCCTTCTCATAAAACTTCTTCAATCTCTGGACTGCTATGCTGTCTATCTTGTAAGATCCTCGGGCGGTCTTATACTTAACAAAATATGAATTTGGATTTTCCACACGTTCAATTATGCCTGGACCAATAAACTTTCCGCTGAATGCTTTGGCGTGACCTTTTTTTTCTTGTGGTGTCTAAAATCCAAACTTTTTCCCCTTCTTTAAAAACAGGTTTCGTATGTCTCTTGTCAAACAATTTTGTCGCCATTTATGATGTTTGTAAAGATTTTCTTGCGCTTTATCTCTAATCTGTTGTAATTGCTGTAAACGAATGGCATTATCCTCGCATTGACACGGGGTATTTAAAATTGCCTGATGAAGTAACCTAGGTTTGAAACCAAAAAGACATTCAAATGGTGAAATTTGAGACGATAAGTTCTTGGTGACGTTAAGCGAAAAAACTATGGGTTGTAATAAGTCAATCCATTCTCCTAAATCTTTGTCACATAAGGCTGATTTTAATCGTTGTTCTATGTTCCTAATAGTAACTTCACAAACACCATTACTATATTGCCCATGCACATTTACAAAACGCATATTAGCACCAATCATAGCACATAATTCTTTAAATCGTCCACTAGTGAATGCACTGCCTTTGTCTAAGACAATTTCATAGAAAATTCCAAACTTGAAAATTACTTTATGATAAAGAAATGAAGCCAAAGTACTTGCTGTAACATCAGGAAGGGAATCTGCAATTATGTATCTAGTACAATTGTCTACTACAATTATCATATATTTGGGTTTTAACATATTATTGGGGGAATAATTTCCAGCTACATCTATGTGGATGCGATAGAAGGGGGGAACGGAGGGATAAGTAAGCAATGTACCATACGGAGAACCAATTTTCGATTTCGACACTTGACATATCGTACATTCCTTACACTTCTGATATATATATGAAAAACTAATATAATAATAATAAATATTTCGTTTTCTAGACTTGTTGTCACGGTTCGCCACTTCTGAAAACGTAAATTTATTTTAGAGCGTGTGACAACTAACATCGTGGTTGAAGGAGGAGTCGCCTGAACTTAGCAAAAGAGTGATAATGAAATATCTACTACTAATTGAAACTATAAATATTTTCTAGTAAGGTAAATTTTCAATAAATTATATTATTATTCTTAGTTTCTGTATATGTTCATTTTAGAGGTAATTATCCCAAATCGGACTTCCGAAGAAACTTATCGAATCGAATTTATTGACCGTGCTGATAGTGACTACTCCCAGTCACGACCTAATTAGTTTTTAAGTTTTGTTAGAAATAAGAAAAGAAAGAGTGAGAAGTGAAAGGAGGGGAAAGAAGTAGAAAGAAATAAGAAAAGTAAAAGAAAAGGAGAAGGAAAAGGAAAGATTGAGGATTTTAAAGGAGAATGGATTACTGGATGATTTAGGAGATATAGTAATGAATTCAAATGGTTATTATCCGGTAAATCGTTACAAATACTATTAGTGGAGAATCAATTTTGAAGTGATTTGAAATAGACACATGTTCCCTCATACCACCCAGACCTAGCTCCAGGCACCACGTTCGTGGGGTTTCCCAGACCTAGACCTGGAAATGAGAAAAGTGAAATTTAATTCTTTGTAATTTAATCTCAAACAATAATTGATAACTATCCAATATCTGAACTCCATGATCTGAGATCGACCACACATATGAATTAGGAAAGAAAAGAAAAAAAACTTATAAACTCAATATAAAATTCATGTATCGTCTCAATAAGAGTTTCAACTTCCTGGAAGAAAGATGTCGTATTTAGGCTCATCCTGCTATTTTCGTCTCACTCCTAGAGCCGATTTAAACAGTTAGTAGCGGTCCTTCATGACCTAGGTTATTTACCTTAACACATATATTATACACATTAATATGACAAATGATATTACTAAAATTACTTAAATTAAATCTATCATGCATTCACTCACTCACTTACTCAGGACAGTGTATGTATGTTTAAAGGAAACCAACTAGCTACAAGGGTACAAATAGTTTATTACATTCATAGTGAAAAGGAAAAATAATTACAAAGAAAATCTTAAAAGCACAAGTTCTTGGTTATATATTAATAGAATACATAGTGTTATATTTTAGTAAATTTTTATATATTCAATCATCTTGACAAATAAAAAAAAATAATTACATATATTATATCTTAGGCATGCTAAAGCAAATTATGATTTGCGACATACGCAAAGAAGACACTTATTTCACTTCAAAAAAAAATGGACAAAGAGGAAAGAAAATAAAAAAAAAGTTTTAGGTGTACTAGAACTTATGAGTCTCTACCTCACGTCGAGACATTAAAAAAAAAGTATTCTTTGTACGTCCTGTAGCGTATATCAAGCTCGAGCATTCGAGATCACTGTTAATGCACTAAAGGTAGTGTCCAACACATTTCACTGTATTCGCATATTGAGAGTTCTACCCATCTAGGGATTTCAACGACGATATTTGGTCAGAGGAGAATTCTCCTCTCGGTTCAGTACATTTTTGGATTCATTATTTAGTAACTCCAGGTCACTAGTTACTCATTCATCACTTGGACGCATCATAACACTTTATTTGTGAATTACTTATAACTTTTATTCATAGTATTTATATTTGAGAAGATCTTCACTAGTTGGGAGGATTATGATTTATATCGTGGTAAACACTGGTTAAGTCATAGGATACACATTGGAAAACAGGGGGGATTCTAGGTACACTTTCCAAAAAAAAAATTCTGGTTGATCACTAAAGGATAATATTTGTCGAGGGATTGGATTACGTTTTAGACCTGCCGTTATTTTGAAATGCATGCCATTGAAATTATTTACGTTGCTGATTGCTAATTACATTTATTCGGAACAAAGAAAATTATTTAAGTTCGCGGCGGTATTCTTTAAAAAGAAAATTAGGCTACATCATTCCATTCGTCGGAAAACATTACTTAAAACCCATGGCAACCAATAAACGTGTGGGGCAGATGCGGTGCTCTTACATATATCCATATTATAAATTTAACATTTTACATTTCACTTTAATATTCTATATTTCATACATATTTACATTTCGACGTCTCTCTCTCTATATATATATATATTTTCAATACACGCGCACATATTTAATTACATAACCCCAACATTAATTTGTCCAAGAAGGTTGCAATATTGCACCAAGAAACAAAACTTCCGACATATCATCATAAAGTATTATTTTCATTTATACCGCGCGTCTATTGATTTTAAATTTTCACATATTCAATTGGAGAGTAGATCAAATAAAAAAAAAACTTGTAAGGCAGGCACGTAACACAGAACATTCTTAAATACATGAACATATAGAAACTAAACTGTTTTTATCTTAACTTTGGGCCCAATATTACAACAACATTCACGGAAATAAACTAAATGGAAAGTGACCACTGAAAAAAAAATAATAATCCCAGACGGACAATGGTGAAGGAATGAAAGTGGAAAATTACGGTGTACCGAATCGTTACACACTCCGTCGATGGGTCAAATATAATGTAAACCCAGTCCCTAACTATTTCATCAAACGAATCGTGTCTTGAGATGTCTCAGCTGGTCATTTCGGTTAAAAAAATATATATTATAAATTAATTCATTGATATATTATACTTTCAAAATCGGGGGGTTGAAAATAAAAAAAACTCTAGAGAAAAAGTAGAAGGAGTATAGGTGAAGAGAGAGGAGACAGTACACTACAACTACGAAAGATAAGTGGTCGAATTCACGTATACAACATAATATAACCAAATATTCTCTTTTATGCCAAAAGGGGTTCGGCTTACCAAATAAATAGCCGAAAAAGATGTCTGCGAAGATGAGACAAGTCTGTGTCCCCGATGGGATTTTCGGAAATACAAAGGCTTTAGGGAAATCCCACCACTCACCGTATGCGGTCAACTCCCTTGCAGATCCCGGAATCCTCCGGAAGGTTAGAGAAGGCGTTAATTTAGAATTTCAAAAAGGAAAAAAAATCATCCGACCTCTCAGAAACTAAAAGATTCCAGAATAGTAATGAAACTAGAGTAATAGTTAAGATATCCCTAATTAGTGATTTGCCAAAATAAAAAAAATTAAATAAACTGGATTTTGGATCGGTGATTTCTATTGCCAAACTTCACCGATAGCTCCCCTTCGCAGAATGCGCTAAATTCTGAGGCATCGATTAATTTCCATCACTAGTTTGGAAACTAAGAAAGAAAACGAAAATATTCAAGGGGGGAGGGGTCGATGCCCGGGTACGGTATAATAAATTTCAATAACTAACTGTTTGGATTCTGTAACCCTGTCAGAGCTGTCGCCTCCATAAACATTGTAAGCTAGCCCGAGTAGGTAACGTGAAAAAAAATCTCAGAGTCATAGGATATCTTTCATAACCGACTGTAAACACAATTCACAACAGCCCAAAACGCCAACTATTTGGTATCATAATCGATGAACAATTACATTTAGTTAGCAATTACGTGATGCTATCCCTACACTGCTGTCAGACGAGATTGAAATAAATAAATACTACTGTTATGGCATACACAACTGCGAAGTAATAATACATGCTGATACATAACTCGCCTACCTTGTCGAGTGATGTCTCGGTGTGGAGGTCAGAACTCGAAACGATTCTCACCACACATTTACGTTTCATCTTGATACCTCCCAACATGGAGTTATCATGTTGAAAATTTTCGAACGCCCTGTATAATAGTGTAGAATAAAATATAATATAGGATATGTAAGGATGTAATGTTGTCATTTAATTTTCTTGTAATATTAGAAGGTAGGATTATGTTAGAACGTGCATTAAAATAGGTTAGGATTTTATTTCGTATTTAACGTCTATGTTTTGTTCATTTCTATCTTAATTTCCTATATTTCTTTAATAATATTCTGCTTATTTCTTTTATTTTCATCTGTAGAACGCATTTCCTATCTCCAAACATTCTGAAAATTCTCCCAAAATTTTCGTTAAAAATTTTATTCTAAAATTATTCTTCATAAAATTCTTTAGAGTTTCAAACATCTTGATAGAAAATCGTCAAGATTCACTCGGTTTGGTGCATCATCTTCAATCTTGTCTTGTGTGATGTCAGTAGCACAGATTTACAGATTTATTTATAATTGGTCGCTTTCCTTTGAACTCTCTGATAATTAGCTCATCTTCAATCTTCAGACTGTTACGTCACATTGTTGTTGTACTGTAATGGCGTCAGCCTAAGATAGAAATCCTCAGTTACTGCCCGTCAGATATTATCGGCATAAAGTGGTAAAGGAAGCCGCTCCAGAACGGTTTTTTCCTACTAAAACATCTAAAAAGGTTCGATTGCAAAAGTTGCGATATTTTTGTGTTATTTGTTGGAACGGAACGGAGCGAGTAGCGAGGGGAATTAGTGAAGCGAAGCAGCCCAATGTTGTAAGTTGTCTGTATGAACTATGGACGGAATCTGATTTCTACATAATTGGATCCTGATTTTTTGGAAGAACCGTGATAGTTAACACTAGAAGGACCAAGATTTTTCTTATACTAGAAGGACCAAAGGGGTCATTTTGACCCCTACTAAGTTTTAATAAATAAATATTAACGCAACTTGCTTAAATGAATATTTATTGAAATTAAAAGAATTTTGAATCATATGCATAACTAAAGAAACTATTTTTCTTGAATAGGGAGACACAATTTTTATTATTTCTGAAAATATGAATGTTCATTTTTTGGAATAAAACAGCTTGAAACAAGTATCTGGCTGGAATTGTAATTTTCGTACAGGAGCAATGAAACAGTCACGTTATTGAGTTTCCTACCTGAAAACAACATATATATGTGCCATCACGAATCCCGCATCTTTATTCAGGGCAGATGGAGCAGACAACATATTTCTTGACACAGGCAAACTTCTTACAGCGAAAGTACATGTCTTGTGTTTTATTGCCCTTACATTTTCCTATCTGACACTTCTTTCGTTTCTTGGTTGGGATCGAACCTGGCAACTCTTCAGAATTTAGCTCGTTCCGCACCCGTTTCTGTTTTTTCGCTTCCCAAAGTTTTCCTGCTAATTTGAAAGTGAATGTATGTCGAGAGATTTTCCTCCCTCTTGCACATTTGTACAAAACATGGGCATTGATGGCGGCCAAATCCTGCACTTTGTAGAATAGCTGCACAGGTCATCTCCTGGTTGCTGCCTTAGTTTGTTGTAGAACAATATTGTTTCTGGTTTCTTTTTCTTCTCATCTTTCATAACACGTACATCCGAATGAAGATTGCTCAACAGAAGGACGTTTTTGTTTTTCTTACACTGATAGGATGTAAATGTGATGCCATCGGCCGTTTTGAGTACTTTTGTGCTATACAGTTCAATCCTAATAGAGCGATCTCATGCTGGTACTTCCCTTCTATTGCTTCGTAAAGAACCAAGCATGCTTATTTTCAAACTTCGCAATTTTCTTGCAAGGTGTAACGACGTAAAGAAATTATCACAGGTCATATGAAGTCCGGAGTTTTTGAAAAGTTTTACAAGCTGCAAAACTACGTGTTCCGCCAGTGGAATGTTTGCTGGTCTCTGTTCATCTTTTCCTAAGTAAGGAAAACTGTTCACTATATATTTGTTTTTCACCTCAACTAACATCCAAAATTTCACACCATACTTATCTGGTTTGTTACCCATAAACTGTATAGATCTACACCTCGTTTTCATCGGAAATAGCTGTTCGTCAACAGTGCAAAAGACATCCGGGTTGTAACACTTTTGCGAATTTTCAATAAACCTATACCATGTTTCAGAAAACAGACAAATTTGTCAGTCTTGTGTCTGTCATCCCTGGTGGACTTCAAGTCAGACCGTAAAAATCGCATTATTTCCATAAACCTCTTCCTTGGCATCACGTTTCCTTAGTATTTTGAGCCTCACTTCTTAGACCAGAGGCACTTTATACTTATTCCTCTCATCCTCATTGCACCACGTATGTACAATAGTTCTACAAAGGCATCTAATTCATCAAGAGAAATCGACCATTTTGGATCTTTTAGTACGGTACGAGCTTCTGTTTCAGTACATTTTTTATATGTATCATCATCCCATCATCAATAATTGGTCTAAAAGCACTCACCTCAGTATCTTCTACGTTGCGCATGACATAAGGTGTAAGACCTACCCTGTAATGCACTACATTATGTTTCTTGATTCTACCTGATCCTGCAGAACTGTCATCCATCACTGTTCATATTGTCTGATCAGAAGCAACTTCGTCATTGGAAATTTGGTTGGAACTTTCTTCTTCACTTGAAATATCACTAAAATCACCTTCACCATCAGAACTTGTATGTTCATCGGCTACACTGTTCTCTTCAGAAGCACTATCGTCCTCAGTTTCAGTTAGAGTCCACTGTTCATCTTCACCATCCGAGTCCATCGCATCACCGTTTTGTAAATCGTCCAGGATTTCCTGAGGTGTGAGTCCTTTTCTACCACACGACGCCAAAATATTGCAATACCACTCAAAAAAGAATACCCACTACTCCACTACGTATAATCTAAACACAGCACATTTCTTACTTCACAGAAGAACGTCGTACAAAACACACGGTACTCAAGAAAAAAAGTCATAAAATAGCAGCGACAGAAAATATTTAAACTATTCATTCATATAACTTTGTTTAAAACTCTAGGGGTCAAATTGACCCCTTTGGTCCTTCTAGGTAGAACTTAAGTTTTCGGGAAAATTAAAAATAATTGCCTATAAATATTTCAGTTATGGAAATGTTATAACAAACGAGTAAAAGTAACGCCATATCTTGGCCATCAGATAATTATTCTTAAAACTACAATATTTTAAATTCCGTGAGGGGTCCAAATGACCCCTTTGGTCCTTCTAGTGTTAATATATATATTAACTGGTTCAGGTTGGACTGTATATTATAAAGGATGTGAGTGATAATTGTTTTCTTCTGGAACCATGAATTTCATCACAAAAAATTAATAAGAATGGTTAACAGGAACTGGTACCCGTGAGGACAACCATTGGATTCTTCTTGAATATAAACTCATCCGAAATGTAAGTAATGTTTACTCTATTTCCAAAGTGGTTTCAATCGAAGTAACTTGGTAGCCTGGATTTATGAATATTTTCTTTTTAACCTCGAAATTCACCAAGTTATACAGTTGGAATATGGTGTTCAGTGAAGCATAATAATATAACTACGTCTTCGTAAATTCCTTTCCCGTAGGATCTATACAATTACTGAGACAATATGTGACGGCTTAGGCTTATCTATAAAGGGGGGAAAATAAAAGGTAGAGCAAATACTGACGGAATATACATGCGAGTGTAAAATTTTCATTTAGAGTGACCATCTAAATTTCTGTTATTCAAAGAAAGCCTAAATCTTGTGTAAGGCTATATGCAGTATTCTTTATTATTGTTATGATTTTTTTTATTTGGCTATGCATCATTTGGCTGTCCATTAGAACCAAGCTAGACAAATAGGATAGGAATGACGTTCTCCGGTATAGAACATATATTCAATATATTTTATTTTTTTAAAAGTTTTTTTTTGAAAACCTTAACGTATGCGTAAAGTATGAAAAAATAAACCGAAGCTGTACTTTGATAAAAGAAGCACGATGGGTCGTTTTGTCACAAGTTTTCGATAGGGGCAATTGTTTTTTCTACACCGTGCGAACATTCATATATTTTTTTTAAGTAACAAATTCCCATTAAAAGAAATGTGGCCTGGATTGCCAACCAAAGCGTTTTTACGTTATAAAACAAATTTGTGGGTGTGAGTGTGTAGTGTGAATGTGTCTTCGGTTAGTGCAGGTTAAGGATTTAGTGATTTCATGTGTATTTTTGTAACAGAATGTGTAGGCAAGAAATGAATAAATATGGAAAAGGGTGCCTAGTAATAGTAGCTGCTGTGAACAGCTAAAACATAAGATTTATGATTTTTTTTAAATGAAAGATATGAATGCCAATGAGAGGCACTTTCTTGATATAGTCGAGAATAAGTGATTATTAATAAAAGTACTAAATATTGGGAATATGTGAATAAATTGAAAGCTATGAGAGTATGTGTGCATGTAATATTTTTAAAATGGCTGGTCACGAATTGTGACATGCACGGTAAAAATAGTTTTTTTAAGTGTAATGCGATGTATTGTTGTGCCCCTAAACTAAATGTAAACAGTCTGTATAAAGTTTCGGTGAAACAAGTAAAGCTTCTGGTTGACAATTATGTTTTATTCCATATAACAGAGATACAGTAGAGTAGAAATTTTATAGGTAAAACATGATTTAGTCGAGATCAAAATAGTGCGTCTTCCTATCAATTTGATAAATGAATGATCGAAGGGAAAATGATATGAGTGAAACGTTACGGGGAACCCATCAGTGAATGTCACGAATCGTGAGATTTTTTTTATTTACTTTTCCAAATTTTCGGGTTTCTTTATACTTTTTTTCCGTTGCGCAAACTTCATTTAGATGATACACTTGTAGAGCAGGTCTTCTGAGTTCGATTCTTTCTCCCATGACTATGGAGCGAGTGAGTGCATCCCCGGTTGCGAGCTATTCTTCTGTGATGGCCACATAGACTTGTAGCTGGTTAAACTGGTGATATACTCAAACGCACCTTGGTCCCGAGAAAGCGAACATCTGAGAACCACAATAGACACGAATACACACATAAACAAACAATAGAATTATTTATTAACTAACAATATATATATATATATATATCAACATATGGCTAAAATACACCGGGCCCATGTATACACTATACAGGTGTCCTATCATCTATTCACTTTTACTACAATATTCATATTCATATTCAAATAAATATTCATATATTCATATCGTCATCATCTTCCATTTACTACAACGCTATATTTAAAAAAAAACACCCTGTTTCTCTATCTATGCCCGAACTATTCATTCATTTCATCATATATTCTAAAAAATCTATAAGTCGCGTCCCGACCAACACGCAAGAAACATTACTCGAACCCAAGACTTCTTTGCCACACACACCATCCTATATCTTACTTCGCAGCTGTTTTAAATCTCTATATAGAAATATTCACAAAAAATAAAATATGTGCGATAATATTGCTGAATGTGATAGCATTCTGACAGCAACAATGAAAATTATTCTGCAACTACAAGAAAAGAATTGGAATTCAATATCTTAATTTCAGAGCGGAAATAGCATCACATTGGCTGACTTCGGTTAAGAATCTATGCATAGTTTATTTACTTAAATATTTTCATTACTGGATTACACAGAATGTTGTAGTTTTCAGAATATTAAAGTGTGAGATCACATTATCCAACTATCAGTTTATATGGGCCGGAAATCGTGTTTACTCGGTTTTAAATCGAAAATAAAAATCAATTTTGTAAAACCTAAATCACTAACTGGGTTTGATCGTAAAATATGCACGATTGATAGTACGGAATTTCGACACAAGGGCGCTAGTAACTATTTGTTCGAACTGTAAACCACGAAATGTGACCTTGTACTTAGGATTATTGTACTATATTACGTTCACTTTCAAATATTGTTTATAAGTTCATTGAATGACGGAATAAAAAAATATCGCATAGTAAATACTACACTGTCCATATTTAATTATCTCACGCACTCTTTCATCACTTAACTACCACAATTACTACTACAAGAAAATGTTTACTACATTACAAATATACACATACTACTTAAACTACAAGACACATCATGCCAATACACACCAATCATCACTACCATTAATCTTATTATCCATTTAACACACATAGAACTCATCAGAGTTTACCATTTTTGTTCAAATCGGCTCTAGCTGATGTAGGGGAAGGAAATGGACAGTGAAAACTGAACCAATTGGTCCTGATTAACTCATGATATTTTATCAGATACTGGTCAAAACGTGTTTAAGGGGAACATACTAAAGCTATTAATTTTGAGGTTCCCCTCCCTAAAAGGGAAGGAAACCTAGATAATTAAATATTTAACCCATCCCTACTGGAACTATCCCAATTCGGGATGAAAACAGGAGCCCTTAAAGTTAACCTAAGCGATCATTCTCATGTTATAAAGATTACGAAACTCAGAATACCGCCATGTGGATTAGTAAGAAAATCACTTACTATCTATATTAATAAATTACTACTCGGACAGGTCTTAGCTGTATAAGATATTGGGAGGGGTGAAAAGGATAATCACTGAATTCAATTTACTGAGTCAAAGCAAATGAAGATTTTATCACACCAAATTAACCGCACTTAAATGTCGAACCTGTCCACACTATTTGTTTACATCCGGCATGGCGTCCTGTGGTTCTGGCTATATTTCGCTGGACCCTAGTCTGTTTTAACTATTGATATTTTCTAAATTTTAGCTCCTGTGCTTCCGGGTAGTGTAGTTTTGACCTGGATATACAATTTACCTGTCTTCCTCGGTTATTTTGTTAAAATTCCTTCATATCCGCTAGCCGATCAAACACACAGCTTTCCTTTTTCGATCGACGATGTAGAGTGAAGATGATCGCGCCTTAATATGTAGCGTGGGTAACTGCACCAATCAAAGTAAAGCTTTTTTGGCGGTGGAGTATTTAAAACGAATAAAAAATGGTAAAATCTGGATTGAACCGGATCTTTATATGAACATTGTTACCAAAAGAGGGGTGAGGAGAGTCCAAAATATTGTGCCAAAATTTAGATTGGTTAATTGTTCTAAACTTCCATCCAATGGTGGGACTATATTTCCGAATAGCACTGACACCGTGAGATTTGTAATCGTCCATTTAAAATATGCATATATAAGATTTATAATTAGTTAATATATAAATAAAGATATGAATCCCCCAAAATATGATTCCTAAACAAATTTTTACCGTCTTCCATGTTAATTTGGAATAAAATAACGAACAAATTAATAATTTATATGGATCGAAAGAAATTTTTGCTAAATAGGAAGTACAGTCGATGCAAAATTTCTGGGACCCTCCCATCAAAAATATCATTACATTAAATTGTAATGTTCCATTACAATTCCCCGGCGTCATTAAAAAAAATTTGTTAGGATAACAAAATTTTTGGTTAGAGAGGATTAACATGTATTAATAATAATGAACTAACTACTCATTCATACACTCAAACATTCACTTAAATAAGAACAGTGTTAACATTCACTATGGGTATTGAGATAGAAGTTCCCGTTTTTTGTCGTCGGTACAGTTGAAAAGCTTAAAATTCTGGAAATTGTTAGTTCACCTTTCAGGTTGCAGGAAAACACGAGGTAACCAGTTCGCAATGTTCCCATCGAAAGTGGGAAAATGTTCAATATCCCGGAGGGAAACTTTCTAACTCATGCTACTGTCAGCAGGAGAGTAATTTAAAGGAATGAAAGCATTATCTTGGCTAAACGGAGTAGTCACCGAATTCGCCACTGTAGCAGTGCTATATGTACCTCTGTAACTAAAGGGGACTCTGTTAGTCGAGTCGACTATGTGGGGTTCCATCTTCGGACCAACTGCGTTCGTGAGCAACAACTCAGCACGGCACCCTTCCCCTCTTCCCGGCAACACACTATATGACAGTATACCTCTCAGCAAAGAGGGCGCATTAACACTAGTGACAGTAGTTGTCACAACACTCGTCTGAGCAGGCATGTTATGGCTTGCTAACCAAGGTTTTAACCTTGACTGATGCGGAGGATAGTGCATTGCAGTACCCCACGCATCAGCTGACACTTGATTTTCATTCTCAGTACTAAATGTGATTTTTCTCCCAGGTAATGTATTCGGAGAATCGTTACCGGGGAAAGGGTAGGATACATCTAACTTCTCCCGACTCGGCCTCCCTATTTTCTCTTGCATATTATCTATTTCATCCTGAATTTCAGTAATTTTTTGATTTGTCACTTCCATTTTGATTTCCAATGATAAATGAGACAAAGTAGACATCAAATCATTGATTTCAGCCTGCTGTAATTCTAGTTTCTGATGTACTTCTTGAAATTTGGTGTTTACCTCCTCTAACTCTGAGTCTACTTAAAAAATTTACCCTCAGTTTCCTGTTGGAGTTGCTCTACTGTTTGTTGAGCCTCGCATCTAACCCGATCGATTTCTGTAGTCGTTTGTCCCTCAATTTTTTTATTGAGGAAGCATATATTGTCTACACATATATTGTCTATTTTGTGAGTTAATACCTCAAATCGAGCTTCTGTTTCTCGGTTCGAGGCATCTAATTTTTCACTCATTTGTCGTATCAGGTTTTGATTCATTTGTGTCATTGATTTCATTTGTTCAGCGAACTGCTGGAATAAAACAGACATATCAGACCCGCAAGATGGTGCAATATCCTTTGGGTTTGTTGTCTGATCGCGATTCAAATTACTTTGAGAATCACCAACGTGATCCCTATTCTTTTCATCATCATTGAGTTCAGATATCTCTAATGGAGATATTTGGCCTCTGTCTTTCGGAGTACTATACCCACGTTCTCCATCTGAGTCTGGGTGCTCAATTTCTTTAGAATGGGTTGGATTCATTATTTCCCTAGACTGGCAGAGTTTCCCTTCACATTCTTTACAATATTTAATTATCTCCCCAGTACGGATCTTTTCTTCATTCTCAACTGAGTCATCTAAATTAATACAGATAAAATGAATCCACTTTAGCCCGCACCCATAACACCTCACTAATCTACGAGGGACGCGAGCCTTTTTCTCCTTATCATTTAGTGTACATTGTGTACACGAAACTTCAACCTCGTCTTGCGTGACGATTACTTTCTTATTGGTTGCCATAGTTTTTTACATACAACATATACAATACAAATACACATGCAATATAACACTTACAAACTAACAAAGTAGACTTGTTCTGCAGATCCTATTCATAAATTAAAGGGCTCCCATTTTTTCCCTCCTTGAACCAGCTTCCAGCATTTTTTTAAAATTTAATTTAGAAAACTTTGTAGTTCCTTCCATTTCTTCCCCTTTCTACAGAGAGAAGCAAAAATAACGGAAAAGCCGGACGACTATAATTGTCTAACATCACAATTACCTTTCTACTAATTGCATTCTTGTGGCCAATTCCATATGTGCTCGATCTCAATAAATGCTCAATAAATAATTTTAAATCTGTTACCAGGGAAAACAATTGTCTCCATAGTGACTGTCTTGAGTCATCAGTCGCGTTATAAAACCGAAAATAAACTATTTGCCATTTCTGAGATTCTTTGTCATAGAAACAACAGTTTCAATGACAAAAGTCCTTCTCACGTGTCGCCAATTCTGAAAAACGAGGTCCGTTGCCATAGAAACCGCCGTTTTCAGGGCAACAGATCCTGTCACGGTCGCCAATTCTGAAAAACGAAAATATAATAATAATAAATAGGTCGACTCTAGACTTGTTGTCACGGTTCGCCACTTCTGAAAACGTAAATTTATTTTAGAGCGTGTGACAACTAACATAGTAGTTGAAGGAGGAGTCGCCTGAACTTAGCAAAAGAGTGATAATGAAATATCTACTACTAATTGAAACTATAAATATTTTCTAGTAAGGTAAATTTTGAATAAATTATATTATTATTCTTAGTTTCTGTATATGTTCATTTTAGAGGTAATTATCCCAATCGGACTTCCGAAGAAACTTATCGAATCGAATTTATTGACCGTGCTGATAGCGAATACTCCCAGTCACGACCTAATTAGTTTTTCAGTTTTGTTAGAAATAAGAAAAGAAAGAGTGAGAAGTGAAAGAAGGGGAAAGAAGTAGAAAGAAATAAGAAAAGTAAAAGAAAAGGAGAAGGAAAAGGAAAGATTGAGGATTTTAAAGGAGAATGGATTACTGGATGATTTAGGAGATATAGTAATGAATTCAAATGGTTATTATCCGGTAAATCGTTACAAATACTATTAGTGGAGAATCAATTTTGAAGTGATTTGGAATAGACACATGTTCCCTCATACCACCCAGACCTAGCTCCAGGCACCACGTTCGTGGGGTTGCCCAGACCTAGACCTGGAAATGAGAAAAGTGAAATTTAATTCTTTGTAATTTAATCTCAAACAATAATTGATAACTATCCAATATCTGAACTCCATGATCTGAGATCGACCACACATATGAATTAGCCAAGAAAAGAAAAAAAACTTATAAACTCAATATAAAATTTATGTATCGTCTCAATAAGAGTTTCAACTTCCTGGAAGAAAGATGTCGTATTTAGGCTCATCCTGCTATTTTCGTCTCACTCCTAGAGCCGATTTAAACAGTTAGTAGCGGTCCTTCATGACCTAGGTTATTTACCTTAACACATATATTATACACATTAATATGACAAATGATATTACTAAAATTACTTAAATCTATCATGCATTCACTCACTCACTTACTCAGGACAGTGTATGTATGTTTAAAGGAAACCAACTAGCTACAAGGGTACAAATAGTTTATTACATTCATAGTGAAAAGGAAAAATAATTACAAAGAAAATCTTAAAAGCACAAGTTCTTGGTTATATATTAATAGAATACATAGTGTTATATTTTAGTAAATTTTTATATATTCAATCATCTTGACAAATAAAAAAAATAATTACATATATTATATCTTAGGCATGCTAAAGCAAATTATGATTTGCGACATACGCAAAGAAGACACTTATTTCACTTGAAAAAAAATGGACAAAGAGGAAAGAAAAGAAAAAAAGTTTTAGGTGTACTAGAACTTATGAGTCTCTACCTCAGGTCGAGACATTAAAAAAAGTATTCTTTGTACGTCCTGTAGCGTATATCAAGCTCGAGCATTCGAGATCACTGTTAATGCACTAAAGGTAGTGTCCAACACATTTCACTCGATTTAATTTCAGTTTATGTTTATACACATATATTTTGCTTTATAATAAACCATTTGTCCAGTATATACGAACTACCAGTTTGTAGCTGTATTCGCATTTTGAGAGTTCTACCCATCTAGAAATTTCAACGACGATATTTGGTCAGAGGAGAATTCTCCTCTCGGTTCAGTCCATTTTTGGATTCATTATTTAGTAACTCCAGGTCACTAGTTACTCATTCATCACTTGGACGCATCATAACACTTTATTTGTGAATTACTTATAACTTTTATTCATAGTATTTATATTTGAGAAGATCTTCACTAGTTGGGAGGATTATGATTTATATGATTATGGTAAACACTGGTTAAGTCATAGGATACACATTGGAAAACAGGGGGGATTCTAGGTACACTTTCCAAAAAAAATTCTGGTTGATCACTAAAGGATAATATTTGTCGAGGGATTGGATTACGTTTTAGACCTGCCGTTATTTTGAAATGCATGCCATTGAAATTATTTACGTTGCTGATTGCTAATTACATTTATTCGGAACAAAGAAAATTATTGAAGTTCGCGGCGGTATTCTTTAAAAAGAAAATTAGGCTACATCATTCCATTCGTCGGAAAACACTACTTAAAACCCATGGCAACCAATAAACGTGTGGGCAAGATGCGGTGCTCTTACATATATCCATATTATAAACTTAACATTTTACATTTCACTTTAATATTCTATATTTCATACATATTTACATTTCGACGTCTCTCTCTCTCTCTATATATATATATATTCAATACACGCGCACATATTTAATTACATAACCCCAACATTAATTTGTCCAAGAAGGTTGCAATATTACACCAAGAAACAATACTTCCGACATATCATCATAAAATATTATTCTCATTTATACCGCGTGTCTATTGATTTTAAATTTTCACATATTCAATTGGAGAGTAGATCAAAGAAAAGAAACTTGTAAGGCAGGCACGTAACACAGAACATTCTTAAATTGATGAACATATAGAAACCAAACAATTTTTATCTTAACTTTGGGCCCAATATTACAACAACATTCACGGAAATAAACTAAATGGAAAGTGACCACTGGAAAAAAATAATAATCCCAGACGGACAATGGTGAAGGAATGAAAGTGGAAAATTACGGTGTACCGAATCGTTACTCATCCCGTCGATAGGTCAAATATAATGTAAACCCAGTCCCCAACTATTTCATCAAACGAATCGTGTCTTGAGATGTCTCAGCTGGTCATTTCGGTTAAAAAAATATATATTATAAATTAATTCATTGATATATTATACTTTCAAAATCGGGGGGAGGTTGAAAATTAAAAAATAACTCTAGAGAAAAAGTAGAAGGAGTATAGGTGAAGAGAGAGGAGACAGTACACTACAACTACGAAAGATAAGTGGTCGAATTCACGTATACAACATAATATAACCAAATATTCTCTTTTATGCCAAAAGGGGTTCGGCTTACCAAATAAATAGCCGAAAAAGATGTCTGCGAAGATGAGACAAGTCTGTGTCCCCGATGGGATTTTCGGAAAGACAAAGGCTTTAGGGAAATCCCACCACTCACCGTGTCCGGTCAACACCCTTGCAGATCCCGGAATCCTCCGGAAGGTTAGAGAAGACGTTAATTTAGAATTTCAAAAAGGAAAAAAAATCATCCGACCTCTCAGAAACTAAAAGATTCCAGAATAGTAATGAAACTAGAATAATAGTTAAGATATCCCTAATTAGTGATTTGCCAAAATAAAAGAAATTAAATAAACTGGATTTTGGATTGGTGATTTCTATTGCCAAACTTCACCGATAGCTCCCCTTCGCAGAATGCGCTAAATTCTGAGGCATCGATTAATTTCCATAAATTGTAATGTTCCATTACATATATTTTTTCATGTTGGGAAAATACACTGTTTTTACTAACATATCATATGTTTTAGAATAGCCAGAATGAGATGATCCCTATGCTGACCTATGACAAGCATTTGAAACTTTATATCGCAAAGAAGTAGGAACTGCAACTAAAAATTTTATACCTTGAGAAGTTTTCTGCTTTCTATACAAAATTCCATTTTTAATAGTAAAATATAATGCTTGGCGTTCTATTTTAGGATTTCTATCTTTTTTCTGTTCCAACGAAGAAAAAATATCTTTAAAAAACGGATCTTTACTCTGTTCTGTTGCCAGATTTGGCTCATTTGAAATTGAAAATGAATTTGTGGTCTGAGTAAACAAAATTTTCGGATCTTCTTGATTATTTTTCTCGTCTTCCAAATCTCTAGGGGGGGGGGGTAGAAAAACGTGAAAAAGCGTCTGCCTCTACGTTACTGGAGCCACTGATGTGTGAAATAGTGAAATTGTACGATTCGATCTCACTTAGCCATCTAGAAATGTTACTTACATTCTTTGTTTGCTTCAAATAAATTAAACTATGACAATCTGTCTTCAAATAAAAATGACGTCCCAAAAGAAAATACCTAAATAAGCGCAATGAGTACAACAATGCTAGTAATTCAAGCTGATAAGTGTGTAATTTTCTCTCTCTAGGAGACGTTGCACGACTACAATAACTAATGGGAACTAGATTTGTGTCGTCAGGTGAATTTTGAGGTTGTTTGATTAGTCCAGAAAGAGCGACTTTGCTGGCATCAAAATAGAGATACAGAGGATAATCAGGCTTGTATCTCATTAGACAAGGTGCTGAAATGATGGCTTGTTTGATATTATTGAATGCTGTCTCCTGTGCGTCCTTCCAACGAAAAGGAGCGTCTTTTTTCAGCAAAGAAAGTAACGCTTCTGCTAATTGACTAAAATTAGGTAAATACGAACGAACAAAAGAAGCCAATCCTAAAAAAACTTTTAACTTGTTTCTTTCTTTTGGGACGTTGATAGTTGGAAATTGAGTTAATTATCCGTTTCAAAATAGACAAACCATCTTTACTAACAGTGTGACCTAAAACATCTAACGAAAAATATCCCAATTTTGTTTTTTTCTGGGGAAAGCTTTAAACCAATTTCTTTTATTCTTTGAAGCAACATACGAGTTAACTGCACAATTTCATCAAAGCTATCACTAGACCAAAAATAATCGTCAACATAGGCAAATATTTTATCTTGTGAAAGACCTTCTAAGGTGAGTTTCACTAATCTGTTCATACCACTAGTAGATGTCTTGACACCCTGAGGCAAAAATTTAAAATGGTACGATCCCAGATTCGGAATCGAAAAAGCTGTAATAGGTTTTGATTCTTCAGTGAGGGGAATATTAAAGAATGCTCCAAAAACGTCGCTAGAATATAGATATTTGCGTCCTGCCAAATTAGTCAAAATATCCTGGATAGGAGGGACCGGAAAACTGTCAGGAACCATTTTTTTGTTGATAAATCTCGCGTCTTGTATAAATCTATACTGTCCATTCTTCTTTTTAACAAGCATTACCGGAGAATTATACGGACTAATACTAGGCTCAATGATCTTACTTTTCAATAAAATATCTACTTGTTTTTTGATCTCATCCCGTAGATGAAATGGTATCGAAAATTGGGTCGATTTACTGGGATATTGTCTACTAATTCAATTTTATGCTTATATCCTTTAGCACAACCATAATCAAATTCATTCCAAGAAAAACTAGAATAAAATTCTTCTACTAAGTCATATAATTGCTGTTGTTGATGTGGCAACAATTCAGGGTTAACATTTACTCTATATTTGTTATAACCTTCAGGAAAAGATTTCGTATCTACAGCATTAACTTGATAAATCTTATTGTTAGTGCTATTTTGTTTCTTGAAGTTGGTATCAATGATAACATTTTCGGCAGAACCCAAAACAACATCTTTTTTCAAATAAAGGTTACTTTTGGTAGGATTAATCACAGAAATTACCGGATGAATTTCGTCTACAACTGATTTACGTACAAAAATTTCTGCCTGCGTATCTATTAACTCATTGGGAACTAGTAAATTGCGAGTTCCTGCAAGATCATTTACTTTTTTCAATGTAACTTGAACACTTGAATTAGGAGGCAAAACAACAGAGCGAGCCAATAAAAATTGAGGTTTGTATAATTTTGCTATATGGTTAGAAATTTCATCAAACGATACATATGGCGGTAATTCAACTTTTGGAGGAATACCAAATTTAACAAAACTAAAAGAATTCTTATTGTGATCAACCATTGCAAGATGAATATTCAAAAAATCTTGGCCAATTATGCTATTATACGGAAAATTATTATACACTCGAAAAGGATGCGTAAAATACTGTCCTCCTAATTTAAATTTCACTAAAGCGATTTGATCACTTCCTTGATAATTTCCAGTGATACCACGAATAAAAGTCGTTCCTTTAAGTATTTTATGCTTATTACTGAAACTATTACCAGAAATTATGCTAACAGTGCTGCCTGAATCCAATAGAAATAAATGCGGCTTATTATCTATATATGCTTTAACATGAGGCAAATCAGCTTCATATTGAATAGGCACATAATATCGCTTACTATTTCTAACATTATTACACATATTATTGGCTACTTTATTCCTATTATTCGATTTTACATTCTCATTTACATTGACTGCATTGACAGAAGCAAGACGCTGCGAATGAGAGAAGGATGCGTTGGATGGATTTCTTCGCTCCAAACGCGAACGCTCATAAAATTGTATACACACAGATTTTCCTTTGTGTGCGTGAGAAACTTTTGCGAGCGCAGTTCGTTGCACAAGGCTTTCTAACTGGACTTTGATACCGTCTAACTGAGCTATCAATGTATTTTTTTCTTCAGGCTGACTTACAATTTCATTTTCGTTCTGAATATTAACATCTAAAGTATTTTCCTTTTGCTGTATAGCATTCTTACTAACGGGATGTATATTGTATTCGTTTGTTATTGCCAAGGACTCTTTCCTCTAGACCTAAGGACTTTGCTAACTCAATAACAGTCTTATGTGATTTTCTTACAACTACAGAATAAAACGAAGGCAATAACCCATCAATTATCAAGTTAATTTGTTCGGTCACTGGCATCTTCGGATCGTACTCAAGTATTAACTTCCATTTATGAAAAATGTAATCTAAGACAGATTCAAAATCTAACTGTTCTCTATTTCTCATTTCTTGCTCTAAAACTTGCGAAACTATATTATCTTCATAAGCCTCTATTAACTTCTTCTTAATCTGTACATACATGAGATTATCATATTCTGCGGTTGATTGTAAAGCTAGCAGATAAGCACGAGCCCCATTTTGTAAACAATACGGCAACAAATGAAGTTTATGTACATCACGTAGGTTATGAAGGACAGAAAAATCGTCAAAATGACTAAAAAATGACTGAACTGACTCGTTCAATTTGCTGGAAAATTTGGGGGGTTCTACTAAACGATCTAAAGCAGAAGATATAGCACTAGTATTCTCCATTATATCTATTTTCAAAATCACACTTGAGAGAAATATCTTATACTACTATGTATATATATCCAACACCACAAAGAAAAACAAAATATAATAACTTAGCAAAATTTTCTCTTCTCACCCACTTATCATTCGATTAAGAAACAATAAAATAAAAATTTACTCTAACGGGTGGGTTAAAAATAAATCTACTCAATTTCTCTCGACAAACTATAAATTACACAGTACAAGTTACTCAAAATTTGGGATCTTAAAGCTTCTACCAAATATTTAGAATCGTAATTTATCGAAATTTTAGGATCGTAACAAAGGCGTAAGCCTCACAGCATCTCCAACATGTGCCGCTGCTCTGTCATCAGTTATAGCTCAGAATACGAAATAAATAAATGGAACCAAATGGGGATGGAACTGATGCACAACACGGTACTTACCTGTAAAATTGTGGTTCAATTTAAATAAAATTCAAATGTTTCTAATTTAGAAAATGACTAGTTGGGGGAAAGGGTGAGAGAAAGAGAAAGGTCGTAATTAAGGAATAGGAATGAGCACTAGCCTGAAAGATCCAACGAGACTGGCGTCGTCCTGGTCATCTGGAATGATGAATATCTTTCTCTGGAGAAGTCTGGATTAGCTGGAGACAGTCAACATCTGGATCTTAATCCTGTTGAACTGCAAGGGGCGTCGATAATGCTTCTTTACGATAATATCCTTCTACATCTTCATTCTACTAGACTGTTGGAGCCTGTTGAGTCTGCGGTGATAAACCAACGGAATGGTACTTTTTGACTTGTGGAGTCGGTGGTCCTCCAATGGTGGGATCCGTTTCTCTCCGATGATCCTGCAACTGTCCCAATCCCCTTGTTGTTCTGTTCCACGTGGTTTTTGATCAATTCAAGAATGATGACCTAATCGGGAAGTATCAGGCTGTGCTTGAAGGTATGCGGAAAGGAAAGAAGGAAGCTAGTCGAGTTTATTTAACAAATATGCATTTACAAAAGCCGTCTGAGAATGTACAGTTGTAGTCAAAGTTTTCAAAAGTTCATGCTTCTTTATATCAAATACACAGTCACTTCATTTCCAATAGACAGATACTTCACACCTGTATATAACACTTGTACAACTTAAATATTATTTTTCATCATTTGCTAGACGTCACTAACATCACAAAGAAAACGTATAAATAGCATGCTAGATCAAATTATACTAGTTTTAGAAATATTAAGAATTAGGTATAAATGACATAAAACTGGATATTGGCTATTGTGCGTTCTTTTGTTTTCGACTATTTTACAACAATTTATAAATAATTGACAATTATTCTGTTACAGCCGCATTTCTTTAATAGTAATGCACGTAGGGGAAGTAACATCTCAGCGATTATATGTCATTTATGTAAGAGACCCACATACCTGATAAGCAAACAAACGTTACTTTTTTTCTCAACTAGAACAGAGGATATAACTGATAAATAGCTCAATGCTTGGAAGCAATTTATTAATAAAAACAAGGGAATATGTAATTACCAGGTGCAAACTTGCATTATTCGTGTTCATGATACATTCTATAATAGAGAACCGCGGTGGATCAGTGGTACAGTGTTCACCTCTTGTGTGTAGTGTCTCCGGTCCGATCCCAGTTCGGTAATAAATGCGATAAAATGAATAATTCGTTTCTGGATTCTCGATCTGGAGTAAAGTTGAAGCTACTAGTACCTTTGAAAAGAGGCAGGTTCCCTGTAAAATCGTGGTCCTTATTTGAGTACCACATTGGTTTCCTTGCATTACTTTGTGAAGTCCCTTGTACTGTACCTGTATCATGTTCACTTACCTTCACCAAGGTTTGTGGCGCTGACAGATCAGTAGAATGTGCAGAATCTTTTCTCGAGGTTCACATCAAGAACAGATCGGTAGAATGATCGGAATGTCCAGAATCCCTTCTCAAGTCTGTGGTGCCAATGTACATTGATGTTCGCCATGGTTAGAATCAGTCTGGGACACTGCTACCTTCGAAATACCAGGTTGATCACTGCTTGCTAGGAAAGAACCCACAACTTCACTTGTATCATTGTATTTATCATCATCCAAATGTTTCATCAGAGTTTCTGCTTTACTCTCTTCATCACTTGCAATCAAATCCAAATCACAGCTATTAGGATTCTCAACACAATTTTGAATTTCTAGAATATTTTCCTCCCCTAACATTCTTCTTCTATACATCTTGCAACAACAAGAAACCCAAACGAACTAATAATTGCACGTCTACCAGCGTCTTTTCACACAAAATGCTATTGACTGTATATCGGACAAGATAGGTTTATTTGATGCACTTTGTACACAAATTTGTAGGCAACGTTTCAAAACATTCATCTTGCAATACATGTAAACACGATGTTGCACACACAACAGTTTAAACTAGAATAAAACAATGTATTCGATGTTATTAAAAATTCTAGGCTCAAAAAACAACACTCACGAGAACCCACAACAATCACTAGCAAAAAAGAATAAGTAACTTTTACATAGAAAATCTCCGCGGTACCCAATTGTGGTCTATTATTTGTAGTAGCAAATTAAATGCATTCTTTGAAATTATACAACTGCAGGAGGAAAATATAACGTCAAGGCAACAATCGCGAGAGTTTACCAGTCGAGGACCACATGTGCCAAACTCCCTGAAGAGTTAAGCGACTGTAGTGGTTTATATCTGTTCGTCTTCAATAGTATGAATCTTTTTAAAAGGTCCATTTTCATTGCTCCTTGGGGTGTAAAGAGAGTGGCAGGAGAGCACGTGGAGAGAAATATTTATTGAGTACATTTAGTGTAAGTCTCTGTCCCAACCTTGAAGGAATACATGCTCAAGTGAATATGTAGTATGATGTTTTTTCATTGTTCACAGTACTGGACTTTGGCGCGGAGTACTTTCCCGGTGAATTTGACTTATCAGGTGAAAAGGATTGAGATCATACTTCATAAAAGTATGTAGGTTGTTTAATTTCAAAAATGTACTTACAGATGGATGAAAAAGTTTGTCTGGTTATGTCAATGCTTGTAAACATTTAACTTGGTTTTCCAGTTTACTAGAAAACTAAAATTGTAAATTACCGTTGTTTTGTCTGGAGCCTCTCATACATGATTATTGTAATATATAAACATTCTTTATCGTTATATTATTAATGGCTTGGAAAAGCCAGAGATAATATTATACTGCTGTTTAAATATCCCGTAAAATTGATTTGTTAAAAAGATGCCATTTGAGCGCAGATACTTTCTAAAGAACCAATCTATTGAAATTTTCTATAGATGAAAGGTTATTTTTGTATTCCTTCATGTAAGTTACCAGTTAAATATTCATCGATTGTATTAGAATTTGGTATCCAAGTGCACTTTATACACAATACATGAAACAGATAGTCATTAGCATTTATACTTAGGTTACTGCTAGATTTACCAACAATCCTGCCATCTTACAAGAAGCATACTATGAATAACGGCCGATCAATTTTAAATAGCTAAATATTACTGGTTGTGAAATGAAATGAGTATAAGGGTTATGATCGTCCAGATGATTCGTCATGAGTCAATCCAATCAAAGTGATCGAGAAAAAAGAAAAATTGCCGCTCGACCTTTTCAAAAAATTTAAGTTTTTTATGAATGTTTTTCCTATATGAGGGTACTTGAAAACCACAATTAATTATATTTTTACATCACATGGCGACGCAACGGCTGTCGCAATTTTCCTTTTTTTTCGATTTCAGGAGTTTACGTTGTTTTGAATATCTCAGCATGTATTTGTCCTACCAAATTGAAAATTGCTGGACGTCTCCAACTCATGCAGAGCTAAAACTTTGATATCTTAACATTTTTGTCTAAAACCATTTGAAGGGGGTGAAATCAGGCCCTACACTAGCAATATTTTTGGACACTGAAAATATGTTTGGGAAGAGAAAACAACTGATGTAGATGTCTGAATTTGTGTCTGCATGTAGTCCGAAGACATAAGTTAATATTCAAAAATTGACAGTCATGTAGCTGCTCCCAAAGTCTGAAAAAAAAAATCACAAAATTGGGTAATTAGGCCAATTTATCATATTTCACTGTCCAATATCTCCAATGGGCCTTTATACAAAAATTGGTATAGTTACTCCTTTAGTATACAGTAACACACAACAAAGCACGTTTTGTACTTTTAAGCAGACGGGGGTCAAAATACTGAGTAATGACGTCATATTCTAGGAAGTGTTTTGTTCATAAAATCTTTCATGGACATTGGAAACATGTTTGGGAAGAGGAAAAACTTACGTAGAAATCTGCATTTGTGAGTACATGTAGTCCGGGGTCATTAGTTAATACACAAAAATTTAAGGACCTGTAGCTGTTCCCAAAGGCTTGAAAAAATCGCAAAATGCATTTTGACTTTCCTCGTCTTCTGCTGATAGCGGCATTCTTCACCTGTGCTGTAGGTTTGATAAGACAGTGTTACAACTAGAGGAAAGAAACGAGGTTAGAGCCTTGACTGGAATAACAATTCAACCTCCTTTATTTTTCTTCACGACAAATTTCTAGTAGATTTTATGAACAAAACCCTCCTACAGTATGACGTCATTACTTAGTACTTTGACCCGCTTCTGCTCAAAAGCACAAAACGCACTTCGTTGTGTTATGGTATGCTAAAGGACTAACTATTCCCAAAAAATACAGATTTTTCTATAAAAGCCCATTGGAGATATTGGACAGTGAAATATGCTAAATTGGCATAATTTCTCAATTTTACGACCTTCTTCAGGTCATTGTGAGCAGCTACAGGTCTGTAAATTTTTGTGTACTAACTTATGATCCCGGACTATATTCGTTCGCAAATTCAGACCTCTACGTAAGTTTTTTCCTCTTCCCAAATATGTTTTCAATGTCCAAAAAGATTTTATGAACAAAACACCTCCTAGAGTATTACGTTATTACTTAATACTTTGACCCCTTATGCTCAAAAATACAAAATGCGCTTTCTTGTGTGTTATGGTATACTAAAGGACTAATTATTTCCAAAGTTTCAAATTTTTCTATGAAGGCCCATTGGAGATATTGGACAGTAAAATATGCTAAATTGACATAATTCCTCAACTTTACGATTTTTTTAGACTTTGGGAGCAGCTACATGACTGTCAATTTTTGTGTTTAAACTTATGTCTCCGGACTATATGCACACACAAATTCAGACTTCTACGTCAGTTGTTTTGTTCTCCAAACATGTTTCCAAGGTCCAGAAATGTTGCTACTGCAGACCCTGATTTCACCCCCTTCAGTTAGTTTTAGGCAAAAACGTTAAGAGATCAAAGTTTTATGTCTGCATTAGTTGGAGACGTCCAGCAATTTTCAATTTGTTAGGACAAATGTATGCTGAGATGTTCAAAACAACGTAAACGCCTAAAAAAAGAAAAAGCGCAAAATGGCGTCAGCATGAGATGTAAAAAAATAATTAATTTTGGTTTTGAAATACTCTGATATAGGATAAAAATTCATGAAAAAATTAGATTTTTTGAAGATGGTAGAGGGGCACATGCTTGATCACTTAGAATGGATTGACTCTCATATGAAATTGAACCTAAAACTTTGAGAAGAAAACTTGATTTCAAGACAATTTATATGTCTAAAACCAGAATATTAATTGTTGCAAGACTAAAGTCAGTTTTCTGCACTTCAGCTTATGAGATTAAGTTCGAAATTTCGCGATTGTAAAATAAGAAGTTGATTTCACAAAAACATAAATGTCTAAGAAAAAGAATCATTACAAAACGAAATAATTTCCGGATAACCAAACGGTTCATTATATACAATTATCAACTAGAAATCTCATGATAATGTCTTGAATAACTCTTTCGTGACACAAAATGAAAAATTAATCGTTACGAAATAAAATTCAGTTCATGGAGTCTATGGTTGATGGGACAGTTCATCTTAAAAAGTCGAATTTATGATGAAATATATATATATGGTTTATAGAGTATTCGACTTTAGTTTAATCGCAGGTCTTAATGCAATGAATGATCTTTTCACACTCTGAGTTTGAGCTGAGATAAGCTTCTTTCAAAAGTATGTGTTTACAACCATGTGTTACTCGTATTAACATCGTCCACTTGCTTTGTGTTTTGCTTTAATAGTAAGTTAAATTATTAGAAGAATACGATTTAATGCACAAGACCACAAATGAAATGTTACTATTACAAATATTTTTTTTCTAATATGCCTGTATATAACACTTGTACAACTTAAATATTATTTTTCGTCATTTGCTAACCCTCACCAAAATCATTAAGAAAACGTCTAAATAGCATGCTAGATCAAATTATATTAGTTTTAGAAATATTAATAATTAAGAATAAGTATCATAAAATTGGACATTGGCTATTGTGCGGTCTTTTGTTTTCGACTATTTTTCAACAATTTATAAATAATTGACAATTATTTTGTTACAGAAATATTTATTTCATCATAATCCACGTAAAGGGAGTAACATGTCAACGAATGTCATTTATGTAAAAGACCGATATGCCTGATAAGCAAACAAACTTATGTTTTTTCTGAGCTAGAACAGGATATAACTGATAAATAGCTCAATGTTTGGAAGCAATTTGTTATTCAAAAACAAGGGAATATGTAATTACCAGGTGCAAACTTGCATTGATTCTTGTTCATGATACATTCCATAATAGAGAACGGCGGTAAATTAGTGGTGCAGCGTTCACCTCTTGTGTGTAGCGTCTTCGGTCCGATCCCAGTTCGTGCCAAGTGGACTTTATGATACACAAACACCGTCTGCGTGTTGAAGGATATCCCTTTTTCTCCCAATTTCTTCATTCCATCATTTCATTCATTTCTCGTCATCACCGTATTCTTTATCCTGCACAGCATAACCGTGGGACTCAAAATTGAAAGATTTCATTTCATTTCACTTTACATTCCATACGACAGAGGTCGAAAGCAAACTTTACAGAGAAATATTTCACTAGCATGACCTTCATATTACGACAGTAAATAGAATTCATAAGAACTTGCTTCATCTGAATTAATGAATAATATAAAAACTTCTCTTGCAATAATTATGTCCTGCACAATAAAGAAGACTGATCTTAATGAACGTTAAATATTTCTTAAGGAGGTTTGGGTACGCCACCAAGAATCTCTATGGCGAAAACCTCGCTGGTAGGAATGCTAAGTGGCCGAAACTCTGCACACCGAAATCTCGCTAAGCACAGTCGCGTGGACTCGTTATCACCAGCAGAAACGTCACAAGCCAAAATCTATCCTAGTTAAAGACCCGTTCTCCATAATGTTGCCTAACCAAAATCTCGTAGTAAGAAATCTCTCTAGGCCAAAATTTCCCAGGATTAAATCTTGTCTAGGACATAATTGTGATCGTCACCATATCGATCTTTTCAATACAGTTCGAAATATCGCTACATGTATAAGCATTGAAATTCGGCTAAATTCCGAATCGGACAGCTAAACTCCGATTAAAGGAGATGTCTATTGATTAACACCTCAACGATTCTTTCTTTTTTTTTTTTTTTTTTGTTCGCAACAATATATCCATTATTACGAGAGAGATGCCTCTACTTCACAGATACTCTCCGATAAGGACATCGAAAGTTTTTTCCTCCCATCCCCCAACATGTTACTAACGTGCCACTTTACCTCTTCACAACAGCTAACAATTAGCATCAATTCAAAGGTATTTAGCAAAGAAAACTTTTCGTTTTTGCAATTTGAAAACAAATCCAAGCACAGTAGACGGTACATCATTTTAAATGGATTAGCCTTTTCCAGTGATGATGACACAGACAATGTCACCTTAAATGTGGAAAAAACAAAGAAAATGGCCCTTCTCATTAGAAGACGAATTTTCGAAAAAGTTGACACACGTATCCTCCCATTTCTAATGAGGAACTTATATACAGAGTTTTATAATCTTACCTTAAAAAGTTCGTAACATACTAGGTTTTTGGCATAAATTCACAGTTCCCTGGAAATCATATTTACTATCACCAAAAAGAGATACTAAAATACTGTGGATTCAATGGATAAGATTTCTCCTAATTTGAGTTTATTTTACGATTATACGTATATTCATCCAATTTGAAGTGTGAAGTATTGTAGTTTCCAGTGTCTAAGTCATTTTTAGATTATTATTAATATTATTTTGACCTCGGAACCTCTTAGCTGTATTGTTATGGTAAGGTTTGTTCGGTCTGTGAACTTTGGCCCATCGAGGTTTAGTGCGTTAAGTTTTGCTCAGGGAAGATTTTGGCCGATGAGATTTTGGTCAGACATGGTCTTGGATAGTCGAAATTTTGGGAGGTGTGGGTTTGGCATGAGTTTCTTTTTTCCTGAACAGCTGCATTTTGAGGGTAGGTTTCTGCAGCGTTATTTTGTTCGTACACTGTAACCGCAAATATAGTTTGTGCACCACCAATTCATGTGACTGGAATTGAACAACGAGTCTATACATTAGAGGTGAGTGCTATGTCTGAAAGTCATCAACGAGTCACTATATAACTATGTTAGATTATTGGCAGTTAGAGACGATACCGAGAGGTCGAAATTGAAACGTCCGTTAAATTCAGACGAATTCGAGACTGATTCCAAGACGTACCCGGGATTCGAGACAAGACAAAAAACGAAATAATACAGCAAAAAAATTATCGAGGTGTTACATCTCACAATTTTCAGTTGAATAAAAAAAACTTTCTTGTCTCTATACTCTTTTCAGTTACTTTAAGTAGTCACATATCCAGGTCTTTCATCATATTGAAAAAATTATTTTAATAAAAGAAGCACCTAAGGTCTCAATCCCCCCCAAATGTGTCCATACAGTTCAGAAAACTGCTTTATGAGTATACCCATGTGTTAGAAGAGCAATGTATTTGATGTATAGTCACTATAATTTCCCCAGTTACTGATATGGTTACATTAGGTAGTTTCAGTGTTTTTACTGGTATCACAAACGCACACACACGTGCAACCCTAATCATACGTATCATTTTAAGCGGACGACCACAGTTGGTAAGAGTAAGAAGCGTTCAAACAGATTTTAGCTATGAAAATATCTTCCAGTTTCAGATTAATCTTTCGTTCTTTAGAGTGTGTTGTCCCAATGAAAAAATGAAATGAAAACTTGCCGGTTAGGCTAAAGGTGACGGTGATGATGACTGATGAATGAAATGATGGAATGAAGAAAGTGGGAGGAAACGGGAGAACCCCGAGAAAACTCACGCACACGGTGTTTGTCCACCACAAAGTTCACTTTGCGAGGGCTGGGATCGAACCCGGGACTCCAAGCACCGAGGTAAACGCTCTACCACTGAGCCACCGCGGCCCCTTGTCCCAATGATATCCCATATAACTCGTTCCGTGTATGTTGTATTATTTTGCTTCATAATACATATAGTAGGAAAGAGCAACAACCACATTCATTGTACAACTGTCGTCACTAAATCTAGCGCATATACTATAGTTTCCGATTTTTAGCATATAAAATTTTCTTTCCAGTTTTAGCTCATGTTGAGTGATTAGTGAAAAGGATTTCTTGTATGAAAATATTTCCAAAAATTTTTAGAAATGATTAAATTATAAGCTAGAAACAAAATCAAACTCAATTGAGTCTATACTGGCATTCTTGCTTTCGAGGGATTTTTGTAGAAATAAAGGGAATTTCTCAAATATCCAGCAAAGCAGGTAGGTCAGGGAGGGGAATGGAGGGAGAGATGGGAGTAAAATGTTAAATGTATTGGTCTTGATGTTGTGGCTAGATTGTCTATCGAATATATGCTAGTTTCGGTAACTAAGATTTCGTTCACAAATACAGATACAATCAAATATAGATATAAGGATTAAACAACCTTTATCTTTCAATCTGAGAACACAAGAGGAAAATATCTCATTAGATTTCTTAGGTTACGTATTATCAGCTTATATGTCGCTGGGTATTTTTTCCTTTAAACATCTTTTTCACGTTTACGCCAATTCACAATATTTCTAAGCAAATGGAAAAGATAAAATGCTGTGTGCTGTTGCTTTTAGACAAAACTTTAACTCGGCTATTGGCAAGTGCGCCGATTTCTCTGTAAATTTGAAGGGGGGGGGGGCATTCAGACGCAGAAGATATATATGTAAGGATTTTAAGACAAATTGTATTCAAGGATTTTAAGACAATAATTGTATTCAAATTATGCCAAATATTGTACATTCATAAATACAATAGGGGGCCAACATCAGCTTTGGGGGGGCCTGCCCCCCGGTCCCCCAAGATCGTCGTCCTTGGTTATTGGCGCTTGCATGATAGAAGAAGCTCTATGATATTTTTTCTTTCTTTTTTTAACAAACACATCGTTACACCCTTCCATAGATCCATTGGTCTCTTCAAGGACGATTATTTTAAAGACACGGATTTCTATCATATTTTTATATTTTGGTTATTTGTATTCACCTTAAACGTAAAAAGTTATTTTTTTCTTTAGTATCAAATTCAAGCCTATCACAAGGCCATTTTCAAATGGTCACAAATATGTACTTGTTGCCGATATAGTAACATATTGAAATTCACAAAATATATAAAGAAATAAGGAAATAAGAACCACTTGCAAAAATCTTGTAGCACTAATGCTTTATATCGGCTTTACTTTCTATATCCTCCTGGAGAAAGAGTATACTTGAAATTACAAAATAACAGACAAATTCTGACCAAAGCATATATTAACTAATAAATAATAGCGTTACAGTTTCGGCAAATTACCTTTGCCTTCATCAGACACATTATGAAATACAATTTCTAAGATTACAGCTTATATACTTCTTAAAGTGAGAGGAGGTATGCCATGAACCAATCATATTCGTCCTTTCCTCTAACAATTTTTAATTACTACAAATGCAACTTTTAATGATCAACTTTCACTTTAAGAGCTAAACTTTTAATTGGCACACCTGTGTATGAATAACTTTCACTTTTGAAAAACATAAACTTTTAATTGCCTATCCGTTGTTCAACACACCTGTTTTAATCTCTTCTTTCTTCTCTGTTTCATCCAATATCTTTCTCCATACCTCATGTATATTTAGTCCGCTATTCCAATTCATAAGTTTCTCGCTTCCTTCCTTTCTTATCCATTCTGCCTCTTTCCATTTTCTTATAATGCTTCTTTTCTCCTTTTCCAGCCCCTCTACGCCTTCCCAGTCTATTTCATGTCCTGTCTCCCATACATGTTTATATATAGCGTTACTATCTCTCTTCCATCGAACGTCGTCCTTGTGCTGTTTAATCCTTTCTTGTAACCTCTTTCCTGTTTCTCCTACATAACTCATATCACATTCTTTGCATTTAATTCTATATACAACCCCTTCATCACTTATTTGAATCTCTGTTACCTTCCTTTTCCTCGTTCGCAATGCATCTAACATTCTTCTGCTACCTTTTCTGTACGTTCTTACTCCTCCTTTTCTCAATAAGTTTTTTAAGACTTCCGTTTTTTCTCCTATGCTCTCTATCCCGAACCATCTTTTCTTTTCTTCTTCTCTATCTTCTCTCACTTCCTTCTGCTTTCTGCCCTCTTCTTTCTTGCTATTCTTCTTCAATATATCCTCACTATATCCATTCTGCATTAATAAACTGTGAAACTGTTCTATGTCTTCTTTTCTCTTCTCGTCATCACTGTCTATCATTCTTATCCTTCTCTCCATGTTTCTAATAAAGTTCCTTTTAGTTCCTTCCTCTACATCACTTCTTCTATGGCAAAAATATTCTTTCTGCAATCCTTTACTGGTCTCAACTTTACCTCTTTTGGACCAGTAATGGATTGCAGAAAGAATATTTTTCAACCATTAGAAGAGGAAATAAAGATAATAGCAGAGGAAATAAGGGGAGAACAAGTAAGTAATAGAGTTAAGAATACAGAAGAAGTAAAGAGGATGATAGAGAAAGTAGGAAGAAGAAATGAGAAAACACTGATGTTTAGCGTAGATGTCAAAGCAATGTTTCCCAGCTTAAGAAGGGATTATATTTTGAAGGTATTGGAAGAAGAAATGGAGAATAGAACACTAAGGAAATGGAAGAAAGATAAAGTGATAAAAGCATTAAAACTGATATGGGAGAACAGTGTGTGTACGATAGGAGAAAAATTAGTGAAAATAAAGGAAGGACTAAGTATAGGATCGAAATTAAGCCCAGTGTTATCAGAAATTGTGATGAATAAATGGGAAGAGAAAGTTAAAGAAGAAGGAGGCGAAAGACTGATTATGTTTTGCAGGTATGTGGATGATTGTTTAGGTATTTGGAAAGGAACGAAGAGACAATTCGAGCAATTTGTGAGAAGGATAGAAGATAAAGAAAAAGGAATAAGCCTGGAGGTAGAATTAGAGGAAGAGGGGAAAATAAACTTTTTAGATATGACAATAAGGAAAGTAGGAGGGAAATTTGAAACAACATGGTATAGAAAACAATGTTCATCAGGTGTTTATTGCCATAGAAGAAGTGATGTAGATGAAGGAACTAAAAGGAACTTTATTAGAAACATGGAGAGAAGGATAAGAATGATAGACAGTGATGACGAGAAGAGAAAAGAAGACATAGAACAGTTTCACAGTTTATTAATGCAGAATGGATATAGTGAGGATATATTGAAGAAGAATAGCAAGAAAGAAGAGGGCAGAAGGCAGAAGGAAGTGAGAGAAGATAGAGAAGAAGAAAAGAAAAGATGGTTCGGGATAGAGAGCATAGGAGAAAAAACGGAAGTCTTAAAAAACTTATTGAGAAAAGGAGGAGTAAGAACGTACAGAAAAGGTAGCAGAAGAATGTTAGATGCATTGCGAACGAGGAAAAGGAAGGTAACAGAGATTCAAATAAGTGATGAAAGGGTTGTATATAGAATTAAATGCAAAGAATGTGATATGAGTTATGTAGGAGAAACAGGAAAGAGGTTACAAGAAAGGATTAAACAGCACAAGGACGACGTTCGATTGAAGAGAGATAGTAACGCTATATATAAACATGTATGGGAGACAGGACATGAAATAGACTGGGAAGGCGTAGAGGGGCTGGAAAAGGAGAAAAGAAGCATTATAAGAAAATGGAAAGAGGCAGAATGGATAAGAAAGGAAGGAAGCGAGAAACTTATGAATTGGAATAGCGGACTAAATATACATGAGGTATGGAGAAAGATATTGGATAAAACAGAGAAGAAAGAAGAGATTAAAACAGGTGTGTTGAACAACGGATAGACAATTAAAAGTTTATGTTTTTCAAAAGTGAAAGTTATTCATACACAGGTGTGCCAATTAAAAGTTTAGCTCTTAAAGTGAAAGTTGATCATTAAAAGTTGCATTTGTAGTAATTAAAAATTGTTAGAGGAAAGGACGAATATGATTGGTTCATGGCATACCTCCTCTCACTTTAAGAAGTATATAAGCTGTAATCTTAGAAATTGTATTTCATAATGTGTCTGATGAAGGCAAAGGTAATTTGCCGAAACTGTAACGCTATTATTTATTAGTTAATATATGCTTTGGTCAGAATTTGTCTGTTATTTTATAAAAGAAGTTCCAAAGCTAGAATGAGTGGCATTGAAATTACAGTGTTGCAAACTATGTTTTATTCAATTTAACTTATTTACCAGCTATAAATGTCGTTGAATCAAATTTAGTACAACAAATGAACACGGATATGCCGGCTAGGATAAAGAAGATGGTGATGATGAAAAATAAATGAAATGGTGGAATGAAGATAGTGGGAGGAAGCGGGGGAACCGCGAGGAAATCCACGCACACAGTCTTTGTTTACCATAAAGTTCACTTAGTGAGCAGGGTTTGAACCCGTGACCTCATGTACCAGAGTTAGTAGAACAATAAAAACTTTTCCAAACTTTATATACGCCTATGTCATTACAATATTGACAGCCCAAAATGTATGTATTTCGTTCACTGTCTTGGAGAAATTATGTTCACCTCTTTGAACAGCAAATCGCGTGGTTTGTAGAACAATCAGCTCTACAATACCATACGGTAATAAATGCGATAAAATGAATAAGGCGTTTCTGGATTCTCGACCTGGGGTAAAGTTGAAGTTACTAGTACCTTTCAAAGGAGGCGGGTTCCTGTAAAGTCGTTGTCCTTATTTGCGTACCATATTGGTTTCCTTGCATTACTTTGTGAAGTCCCTTGTACTGTACCTGTATCATGTTCACTTTCCTTCATCAAGGTTTGTAGAGCTGAAAGACCAGTAGAATGTGCAGAATCCTTTCTCGAGGTTTGTATCAAGGACAAATCGGTAGAAAGATCGGAATGTCCAGAATTCTTTCTCGAGTCTGTGGTACGAATGTAGATTGATGTTCACCACTGTTGGAGCCAGTCTGGGACACTGCTACCTTTGAAGTTCCAGGTTGATCACTACTTGCTATGAAAGAATCCACAATTTTACTTGTATCATTGTATTTATCATTATCCAAATGTTTCATCAAAGTATCTGGTTCACTCTCTTCATCACATGCAATCAAATCCAAATCAGAGCTATTAGGATCCCCAACACAATTTTGAATTTCTAGAATATCTTCCTCCTCCAAGCTTCTTCTGCTAGATATCTTGCAAAAACAACAACAACAAAAAAAACAGAGAAAATAATGATTGCACATCTGCCAGCTTCTTATCACACAAAATGCTATTCACTGTATATCGGACAAAATAGGTTCTCTTAATGCACTTTGTACACAAATGTGTACGTTTCAAAACATCCATCTTGCAATGCACGTAAATACGATGTTGGGCACACAACAGTTTAAACTAGAATAAAACATTGTATTCGATGTTATTAAAAATTCTAGCCACAAAAAACACGCACAACAATCACTAGAAAAAAAGAATAAGTAACCTTTATATAGAAAGTCTCCGCTAGACCCTCTCGTGACCTATTGTTTGTAATTGCAAATTAAATGCATACTGGGAAATAAAAGAAGTGCAGGCGGAAAATACATTGTCAAAGGCAACAATCGCGAGAGTTCAGCAGACGAGGACAATTTCCTCGACCGTTAAAATAACATTCAAATTAATGGCAACATATGTGCCAAGCTCCCTGAAGGGTTAAGCGACTGTATTGGTGTATATCTGTTCGTCTTCAATAGTATGAATCTTTTTCAAAGGTCCATTTTCATTTTTCCTTGGGATGTAAAGAGAGTACCAGGAGAGCACATGGAGAGACATATTTATTGAGTACATTTAGTGTATGTCTCTATCCCAACGTTGAGGGGACACATGCTCAAGTGAATATGTACTGCGGTGTTTTATTTTTATTGCTCACAGTACTGAACTTTGACGTGGAGTCCTGTCCTGTGCTCAATATAAGACAGTCCTGAAATACAAGAAACTATTCACAATAGCCCAACTGTTCTTAATGCTTGCTTATATAGAAATTGCAGAAATAATACTGGGTTCAGAAGCTGCTAACAAAATCTCAAAATAACCTCTCAGTACCAGGAGTGAACGTGCGGGAGCTGCGGGGAACACCGTCTCCCACTTCGAAAAGCTATGTACGGCGTTCCCTCAGTTCCTAAAAAAAATACAATGGGCAAAGATAGGCAAAGGGGACGGCGTGGAGTCACACCACTACCTACCGTCTCCCCATCTTTTCAGATCCACTTTTATTCCTGCTCACGACTGCTACGATTAGTTGGCGAGATCATTTTTAAGCCATGCAGTTAAGTAGACAGAGGTTTTTGACCTTGACAGAAATTAAAACATCAAAGAGGGGAAGACTCAACACCGTCGGATCAAATGAGACTTCCGTCGTCCATAATTCCTACACGTATCAACTGGTGTGTGCAGTTAAGCAGGTTAAAGTATCACATTGAACTTGCAACTCTAGTTCTAATAATAAAAATTCAATCGTCCCAATGTGTGCGTCATGCTATTTCTAATAATGAAAAACGAGTTAATTGATGTCGCTTCTTCGAACAACATATCCCTCTCTGATGCTGTAGGCGTCGCTAATTCCGTTTAAGAATCCCGTTTAAGGCTACGTGCAATTACCATGCTATCACCTAAACATAGAAGGGAAAAGGATGAATTCGTTAAGTCAGTATGAAACCCCAAATGCAGCTGCCAGCGTGTTCTATGCAAATCAGAGCTGATTTAAGAATGAGCTTCATTCAGACAGGACTTTGAAGGGAAAGGATCTTTTAAGATGAGAACAGGTGTTGGATCAGTAAATGTGACATCCCCTTCATACACGATAATGCCGCTCGTTTCGATGATTGGTGAAATCCTGCATCCAATGTATGTACTGGTGGCTCAGCTGAAGGTGGTATTCCCTGCTATAATGACTCCGGATCGACTTAATATTAAATCGTTTGCTGGCAAGACGGCGACTATGAGCAAGCCTTCAAGCCTTCTACTCTGGGGTCATATTGGAAAATATACCAAGTGACAGAAAGAAAGTTATTACTTTACTCTATTCGTAGGCAGCAAATAATGAGGGCAGTTAGTTATCATAGTGCATGCCTAAAGGAGTACAACTGGTCAAAATGTTAATTTCTAGTGGAGGTAGACGTGATTCATCCTCTCGACGACAGCTTTTTCTGACCACATAAAATTGTCCGACTGTTTCATTCATTACAGACCCTGCAGTCGCAGCTACTGATGTAAACTTATGACATTGTTGTCGGTTCTTGCAACTCCAGGCGTTCACAATTTACCAGTTCAGTGCTTCTCGTTTCCGAAACATTATGTAATGCGTTTTCCATAAAGCTGGATATCGGATCTATCAGTCCGGCGTTTCGATCAATCCCTCTGGTTACTGCTTTGATATAATTGTGAATGACAGGTGTTTCAAGTGCTATTCAAGTGCTGTTGTTATATGTGCCCATTGTGAGTAAAGCATCCGTATGAATCACGCAATATTCACCCAATTGCATATCGATCCCACTAATTTGTATTGGTTCTGCAAAATATCAAACTGAATTAAATTGCAACAAAAAGATAGTTTCTGTTTCTAGACACCAGTAGTTATCACTATATTTATGAATTTGTTTAGTAACATGTTTTAAACTATATGAACCGGAATTCAATCAAATAAGGACCAACATGTACCCAGCCATAGATTCCTATCTTAATTTTGTCGGTTCATATATCTTATACTCTTTGACCATTCACCTAAACATTTGCATACTGACTACACGCAAATAGTAGTTTAATTACATATGTTTTAGTCTGCATTTCTATTCATTGAAACAGACTGTTTATTTGTCAGTATGAAGATACAGGCAATAAATGTACGAGATAATAGTTTGCAATACGTAAATGTGATCAAATATTGCAAAAAAAATATTACGAGCTGATGTCCGTCAAGTATCGAAATAGGTTTTACAGAGTGAAACTTACGAGGCTAGATTGAAATGTAATATGTAAGTGGCAGTATCCTTTAAATGTCAACCAATGAAACCTCTTCTTGTACCTGGTAGCTGCATTTCTCCTTTATGCAACACACTTTTATCCTTGTCCATCTATCTTGTGTGCCTGATCAACCCTGAAGTGAATGACCAGTAAGCTATCAGATAAGCAACATTGAAATCGAGTCTATTAAGTGACTAGCTTTAACAGTCAAATCAAACAGCTATAGATTACTTCAGAACTCAACATTTCTCAACAGTGTACTTGAAAAATGTGAAAAATACATTACAAATGGATGTTTCTACAATAAATGTTTCTGCAAGTAAAAGAAAAAACTTCGATAATCAGATAATAAGTCAAAACGTTACAGTGAAGAAGGTACTACCTTTCAACCAAACGTCGTAATTACCTTGCACTTACTTTAATCCGCTTCACAGTAAGAAGGCATTTAAATTACAAAATAGACATACAGATTTTAAAACTGTAGATATTGTTCGACAACAAAGCAGCAAATGGGAATTTAATTATTACTTTCTCTCCCGAATATCGACGTGCATCAGCAGCCAGCAGAGACTGGCAGCACAACCACGTTGTTATAGCTCATCTCCGCTCACAATACTGTCTTCTATCAATATTCAGCTAATACATTTTCAAAATTAATGGTAATGTTTTTCGAGTTTGTTTGAATAAGTTCAGTACTTACCGCAAGGTAAAGAGTATGTATGAGGACAAGTTTATTTGTAGTCCAAATAGATATGAATGCTGAATACATATGAGGAGCGTTTCATCAAGACTCGATAGAGCAAATTTTGAGAAACGGATTATATATATATATATATATATATATATATATATATATATATATATATATATATATATATATATATGGAAACCCGCTCCTCATATGATGACGTTTAACCTCGAAGCTTTTCATGTTCCTGTTGCAGTTGCAGGGAAAGTCTTTTCAGTTGAATCGATACAGAACCCGGACACCGACACCGAAACTGAAAGCACACAGAAATCCGGACACTTTTGTAAATGCTCTTCGAACTTCAGGTTACATTCATAGTTATTTGTGTGATCTTTTGCTGATTAGGACAAATGAATGTCAAATCTTGCAAGTGAATAATCATGGTGTAATTACACGGTACTTAACACACATGGAGAGAGCAATAGAAATTCGTATCTCATAAGATTATTATAAATTCTAGGAGTGCATTTAAATGTAGTCGGACGATTATACAGACGCATTTATTACGCCAACGAAGAAGATTCTAAGGGGTGGGAAATATTAGAATGCATATAGACTGTACAATTTGGGATAACAATTTCATGATTATAGGCTATCAATGGTTAATTTGATTCGACGTAACCTTAGCACACACAACTGAAATGTTTTCGCTGTTTCTATTGCATGGACCTTCCTTGATCAACGATAAATTGCAACGTTATAAATGTACTTCGTACTGTGAATTGAAGATAAGTTTAGTAAATCATTTATATTTACTTATTTAATAAATGTTTAGTTTGAGAAATATATCATATGCTTAATTTTATGTTAAAAATTTATTCACACAATCAACGTAAATACAGCGCGAAAATGTATTAGCTTAAAAGCTTGTACTGTTTTTTTCTGAAAGTATATAAAAACGTACAAGCGCAATGCAGAACGGTTTTGCCTTCAGCTATGTTGTAATTTAAAATATTTCTATAAAAATTTTAAATGAAAAATTTCTGTTCAAGTCCTTATTTTTAAGATTTTAAAATATATTATCAGATTTCTTTCGCAAATGAGACAGTTCTCAACTGGAATATTTACAAAACAGAGGTATTACCTAATTGTCATAGAACACACATACTTTACATCTTCACACAAGATGAAAAATCTTCCTTCTTTGTTTACGGAACATTCGTAAAAGTTTTTTCTTAGCTTTTCGTGGTGTTTGAGGTCTTCAATTGCTGTCATAGGTAATTGCAAATTTTTCTGCTGACCAAAGCATGCTTTTGAAGTATAGAAATAATCTTTCTTATAACGATGTATAGATTCACAAGTTAGTCCTTCAAGTCACTGAGAATTAACGTTTTCTGATAAGTTACTTTCTTCTAAGATTTCTGTTGAGAGTCTATCTGTGCGAATTAGAAAGTGGATTTGCAATAGTTGAAAAATCGAGAGTGGGTGCTTGAAACAGATAAATCTTCAGACATGACTAGAAAATTGCCCATTTTAGTTATTTCAAAAGATTTTATTTATATTAGTTTGACACAAAATTCGTTTCCATCCTCTAATTCAATGTGTTTTATTCATGTTTGAAATTTGAAGCATGCAAGGTATGCCATATCTATACAGAGCATCCAATTGTCCTTTTCAGCATTTGTAACTTTTCATTGTGATATAGTTTGAACTTGAAATATTGTTTTTTCTTATGGAAATTTAGCAGTAAAATAGAACTCATTCAATGTTTTGTTCACTTTATATTAGTACTTTGGTATGGAAAGATGATCTAGACTACCTACTGGGTTTATTATAATGTATTTCGAAACAGACCATGCTGTGAACACCGCCGAATTTGCAACCAAATTACGCGCAAATAAAGCATGTTTATTAAAGTTTTGATATTATTTTAGACGTGTTTCTGAACTCCACAGTTCTACTGGAAATTGAGTATTTAATTTGACCCAACACGTTTGGCTTACATTTCTAAAGTGACTCAATGGACATTTTTCAAGCATTCTCTTTATATTCAAATATCCCTCAATGCCACTTGTAAATTGCTGTTGGATTTCAGAAAACGGAACTATATAATGTTAGGTTCTTATTTATTAGTTTTAAATTCCACATTTTTATCATTGCTTCCTTTCTTCTTACCTCTCTTCTTCTTCTCTCAACTTCTCTTCGCTGTATCACTCCTGTATTTCTCTATAACAGGCATCCATCGGTTTCAATTTCTTGTGTGTCTTTTTCTCCCTCCATCAACTTATGAATCTTGTTTCTTCTCCCTTTTATTCTTTCATTTTATCGATACTAATACACATATATTTTGAAATTAGAATTGCGCTCATGTTGTTTGCTAATATGGAAGAGATGAAGAGAGGAGAGAGAGGGGCATATCTTTACAAGACATGATTAGGGATAAGGGGGTGTAAATTATGTAGCATTTTTTAGTTCAAAGTATACAGACTTTTACTACGATATTTAGTTAATTTTTGAATGAAAACAATTGAATTATAATGACATTTTCATAAATAACACTAGTCAACAGGGTTTTGGCACAGAAATGAAAATACCTGATTCTAATAGAACTTTGCACGTACAATTCGAATCTGCAATCAGTTTTTCTCCATCACCCTCAGTTTCCCCGTGACAGAGAGATTTTCGGGAAATTTCCCCTCAAATTTCGCTCGTTTTTTTTTTAAAACAACTTTTGTACCTGTAGCTCGGGTACTCTTAGGTATATAAATACACAAATTATATTGTATATTAGCTTGATTTATACTTAGTAAGCCATCTAAGTTTCATAAGAATCGCATTATTCTTCCTAGAGAAATAAACATATTTATATAAAAACATGCTGTGTGTACTGTTCATTTTACCATATTCATTAGTGCGGCTAAAATCCTCATATAACTTCCACGAAAATTACAATATAAGCACGGTTTATACCTCATTGGACTTCCAATAAAACATATTTTCAATGATGTGTACACCATGTCGCAATTTTTTAATGAGGGAATTTCTAGAGGGATTTTATAGGAAACTCCCTCCAGAAAGTAGTTTATAAGATTTTTGTCTCAACTTGCTATTTGTATATAGTGATAGAGAAACAGGAACTGCACTAAAACATAGCTTTATGTCTACGTAATAAATAATGTTAATTTCATGTGAATCGCATTATTCTGTCGAGGGATATAAACTATTGTGTCTATTTATAGGTAATAAAGATTACATGAGGCGTTTTTTTTTAAAGTAAGGTCCGTTTTGTTGTAGACACTAGTATTTCGCGCGTATACCGCAACGAGCATATGCGTCGTGTACCGGCATGCCTTGGGAACAACTGTGCTCAGTTTCATCTCTGTAGCTGACCTGTACGGTTGTGTTCTGTGCTTTCACAATGTTTAAAACTATCAAGTCGCCCGCCGCGTGTGAGGTTCACTCAGTGATACGGTTTTTGTCAGCAAGAAACCTGTCTGCTGCATAAATTCATCGCCAGATTTGTGACGTGTGCGGTGATACTGTTATGAGTGCAAGAAAAGTGCGTAAGTGGGAACGAGAATCCAAAAATGGCCGTGACAACGTCCATGATGAGGACCGCTCCAGTCGCCCTTCTTCGATTACAGACTATTTGGTGGCTTCAGTTGAAGCGAGGGTTTGTGAGAACAGGCGCTTCACAATAACAGGTCTCTCAAACGAATTTCCTGTCGAGACCAGTGCTTTCCAAAATTGTTTCTGAAAACCTTAAGTTCAGGAAATTGTGCTCCCGTTGGGTCCCGAAATTTCTAACACAGGACCACAAAAACCAAAGGTTTGAGTGTGCGATGAAATTCCTGACTCGTTATCACGAAGAAGGTGACGGCATGTTCAGTCAGATCGTAACTGGAGACGAAACATGGGTTTCGCATATCACGCCCGAATCGAAGCAACACACAATCGCCTGTAAAGGTGAAGGCCCAACAGACTCTGTCCCAGCGCAAAATCATGGCGTTGGTGTTTTGGGATAGGCATTGTGTTTTGTTGGTCGACTTCACGCAACGAGGGACCACCATCAATGCAGAAGCATACTGCCAAACTCTGAGAAAGCTACGCAGAGCGGTTCAAGACAAACAACGCGGAATGCTGACAAAATGCATTGTCCTTCTCCATGACAATGCAACATCTCACACTGCAGGTCAGACCCGCGATTTGTTGGACAGTTTTGGCTGGGAAGTTTTAGACCACCTACCATACAGTCCTGATCTTGCTCCGAGCGATTACCATCTGTTCCTCCACCTCAAACAACACTTCAGTGGCAACCGTTACAATGATGACGACTATGTGAAAACGACAGTGAACTCTTGGTTATCGGAGCAGGTGGCAAGTTTGGATGAAGAGAGTATTTTGAAATTGGTTGAGAGGTTGATATGTGTTTGAACAAACTTGGCAACTATGTCGAAAAATAGAATAAAGTATGTACTTTTTGAAAATACATTTACTTTTTTGAAATGAGCTTTCGTAGTGTACTTATGTTCCAACGGATCTTACTTAAAAAACACGCTTAGTACTATGCAAGACTTTTGTCAAACACAGACACCTAACGTTGATGTATTATTGTCGGCACATAGATGGCTACTCAAATACAAGCTCAAATACTCGCATGTTTTCTGTGGAAAATAAGTCACTTTTTAATATTTTGATCTGGCAACAATGCATAAAAAATGATGACTCACGTAACATCATGACTGTTAGTAGCGTTGAGTGACGGTCCAAGCTGGACGTGTTTTAGATGTGGCCTCGTGTAAGTTCAAGTGTTTGTGCATTATGAAAATCGAATTGTGTTGTGTGGTGATGCATTGAATTAGATTACGTCTGTGCTGCTTCATGATTGGTGGAGTGTAGATCCGTGTGTATATGTGTGTGCGATACTTAACAGAATACAAGATGCCGAGGAAGTGTGTAAATCACCCAGACAATTTCTGTTATGTATGTGGGGTGCTGACATTTAAATCGCAACGTCGATGATTTACTCCACTTGTGAGGAAGTGTTATCAGTTATATTTTGGTTGCTGTGTAAGAGACCAAGATACGAATTGGGCTTCTCACTACATTTGTTGTACTTGCGTGAAACGTCTGACTGGGTGGGAAAATGGTGAACGAAACATGAACTTCGCAGTACCGATGATCTGGAGGGAACCAAAAGATCATTCTTCAGACTGTTACTTTTGTATGACACAGATAAAAGGAATAACCAGTAAATCTAAGCACACAGTACAGTACCCTAATTTGCCATCAGCAATTAGGTCAATTCCACACAGTGCAGAATTACCTGTACCAGTACCTCCTGCTGATCTTACGGTAAATGAGGATTACGTACTTGAGGCAACTACTGAAGTTCCAAATGAAGAAGATAATCCTACTTATATAGGAAGCGCATCTACATTCGATCCACATCTGATAACTCATGGAGAATTAAATGACCTTGTACAGGATTTAAATCTCTCCAAGATACAGACAGAACCTCTTACTTCTAGACTTAAAGGCTGGAATCTGCTCCATCGTGACACTAAAGTGTGTATTTTTCGAAACCTTGATACAGAGTTTCAAAACGATTATTCTCAAGAAAATGATTTAGTGTATCGTAACAATAATGTCTGTGCTGTGATGGATACACTCAGACATGCACATATAAGTACAGAGTGGAGATTGTTTATTGACTCTTTCAAAACTAGTTCGAAGGCTGACCTTTTGCACAATGGCAACAATTTTTTTCATTGCCTTTGGCTTATGCAACTAATATGAAGGAAACCTATGAAAACATCAAAATAGTGTTAGAAAGAATTCAGTATGAGAAATACAAGTGGACCCTTTGCTGTGATTTAAGTTATTTTTTGTTAATGAGTTTGCAGCTTGGTTATACGAAATATTGTTGTTTCCTCTTCGAATGGGACAGCTGGAACAAAGCGGAACATTACATCAAGAAGGAATGGCCAAGGTGTATTAACTCCTGGACAGAAGAATGCTGTTTATTCCTCACTGGTGAGCCCTGATAAGGTAAGTCTACCCCATCTTCATATAAAGTTGGTGCTCTTCAAAATCTTTGTTAAGGCAATGGACAAATGTAATGCAGGATTTTGTTACCTCAAGGAAATATTTCCTCGGGTTAGTGATGCTAAAATCAATGAAGGAATTTTTGTAGGCCCCCAAACAAGATGTTTGATTCATGACAAAAATTTGAGGATCTCTTAACTCCGGTTGAGAAAGCAGCTTGGTTCATTTAAATGTTTAACACAGATTTTTTTAGGAAACCAGAAAGCCCCAAATTACCTTGAAATTGTGAGTGATTTCCTGCAATCATTCAAAGAAATGGGTTGCAACATGTCCCTTAAAGTTCATTTTCTAGACTCCCACCTGGATTTCTTTCCTGAAAACCTTGGTGCTGTAAGGGATGAGCATGGGGACATTTCATCAGGACATTTCTTCCATTTAGAAGAGATACTAGGGATACTGTAGTTCATAAATGCTAGCTTATTACTGTTGGACACTCAAAAGAGATATTCCAGAAGCCAAACACGGAAGAAAGTCGACAACTAAAACATTTTAGTTAAGGTAAGTAAGTGTTCATTTATTAAGACGATACCACTCACTTCCTTTGTATTATTTATTAAGTAGACATAAAATTATGTTTTAGTGCAGTTCCTGTTTCTGTATCACTATATACAAACTATTTGTACTTGCTACAAGTTAAGACAAAAAAATCTTATATACCGGTACTACTTTCTGGAGGGAATTTCCCACAAAATCCGTCTAGAAATTCCCTCATACAAAAATTTGTGGCACGATGTGTACATCATTTAAAATATGTTTTATTACAAGTCCAATGAATTATAAACCGTGCTTATATTGTAATTTACGTGGAACTTATATGTGATTTTGTCTGCACTAATGAATATGGTAAAATGAACAGTACACATAGCATGTTTTTATATAAATATGTTTATTTCTCTAGGAAGAATAATGCGATTCTTATGCAACTTAGAGGGATTACTAAGTATAAATCAAGCTAACATACAATAAAATTCGTGTGTTTATATACGTAAGGGTACCCGAGCTACAGGTTTGAAAATGGTAAAAACAAAGGAAAATTGACTGGAAATTTCCCGAAAATCCCTCTGTCATGGGAAAACGGAGGGTGAAGGAGAAAACCTGATTGCAGATTCGAATTCTACGTGAAAAGTTCTATTAGAATCAGGTATGTTCTTCCATGTGACAAAGAAAAAGTTTTTTTTTTCTTTTTTTTTTGGTCGACCAGTGTAATTGTTGCATCTAAGAATGCCAGAATGAATATTTTGAAAAATTGACAAATACGATTCCGTATTTATTGTTATGTTTATTTTGCGTAGTTACTATGTTTCGGCTGAAATCTTTATTTTTTCGCTATATTTTTTATTGTTTCTGAGTAGGTCTTCTCAGATGGTATCATTGATAAAAAAGTTCGCTAATCTTTTGGCTAGATCAAACTATTTGAAGTTTCAAATAACTTTAAATTACCTGTGTTCCTATAGGACACAGAAGACTACGCTATACTAAACGAAGATCACGCAAGACAAGAAGAAATACTTTTCTACGTGAAGACTACTGTAGTACTCGAGTTACTTTCAAACCATCGGGAGGGCCTCATATTAACAATGTAGTAACACATGGATTCATTTCAGTACCTATTCTCTTTGACATGTACGCAACTGTGTTACTTTTTTTTCTTGGCATGGTAATAGTATAATAGATGACACAGTTCTGATTATACAAGAAGATAACATGTCAAAATTATACTATAGGACAAATTAGGATTATATAACAATAAGTGACTAGCCAATAGTATAAACTCAGCATTAAAAAACTAAGACAGATTATATAAAGAGTCATTTCCCTTTTCCACTGAAAACCCCCCACAGCTGTGCAAAAAATTGACATCGACTAACCAACGTAGCTTTTCGTATGGAAGAAAAAGATATCTTAATCATCGGAGTCAACGCTTTCGAAAATTATCGTATGTTGAACTTAACGTTAGAGTAATGGCCCGAAGAAGTCTTTTCGATTTTAAAAGAACGGTAAGAGATTGAAACACAGTTTTTAGGAAGTTTCCAGGAGACAATATCCAGGCACATCTAATGGTTCTAGAGTGAGGTTTCCGGAAAGTTCCGGAACATTGCTTAAATCGGGTTCGAATTTGCTGAACTTGTTTGAAAGTGGACATATCTTTTCTGCACAAACAAGAATTTGAGGAATGATACTAAAAATGGATCAAAAGATTGGGATCTTGACCAAGAGTTTTAGTAATGATACAGAAAATGTATCGAAAGATTGGGATCTTAGCCAATAATTAATTTTTGGATCAGGATCTACAAAAGTTTAGAACGAACAATAAATCGAGTTTTCGTACTTTTTACGGAAAAAAGGACATCATACTTAGTTAAGTGATAGTTTGGATTTGGCTAATCTATATGTAGTTCTCCAGATAAAAGAACTAAAAGAAATTTTTAAATTTATATATATATATATATATATATATATATATATATATATATATATATATATGATTTTTTGATCGAAGAAAAACAGTTCCAACATCAACGCAAAAGCCATATAAGACAATTTGATGCAGCATTTGCTTGAAACGTACGGTTGGAAAAACATTGTAAACTAAAAACAATTGTGAGGTGGGAAAGTAAACAATTAAATTAACCAATAATTAGGGATGGTGCTGAGTCCGAGACGATATCGAGACTAGTATCGGAGTCGGTACCATCCTTAATTATTTGTTTATTTAATTACTTATTTTTTCACCTCACAATTGGTTTTACCTTACAATGTTTTCCAACCGTACGTTTGAAGCAAATGCTACACGAAATTCTCTAGCTTTTGTATTAATGTCGGAACTGGCTTCGCAGTGAATTTTATCCCGATTTAAGCAATGTTCCGGAACTTTCCGGAAAGCTGCTCCAGTACCATTGGATGTGCCTTGGTATTGTCCCTTGAAAACTTCCTATGAACTACCTTTCTATCTCTTACTGTTCCTTTAAAATCGAGTATAGTATTTCTGGCCATGTTAAATTCAACATACGATAATTTTGAAAGCGTTGACTCAGCTTGATGATTAAGGTATCTTTTTCTTCAGTACGAAGAGCTATGTTGATTAGTAAATGTCGATTTTCTGTACAGCTGTGGGGAGTTTTCAGTAGAAAATGGAAATGGCTCTTTCCCAGAAGAGACTGTGCACATACAATTTATTGATTAGAGCAAACATTAGAAAAAGTACACACTTTCAAAGGGTTAGGTCGAGTAGTATACTATAATATTACTTTTGTCCTACACGTACAAAACTTAATTAAACACTTAAGAAGAACAGAAAGGCACACGGAATTTTTCCACACGACAACTTTAATATACTCAAAATGCATAATATTGCTGATTAGATTAATATATTTCACCTTTATTTTAAATCGGTAGAATTGAACTACCAAGCATGCGGTTTAAGTGAAAACTTAGAGACATTGGATTAAATACACATAATAATAATAAACATTTAATAGAAGAAGAAGTTGCTATCATACAGAGTTTCTTAGACTATGGGTGTATTCTCTTAGCGAAATCAAGTACTAAAGAATATATTTTGAATGAAAGATAGAAATATTCATATTCTTCTTTTCTACAAAAAATAACAAACAGTAAAGTTCTTATATCAAAGGAGAAACAATGAAACATAAAACGTTTAACATAACACGTACATTCAACTTTGGCTGCTTCTCATTTAAATAAGTCATATATTCATGATGCTAATAGGCAAAGTGCAACAAACTACTTGAAACCTTGCACGTAATGCTATCTCCATTTATTTAAAGGAACCACATATTAATCCTGCCTATTTTGAATTTTCACAACTAACAAATGTATTTTTTGGCTGTTTTACTAGGTTTGTTGTAACAATGTGCAAAATAAATAACTCAAACCTTTAAATATTAACGTAATGTCGACTTTCTTAATCAAGGAACTAGATGGTCATGATGTTCAACGAAAACTAATTAGCTATCTTTCACGTTTAAATGTAATTTAGAAACCCATCTTGAAATTGAGAAGTTTGATGTAATAAGGGCGTAAGCGAATTTACACCATTTTTGCATCAAACGCATTTGTGGATTTTGCAATGCTTGTTTAGCCTCCTCGTAACATTTCAATATCGGAATAAAATTTTGCACACTGTAATAGTTCAAAGTTTGAAGCAGCTTCTGAAGTGATTTCCCTTCGGAACCGCCACTGGAAGAGACTTTCCGTTGGAGCCACCAATGGACATGACGTTCCTTGGGAGCTGCCCCTGTCTTGGTACGATGCTTAGGAAACACCCCTCAGACAATGGACGGACTATTAAATCGAATCAAATAAAATCTAAAATTAACGAAATTGTGTTTAAAATAAATACTAATTGTGGACGATAGAAAAACAAAATAATATTCAAAATACTTATGTTTATAAACTAAAAAGGTATTGGATTGTGAGAATTAAAAAAAAAAAAAAGAATTTGTAGTTAAGACGATGTGGCAACAGCTCGATTCTTCCCTGCCTCGTGCTCCGTTAGGTATCGGAAGGTCAGTTGTGACCTGTCGCTGATTCTGTTTAGCGTTACTGCTTGTGTTTAGAGTTACTACTTCGGTTTAATGTTGCAGTGAGTTGTGGTCTAATGTTCGAGAGCCGAATGGAGTTTTTGCTGACGGATACTTCTTGTTCCGCTAGTTCATTGTACTTTCATTCCATATTTGTGTCTTTCGTGTTTTATATATATATATATATATATATATATATATATATATATATATATATATATATATATATAAATGTTGGGCACAAAAAGAGGGTAAGCAGATTGCGGAAGTAAAGGTAAAAACATACTTTATTAACTTATTATTCTGTGTCTTTATTCTGTTATCTTTTCTGTATCTTTGTGAAATTTAACGTATGTGTTCGGTCGAGGTTTTTGCTCCATTAGGTTGAATAGTCGAAGATTTTTTAAATATTCTTGTTAGGCCCATTATTCAATTTTTTAAATAGAGTAGTTTCCAGAAATTGCAAGACAAAAAGAAAACAAAAGAATAGTTAAAGCACTGAATTATTAAGTAATTTACTATAAAAGATACGTCGTTTGTTGCCACATCGTTGACTACAAATTTGTTTCATGAAAAGCAAATGAGGTTTGTTGAAGGACTCTAATACTTAAAATATTCAATTAAAATGTTGTATTCAATCGTCTAGTCTATTGTTATTATTAGTGATTTTATTAATTGTAAATAAAATTGTTATTAGTTGAAGAATTAACTTTGATTGCTATACCAAACTTCAAAAAACTTGGTCAATATTAAGAATCTTGCTTTTGGAATATTAAACTACTGCTTGCGTTAACCTAAGCGGATACGAGTCCCTGGTCTTGTGGGGTAAGGATTCCTTTCTTTCATTTTTTTATTCTAGTTTTCAGAGTTCACTCCTTTGGGCCAGGGATCGAGAGACATTACAATATTACTTTGTTTTATGTAGGAAAAAACACTACTTAAATTATCAAGATCGTTTTTCTCCAACTGCATGTTTCAGACTTACGCCCTTATTGCATCAATTGTGATACTTTTAATTGATATAACTCCTCAATTGTGATACTTTTACTGAGTGAGATTCTCATTGGATGGCATCTTTCTATAAGATTCTTGTAAGGTACTCTGCATTGCCTTATGAAGCAAATTTCCCTTTTTGATGTTCTCACTGAAACTATGTTCATGGAATGACAAACATTTATTGCTTAATTTCACAGTAATTTGATATAATCTTCTGTTCTCAGTAAGTAGACAAACATAAATAGTTAAATTTAATAATGAGGTAAAGGCTTCTCGGACAACCCATATAAGTAACGTAAATAACAGTTGCAAGGAAACGTGATAAACGAAAATAAATAATTACGCTCAACAGGTATTAAACTGATATGAAACTTTATTCAGATTTAATAAATAATCTGAGTACAACTCAAAGTACAATAATGACTATTCACAAATTTGTACAAAATACTTCATTATCTTAAAACATATTTCCGACTTATAAGAAGAATAGAATAGAATTAGAATATATTGGAATTCCTGAAATCTAAAAATTATTTTAATACACTTTCAACTTATGAGCAAACATAGCACTTCAATGTAGAAAGGTGAAGATTTTTTCAAACTATATACTTAGTTGGTCATAACCGATGTAATTAAACGTTGATGTCACATCTTGTGCGATAATTGATATTAAATTTATTTTCCACTTTATCATAGAATGTAACGTAGTTATAAGAATAAATATATGATGTATAAATTGCTTTCTTATAAATATTAAATAAATCATAATTTATAAATTTACACCAATTAATCTTTACAAGAAAATATAAAATTAAAAATATTGAATCGTCCTTTCATGAATTCAAGAGGTATTAAGCCACTTTTATGATACCCTTCTTGTTCTTCATAAATTTTTGCTTAATCCTTGGAAATCTTATGCAATAAGAATTTAAGAAAAAACTGTCAACGTTACTACTCACCGGTATCATTATTTGTTTCAGTGAGAGGATTCTTCACTAACGTGTTTACTTTGAGCTCGAGGAAGCAGAATAGCGAAAAGACTAAAATAAAGTAATGGAGAAGTATGCTATCCACATCTAGGAATATAAGCTAACACACTATAACTATTATTTCTCTATACTAATATATTCTACAATGTTATATTTCACTGTTAACACGTTGTGGAAATTTACTATAGTTATGGAATATCTATGCAGGAAAAACTAAATGGGAAAAATATGTACATCATTTCACTTATTATATAGATTAAACTGTAATAGTTTACCGACATCATTTCAATATCCTACAGTTTAATATAATTCAAGACACTTAGAAATAAAACAATTCTATTATCATCATATTAGCAAATATAATACACACAGTAAATAACGCTTCTTTATAACTAGCAACCTTAAAAATTGTGGAATATTCAGGATTTATAGTAGCGGAAAAATTAATGTTATACTCATCCATAACTCTCATAAAGTCATGCCAATAGCAAACATATTGAACATGAAGATAACTAACTCTCCACTTATCACATATTTACATTTATCACATATTAACACCACAACCACTAGTTTCTAGTTTATTTCATCAGTATATTTGTAATATGCTATCTTCCTTCAGTGTACTCTAGTAATTATATTAATTATTACTAGACAATATTACGTAATCGAATTATCTTTTCAAAAAAATCGCACTTCGATTTATTACATAAAATATACATACTCAACGACTTTACAAAAAAACAATCAAATAGACATCTTTCTTCTTACGAATGTGAGTACTTCCAATGTGTTAGTGACGCTTATGAAACATTCTTCTTGTTGGAAACATAATGATTTCGAAATTGAATCAGTGACGAGAAAAAGACAACATTCTACAACACTTTACTTTTGTAAAATCAGGAACAAGATCACCTTCATAAAGATATTTGTATGAAGTATTTGAACGTTTCAATTTTCAAATCTTCAAAAGTCTAATGAGACTGGATATTTAGTTATACATAAATTCTTGTTGCTGAATGTTGTTCTTTATGTTTGGAATATTCTATTTTTCTTCAATTAGCGATTCAACTAGAAATCGTAAATCTAGAAAACAAAGTAAATAAATCCATCTAATAATTAATTATTTACAACTTGGCATGGGAACATTGTTTATGCCAATAAATGTCGCTAGAAGAACTCTTACATTATTTAAATTCTAAATAACTTTCCTACTGCATCCATAGATTGGAAGCAACGAACTATTGTGGAAATAAATAGCATGGCGAAAGGAGTCTACTTTTGCAGCACGTTATGAAACAAATCACTTTATTAAAAAAATAGAAGGTAACGTGAAAATGAAGTGGGAAACATAAATTTTAATAGAGGATTGTGTTTGCTGTCATATTGCTAATGCAAAACTTAATGGCTTTATCCTAACATACATGCTACTTTTAGATTTAAAAATTACCACATCATTGTAAACATTGTTTGTAATTGATATAGAAAACCTCAAGTACCTTAATTGCATAAGCTTATATAAACTATGAACATTTAGTATGTAACTGGCATTAGAAATACTCTCTATTAAACAGATAAAATGATTGTTTCACAAACACATTATTTTCCAACCCTTCTAGAATATGATGCTAAAAGTTAATATAGAGATCTGTGACCTAAAGTAACATTTTATTTTTCCTTATTGATTTCAATAACTGGCTATTATATTACTTCCTTCTATTATCTAACATTACCTAATCTCTGGAATAAGTTTCATTGTTCTAGCATAGGCCTTTCTGGGTGTTGCAATTTTCATAAACAGTAGTGTATATCTCCATTACTTTCATATAAAAGATGTTTTCTTATTTAAACAGTTTTATGGTTAATTTGATTTTGTACTAAAATAGTTGACTAAAATGCGAATCGCTGAGCAAAGCAATGTTTGTTATAAAATAATGAAGATGTGACAGTTTTGCCAACTAACTGAACGTATTGGCTTCATTAGACTCTGTTATTATTAAGATTGGTGGGAATTTTAAATCATACTTTGGACACTTTTATAAGACTTTTGAATAGAAAACGAACTTGAATTTCAAAGGCAATTTTTCGAAAAAAAAACTGTGTCTCATAGTCCGTAAATCCTGATAATAAACTATTCTTCTAAGTACAGTGTGAATAACTCTAGCAGTTATTCGCAAATTATTGAAAGGTGCAGTGTTACTTTACTTGAATTACAACAATTGAATATCCTTTTCCTTGTTTCCAATATTGCACTTATGGTTTGTAAGAAATTATTTTGCTATGTAAATAGTTATGTTTATTTTCATAAACTTTCTTGTAAGTTCCAGCATGAATTCTATAGATCGGGACACTTTAAAGGATGCAAATATTTTTTGTAACTATTAGGACTGTCATTAACAAAATAAATTTTGTTATCAGAATATAAGTAGAAATGCTATATATATTTCCAACATTAATGTAATTATGTTATCCTAACTCAGATTCAAAATATGTTAGTTTATTATTTTTTATTATTAACATATTTTATTTTTTATTATTAATAATATTAATAGTGATAATAATAATTTTAAATACCACCTACAACAAAGAATTTTATACATTATATTCAATGTAATTTGTGTTGTCTCTAGTCACAATATAATAGCTGGTTTATAGGCAATAGTATGAACTAAAGTAAACCTTCTTAGTAGATCTATTTATTGTTTAAATATTATATATATTGTATTCATTTCAATCCATGATAACTTCTCTCTTGGCTAAACGGTTAGCGTACTCGCCTTTGTCATAGGAAACCCAGTCTCAATTCGCGGCGGATGCTCATATAGCTCGTATATCACGTTAAGCTGTAGGTTCACATGTCATGTAACCTCGCTGCAGAAAAGGACGTCACATGAATCCATGATAATGTGGATAACAGGTTACGATATACGTATATTTACATAGATTAACTACAGTTGAACTATAAGTCGTATCAAACACTAGCTTCATTATTCCCTTATGAATGCTTTAATGAATGTAAACTTAAAAATCAAGAAACACGGTAATAGTATTCACAAAGTATTCACAAAGAGTATGAACTAATTATAGTTCCGTAATTAGGTAATACTATGAGATAAAGTATGAGTTGAGTTGATTTGGAGTTTAACGGCCCTGTCTGCAGCGAGAATATATGGGACGTAAACATACTGATTAACGTGGAATCCGAACCACATGAGCTCCCGCCGGGAATCTGACCCGGGTCTCGTATGCAAAAGGTGCGTACAGTGACCGCTTAAACATAAAGGAGCTCTGCAGGTAAAAGTTTGAATTTAAGTACTTGTCTATCAAATGTTGTACTGTGCTTCAATTTTGAAATATTAGACTCTTGGGCTCCTGTGTAGAAGTACTTCATTTTAGTAATAAAATCTGTGGTAAAGTAGGGTAAATATGCATGGTACTATTTACAAATAAATATTATTGAGAAATTTTAGATTCTCTTGCATGTGTTAATAGGTGGATCTACGTATGTCTTAAAATATATGTTTTTCTTAAAAATTTCACAATGCTCTTTCATTTTCATTTGTATGGATTTCCAGAAGGTTATATTATTAGATACATTACATTGCCAAATAATTCTGGAAAGAAAATTGAGAATTACGAAAGGACAAAATAGAAAACAATATGAGTCTAAAATAACAACGCCAAACTTTAAACTGCACAATTGGTTAAAATATGAAAATACAAAACAACTATATCGAAGAATAATTTTGCACAAAATTATAATCATAAATAAAACAGGACTAAAATCATATGGAATTTAAATAATATTTTGTAAATATACCTCTGCATTCTCAAGGCTACTTAACGTAAACTATTTAAAATAGAAATTCATAAAATTATATTATTGCAGTAAAGTAAATGTAGAAAGTAATAAAAGTAGAAGAACAAGTAACAAATATCAGAATCTATTTTCGTTTTGAAAGTTCAAAATACGTATATTACAATCACTGTATTTAACGTCAGATAGATTAAAATATATAGAAAAAATAAAAAACTAAAATAAGAAAAAAGAATTGTATCTTTAAATTACATATAAATGCAACTACTAACTCAGTAAAAAATTAATAACTAGAAAACTGTAACAAAATATACTTTAAAAGAGAAAAGCATTTACATCGTAATTTCATTAAAATCAATTGCTTGATGCAAATTTATAACGATGCTTGCGGTTAAATTAACGAAGTGATGATCCAGTTGTATTGTAGACACCAATAAAAGGGTATGAAATATTACCTGGATGAATAGTATTTAAATTCCGTTATTGTGTATACGTCTACTTGTTCTTAAACGATCCAGGAGTAACTAAAATTCGTCAATGGGGCTAACTTATTTCTCGTTTAAACGCACTTAAAAATGTATCATAATTTTTAAAAATGATATAAACTTGAATATTCCAGTAAACGATAATGTTTCAATGATAAATATATGTATCATTGAAAACTATTTTTCATTTACTCTCAATATTGATCTAAATGGTCGTAACTCACTAGCGACGGAACTTCAACGAAAGTTTACACAGAACAATAATTGGTCTTATACTAATACAATAAATGATTTCAGCTATACTCATTACACTAGCTCCAACAAAGAGTCCCCATACTCCACTGACAGAAACTGAAAAGAAATTTAACAAATATCTGTTTTAGGACATCGTATTTCTGCAATATAAAAAAAACACAATTTTTTATATATCACATAATATTCTTAAATATTACGAAACAGCCTGTATTAATGCTGGTATACAGGCTGAATGTAAATTTGTAACTAAAATATTTCTACTCAGCCAAACGTCAACTCAATCTTATTTCGAAGGACTCTAGATGCCACTGGTGGTCCTGGATCTAGCTATGGTTCTGTAGGAAATTTTGAGTATGGAGAAATTTTCTTTAGAAATCGTTAGTAGGTATCTTGCTAATTATTTCTTACTTGGGTGGACATCCGACATCTAGTACGTTTTCCCGATATGACGTCATCAAATATGGCGGCTACTTAATCACAAAAATGTTCATATCTAGGCTAAGATTGAACTGCTTAACATGTAATTTTGTGGTGTTTTTCTTTGAGGATTGCTTAGCAGGGATCCTAGTACGTATCTTTTTACTAAGGTGAACACCCGATATTTCTCTGGGATGACGTCATCCAAGATGGCGGCTGATTAATCACAAAATATTCATATTTCGACAAAGACTGATTGACATGCAATTTCGTTCTTTTCTCAAGATTTACTTAACAGGGGTTCTAGTAAGTATATTTCTTACTGAAGTGAATATCCGACACATTTCTCTGGGATGACGTCATCCAAGATGGTGGCTGCTCAATTACAAAAATATTTATACTTCTGGTAATATTTTACTAAAATTAATACAAAATTTCGTTATAATTTTTCGTATGTGGAGAATTTGTCGGACAACCACCTAAATTGAAACTAGTTACAAGAACATTTGTTTAACAGGAATAAAAAATTATAACGAAATTCCGTATGA